>NW_024104432.1:4150715-4750715 GCF_003945595.2 Pipra filicauda
ATTCTGTGTTTTACACTCACAGATAAAGGGCAGGAAGGCTGAGATTTTGCATTATATCATATAAGCACAGAAATTAATACCTTTCTGTACTGACATAAACTCTTACAATTGAAAATTTGGGTTTAGCATTTTCTTGAAAACAGTCAAAAGAACAAAATCTGCAGGTTTCTTAGTATCTTACCACCTCTGTCTACCTAGAAATATCAATACTGAAATATTATAATGCTTCTGGAGCTAATCCTCATTTGGAGAACTTTTACAAACGTTTCTAAGTGACTCTCCACATTCTGTGATACAAATTTGCACACACAGAGTCACATACTGTGTATCTTTGTACTTCAGGGCCTTTTGCCATTCTCTGATCTCAGTTTAGTTAAAAAGAAAAAAAATGAGAATGAAAGATTATTTGGATACTTTGTTCTTACAACTTCTATCCTGTACTACACTTTGCTTTTATTTGATTTATTCTATCCTATAAAAGCAAACAGTTTCAAAGAAGAAAAAAAAAAGGTTGAAAGAACAGAGATTCTAAAAAAAATTTATTTTCACACTGACCATAATCTGTTCCAAGTGAGCAGAATTTCAAAGAAAGGAATGTTGTGTTATCAGATGGGAAAGAAAGGAGAGATTCAGTTTTCTTCACTGAAAGGGGGGTTTGCATCAGAACACTGTAATTAGTAATCTTACTGTTTTTCAATAATCAATGCCAAAAATAACAATTATATAAATAGAAAAAGAATAATGAAAATGGTTAAAGAAAGTTTCTGTGACAAAAATTACATGGGACTTCTCTCTTGGAGGGTTGCATCAGTTGTTTCATGAAAGCATCTTCTGCTGGCACTCCCTGAAATATGCATCTGCAGCTTCCATGGGATGATTATGACTTCTTGGAGAAAGAAAAAAAGTTGTTGCTGCTCCCACTACACTTTTCTATGATCTTTGTCCATGAGTAGAGGTTTTTGGGGTGCTTTTTCCAATGACAAGGGCACATCCAGGTGGGACAGACCAGACTTCCTAACAGAATTTATTTTATGAGAATAGGAATGTAAATCCAACAAACAGCTGAGCTGTAGGACCTCCAAAACTGTTTGACTTTCAGTGAGAGTGCTTCCCTCACCTTTCTGGCCCTGGCCCCACTTAGTACTGCACTTCTGAAACTGTGAAATACAAAATACAGATTGGTGTGCCTGAAGTTTCATTTCCTCTTAGGCAGTCTCAGAAATATCACATGAAAACATGTATAGAGCTTTCAGGAAATCATAATATATAAAACTGTTGCATGAAAGAGCAGTAGATTTGAGGGAAGCTGATGTTTGCTCTGCTCTATCTTCACCTTCCTCACACAACTGAGTTGGGAAGCAAATAAGCCAAGGTTGGACAATTCTAATCTACCCTGTCACAAACCCTGTAGATTCATTGGAACAGCTATAAGGGAGAGAGGCTGAGTGACTTCTCTTAAAGCTCAAAACCAAAATATTTAAAACTTTCATAAAATGAGAGCTGTCTTTCAGTCTCAAAAGATCCAGGGTTACATCCGTCCTGTCTGAAATCAGAGGAGTTCAAGGACATGCAGTATTTTGGCATGATTTATGTATTCAACACAGACATATGTCTGAAAAAGACTTTTCCAACCCAGCTTTGGACATTCTCCAAAGCCGGCTCCAGCAGAGATCAAGATCTGACAGAGCCCAGAGCTTGTGGCTCAGAGACAATTGTTAGGAATGCATGGGGCCCAGGGACAAATAGCTAAGGAGTGTGCTCAGGATCAGTGTCCTTTATTGCTTACACCAAACCAACTACCTCAGTCCTTGGGCAGACAGCCCTCATTCTTAGGCAACACAAAAATTTGACAAAAAAGTTGAGTAGGATGCTTTCTTGGCTAAGGACAAGTGCTGACAGGGGCACTGCAATTTGGAAGACAAGAAAAAGATTTCTTCAGCACCACCTGTCTTTCAGAAAGCATTTCAGAAGCATGCTCAGCTTTACATGTGGGTAGAGACAGGTTTTTCTTTGTCTGTAAGGTTTATGGGAAAGGCCAGTAAACCAGTATTTTTCTTTTTATTAATAAAAATTCAGGACTCCTTCCAGTATTTAAGTCCCTGCCACACGATGGTTTGAGTCTTGTTTCCTGACTCATTGCTGTCTGCCCTGGCGTCCATACTCTTCTCTTCCCACACCCCCAATAAGATGCTGAGACAACTCACACTTCTGGGTCCTGGGAAAAAAAGCAAGCACCATTTTGGGCACACTTACATGTTCATTGCAGGCCAAAACTACCTGGACACAGTCATTTTTTAGGGACATGATGAAAGACAATATATTGTTCTGTACTGCTCTAGGGAGGACAGGCTGAGCCAGTGGAACCACATTCTCACTGCCCTTCCTTAAGCAGGACAGGAGGTGTGGACACCAGTGACTTAATGTAGAAGTCTCTGACCATGGAAGACTTCAAGTCTGCCTCAGTTCTCACATGCTTTCCCCATTTCTTTTACTGAGATAATGAACTAAACCAATCCACTTTGGGATGTCACTGCTGCAGGCAGAATGGTCTCAAGTCATGGAATTTAACTGAATTTATTGCTAATCAAGACAAACATCTGATCACTGATTCCAGTATTGAGAAAAAGAAGGGCCCACGCTTTTAAAAGAAAAGCTGAGATAAACATGTATCCTTAAAACTCCAGAGTTTCAGATTTCCTTAGTTTTGCTGTAAATTACATTCAATCCCCCCAAATTTCCTCTAGTGAGGCAAGTAACACATGTGGCTGAAGATATGTGTGACCCTCCCTTTGAGCTGCTCTTTGCCAGTTACTGATGTTCTGCCATACACATGGTTTTCCTGTTGCACTGTTCCTTAGTGCCCATGCCCCAGTGCATGACACCCATATCCACAGCTCCTTGATCTTTCCAGAGGGGATCCCAGTGGATCCCAGTCTGCTCTCCATTAGGGATGTTCCTGCGCCAGCAGTTGTTGTGACCAGTATAAGGCAGTTCATGGCTTCTTCCCAGAGAGAGCACCCCTGCAGCCCCCAGGACATCAACCTTGTCACTTGTGACATGTCACCTCGAGAAAGCTGAGGTGCTTCTTCATATTGACTGAGAGCAGAGGTGCCAGACTAAATAGGTATCTCTCTTATAAACCTCAATTATGGGAATTAATTAGACCTGTAGAACTTCTACAAATTACAAAACGGGCTCATAACGGACTTGAACTCACATTTTCCAAGTCCAGCACTAGTGCCATATTTTTTTCTCACATTATACATCTCCTCCCTGCAGAGAAGTCAAAGTAAACATTTTTATTCTGTTTTATTTTGCCCCTCTTCTTAATTAATAAGATCAGATTTAATTTATGAGAAGGTGGCATTTAAATATCACGTAACTTCAACATGTTTTCCGCTCTCAAGTTGTGATGCAATGGGATCGCTGTTATGAATATTAACCCCCTGTGCCTGTTTTTGGCTGAGTTAATTTTCCTCATAGTAGCTGATATGAGACTGTGTTTTCATTTGTGCTGAAACAGTGCTAATAATATAGGCAAGTTTTCCTTATTGCTGAGCAGAACTTACTCAGAGCCAAAACCTTTCCAGCTACTCATCCGACTCCACCAGCGAGGGGGCTGGGAGTCCACAAGAGATTGGGAGGGGACACAGCAGGGACAGCTGACCCCATCTGACCCAAGGGATAGCCCAGACCATATGGCATCATACTCAGCATATAAAGCCAGGGAATAAGAGGGAAAGGGGGACACTTTGATGGTGTTTGCCTTCCGAAGTCACCATTACTTTGATGAAGCCCTGCATTCCTGGGGATGGCTGAACACCTGCCTGCCCATGGGAAGTGGGGAATTAATTCCTTGCTTTTCTTTGCTTGTGTGCACGACTTTTGCTTTATCTATTAAACTGTCTTTATCTCAGTCTACAAGTTTTCTCACTTTTCTGATTTTCTCCCTCATCCCACCATGGGGGAGTGATTGAGAGGTTGTGTGGGTCTTACTTGTCAGCTGAGGTTAAACCATGACACCCCTATAGATATTATTTTATTATAGTTATATGTTTTAATAGTCCAGACAACAGAAGCAAGAAAAGCTATCTTGGTGCTATAAATTGCACAGATTAGCTGTAATGTTATATTTAGTATTGCATAAAATAGATGTGCTAGCTAGTTCACTGAGACAGGGAACATTTTCTCTGTCTGCTTAGTGGACAACAAATCATCAGCCTAGCACTGTGCTTTGTGTTCTTAAAATCCCCCTTTAATTAATTTTTTTTTAACTTGCCCTCTTGTTGTGGACTCCTGTTGCAGATAAAACACATACTCTTGTGATGAGTTAACCATGGTCAAGGGCCAAATTCCCACCCGGCTTCTGATTTATGTCCTCTTCCTCATCACAACAGGGGAGAAAATACTATAAGAAAGCTCATGAGTTGAGATAGAGGGACATTACTTTATTCACAATCATTGGCAAAACAGGCTAAACTTGGGGAGCTTTATCAAGCATTGGAATGCTCTGCCCAGGAAAGTGATTGAGTCACCATCCCCGGAGGTATTTAAAAGACGTGTAGTTGTGGTACTTGCTGACATGGTTTAGTGATGGACTTGATGATCTTAAAGGTCCTTTCCAACCTAAATGATTCTACGATTCTATTCTTGCAAATTAAGCTAGATTTGGGTAGTGAGAAACAAAAAAAACCCCACCACCTTTCCTCTCCCAAGTGAAAACATCACTCCAACCCCACTTCAGGTATCAAAGGGGGAAATGGAGGGGGATAGTCAGTCCATGACAGCTTCTCTTGGCCTCTCACACTTTTATCCTGCTCCAGCACTGACTACCCCCAGGCTGTAGTGTTCCAGGAAAAGATCTTCAGCACAGGCTCTCCATGGGCAGCAATTCCTTCAGGAAATATCTATATGCGCCAATGTGGGCTTTTCCACACTCTGCAAGGGAACATCTGCTCCACCGTGGAGCATCTCTTCTGCCTTCCCTGACCTTGCTTCCTTCTGTTATTCCTCACTCTTTTCCCTCCTCCTCTGCCTGGCAGTGTTTTCTACCTTTTTTTGGTTGAGTTTTTGCAGAGATATCGCCCTTTTTACTGCCAGACTCAGCAGTGTCCTGAGGTGGGTCTGGTGTGGAACTGACTGTGTCCAGTATGAGGTAGCCCCTGAGCTCACCTTACAATGGCTTCCCTGCAGTTCTCCCCAAAAAAACCTTGCCACAGCCACCCAATACAGGTATACAACACTCTTCTGTTGTATTTAAACAATAATAGCTGCACAACTTGTTACAGCTCAGCCTTACTTGTTACATCCTCAGCCTCTTCAGAGTGCTTGCTGCTGCCTCCAACCCTAGTGTTCTATTTAGTGGTTGGGAAGGGCACTGGGACCCTGGAACCTCTAAGGAAGACATTTTGGAAACAGCTGGTATTTCCAGCATTTATTGTTCCCTGCCTGATAGGACATAACACTCATTTGATAACTTTATTTTGTGTCCCAAATCACAGATTCATAGAATTCTTTGAGTTGGAAGGGACCTTACAGACCATCTAGTTCCAACCTCTCTGCCATGGGCAGGGAACTTTTCACTAGACCAGATTACTCAGAGCTCATTCCAGCTGGTCTTGAACACTTCCAGGGATGTTGCATGTGAAAATATCACACTGGATCACATGAAAGTGTCTGGACATGAAAGGCAATGTTTGGGCAGCAGGGAGCTGCAGGGATGTCTGAGACGGGAGGAAGAGGCCGTGAGCTGCCCTGTGCTGTCACAGCTGTTTCCAACCCTTCTGAAAGAGGAGGGAACACCCTCTCTCCCTCCAAAATTTTACAGGAGTGTGTGGTGCAGCTGTAAGAAAGAGCAAGAACTGCCACAGGGAGGAGATGTGTGAAAAACCATGGGTTTGGGTTGTTGTTGTTGTTGGGGGCTGCTTCACATCAGAGGAGGGACCTCCCATGGAGAGTGCTGTGACCTGCATTGACTCACCTCAGGATGGGGATACCTGAGGGATTGTGACACTGGGGGACCTTCTCCCAGGGGCAGAGGTGCCCCTGAGGGACTGCAGCCTGCAGGAGATCATTGTGGGTTGGGTGAGGGACACTGAGGTGCTGTGCTGGAGCAGGAAGAGGCAAGGAGCAAGGTGGAAAGGAGTAAGAAGCAAGGAGCAGCAGGTGGAAATGGTTATTGCTGACCACAACTCCCTGAGCTGCTTCACAGAAGGAGTGGGATGGACTGAGTGTAGAAGGGGTCAGAGTCTGGGGAAGGGTGTCTCCTTAAGTTTTTATTAATCTTTTTCTTTCAATACCTGAATAAGTCATAAGGAGTTTATATTAATTGGTAGCAAGTTGACAGAAATGCTGCAAGTCAGGGCTGTGTTGCCATAATGGAGCCGGGGGGCAACACCAGGACCAGGTATTGCCTGGGGTTGGAGTTTGTTGGGTGCAAACTGTGTGTAAGCAGGGGACAATTCTGTGTTTAGATGAAGGTTGTGAGGGTATTGAAAGTGAAGCTTGTAATGGTTGTATACTCAGACAGTTCCTAAAAATGTGCTTCACAGACGCAAAGGGTGGAATGTGACCTGTGTGGGAGATGTCCACGAGCTGGTCGCAGCCCCTTCCAGAAATCCCACTGGTGCCAAAATACACATGATGAACCCTCTTCATCAAACATCTAGTGGGATTCTCTACATATGAGGTACCACACTCAGGGCTGATCATAAATTTTAAATTCAGAGATGTTATCTGTGGAGTGTGGTGTGGTTTATTTGTTTTTGTGGGGGTTTTAGCATGTGTGGTGTGGTGTGTTTTGTGGCTTTGATTTGGGTTCTTTTGTTGTTGTTGTTGTTGTGGTTTGTTTGCGTTTTTTTTGTGGGTTTTTTTTGGTTTTTGTTTTTGTGTTTTTGGTTTTTGGTTTTTTTTTTTGCCTAGGGGGTTTTGTGTGACTTTTGTTGTTTTTTAGTGGTTGGTTGGTTTGGTGTTGTGTTTGGTTTTTTGGTTGGTTGGTTGTTTTTTTTTTTTTTTTTGTGGGTGGTTTGTTTTTGGTTTTTTTGTTTTTTTGTTTTGTTTTGTTTTGTTTTGGGTTTTTTTTTGGGTTTTTGTTTGGTTTTGGTTTTTGTTTGTTTTTAAATCACTTAGCACAATTGCTGCCACTGACCAGTTTGGGAGCAGCCTGTGCTGTAAAGTGGACAGCTACCTTGCTCTCCCTATGCTTCTCCAGCAGTGGCTTAGATAAGATAATTTGGGATTTACTAGTGGAACCCTGCAAATTGTTGGATGTCACAAGAGCTAACCTGTGTGTTCCTATCTGATTTAGGGTCTTTGCTATCACACAAAAGGGAAAAAAAAGTGCTGTAATTTTGGTTATGAGGTCTGACATGGTCATTTGTGATGCGGTGCTGTATTACCATGATTTGATTTTATAGTGTGACAGTTATTTGAGATTAAAAACTGAATTAGTGTTAGGTTTTTAAAACTAGGGAATCATTGCTAGACTGTTAAATTTAACTTCCTGATAGCCTTGTGCTACAAACTTTCTTACTGCCTAGCTGCATTACATTATTGTTTATCCCTTCAAGCCCTTTTACACCTTATTGAGTGAATTATATTCTCAGTGGGAAACTAAACTGTGTGGGATATAATAAGGCTTCAGGTTTTCATTCTGATCAGTGCAAAAGTAATTTATAATTTACACTAGACACAAGAGGTTCAAAAATTTAGTAGCAATATATTGGAAACTTGCTATATGTCATGCTAAATCCTTTTCCCCTCCTGTGTAGTACTTAAAACAATTTGGTCCTCGACGTTCTGTACTTAGGGCTGTATCTGTGCTGGGTCATGTAGTAATCTGTGAATTTGCAAAATTTTGTACAGCATTTTATTTTATCATCTTAAGAAACCAATTTTCTACCAATAGGGTAATGAAATATGTTTCTTGGTATACAGAGTAGCGAGGGCAAAAATTGTTTTTTATTTTTAAATTTCATACTTCTGAATATAAAATGTGGAACTCAAAATTTGTGTGGTATTTTACAAAGTTTTTATTTCCTGAAAGGCATTAGTAGGATTTTTATTTTTTTTTCTTTATCTCTTTCCATTTTAGATATATATATATATATGCATACACTGGAAATAATTCTTAATTTTCTGAGAGCTAAAGGACTGTCAGAAGATAAAAATGAAGTATTATAAAAGAAACAACCCTAGTCCAACAACTTTTATATGTGGCTCAAATAAAAGTAAGAAAACCCCAACATTTTAATTACCTAATATTTACCTGTATGCCTTCAAAAGCAATGAAGGATGTGTTAGATGACCAAGTGACCAGGAATCTGAATTTTGAGAAATAATGCAACAAAAGTACATATTGCTTGAGTTGGCTTCCAAAGCCTCAAAAAGATGAGGAAGATAATGCACAATTTGTCATCTGCTACAGTAGTTAAAACTAAGGATGGATCAAGGGCATTGCCTTTGTTGCAACAAATGTTTATTACAATGTCATTTTGGGAGAAAAAGCCTTTTGCTTGTGGAAATCTATGAAAAAGAAAGGGTACATATAATTTTCTCTGAAGAAAGACATTTTAAAAATTTTAAATTAGGTATTTTTAATTTAAACGTGTGAAGTATGTACTGTAATTGTAAATATGCTTTGTAAATATGCTCTATAATATATTTAACATAAAATTGTGCTACTTACTATCTATATGAGACCAAACTTATAAGGAGATGTTGGGTCCCTACAACCACTGCCTCAGTTTTTTGGGGTTCTTTTGATACATGGAACATGATGTTTTAATATAACTTAATAGACTGGAATCTTTCCATACACTGCATAAATGTCTTCCTCATCATCAAAAGTGATGTGCAGCAGGCATGTTTATTCAACAAACATCCTTATTGCAAAAGGTTAAATCCTGCCATAAATCTCTTCCCTGAATTCTCTGGAGCAATTTTGCATATCTTGCCCCTTTGTTCTGTGTCCATAAAAAACTAATGCAGATTTATTAGAGAAGTGCTGTTTTTCTAAATCCTGACTATGGTCAGGACATTGTGGAGGCTCTCTCTGAAAATTTAAGCAAGCATTCTGCCTAAATGATGTAATAGATGCTGGCTTTCTGCTCATTCTGAATTGTGCTCAGCTGTGGGACTAGCTGGGGGTTGTGTGTGTGATTGTGTGCATGCTTGCAAGGATGTATTCCTGGAGGGAAAGGAAAGGAGGTTTTTTTACTCTGACCTGCAGTTGCTCCCACAGCCTTGCAGTAGTGCTGTCACCTCCACAGTCTTAAACTCAGCCCCACAGCAAGTCTCCAGCCAGCACAGCTCCCTGTGCCAGATTTGGGCTGCTGACCAATGCTCTGTGCTATGAACAGGGTGAGTGGTTGTGCTGTGGCAAAAGTGTGGGGGTAGGAGGTGATAACAAACCAAGAGATCTGCTTGGGCAGGTCAGAGGTCCCACCTTGTCATCTCACCTTTTGCATTCCCTACATACAACTCCACATCCATGTGCAGTCCTCAGGACCACCTGGATGAAGGGGCAAGAGGAAGCCTGAGCTGTTCTCATTCACATCGGACCTGTGCTGTTTCTGTGAGTATCTGCAAAATGTAGAAGTACAAGATTAGATTTGATTCCTTGACAGTGATTAATATTTTGTGGATGCCCCATCCCTGGAAGTATTCAAGTCTGGTTGGATGGGCCTTTGAGAAACCCGGTCTAGTGGAAGGTGTCCCTGCCCATGACAGGGGTGGGACTGGACAATTTTTAAGGTCCCTTCTGACCCCAACCATTCTGTGATTCTGTGATTCAAGGAGAAAAGTTACTTTGAAGCCTTACTGTGGATCAATGTTGTGGTTTAAGCAGAAATCAGGGCAGTCAACAATCAAGACAAAATTGTTTGTTGTTCTACAACTTACTGAATTTACTCTCTTGCTTCTGCTGGAGTTGAAGAACTGGATAGTTCTGATTCATCTGATGCTTTTCCAGGGTGGCATTTTAACTTCTTTTTAAAGATACAACCTCATTTCTTCAAAGCATTACAGAAGCTGTCAAAATCTGCCATATATTTGGATATTCAAATCCCATTTCCAAGGCTAGTCTGTTGTGGTTTGAGGCATTCTTTGCTCTCAGGCATGATATACTGTCAGCACAGTCACCAGAGTGACTGAAAGCCACAGCACAATGATATAAATGTAATGTTTCTTCAGGCATGGAGTCTAATCGAGTGCTGACTGGGAAAAGCATTGACATAAAGTTGAAGAGCACTGTTGTAAGTTGGATATTTGAGGTTCAGATTCAACTACAATGCTCCAGGAGTTGAAGTTTCCACGGTAGGCTTTTATGCAAGGCAATGCAGTATTTTGAATTGCCTGTGTTCAAAATGTGTCTGTGGAGGGGAACATAATTTGTCCCCTAAGCTTTTGACTGATAAAATTCCTCGAGAGGAAAGAATTACAGCTGAAGATTTCGGTGAGGAAACCTAGATACTGGGGACTTGGGACTTTAATCCAATATAAATTGAAGTTAATGAAGAAACATTGTCTTCCTGAGTGGATATGGAATTACTGATGTATTCTGTTAACTCTGAAAGTTCAGCCTATTTGCTGCTGGTGTTACACCTCGGCGTGTTATGGGCCAGGTTTAGCAGAGATAAGTTGCAGTTCTGCTTGACAGAAAACAGTGGCTCATATGTACCACTGTTGGTTTCTTAAACACTGGTCATTGTATTTCATCTACTTGTTGATTTCTTTCTTTCTTCTTTTTTTTTTTTTTTTTTAATTCCACAGAAGACTGTATTTCTGTGCAGGTTTTGGATTTTTTTTTTTAACTAACATTTCTATAACACAGGGGTTGTGAAGTCTCAAAATGTTTTTGCCTTTCTAGGAAGGAGCAGCTCAGCATACTCTTTTTCTAAATGTTGCAGCTTTTACTTTCCTTCCAATAGGTTATTTATTTAATTAATTATTTTCTGGTACCAGTCTCCATCCTGCTTGTACAGAACAGATTGAAGGCACGAGCTGGGGAAGGAGCTTGAGCCAAACAGTTGCTGGAGCTGATCATTAAGACAAAATTTGCTTTTTTCTGACAATATTTCATTCTTCCTTCTAGAAGTGACAAAGCAAAAAATTCCTATATGTTTAAAATACAAGTATAAGAAGGAAATCTTCTTAAATCTTGGTGTGGTTAATTAATGCTAAATTGTGACACTTATAAGCCTCAGGCCTTGTATCTGTTCCTGGCTGTGGCAGGGGGACTGTCTCATTGTCTGACTTCATTAGACCATAGCACTACTACTCCTTTACTTTTGTGCCTTGGGGAAAAACTCTGTCTTCCACCTTTTAGACAGGTTGTCAAGGCAGAAAATGTCTTTTTATTACTGTATGTGTACAAATGGTATATCTAACAGAACTGGGCTAGAATTTCAGATGAAATCTTGGATCCCAGATAATTCTCCTTTAGAAGGAACATGCTTTTCATAGGGAGTTGGATTTTTTCAGAATAATTCAGATTTTTTCTATTTGTTTTTTTTTCAGATGTACCTGTAAAATCTTCATGTGCATTAGTATATGTTTTACTTTCTGGATGCTTTTTAATAGAAAACCTTAATATCCCCTGCAACTTGTATTATTGCTGTGTTTTTCTAAAATATCATTTCTACTAAAATATGAATGCTCATCTCGGTAATAATTTTCATTTTTCACAAGAAAACAAGGTACACTTGCCATTGAAGTGGGCAGGTTTCAGTGAAAAATAGTTCAAAACTTGGCAACAGTGCAGGCTTTAGAGTTACTTTGCTATTCCAAAAGGTGCATGGATCAGCACGGGCACTCTTGGAAGCCTCCAAATATTATGAGTTCTATTAAATGTTTCATGATGTTATCTCAGTTACCGACTTACTGTTTCTTGTCTTCTCACGTAATTTTTGGTGCACAGTAATTTCATCAAATCTTCTTTGTTACTCTGCAGGGACTCCTAAACTGCAAATTCCTGCGTGGATGTGGCACTTGGGGACACGGTTTGGTGGTGGCCTTGGCAGTGCTGGGGGAACAGCTGGACTTGATCTTAAAAGTCTTTTCCAACACAAACAACTCTGTAATTCTAAGACCAGTGCTGAGATCTGGGAAGGAGGGATGGAAAAGTCATGGCTTCACTTTACCAGTCTGTGCTGTAATTGTTTATTTTCTTAACAATAGCTCTGCCAGGGCTGATGGATTAGGACTGACAGGCTCTCAAACAATCTATCCACCTCTGTGCCCTTACCATTGGAGTATCTGAGCCTAGTCCATTAAGTAAACAATGCCCATGTTCTCTCTCCTTCACTTCCTACTGTATCCAATCTCCCAGGCTGGGGGAATGCTCTGCCTTTTCTAAATGAAAGGATATGAAGGAACTGCTGAACTTGCAGGAAATCGTGGTCAGGCTTTTCATTTGACTCTTTAATGGTGTGAGCTCAGAGGTTGCTTTTATTCCTTCCGCCTTAGAAATTTTTGTTTGATCCACTTGCAACAGAAGTTCTCGCTCCCACCAGCATGACCTGCCCTACACCAGTCAGCCATATCATAATTTCAGAAAAGCCCAGCTTCCCAGAAAAGTAGTCAGAATTGTCCCTTTAAAAGGTTCTGACAATCAGCCCGGGATTCTGGCCAAGGTTCAGTAAGGAAGCAGCTGCACAGAGCAGCATCAGGTACACCTGGTTGTCTGTGCTCCTCCACTGACAAGATAGAATTTGCTGAAAAAAGCACAGTATCTTCAGGACATGAAAATTGTTCCCCTTGTACATAAAGTGGAACTGCTGAAAGGATCTAAAGTGGCTACAGTGGTCTTTGCTCTACCTGGAGAGGAATGACTGGCTACACAGGTAGAAGAGCACCAAACTCAGTGTTACAAATAAAGCATTTCTAATCAAACGAGACAAAGATGAGCTAAAGGACAGATGAAGGTGACAAAACTCCACAGAACTGTGCAGTGGGAAGAGAGATATCTTGACCTGAAATAATAGCTTGTGGAAGATTCAGAGCACATATACCACTGCAGTCCGTGGAGATGTTATGAATTCCGATTTCTTAAAGAGTTTTGGGCAGACTGTAAATGACACAGGCCTAAAAGAGCTTGTGAAAACCTGGTTTATTTCCACATACTCAAATTATGAGAATAGGAAGGAAAGCATGAATTCCCCAGAATGAAATGAAGTCATTTGAAGTATTAGTTTGAATGTATGTGTACATTCCTGAAGTGAACATTATTGTTGTTAAATAGTTCTTAGTAATTGTTCTTCTTGTAAATGCTTTCATTCACCAGCAAGTGACAGTTAAACTGGAAGTGGATGGTGCAACCAAGACAAACCTCAGTAGTGAAGCAGTGTTTTTTCCTGCCTATGTATAATTTATTTGGGTGTTTCAGGTTCAGCCACAGCTCTTAAACAACTAAAAGAAGAGCAAAGGTTATACCAATATAGCAGCAAAATTTCTGAAGGATTTATCTGGTCCACTGCAAAGTGAGTAGAAAAACTTAGGTATTGCATTCAGCTATATGTCTGAAATGTCACTTTAACAACCATAAATATAAAATAAAAACCTAAGAATGTCGATTTGCAAGATTTACTCTTCTGGTATTCAGTGTAAGCAATTGGCATTACTGCTTGTCATCAATCATCCTTTCGATGGGCTAAGCATGGCTAACAAATTAGTTGCTTGTTGCTTATTTGGCTGATATTTTGCTGCTGTGTCAGACTCTATTTGGATATTTAAACTGCAGTTTTTTCCAGGTACTACATCTTTCTCTCTGGATGGTGCTATAATTAGAATGTTTCTTTTGTTTCGTGCAGTTTTCATAATTGTCTGAAGCTCACAGTGTTAGTTAATTTGCCTTGTTTGGGTTTTATGTTGGCTGGTTGAATCTTTAATATTGAATTTGTGGTTTACAGAAGCACAGGCCAAGTTATCAAGTTACCTAGAGAACACCAGCATCTTAATCTCTTTAGATCTGATATAAAGTGAGGTATAGACCATGTACTCAGGAGTGTGAAATCTGAACAGACAAGATGAGACATGGACTCTCAGAGCAGAAGTGACTGGAGTGAGAATAGAGCAGAAATAGTACAATTACTTACCTTCCTATGAGAGGAGAAAGTGGATGAAAGCTGCCTCTTAGAGCTGTTTAAAAAATAAATTAAAAAAAAAAGTGCTACAACTGAGGGATAGTTGCATGTGTATAGATGGACAGGGTGGTAGTGAGTGATTCTAAAGAATTGAGTTTTCTTAGTGGATTTTTGGCACCAATAATTCTTAAATCATGTTTTAGTCATGAAATGACAAAGGCACTCAAGGAACAGCTTTTTGCTGGTGTAGGTATCAGCAAAGGGTTTAATCTTCTCACATTCTGTGAATGCAGATGGTTTTACAATGCTGAGTCTGTGTACCTCCTGGATACACTGACGGGTTATGCTTTGGGTTTTGGGTGTTTTGAGGATCTTTTTCTTTAAGGGCCTGCAAAATATTTCATTTGAGCACATAAACTCTCGTAGCTGCAGAAGAGTCCAAGGAATGTTATAAGAAAGATGGGAATACAGGGCACAGGACTTTGATCTTTGATTCATCCAGATCTGCCTCCAGGGCCAAATCACTTCATCCAGATGCAAAGTGCTGCCACTGACTGTATACAAGTGACAGGAATGCATTTGCTCAGGGAGGAAATCTGTGTTTTGGAGGTTAAAAGTTGAAAATATCCATACAAGCCTAGTGTCTCCTACCATATTTCTCTTCTTCTTATATAAAAAAATAGTCATTTAAATTAAGTTTTGGGTTGATTTTGGTATTTTAGGTGCTCAGATCTTCGGAACAAATCCCTGTATTTTGGGCGTTCAGCATCAGTGTTGTGTCCCTGGCACTGGTGTACAGTTATGGAGTGGTTTACTGATGAAATTGCAATTGTATGTGAAAGGCCCATGAGCTGAGTTAAAAAGGAGGGAAGAGTAACATCCCCAGCTGATTGAAAGGCAGCCCCATATTTGAGGGCTACAGTTTCCCAGTAGCTTGGTTATTTGTGCAGTGGGAAGAATGTCATGCTGTGACAGACTTTTGGGGTTTGAAAGCTTGTTTCCATTCCCATTAGAAGTAATCTGTCAGCATGAATTCTTTATGAGAGTGATTTCTTTTTTGGAGGGGAAAAAGGAAATTATTTGGGATTGACTGAAACATTGTGATAGGTGTAGGTGTAGGTAAATCCTAAGTATCCCTCTTTATACTCTAATCCTAACAACTAAAAAATAAATTCAAAACAAAAATTGAAGTGTTTTGCTTCTGGGAATTTGAAATGGTTCTAATGCATTTAAATGTTACCTGGTTTTTATTTTAAAACAGATTTTTGCTGAAATTTGCACTGATTTGGAAAACCTATGTTTATTAGAGCTTTATTTGTGATAAAAAGTGATTCACTCCCATCTTTTTTTTTTTTTTCTCAACCAGCTTTACATGGAAATTTCTTGATGCTGGATTAGGTGTAGATATCCTTTCTAGAGAGTTTACTGAATATATGTAAACTGTGATAAGACCTGGCAGCTGTATTTCAGCTATAATGTGGTAGAAGATGTTTAAGTGAAACAGAACAAGGCAGGACTATCTCAAGAGCCTGAATTCAAGGGAATATAAGGGACATGAGCACAGTGAAATGCTAAGTCTGTTACCAGAATAATTACAGCTCCTGACCTGTGAGCCTTGCTCACAGACAATCTGCAGAAGTAAGTTGGGTTTTCGTGGGTTTTTTTGTTTATTTGTTTTGTTGTGGGTTTTTTTCAGTAGGGGGAAGTTAGAAGAGAAAGAAGATCCATCCAGACTGCACGAGATAGCAGCCTGCCATCCACCTTTAAAAACAAAACAAAACAAAACAATGCCAAAAAATAACTTGAGGTGACTTATGACTTTGCTGTTGTTAAGAAGCCACAACTGTGACCATGTGCAATTTGTAAACATATTTAAATTACAGCTCAAGCTTTATGAAGTTGATTTACATGTAAATACCATAATTAAGAATTTAAGCAGCTCACAAAATAATTGTATTCAATATTAGAAATGCTCTTGCATTTAAAAAAAAAAACATGTTATTTTGGGAATATTGAAAAGGAAAAGCTGACCACTAACTTTCAGCAATAGTTGTCTACAGTTTTTCTAATCAAAATCCAAGAAAGCAATGCTGAATATGACTACATGTGATTTTATTTACTTGTCTTTACAGTAAGATTTACAATGCATAGAAATCCTTATTTGGTCAAGTAGGAAATACCCCTGTATCTAAATTGAACTTCATAACACCACAGAAAATGAGTAGAAGTGGAGACAGAGCAGTATAATTTCTTCAGTGACAGACAGAAGACAGTGTGTTAAATATTATAAACATAAGTAAGCATAAAATTGTACAAGGTACATATGTGTATTTCAAAAAAACCAAACAAAGCAAAGAGACTTAGGTGTTCCCCAAAGCTAGAAATTTAAATAATCTGCAGAAAAAATTAATTGTCCTGCTCACCTCTTGAATACCAGTTAAACAGCTGACAGGGAGGTGGCAGACTAACCTGTTAGAGAACACATTTGTTGGGAATACACACACACACATACACACACAGCTTTTAATAAAACTGGATCACAGTGCAGCCAACAATGCAAGGATAACAGTGTCATAAAAGCACCACAAAGTAGGAAAATGATTCTGTGGTGTAGGAGTTAAACTGTTGCCTTGTGAGTGTGACAGTGTGCTGTCTGGCTTCTGTTCCAGGGTAATCTGTCCAAGAACTGTTAAATGCCCAGGGGGGAGGAAAACCTGAGATTTGAAACCTGTAAAATTTTCTTCCAGTGCAAATGTATGGACTAAAGAGAAGTGCAGAACTGCTGAGGCTGGGAGAAGCTTCTTGAGGTTGTGTAGTTCCAACCTTCCTGCTCAATGCAAGGTCACCCAGAGCAAGATGCTCAGGGCCACAAGAAGCTGAACTTCGAGTATCTCAAAGGATGAAGACTCCACAAAATCTCTGGGCAAACGTGTTCCAGTCACACTCACAGTAGAAAGTGTGTGGTATTTTTCTCATGATTGAACTTTCAACCAAGTCTTCCAGTGACACCTACAGAAACTGCATTGACATTAAAAGCCAAAAATTTTCCTTTTGGCAATACTCAGAAATGTCTCTTCCTTCCTCTTGTACACCATGGCATGTACAGAGAGGAACCAACTGTACTGTGGATGTATCAGTGGGATTGTTCACTCACCACAGTGACTAAGGTAACTGAGTAATTAGTCAAGATATGAGTCAGGCCTTTCTCATTGCTAAATTAATCAATTTTTACATCTGGGCTGAACTTTTCAGCCAAAAATGCTACGCAGAAAGCTGCAAATTCACATTGATGAAGAAATAACACAACTTTCTTGTCAGTGCTAACAAGTACTTTCCATTAGAAAATTTGACCTTAAAAAAATCTGAGATAAATTGAAGTATTTAATTTAATCACATCTTGACTGCAAGGTTTTCAGCTTTATTAATCTAACTTTTTAATTATATAAAGCTTCTCTTGGTCCTCAAACTTCTAGGAGATATTAGTACAACAAAAAACTCAGATATTTTTGCAAGTACACAACTTTTCTTTACTTTTATTTTAAAATACCTATCTTACTTGCCTTAAAGTCCTGTTATAATACTGATCAATTTGAAGAATCACTTGATATTTTGGACAAATTGGTCAGTATCACTGGTCAAGGTTGTGGTGATGCCTGTTTATCTCAGTCAACGGGGGATGGAAAGATCTGTATGTTGTTGACTAATGAATAATAATTTAGATAGTAGGGATGTTAGGATGTTCTGTGCAAAAAATATTTTGTTTATTTAAATGATTTGTGGCTATTTGCTAAGACAACAGCCAGACCTAAAGGTCAAGAAGTTGAGGCACTCAGCAGGAGCTATGGAGAGTAAACCAAGCCATCAAAAACAGAGATTGTTTGCTTGTGAAGAAAACAAAAATATGGAAGAAGTGTGATCGTGGCTTGGAAAGGTAAGTTAAATAAATGCAGTTAAAGGCAGAGTAAAATTCCTTTTGTTTCTAGATTTGTATTATTCCTTCCTCACGTGGCTGTGATCATTACGAATAAACACCTGGTGGTTACCCCTGGCACTGGGTCTTAGCTGCAGTGTCTCATAATAAACCACATTCTGATGCATGAAAAACAGAAATACAGGGCTCTGATTCTCTACTTATGCTATGCAAAGCATTATATTTCACAGGAAAAGCCCAGAAACACAAATGTGATATGAAGTTTGTGCCTGACTAGTTGATTAAAACAACGCTTTAGTGGCTGCTGCACACTTTGTCCATCCTTAGTATCTTGCAATTGCACAATGAGAGCTTATCCAAATCCAATCTATTTCTAACATTGGCAGCAAGTTTAGTATCACGGGAAAATTATTAGAGACAGTTTAGCTACTGGGGATAAACTTAGTTCTGGCACTTCTTTGTTGTTCACCGTGGTCTAACATACTGCCCTGCAGCTTTCCTGTTTCTAAAAGAGGAAAGCCCTATGGCTGTATCGGGTGTCAGGGGTCACTTAACAGCAGACCATTGGCAGGGAATGCTTTTGTGACCTATAAATTCTCTGGTTTTACATCTAGATTATCACCATTTCCGGAAGTGGCTATTAAAAACTATTACTTGATTGTGACTGATTGAAGCACAACTTCACCTGTACTTTCACTGTACTGGGGGTCTGTACACGTGTAGGGTGTAGGTGGTGAATTTCTGTTTAATAACCATGGTCTTTATCCTTCATATTTAAATGAAATCCCCCCCAATGCACACCAAAACAAGAATGTTTAAATGGCCAGGAAATTTCCATGGAAAAGTACCTACCTGATAATGTAGCGAGAATACAAGGACCCTGTTGTGGTTTAACCCAGCAGGTAGCTAAACACAGGACAGCTGATCTCTCACTCCACCACAGTAGGATGGGAGAGAGAATGGGAATATGGTAAAGCTTGTGAATAGTGATAAAGACAATTTAATAGGGAAAAAAAGAAAGGGAAAATAATGATAAAAGAATATACAAAACAACTCGTAGGATCACAAAACTAGTGACAGAACAAGGTGCAATGGCCTTAACTGGAAGAGGGTAAGTTTAGATTACATATCAGGAACAAATTCTTCCCTGTGAGGGAGGTAAGGACCTGGCACTGGTTGCCCAGAGAAGCTGTGGATGCCCTGTCCCTGGAAATGTTCAAGGCCAGGTTGGATGAGCCTTGGAGCAACCTGGAATAGTGGAATGTGTCCCTGCCCATGGCAGGAGTTTGGAATAAGATGGTCTTTAGGGTCCTTCCAACCCAAACCATTCTGTGATACACAGTACACTTGCTCACCACCCACTGCCCAGCCAGTCCCTGAGCAGTGACTGCCACACCCAGCCAACTTTATACATCTCCTCTCCTGTCTATCCAAGCAGTTCAACCCTTTTTTAGCTATTTGTGGATTAGCCAGAAGCTGCAATTCCCAGGATATCTGAACAAATGGAATCAGTTTGTTTACCCTGTCTAGGCTACTTTATTTCCTGCTAAACTTTTGTGACTCAGGTCTCATCCTTTCCTTGACTCCTGGCTCATTGACAAAACACAGCATCTCATTGTAGGCTTAAAATAAATATTGCAATCCCTATTACTAAGTGCAACTTTCACCACTCAAGCTGTTTCTCCCATGTTGGTTCCTGCAGGTATTTTTTAGCAACCTTCTAAATGGATATTACCCCTGATCTTCACTTTCTGTCTGAACAGGCATCTTCTTCTTTTTTTCTCCTGTTAAGTGACCCCTGACATCTGATAGAACCATAGCCATTCCACTTTTTGATACCCAATACTTGCCACTGGAGAATAAAATCATCAAGTCTCCTATGAAACACCTTTCCCTGAGATACAGTCCCTGAGACAGCTGAATATAGGCTGCTTTCACAGGTAGGCACAAGAAAACCTTTGGAAAGATACTGTGAAATGACCTGCTCACAGAGGGGATTTCTGCTAAATCCCCATTAAAATTAGCTTAAGCCCCAAAGCATGTCAGTTTAATCTTCTTCAAGTCCTGTCATCTCTTTTTAATATTTATAACTGAGCATTTAAATGGGTAACAGGAATACTCAATCACTTTTTAATCCAGTTAAACCTAACAATATCTTGTGGTAAAGAGTTCCACAACAGAGCATTCTGTTGCAAACTATTCACTTTTAATCAATTCTAAAATTGGCCATATGAGACCTTTTTTGTTTGCAAAGGTTTTGGATTATGGATGAACTTGGAGCAATGCCTGATATGAAAAAAAATGAGCAATTTGAGTTCTGAATCAAGATCTGGAACACTGTGGCTACCCTTTTTTGCATCAACATTTGCTCTTTCTGCATGCTTGTTTTAGCTCATGTTTTCTGTCTCTCTTGGCTCCTTCATCAACAGTGAGAATCTTTGAAGAAGGGCAAAAAAGAAGAGAGGGGGGAACGCTAGAAAGGAACCTATAAGTAGGCAAGAGGGGAGAGGAGTTAAAAGGCATACACTCACTTCTTGCTCTGAAAAAGAAAGGTCAAACAGAAGAATATGTCTTATTTTTTCTGTTTATACTTTTTCTGTCTTGTTCCTGAGGGTGTAGTTATCTTGTAATTCCATCGCCTCTGAGCTACAAAAGGAGTAGGAAACTACAGTTAACATAATAAACCCCACCTAAAGAGTGTAAAAGAAGCTTCGTGTTTCAAAAGTGTCAAGAGAATTTGGGAAAAACTATTAAATCTTGTACAGGGCTGTAGAAGGGAGGAGGGCAGTAGAGGCAGTGCATCCCTTTTTGTGGCAGTGTCGAGCACAATTCTGCAGAGGAACAACACTCTGGACAAAGACCACTAGGACAGAGTGCTGTTTTATCTAGACCAGGGTTATGCCTGTTTCAAGGTTAGACTTACGTTAATTCCAAATATTCTTTCAAGATTTATAGAACATAAAGACTACAGTTTGAAGCTACAGTGATTGCATTACTGTGTACTCTCTTCAGGTAGTATTTCAGTGAGGATATGCCTTAGGATATACCTTGGTGTGATACTTTTCTTCTTGAAACTACATCATTCCATACTTGTGTTTGAATGCATATATTTAATTTTCAAAGGTAAAGCCAGGTCTCTGCCTGTGATTCCGTGTATCCATGTTTCTTAGAGCCCACTTTTTAATTGACTTTTTAGATAACTTTTCATGTCCATAGAATATGTGTCCTAAGTACAGTTAAGTGAGCTTGCTTTATTCAGTTCCTGACCAAGGATGTGTAGAGGTCTGGAGGACGGGTGTCACAGAGGGATGGGTGGGTGTGTAGGTGTATAGGTAATTATATAAATATGTATGTGTTTGTTTGAATAGTGTTAATTCTTTGGGTATCCTATAATGTTATAGGATAGCCATCCATTCCCTATTGGAAATGAAGTCATGACATAGTTACTGCGTGATTGTATAAACTCTAGTTCTTCATACATGAGGGGATGATAGAAACTTTGAAAGCATGTTCTGCTGCACAAGTAACAGTTATGGGTGTAAACCATGAGTTTGAAGCTTGGCTTTTCTTTTGCCTAAGTTTTCACACTATGCTCATACCTCTTACATCTGTCCTATAGTTTAAGCAACATAATTGACTTTGTGTACCTACTGACTTCTCTTTCCTTACAGACTAACATGCTGGAAATGGAGTATCATGTCTTGACACAGGTTTAAGTAATGATGTAATAATATACACTTGCACCTGGAACAGAAGGTGGTAAGAACTCTGTCATTATTGGATGTCTACAGGCTGGTTTGGGACAACATGGAATGCTTTGGTTGATTTAAGTTGACCTGGCAGCATTAGCTAAAAATTGTAAGGTGGTTTGGCCTTGCAAAACAGGTGGAACAGCAACCACAGCTGACAAATAGAAAAATCTGTCAATCAAAATGGTTAAAGCATGTGAGTGATTTCCCTTAGGTAATGAAAAATAGATGAAGAGAGATTAGAAAAGCCGTAGAGAGTACCACCATTTACACAGAAATTACAAATTATCAGAGAATGTCCCTGTGTGCGTTTTGAACAAGCGTCATCAACAACCAAGCACAGAGACTTCCAGTCCTTCACACCTGGTGCACGTTGCACAAATATATCACCATTTCCCAGGCTGGAAAGAGTCATGTGCCTAAAACCCTACAACCTCATATTTGTTCAGTGTTCAATTGTTTTAGCAAATCTTTTGTTGATCCCTCTGTACTGACTTGATTAGTTTCATCCTTCCAAGGGCTACCCTTTTATTTTGCTTCTGCCTTCCTTTGGCAAACCAGATATTAATTCTTACTGTTTTCATCCTGTCACTGATTAACTCTTTTTCTCAAAGAGCATTCAAGCATACTGTAGTGCGGTACAACACTGTCATATCTGGAGCTTCTCCCTGGAGCATGTTTCCTATTCTATTTTATTTTAAATAGCCAAACTACTCTATTTTATGATGAGAGAGTTTTGCATTTTTCTCTGCTATGCATATTCAAGGAATATAAAACCTGAAGAAAAATAATGTGGTTTGCTTTCATCCTGTGTTTTCCCCGCTTTTCAGTTATCTGTGTAAATAAACAGAGAAATTATAGTAGTCCTGTAGCCACAAAAGAATTCAGGTTAGGAAAGAGCAAAGTTGCACAGAAGCAGTTGTTCTTAAGACCTTCCAAGACAACTTTACTTAACTCTAACATAAGTAGAATACTTGGCTGTGGTAGGCGAAGTGAGAAGTATGAAGCTAAACTGCATTATGAGAGGATGAGGTGGAAGTAATTTTAAATTAGTCCCCCTAAGTTCTGGAAATTACTTTCTCATTTATATCCTATCGCTGATTATGGCACAATTTGTTTATTAAGTACTATGAAGTGCAAAGGGTTCTGCCATTATCCAGGTGCTTTCCAAACTCAAGGTTAATACTGAAATTTGCTCATTGATTTCCAGGGTCAAGTCTAAATACACTCTGGGCTGTTTTCAATGTATCTTTGAATTTTAATGTTGAGTTAATAGAATCTATTTTAAGGTTTACAGCAGATTTCACACCTGGCTTGGTCCCAGTTCTAGGTTTTTAAATGATTTCCATAAGGAACAGCCATTGTGTCCCTCAAGAGCTGAATGAAGAGAATCTGTTTTACTCTGGGTTGTTCATGAAGACTTTGCTGCTGTGCTCTGCAAAGGCTTGAGCTCACATGTCCTTTTCCATGGGAGCATTGATAAGGTCTCCCTCTTGCACCATCTGTTAGAGAGGGAATTAATGGTGACATAAGCTTTTTCTTGGAGAAGACACGTGAAAGAAGACAAGTCTTGGAAGGAGGCACTCCATGTTGGAGCAGGGATACTTTGGATGGTACTTGTGGACTATGGCCTTAGCAGGAACAACTCTGAGGGACTATGGGCGACTTACACTAGAGCAGAAGAAAACAGTTCAGGAGTGAAGAGCAGTGGAGGAAAATAAGTCAAGTGGGGACTGGCAGAAAACAACCATTGTGCACTGACCTGACCTCCTGAACTGCCCATTACCACACAGGAGGGGTTAGACAGGACTGAGGGTAACAGAGGGCAAAAAAATGAGGTGCAGACATAGAGCAGAGGTGTTGTAGTGGAATCTGGAGCGGTCTTTTCCTATATTGTCTGTATAATTGTAATTTGTTGGTTTGTTTTTTTCTCCTAGATACCAGGCTCAGTGATCAAAAGTCTTTGCTGTTTGGCAAGAAATTAAATTAAGTAAAACTCCCTCATCAAGACTGTTTTGCTTCTGACATGTGTATAAGGAGTTTCTGCACCTTTCTTTAGTTTTAACTGGAGTCCTATTAACTCCAGACTTTTTGTGTAATTGCAGGACAAGCTTGAATCCCAAAGCACTGATAATTTGTAGATATTTTTCTTTCTTCACTGCATCCCAGGATGTATTTTGGAGACTCTCTATGTATTTTTCTACTTCTTATTGTGACACAACAAGAAAATTTGCAATGGATTCAGTTTTTGAATATTGTTTCCAAAAAGTCATCCTTAGGATTAGAGGGTTTGGTACCTGTTCACCAGCTCTTCAGTCCTCCCTTCCCAGTTTGCAGGCCTAGAAAATAGTATTTGAAATTAACTTTGCCTTGCTGTTGGCCAGATAATAATAACCCTTCTGAGACAGAATACAAAAAGCTCTTTTTCCCTTCAGTGTAGGAGGGGGGATGTGTGGACTTCTAAAGGGAGACAGCTGTTGCACAGGAGTGTGAAAGAATTTCATTGTGATACAGGATTGCTCTCTTCCCCTTAAACTATTGATTGTTTTGTTTGCTTGCCTTGAGTGCCAAAAAAGAGAACAGAGAACTGGTGCAGAACTGCAAAGAAACACCGCAAACTAAATAAATAACAACCTTGAGCATTTGTGAGCTGCTTCTGCAGTAAAACCCCATAACCTCTGTCTGGTTGGTGATGTTGACCTTGGGTCTGCAACATCACCCAATAACTTTATATTTTTCACTAGCTGACTAGTGAAAAATATAAAGCTGGAATGTTTGGGCTTGCACTTCGAGAACTGATTTGTCTTCAAACAAATAACATTTCTAAGCTTTTGAATCTTTGCCATTTCCATTGTATTTTCCCCAGTGTAGCCCTGATTCTGTGCAACCTTAAATATCTGGTCTGCAGGCTTTTGTTGCATATGCCTCCAATATAGTTGGCATGAAGAGCTTTCTTAAAAGCTGACTTTAATTTACTGATGCTGCATTGCCCAGATCAATATTATTGCATTTGGAAGGTCTATCCTGCCATTAGATTTACCAACCAGAAAATGGGGACCACTAAAAGGCTTGACTTCAATCCACATTTCTTATAAATCTCCTACAAATGTGGATTATGATGCAGCATTTTTTTGTTCTTTTGAAATACTAAGGGGATTCTCCAGTATTTCACTGGGACCACTGTGTCATTGCCACATGTGATCCTTCAGGGTGGGATTAAGTAATTGTGTGTGTCTTGCAGTGATTTAAAGCTAATGCTTGTCACTTTATTCAGAAAAAGAGATTCAAGAGGTGTAATGGGACTGCCCAGGACTGAAGCAAGGAGAACTCGGCCTATGACATCTATTTATAGAGTTTACTTTCTTCTCTTTGTATACTTAATTTTCTGAATACCATTAGCCAGTAAACGTGTAAAAGAAATGGCCATCCTCTATTTACATGTTCCAATTTGTCACTTTGGTCACAGAGGGCACATTCCCTGGCTGTTACTCAACATTAATGGCTGAATTAAAATAGGCAGTTGCCAAAAAACACTTCTGAGACCTGCCTCTGATTGTCCATTAATCCAGGATAATCACTTTTACTTTTCTTCTTTACCTGCATTCTCAGGTCATGTTCCCCTTTGGCATTTCCTCTTTTTGTTGATTTCCTTTGACTGTGAAGTCACTAAACTCCATTCAGTGAAAGAGGACAACTCAGAGGAGAAACTTATGCAAGTCTGACATGTTGCACTTGTGTTACCACAGTGGTGACCCTGACTCCCCTTCAATATGAAGATTTGTATATGATGAACAAGCAGGTTGTGCTGCTGAATAGCAAAGTGATGGAGACATATTTCTACCTCTAATAAAAACATTTTCAAACAAATGTTTTAAAGTTATACGAAAGCTTTTCATTAAAATTTTAGATATTCACCTCATAACTAGTAGAAATTGGTTTTTGTACTGGTAGTTAACAATTTGCTGTGCTTAATATATTTGTATTTGCAATGAATACCTAGAGTCTTCTTTTTTCCCTCTATTGGCTTCTGAATTTGTTAGGGTGGGTTTTTTTGGTGGAGAAGGTAGATAATAGTTAATGATCGATTTCTAAGTATCAAAGCATGACTGTGGCATGCTAATTTCTAATAGATAATCCCCATCTGCAGAGCTAAAAGGAATTAGCAAGCTATAAAAAGCAAATCTTGGCTGCCTTCAAATCCAGTGACCATCTACCTGGTGCTGCCTTTAAATCTATATCCTGGAGTTTCCCAATAGATCTGTAAATGTCTATATACATTCTACAAACAGAAATACACAGCTCTAAGGTTAAAGGAATATAATTTGTAATTATACCCTTTAGAATAGTATCATTTCTTTCCAAGAGTTATTGGACTCCAAGCACTTTTATGCCATACAGATATATATATATTCCCTTTGTTATGAAAATTCCAATGTAAATACCTGCACCTTCTTTTTTTGGACCTTTTGGCCTGAAAGTTTTAGACATCCTGCATGATATTAAATTACATATCAGTAAAAATTGAAAATTTTCTCATGTGAATGGGTTAATTCTGCTGCTTTCCATTTAACTCAAACTGATATGTCCTTTCCTCTAATTTTTTAAAATTAATTAATCATTCCAATGACATAGCAATAGAATGTTAAACTCATTAAAACGATTAATAATTCATCTTTGGTTGCTTTAGGACTTTTTTGGTTTTGTTTGTTTGCTTGTTTTTTTACCTGGAACTACAGTCCATAAAAGTTCAGCGACAACAAACTTCATCCAGCACCACAAAAATGGTACTGGGTCCTTTATATCTTCCCTTCTTTGCAGTCAGTATTTTTCTACATGCTACAGGATTCATGAATTGCAGTGACTGACAGAAAAGACAAATTACAGGTTCTTTATCACTGTCTTTGGTAGACACACATATATATAGAACTTCTATCTCCATCTAAAAAAGATGCTGGGAAAACATGCTAAATACTTGTTTATAATTAGAAAGATGCTCAGTGTAGTAGCACAGTAGCAAGAAGACTGAACTTCTTGGCTTCTAGTACCTAGGATGGCTATTCAAAACACAAGTTCTGCTACAGATTTCTCTTGGTTCATTCCACAGTTTTGCATCTAAATGTGCCACGACTTTATAGACAGTGATCAGAACTTGAGTGGTGGAACAGGTCTCACGGAGCAGCCCAGCTAGGAAACAACTCACCAGTTTCCCTGTTGGTTATTTAGCCCCTCTCTGCAGTCGGTAGCTCTTACTGAGATGTGTGTGAACAGTGATTGTTCAGCTCATTTCAAAATCACGTTAGTTGTGCAGACAAGTCCTGGAAGTTCTGGGACCACCCAGAGTTAAAAATAAATGTAGCCAGACAAGCCAAATAATTGCTCAGGTTCTCTTGCTCCTGGGGTTCCTCTTGAGAACAGCTGCCTGCTCCAGCAAATTGTCTTTCATCAGCTGATTTGTGGCAACCGATGCTTCCATATTCTCACCTGCTGTTTATAATTTAGGGCTTCCAACTTAATCTTCCTTGGAGTGCTCTAACACAGAGTACTGACCTTGGTGTACATTTGATTAGTACAAGAAGCTGAGGGAGCCTCTCTGCCAGATACCAGTTCTATCTGAACACTAGCAAAAGTGATTAAACACTGAATTGTTCTTTGCCTATAAATGAGCTATGTGCTTCATGCTTGTTACTCTTTTAATTCAGGCCTGATGAATTAGGTTTGATTTTCTTTATTGTTTTCATTTATTTTTTTCCTGGAGATGGTCTGCTTGTTGTGTCTGGTGGCAAATGAGGACATAACATTCATTTAAGTTTCCTGTAATATTCAATTATAGGAACATCTAGGTCTTTTTTAATATGCACCACTTTTCCCCTTTGAATGTGTTCTGAGTTGTTTAAATGTGTGTTTTATTGATCCACTATTAAAGGGGTCGTGGCTTTGTCCAGGAAAAACAATGTCTGTCAGCAGAACTTATAGAGATAGAGGAACCAATGGGTTGTGGCTTTTGCCTTTTAAATCTTAAAACATAATGATAGTCAGTATGATAACCACTCACTCCTAGGCTGGACAGCAAGTACTAGTTGTACTTTCTTTTACTTCTCTGTCCCTAACTTCTTTCTTTTCTTCAACTTTTCTAACAATATATCAAGATTCCCATCCATAGGTCATTGAAGGAAGGGCACACTGATTTGTGTAATTTGATAAATTACTTCTTGTAATATGATTTAACTTTCAAAATGTTCTTCATTCCACCAGTGTTTCTCTCCTCACTTGTTCCATATGTTCACTTTCTGTCATCACCAGCTGTAAGAAATGTTTTTGGCTCTTGACTCCAAGATATGTCCATTTACGAGCACTGCCTTCTAGGTTGCACACTTATTAAAATACAGTCTTCATTTTTACCTTTTCTTTGCCAGTCCTGCTGTTCATTTACCTCTGTGACTCAGATGTTGAATATTCCACTGGTTACTGTTTCTGAAATAGGAATAATAGTTGTTGGTTTTTTAATTCCTCTTCTGTTTTTTGTTTTGGGTGTTTGTTTTTTTTTTCAAATCTCATCTTTCTTCTAGTGTTGGACACTATCAGTGAAAGAGTCTAGAACTCACCTTACATAGTCTGATTTTATGCTACTGTTCATGACACTTACATGTCAAAGGATTCAGAAATCTAGTGACTATGAAAGAGCAGAGTTTTTACTTCAACAGTAATTAATTTAGTCCAAAGAACTACTATTATGGTTCTCAGGGCTGGATAAAGTTAAATGCCTTTTCTTGATCTCTACTTTCTTAATATATTGACTCAGTCCATTTGGTACCTGAAACAGAGAAGATAAAAAGAAAATCTAACAGTTATTACTCATATTGAACACTGAAAATCATTCCACTTCTCTATAATAATTTATGACCCCTGTAAAGTCTGATATATACTTGTACTGGTTTTGGCTGGAGTAATTTTCTTCCCAGTGGCTGGTATGGGGCTGTGTTTTGGGTTTGTGCTGAACACAAGGTTGATGATATAGTGAAATTTTAGTTATTGCTGAGCAGGGCTTATACAGAGCCAAGGCCTTTTCCTGCTTCTCCCCCCTCAGTGGGGAGGATGTTGGGGTGGTTTGCCAATGCATGGGAAATAGGGAGGAGACACGGACAGAATAGGTGACTCCAACTCCTCAGAGGGACACTCCAGACTACATGACATCCTGCTGAGTATATAAAGCTCTGGGAGGAAGGAGGAAGAAGGAAGGAAGCTGGGAGTGATGACCTTTGTTTTCCCAAATAACTGTGACATGTGATGGGGCCCTGTTCTCCTGGGGATGGCTGAACACCTCCCTGCCCATGGGAAGAGGTGAATTAATTCCTTGTTTTGCTTTGCTTGTGTGCTTTTGCTTTCCCTATTAAACTGTTTTTATCTCAACCCATGAGTTTTCTGCCTTTTACCCTTCCAGTTCTCTCCCCAATCCCACTGATGGGAGAGCAAAGGAGCGGCTGTGTGGGCCTTGGTTGATGGTTGGGTTTAAACCAGGACAAAAGTTTTCTCTGATGAGCAAATCTCCTGTTGATATGGATTTTTGAACTATCATCCTAACCTCATCATTAAACTTAAAACATGGATTCTATAATGTCCAGATTTAAGGAAAATTTCTTTCTTCCTCTTGCTGGGAGTGAGTCAAGCACCAAAATATTAACTGCTCAGGAGTCTTTGGAAAAAGTCAAGTAAGAGAATCAAGATTCCTTATCCATTCGGCTAATAGTATCTTGATGTCACTTCTCTATGTAAAAGCTCGTGTTTCCTCACAGTACTTTGTTTCTTAAGACTCTCACCCTCCACTCTCTCACCTCTATTGCAGCCCTGGGTGCATTCAAACATTACTATACAGTGGTTTGCCAAGTGTTTTGAGCTGAACAGAATGATGGAATTACCACACAATTAATCTGCATGCTGTGAATGAAGGCTTCTATCAATATAAATCAGTGTTCCACCTATGAAACTAATTCATAATATGGAACAGCATCCAGCACTGAGCATTAGCACCATCAGCTTGTCTCAGAAATAACACAGGACGCGCTTCTACAAGGAGATTATCATATATTTGTTGACACTACAAGGAGTTATACTTTGTCCAAGTTTTAGAGAGCTTTGTTGGAGACATTTCTTTATGTTTCAATGATGTAAGTACATGTTGTTGAAACCCATGCCTAATAATCTCAAAAAGGTTTTGGATTCTTCAACATAAAGAGGAGAATTTCTCTCTGGGAAAATTTCGAAGGGAATAATGATACAGAAAGAGGCTGCCTGTGGGAATGAACAAAGGAGATGAGACTAATTAAGCAATAAAACAAAGCTGTTTGAAAAACAGTGATGGACTAAAAAGAGGTGGTGGCAAGGAAAAGAAAAATAAGTTTTAATTTTTAGATGGTCATGGAATAAAAGTCAACTCTCCAGTAGAACTTTTCGATTTCTAAAGTCTTACAGCAGTTATTGGTGTGCCACAAATGGTTTTGTTGTTATTCTTATAAATAAAAGCCCATAAGTTTATTTCCATTTTTTTCCCCCAATAATCTGTAAAACGTATGTATCTGCATATAGTTGAAAATCTTGTGGTGAATTACATTTTTTTTCTAAAAACTGAAGAGCTGGAGAGATGGAACAAACTACAAGATTACTCAGATGAAGGAAAAGAGAAGCATTAATATCGGAATAAAAAACCTGTTTGAAATGCAGATATTTGCTTAGACTGATGACTCTCCCGCATCTGATTTGGACCAGAGACTATATATTCAGTTTTGAAAATTCAATGAGCATCCTTATCACTAAGCTGTTGAGTGCTTTGAAATATAAATGGGCCATAAATGGAACAAATGTAAATGCTCCATCAGACAGCTTCAGATAAATAGCTGAACTGGATGCCTTTCTTCTTGTTCTGACAAGAAATCTCTGCTATTAAGGGTATTCTGTAGATGCTATGGAAGATTTGCTGGTGTCCCAGTGTTTGCAGCACTCACCTGGGGTAGTGGAGACGGGTTCAAGCCTTTGGAGTAAATAAAACTGAGGATGGGCATTAACATCCCCCAGGTTGTGGCAAATGCTTTAAGTGCCTCTTCTGAAATAGGCATTTATTTTAACCTTCGAAGACCTAAAATTTATCTCTCTGCAGACTGGGAGAATATTCACAGCCTAGGAAAAGCATTCATCATCACCTGGCTAGACATCTGAAAAGTCTGCCTTTGCATTCTGACCTGAAAAATATGATCTGAATAGTTGCTCTGGGTTGGAGTTTCCAAGCACAGTGAGCAAGGCTGATTCAAATGCCTTAAGCTTCCATTTTAGGAATTTACTACTCTTTGTCTGGTGGGAGCCCAGTTAACCCTCCCTCTTTGGAATTTACAGTACTAATAGTGTTGAGTCAGCTGTGGAGATGGTTAATGCCACAGGTGCCATTTTGTGTGTTATAAGTGAACCTATAACACAAAAATTCTAAGGAGTGAGATCTTGTGCTAAAAAAAAAAAACAAAACAAAACAAAAAAATTATTTAATGTTGAATTCGTATCCTTTCATAAGAGAAATTTTTCTGAAGCAGATTGGAAACAGGAAAGGATTTTCAGGGTGGCAAGAAGCAGACAAGCAAATAGCAAGTCAGTTCTTTTAACCACTATTGTAGAGTTTAATTGTCTTCTTCAGTGCTAAATATGTCAAGTGGCAGGCTTTCTCCAGCTTCCATTAGCTGCTTTTAAATGGTGTCATTAGCAGAAGGGGAGGTCAGGGAAAAAAAACCACAAGTAAAAGCTATCTTAGCTCAAAGCTCCACATAAAAGCATGTTACAGATGAGAATCTATAGTATCCCCAGATTACTGAGCAAAGAAGTGAGCCAGGACAGAAGGAAGAATCCTGACTGTTCTGTTAAGTGAATTTGTGTTTTAGAAATCAAATCTTCTTTCTCCATCTCTTTGTATAATGGCTGAGTTTACTCCCATTGTAAAACATCAGAAGGATGAAAATTCAGATTTTTTTCAAGGATAATGAAATCTGTTAAATACTGGAAAGGATTCTGATTTTTTTTAATTAAAACAAAGATGGTTTTCTGGAATTTGGGGAGGGAAGTAAGACTTAGACATATCCTGGTTAAAGTAGTTCAGAGAATTAGTTGAATTACTTACTGACAAAAGAGATGCAGGATGAAAACTGCCTTGTTAATGAGGTAAATTAGAATGTGAAAGTACCAGTCTTCATAGGATAGAACAAATATAAAGCTAATGGAGACCTAAATTAAAAGTACTTTAAAACTTGTCATGTTACTCAGTTGAAATCCAGCAAAATCAGGCTCTTAATGATAGGATAAGAAGTAAATACTAATGTATGTTTTCAGATCAAAACATTTCAAGAAAAAAGATCAGTAGACAACTAAGTCAAAGCTGCTTTTTAAATCGATCTAAGTCCAATTAAGTTTGCCTGGATTATTCAGGGAAAAGGGAAGGAAAAAAGAAATCCCTATTGATGTACTCTTAAACAAATGTAAATATGTTACTTTCTAGTTCAGTGTTTTTAAATCCAAAAAGGTTTTTTAGGTAATAACGTTCTGGTGTGTTCCAGAGGTGCTGGTTTGCACTGTACATTAGATTATTAGTACTGCTTTTGTATGTTGTGTGAGTGGATGTCCTGTCTGCTTGTGTGCCTAGATTCCTTCTCCTTCCCCTTGTCCACTCCTTCTGAGTTTATTGCCTTATTTCTGTCAATGGTGAAAGAGTGGGAATTTTTTTTTTTTAAAAAAGGAATTGTGTATTTGGCATGTTTTAAATTTTTCTTAAGAGAATAAATAGTGGAGATCACTCAAGATCTATATTATAGTACCTGAGGCTTTTCCCTGTGTATTAGTACAGAACCTACATTGAGGAGGGAAGAGAAGTGAGGAAGGATTTGGATGGAGATATGGTGAGTGTACTAGCAGCAAGCAGGTCTTGCACGAGGATAATTCAGTATTGACTCATTCACAGACAAAGGAAGAAAAGCTTCACCATTCTTGTGGCTTGTGCCCCTTTCTTCTGCAGTGACATGAGGTTGCAGTGCTGTATCTTCAGCAGGTGTATCTTGGGGTTCAGTTCAAGGAGTACTACAGTACATGTCTTAAAATATTTTCCCTTTGTTCCTGTGAGACTCACCTGCCACTTCGAAGCAGGCTGGGCAGAAATTAATCACTTATTTCCCAATGATTTTCATATGTGTCGTTGCAATGTCGCTGCACATATGGCATAAATTCTAATTCCTAATAGATGGAGCAATAGATGGAGAGATGACCTAGAAAGAGAGATGGTAGGAAGAGAAAGATTTTCTCTTTTTAGAGAAAATGTTCAGTTTATCCTTACTATTTTTATACACTGCTTATGTAAATAGGAAATGTCTATTAAGATTGCAAAGACAAGAATTTAAAGTTGTGATAATATGGGTAGAAAAAAAGCCCTGCTGTTTAAGATCAGCCTGTAGCTTTCTTGCTGTGCATGCAAAGCTGTGCCATCTGATGTATATTTTGAAGTCCTATCTATAATAATCAGTTCCACTGCAGTTAGCACAAAAAAGAAAGCAAAAAAAAAATTCCCCAAATCCCCAAAAGTCAAGTCATCATCTCTTTATTAGTTTGCACTGCAACAAATGGATTGGAGAGTTTGCCATGTAGATTTTGATGGAAGAGTGTTTAAAGAACAAGGACTCTTTTTTTGTATAGGAGGAGACAAAAAAGTGAATAGGATATTTTAATTATTACCATCATAAACATCTTCCTGTAAAAAGTAGAAGGCTGTTGGATATAAAATTTGTATTTTCAATTTATATTATCAGTGAGGGAAATTTTCTCATTGCATCAATTCAGCCTGAGATATAAAGCTTCTGAAAATGCTAGAGGCATGAGAATAAAACCATATTTATTGGTTTTGGTGTTACAGTTTTATCAGGACAAGAACAGGGAATTTGAAGAAAAATGAAGTTATGTAAAAACTGCTTGCTTATTGGCACAAGAGTCTATATATTTCTATAATGAAAAAAGTTATTAAATAATAAAAAAAATTCAATAGTAAAAATTTCTCTCTAGCACATTGAATGTAGTGCTGGGTATTTTTATGAAATTAATATAAAGTCTTTCCATCTTACATTTAAACAGTTATCCAGCATTGAAAATACAACTGGCTTTATACTGAAGCTAATTAATGTGGAGTTTGAGTCTGCTTTCCTGGAAGAAAAAAAGACATACCTGTATGCTTCCTTTGCCATAATAACTTCTGGATTCTACCTATTTCAACTAAATTTAGTAGAGGAGCTCAAGACAAGATGTTCCTAAGGGAACTAAGCAATCATGTAGCAGAGAGGTACCAAGGTTCATGGCCTTTACTTCACTACAGGAAATGTCATAAAACTATCTAAAAACTTCATTAGAAATCAGGAAATGTGCTAGTGGAAAAGAAGTTATTACTGTCCCTATTCATGAGAAAAGCTTAAATTGGAGTTTACAGGTTACTAATTTTATTAAAGTTCATTGCTGGAATGCAGAATTAGGAAAAAAAGATTCATAAATACACATTGATATTAACATGTTTGAAAGAATGGGAATAATATTAAAAACAGAACCAATATTGGTGGCTTAAAAAGGAGGTTTTGCCATGGAGCCAAGAAGTGAAAAGCAAGAGATTAAAAGTTTTAATGTAGTTGCTTAACAAAGTTGTGTGTTTAGAGGAAAACAGAAGCTTGAAATTTGTATATTTGGATACCTTACTCAGCATCCTGTTTCAGCCAAAAGCTGGTGTTTCAGGTGAATCAGAGGAATCAAACTATCAGTTATCCCTGATTGCAGCCATTTTCTAGCTCAAGTTCTTCCAGAGAACACAGTGGCTTCTGTGTGAGCTTCCAGCATCTGCAGCTTTCTTTGGAAGGGATTCCACAGGTCAGGCTGACAAAAGTCAGCCTTCTGGTTTTTTTCTTCTTTACCATTTAGTTGGATCAGTCTGTGGTCATTAGTTCTTCTGTGGAAGGAGCCAACATCATTCTTTCCTTCTTCATCTTCCCTTGTCACTCACAATTTTATACCTTTTCTTCACTTACTGCCTCATACTTTTTCCAATATGAGACAGAGTGATAATGACACCACCTGTCTAATACACCCTCACTGTGATTCTTTGCCTTTTTCCCAGTGATCTGGTGTTGTTCCTGGGGTGGCAGACCCTACCCATGTAGTTTTTGAGATAAAAGTTAGCTCAGGATTTATATAATGGCATAAGGTTATCCCCTACTCCTTTTCTGATGATCCTATGCTTAATTTTCTTTGCACACTAAGATTAAGTCTGAGAGCTCATTCTTATTCTAGAAAAAATATTTTTTTTATTAAAGTTGATTTTGATTTTCCTAAAAGTGTACTTTTTTGTAATATTATTTGAAACTGTGTGGAGGAGGAATGGGCAGGAGATATTCTTGTCCTCCAGAGGTACATTTGCTACCAATGTAGTGATTATGGCCTGAAAAACACCCCAAAAATAAACCAATTGTTCTGATGCTGTCAAAATGTTTTGTTTAAGCTTATACTATTACATTCATAGGCTAAGTTATATCTCATTCTGTATCAGACAGCTGGGAATAGAATCCAAATTGATTGAAACAGTAAGATCTAACAGATTTAAACAGTACCATCTAAAAATTACTTCCTCCGGCCTGAGGTATTAGACTAATAATGATGTAAAGAAAATAGCTTTTATTTTGAAACTGAAAGAGCCAACACTTTGGTTTATTGTTTTTTATGGGCTTGGTCATTTGGGGGTTTTATTTTTTTTTTTAATTTTCAAAGCAATTTCTGTCAAGTTAAGCCATCTTACTCTTTGGAACTGAGCACAAAAAAATCTAACATATACACCAGTTTATTGCATGTATGCATGTCTTTTTGAGAAGTCACAGGAGAAAGCATAAAAATAACCACTGAGAAAAGCCAAAGCACAAAATGAGACACAATCACCAAGGGCCATCAAGAGTTATGAGTAAATTAGTACTAACAGAAAAGTTGGTAAAGTATCTAGGTAATATTCAGAAGAGGAACAAAAATAGCAGATCAGTATACTGGTTTGGCTGAAACATTTTCAACTTTTTTCCCTCATCTATCTTAATTCTAGGGGGAAAAAAACCCCAAGACATCACTGGGCACTCTGTTACACAGAGTCAGCCACTGAGAAACACACAGAATACATTAACATTTTCTAATTGTAATTTAGAGGCTTTTAAACATCTGCACCCAGTAAACTTCACTCTATGTACTTAAAAGGTGCCAATGATCCCTAAAAGCAGTTTGGGAAACAGATGAGGTACCAGAGGACTGGCAAAGGGAGAATTTGCTGTTGATCTTTAAAAAGAGCAAGGGAGGGGAGGAAATGCTCAGAGTTGTGGGTTGATTAGCTCCAGGTTCCTTCTATAAAAAAAAAAGGGCAGAAAAGTAAGTTATTCCTATAACTGCCGTGAAAACAAGGAGTTGAATAATTATGATGGATTTAGGTCAATTGATCCTGTTTCCACCTGCAACACATTAACAACTGCTAGAGACAAAGGAGAGTGTCAGAAACAGCAGTTCTGTGAGCAGGAGTTTTCACCCTTTAGTAAGTAATGATAACAACTTTAGTAAATCTTTCCACCTGACATTCTCAGCAGCAGCCCAGGGATCCATGCCCTGAATAAAATTTGAAGTATGCCGAGGTGGATACAGAACTGTCTTGAAAAACATATGGAGAGTAGTTATCAGAGATTTATTATCAAAACAGAAGAATATATTAAGAAAAGTTTCTTGGAGTTGCTGGATTTGATACTAATCAATACTGGAGTCAGTTTTTCAGATGATAGATCAGAGCCTGTGGTCATTAGATTTTCAGGGCTGCAGATGCACTGAAAGAAGAACAAAATTTCAAATTAATTTTGGCAGTTTTAACATACAATCTGAAAATCTTTAAAGGTTGCTATTAACTACAGAAAAATGCAAGGTTTTTCTTTGATACAGAAATAATGAGTCGAAAAAATCTGACAGAGGGAACAGCCAGAAACCCTGTAACGCTTATGTAAGTGTTATGGTTTGGGGTGTAGTATTTAAAGAAGGACAGAGAACATTTGAGTCTGGGGAAGAATAAGGGTCTGTAAATCATTAACTATGAGGAGTGACAGAATGACCTGAGGCTGTTGTAATTCAGAAGTGATTTTAATGAAATATATTAAAAAAATTGAGAATATAAAATCTTCAGTAGTGCAGAAAAGGTGATTGTGGGATGATTATTCAACTTTCTCTTTTCATGTAATGAATAACTAACCTGCAGAATTTTCAAAGGATGTTATGGAATCCAAAAACATTAACAGGTTTGAGAAAAATACAAATTTTGAAACTAGTGTCAGGAATCTCTGGACTGCAGTTGCTGAAGTTTTGAAGAATAGTGCAAGGGAGGTCTCTCTTTCCATAATGGTTTTTACAGGATTTTTGTAACCCATGTGTTACTGACAGCTACTGGAAAGAAAATATTACTATAGTTGGCTGTTTGGTCTGGCACAATTTGGCCTTCTAGATGTTTCTATGCTCTGAAAAGAGAGTTAGTGTGATGGGCTGCAGTAAGTGTGGTATCTCCTGTATGTGGACATATAAAAGAAGAATGTTTTCCTACTCATCAGGTGCTGCTTGCAAAGCAGTGACTTAACTTTTGGGACTAGGAAAATTCGTATTAGTCATTTGGAGGGGGAAGAGCCACTAAAATTGAAGGGCTGGTATAATGAACTGCTAGAAAATATTCAGCCTTGCTGCCAACTTTGGAGACTTTTGAGAACAGGTTGGAAAAATAACTGTCATGAAGAATTGCAGGTAGAGCTGATGCTGCTTTGGAGGAGGATAAGCAGCAAGATTTCTTGAGTCCCTTCAATCCTATCAATCGGTGATGAAACTCCCCCTCAGTCTCAGAGAAAACAGATCATGGATAGTGTAATCAAACCCTCAAGATTTAGGGGATTTTCAGTGAGGTGATAACTGAGTGATGACTTGTCAAACCTGTCTCTGGTCGGCCAGTTGGCAGGAATATTGGCAAAGAGCTCAGTTCCCCTTTTGACACCAAAATGGATATCTGGATTTTCCCTAAGTGTGGAGTTGTTTGATATGAAGCTCTGTTCAATAATCTTAGTCTCAGGATGAGAGGTGTTTGGGGTTAAGCAATTTTGCAGTCAGATATGAAGCTGATGTGTAACATCTTTCCATTCTCCCTGAACTGTAAAAAGAATTAGGAGTTCTTCATTATCTCATATATTGGAGTGATTCATGTGGTAAGACTCTGCTCATAAATCCCCATTTTCTTCCAAAATATGCATCTCACATAGATTAAATACTTAAAAAGAACTCCAAATAAAATTCTCTCCCTTTTTCTGAGGTTTTCTTTTCTGCCTATACTTACATTTCAAGCACGACAAAGGCAAACAATAAGTAAGGTTGAAGGTGGATATCAATGTTACACACCTGTATTAACAATTAGAGTACAAAAATATACACTTTATTTCATTATGGAATCTCATGGCATAGGAGTGTCAGCAGGAGAATACTTCAGATTAGTTCTGTAGATTCTTAACTGTGCAAATGTGAATTTGCTGTTTGCTTTGAATTTTAATACCCTGAAAGATTAAATAATATTTTTTTCCTTTTGGAAGGCAGAGATTTTATTTTAAAACCTGTAGAGAAAATAAACAATGAAATGCTCACCTAGGGCCTGCTTTAATTCACATGAAAGCTGAGGCAAAGGCTTTTGTTGTCTCTGCTAAAAGTTAGCTTATTGCATAGTTTAGTAACTTTCTTTAATTTAGTCAATTAAAGTGGGACTACTGTGATCTCTGGGAGGGGCTTGACATAAAGATGCAGTTCAGAAGAATGTCCTTCTGTTGGATTTTCGCTTTTCTACTGAGTTTGACTGTGTGGAACAGCCACTGATTCAGCTTCATGTCAGGTTTTACATCTAACCTAAATCATGCTTTGTCATTTGTTTGCATTTGTTTAAAATTTTGTGGATTTGAATCTTACCTACTACTGAGAATACCAACACAGATTAGAAGAGCATCAGGGTTGCTCAGTTTGTTACAAGACACTTAGAGCTGGATCTGTGATTTTGAAAAAACCCCAAGCAACCAACTAAAAAAAAATAAAAACAAACAAACGAATAAATGAAACCACAACCAAAAAAAATCACAAAAACCAAAACCCACAACCCCTCCTCACAAACAAACTAAAACCCAAACAAACAAAACCTGAAACTTCTCAAAACCAAACACCCCTACCCACAGTCACAAATAAACCCTCTGTTGGGTGCATCTCTCTGTACTACTTGCAAATATTTAGATGTCTCATGCTTGATCCAACTATATATGTTAAGTTTTGGAATAAAAACTTCTCACACAAGAAATCCAGCAGGTCCTCCTCTTTCTACCACTACCTGTCAGGGGATTCTTAAGTAAAAAGTAATGACTTCAGAAAACTTTGTAGTGGGAATGATTCTGTATGCACCAGATAATTAGTTTGATATTTGAAGGATGTGCTATGTTCATAGCTATAATGCATTACCTGAAGTGGTGTATTTATCCCACAGGTTGCTCAGAAGCAGCTCACAGCCACAGCTCAGACAGCAGCTACACTACGTGGCCTCTGTGGGATCACAGCCTTATTTTCTAACAGACTGCACTTCACAGCACAGTGTAACTGAAAGTGCTGTTTCACTTGGGATTGAAGTTGTCAGTCACATCTCCACTGCACAGGAATGATCACCAGGTACAGTTCTTACCTATGGCCAGAATAATTAGGACTGACCACTTTATTGTGAACACTGTAAAAAAAAGTAATGTCTCAAGGAAGTACACCAGCCTGCAGCAAACTCAGCAGAAGGTACCCTGATGCTGAATTTGAAATGCAGATGTAATCTGTAAAATTATATGACAGGAAAAAATATCTGAGTACAAAATGTTGTAACAGTTGAGAAAGCAAATGGCTGGCCTGTCTCTCAGTAGAATATTTCATAAGTTCCTGAATTTCCCAGGTCTTCAAAGAGCCAGACTAAAATGCTCCTCTGCTAAAATGATCTGTTTGTGCAGTATTAAAAATACTTGGAAAAAGTTTTGCGAGAACAGAGAGTGGCTTTCAGAAAATGCCTGCAGTTCTTACATTTCCTCAAGGAACTGAATTCTGCAGGACTTCAAATCTTTATATGCCCTTGTCTGGCCTAAAAGGGACAAACATATTTAGTTCACTAACATGAGCCACACTCATAGAAGGTGTAGGTTGTTTTCTGTTCCCAAATTAAGCTGAAATAATAAAATGCAGGCTATACTGCACTAGAGGTGCTCTAGTCCTTTACCTGACCCTTGAAAAAGTCAGTCCTCCATTAGCCCAGGAGAGAGGCAAGAGAGTTTTACTTTAAAAGAAAACTAATGATAAATTAGCGGTATTTTACCAAATCTTTGTCTACCTTGCTTCATCTGACCAATCAACCCCGCAGCAAAGAAGGCTCAGAGGAGATGGACAAGGATGATGTGCCATGAAGCTCAAGGAATAATGCAAGATGGGGCCACAGCTGTGGCAAAACTGACTTTATCTCAAAACAGAGGAGTCTATGGCCATTGGTTTAAATCACCAGCTGTCAAAGCTGAGCAGATCAACTGGTGGTACAAATATTTCTCCCTGATTTCATTAAAAGAATATGGATTTCTCCCTGAGTTAACCAGACCAGAATGCTGGGGAATCAATATGGGGCTCAGCCCAACATAAAGTATAAAAACCGAACAACTAAAAAAAATTTTTTGAAGACGGCACTGGGCTTAAGGTGACTTCAGACCTGATGGATTAGGGATATCCAGTGTTGTGATGCCAAGCATATTTTAGAGGCTGGTAATGGCAGCTATTCTGATATCTTGATTGGACTGTTATACTTAGCAATATATAGCAATTGCTACTCACACTTGAATAGTGGTTTTTTGCTATATTTTGTATCAATGTGCTAAATCAGAAATGTCATGTAACATTAACAGTCTTCTAATAAGTAAATTTTATAGTAAGCATTTCATCCTCCATGTGTGGAATATCCAAAAGAGTCAGGCCAGAGTATTGAACCTTATTAACAGTGAGTGTCATCAGGGGAGCCCAGTTTGTTTCCACAGGATGCCACCTCTCATTTAACCACAGATGATATAGTTTTATCTAAGGATTGTATTACTGAGTTCCTGTGGCTTGTATTGCAGGTTTATAGATTAAATAAAAGAGGAAATTCTGTTAAAAATTGACCACCAAGGTCTTTGTAAATACGTCATCTTAAAAATAAAAGCTATACAGTCTATGTTTGCTTAGGTTCACACTGTTACTCTCTGAATACCTTCTTCGTCCTTGCACTATTTTTCATCTAAAAAAAAAAAACAAACCAAATTAAACAAACAAACAACAACAACAAAAAAAACCACAACAAAAAAAAAAAACCAAACCAACCAACCAACCAAAAAAACAAAACAAAAACTCTTTTTTACAAACTAGCATGTCAGGAACAGAGTAGGTAATATCCCACATGAGTGGGATATATCTGACCCTGTTCAGGTGTTACAAACACTATAACTCATTAACAAGGAACTCCAATTTGTCACTACTCATCTGTGATACAGGATTTGAATCATCCATGTACAGCAACATCTTTTCTCATATTTGAGCCGGTTCAAATATTGCAGAGGGTCATGTTGGCATTCACTTGCCAGAAGCCTTTAGCGCGGGAGAAATCCCATTGCAGGTCCCTCCAACTCACTTTTTTCCACCGGACATTCTCCAGTCCTTTAATAAACAGCGAGTTGTGGTGCAAACACTTTTTCTTTTCCGAGGGTTTTCATGAAAGAACGAGCTTTCTGATGGGAATGACTAATGATGGCAATTTGGAGACAGTTGTGTAATTGCTTTTTTTGAAATATTTTTCACATTGGTTTCTGTGAGCGTGGAATTACTATTGGTATATTTTCTGCTTAATAAGTAATTCTTCAAGACGTTACCTAACCAATTAAACAATCAGTTATGCATCTCCTGAGAGCAATAGTAGTATAACTAATGGAAACCTCCAGGTATGATGCTGAAAGTGGGCCACTAAATATTCTTTACTGCTCCCTCAAAATTGCTCAGGGTGGTGGATGCCTTTTTCCTTGCTACCAGGAGGACAAAATTATTTGATTTATTATTATTCTTTCCTAAACATAGCTAGTGAACCTTCTTATGCAGGAACATAATGGGTTAGAGACATTCTTGTGGTATGTATCCATATGCCTACCTGTTTTATGCAGCTCTAACTATTTCTTCCTGGTTTGTATACAAAATTTTCATATTTTTCAGTTTCAATCTAAAGCAAAAATGAAATTGGATATAGCATTTCCCTCCACAATATACAATAAGGACAAAAAGTTTAACCTGGTGATGTCTAGTTGGAATTTTGACCTTAAATATTTACAAAAATGTGCACCTGCTTGCCTAATTCCAGTCTACACTCCCATTGTGGCAATGTTCTATGGATGGACAAAGAAAGGTCAGAGAGTTAATCATTGTCTAGTGCAGCCAAAGGGAGCATTCAGTGTGTTTCTAGAACACACTGGAGTGTGTGGAAAGTGCGTGGAGAGTCTGGAAAGGATTCATCTGTGCAACTGTTGAATCAGTGGTTTACACCCTCTGGCAGTAATTATTGTAGGTGCTAAAACAGCACTGCACCAGAAGAATTACTACTGGCTGGAGAGACTCAAACCCCTAAACCCATGGTGTGCTAAAGGGGTTCTGTTAGTCTGTGGAGGATGTTTCTAATGAATGATCACCTCTTAAAGCCTCTCTAACTCCTCGCTGCCTCATTAGAATGAGGAGTTGGACCAGATGCTCTCCAGAGATCCCTTCCAACCCCCTCTTGCTTAAGCTTTTACGATTTCTAAGTGTATGTGTACGCAGAAAATACTTGGAGACTTTACAAGTGTAAATGGATTTCTGGGCTGAAAGAGTTTACAGAAGGAAATGGCACCTACAGTATCTTATGTGGGACAATGTGGAGGGGTTTTACTGGTGAGGAACAAGTTCAGCAGTGGTTTCTGTCAGAAAGGCACTTAAAATAACTACAGATGAGGAGCAGGAAAATCCTTGAAGAAGAGGAGTATATGAATTGCTAGTACATAGGTACAAGGCAGTACCTATTCTAAGGACAGAAGTAATCTCACCACATATTTGAGTAGCTATCTAAAGCTGTAAAGACTTAAGATAGTTCTCTAGACCCACTCTTTAATCAGTGGAAAGGTAATAATTTAGAGGACAATTTGTATTGTGTTAAAACAGCTGTAAGTTGGGATAGTCACTGATAATAAGATTTGTTAGCATCACGATAGTATTTTCAATTATGAGCTTTTTTTTTAACAGTGATATCCGTGCCAAGGGTTGCAGTTAATTTAAAATATTTTATAATGTTAACCTGATTTCTGTTTAAATACATTTAAGAATCCCATTACTCTAAGTTGCAGAAACAACCTATTACTTAATGACAGATTTGAAGCTGGAAATCTTTGGAGGAATTCTACTTGATAAGCAAGTCTAACATTTCTTAGTTTTTCTGTTGTTCAGGTAATAATGGGAAGAGATGAGAAATTCAAGTCCAGTAGTACATTATATAAAATAAATGACAGAATCACAGAGCAGCTAAGGTTGGAAGGGACCTTTGGAGGTCATTTGGTCCATCCCCCCTGCTCAAACAGGGCCACCCAGAACCAGTTGCTCAGGACTGTGTCCAGATGCCTTTTGATATCTCCAAGAATGGAGATATTCAACCTCCCAGGGTAATCAGTACCAGTGCTCAGTTGCTGTCACAGTCCAAAAATGCTTCTTGATGTTCAGAGGGACCTCCTGTGTTTCAGTGTGTGCCTGTTGTCCCTTGTCCTGTCCCTGGGCTCCAATGAAATGAGCCTGGCTCTGCCCTCTTTGCACCCTCCCCTCAGTTTTTTGTAGGCAGCAATAAGATCACCCCTGAGCCTCCTCTTCTCCAGGCTGAACAATCCCAGCTCTCTCAGCCTTTCCTTAGAGGACAGATGCTCCAGTCCCTTCACCATCTCTGTTGCTCTTCACTGGACTCTCCAGTATGTCTGTGCCTCTCTTGTACTGGGGAGCCCAGAACTGGACACAGCACTTCAGTCATGTCCTCATCAGTGTTGAGTAAAGAGAGAGGGTTGACCTCCCTTAAACTGCTGACAAGTGTGATGGAAGCTTTTGGTATTGCTGGAGACACTCTAACCTTAGTCAAAGGTTGTTTTCCACGGGCAGTACATTGTTTAGGCATTCCCCAGCAGCACAATGTATGCAGATACTTTTTTGTTTCCACGTAAGCAATCAGCCTTAGGGGAGCAGTTGGTTTTATCTGGTCACCTCTTGTGTGTCATTCCTCTCTTCTGTCAAAAAATAGAAGTGCACAGTAGTGTTTCGGGTGAGAGTAATGTTTTTGTTCTACGAAAAATGTGTTAAAGTTTCAAAATTTCTGCACCTCAGGGAAATGGTTACTCTTCATATTTTCATGGGCAGGTGGTGACTAGAGAAGAAGCCTTGCCTGTGTGAGAACCACCTTCAGTTCTTTATGGTACTTGACTCAAAGAAGAGGCTTTTACCTGGCTCCTTAGCATAGCACCTGGATTGAGACTATGGGGTTAATGACTTTTATATTCCCACTTATTTCTGTCTCAGAGCAGAAGTTTTGGGGTGGGCTAAAAATATTCTCCAATCCAAAAGTTTGGGTTTTGGTTTTGGGGGGTTTTTTACATCTCTTATTTTATCAATTAGATCTCAGTGGAAACCTCAACCTTTTTTTCCAGACCTCAACAGTGGTAAGAAAGGAACTGAAGTGAAACCTTAACCATCAAGCACTGACTCCCCTTCCATCTAGAAATGGCTCATGTTTGCTTTATGAGCATCTGAATTCAATTGGAGTGTGAGAAGCTGGTTAAAGTTACGGGTGTATCCATCATGAATAGATGAACCTCTTAGTCAACTAGCTGAGATTTTTAAGAGAAACAGCTAAATTTTGAATGATTAAATTGGAATTACAAATGCCTGGTACCAAGATAACTATATCCATAGTACAGTTTAATGCTATGATCACCTAGGTAATGACATTAGAAATTTGGGTATGGATGTAACAAAAAAAAAAAAGTAAAAAAAAAAAAAAAAAAAAAAAAAAAGAAATAAAAAGAAGTATTTATCACAGGGCTGCTAATTTCAGTGGACAGAGGGGCAGAGAAGCCTGGATAGAAGTATGGCCATGGGAAAATGGAGGGTGGGAAGCATAAAGGGTGTTGGTTGCATGTTAGCAAGCTGCTGGTCACTGCTTTTCTGTCTGAGCCCTGTGCCTGACCACCACAGCCTGCTCCAGCTGCTTATTAAAGTAATAACTATTCCTAAATATTTTTGGTGTGAGTATGATTTTTATCTTTGTGTATGTCTTTTATGTGCTGTCACCTGCAGACTGGGCTAACCAGGAGGTTGGATACAGGATCTGGATGTCCAGCAACTGAATGCACCTTGGTGGGAACGCTGCTATACAGATCACACCTGAGACTGCTGGTGTGACCTGGGTGTACGTGTGGGTTTATGTTTTGATACCAAATTTCGAGCTGTTCTAGACAGTGAGGACACCTCACTGAAAAGATCCAAGGCCTGAGATAGTAACTGGGAAAGGGGGCTGAGTCCGTGGCCCCTTGGTCCATGGGAATGTGGATAAACTTAAAAGTCTGTGCTGGTGTTGTAGGCACCCATGAATGAGTGTGCATACCTGTTAAATGTGCAATTATTCGCTCTTAATGGATTAGAAAAGCTGAATGTATTAGCTTTGAATATGTAATATAGCTTTATTATTTATGTGTAAAAGTTTTCTCTCCTTTTTCAGCATGAGTGGTATGGCACTTCACTTGAAGAAATTTGTACTGCTATAACATTTGAGGATTTTAAATAGTATTTTCAGGTTTGATTTATTTGTTAAGTAAAATGTGTAATTTGTTTTTATTCAAGGTGAAATCATTTTGACTTGCTCAGCTGTCACTAAAACACATCTGATGATTACCTTGCAGCTAAAAGGACTAATAATGAACAAACTGTTAAATCCACAAATTAATGAGTGCTGAGAGTTAAAACAGGTGTATTATGGATACTACCATATGTTTTGAATGGCATTTTGTTCAGAATTCCTATAAATTTCTCCTGGTATTAAATAGTAAACTGATTCTCATCTGTAACAATCTGACATGCTCAGATAACAGATGGCTTGAGAGGCCTTACAGGTTCTTTTTCCTCTATAAGGAAGCGTTAAAAATGAAGTGTATCATCTATTATTTTTCTGTGCCCTTTTATATCACTTTCTGACCAAACAGAAAAGTGATGTATTACAGGGCAGTTGCCCACATTGTGACATTTCAGATGTGATTATCAAAATGCAGCACACTGGGGTTTGAGGTTTCTCAAATGGATGTGACAGGAGTTAGCATTTCACATTTCCCTGTAATCTCAGCACTGCAGTAATTCAGTGGCTTGTCTGCATGCCACAGTGGAGTTCCCACAACTCCATGGCACAAATTTTAAAGTTCCTGATCTGTACAAATCCACAGGCTGCTATTGGTGACTTTCTCAAATTATTCTTAGACTGTTTGTTTTAAAGGCAGCAAACTTGACCAGTTGAGGCTCTCATCTAAGCTGAAGTTCAACCAGCTCCTTGTACCCAGTGCCCCTCAGCAGCTGCACCTTTGAACTATGAAAACTTTTATCAAAACCTGGATAACTTTTATCAATCTCTATTTGCCAGTTGGTCAGGCACAGCAACATGGCAAAGGGAATTGTGTTGATTATCAAGAGAAGAGACTGGAAAGACCAGGAAACAATAGCATCACTGAAAATCACTCAGGCTGGGACACAAGAAAGTAGAAAAACTCACTCGCTTTGAGTATTGCTCAGAAGAAAATTCTGTTACTGTCACTTTCCATCACTTCTTGAGGGAAGTTAAGACCAAAAACTACAGGGAGAGAAAATCCCCTACTTCTCAGATTATTCCTCTGTCTGGATGTATACTCATATCTGACCTCCAGTTTATACAGACGTTCCTAACACAGATCTCATCCATCAGTAATGGAAAATAAAAGGAGTATCTTGTCTGCTTATACAAGTCAGCTGCTCACAAGGCAAACCATGGGCTGTCTGTACATTCTTGCACAACATCAACCTGAATCATGTATTGAACTGTGTCTCTGATTCTGCCACTGACAGAAACATCCCATTACTCTCTTGGAGCTGCTACTGATGTATCTCTCTCAGAGTTTTTTAGCTTTTTTGTTTCTCAAACTCTGTATGTTTCTTGGCATTCCCAAATAGCTATTTCACAGCTGTTTTGTGTCAGAGGTGTGAGGGGGTCTGAGGGAGATGACCAGTGACCCACTGTTTCAGTCGGTATCTCTTTATAATCCTTTTATATACAGTGTTTTGTATTCATGGGGGAGTGCTGTTCAAACAAAAATCTTTTTGCATAAAACTATTTAATTTGAGGGCTTTTTGCATCTTCCAAGGAAGATGGACTTTCTTCTTCCATTTCAGCTTATTCAAGGGAGATTTTTGAGGCATATTATGAGACAGAGTATTTAGTGCTGTCTAGTGGAGGGATTAGAGCACACAGGCGATGAAAGTACCAAAAACTCCCCAAGATCAGCTGTGACTGTAAGTTAAAGTCAGCTCTGGGCTACTTAAATCTTTCATTTGTCTTCCTTTGTTTCTTACAGGATGAAGGCTTTTGCACTGAACTAACAGTGATATTACAATAATTGTTTTTGCCAGCAGGGTAGGTCATTCTAAGAAGAGTCAGACACAAGTTGGTGCCAATTTCTTATGTCAAATTGAGTACCTTTTATCTTTTAAGCTCTGATTAAAATATAAAAGCACATACGTAATTCCCCCATTTTAAGCCAGAAGTGAGTCAAGACATACATAAAGATTGTCTATTGCTTCCAAGTGTCTTCAGTATTATAGCATGGTAAAAAATTATTTCAGATATCTTCTGCTTCTTGGGCTGTTTGCTTCTAGGAATAAAGCAAACTCTCTGATATCCAAAGAAGTCAGGAAGACACATTTTATTATTACTAAACAAATTGTAGCAAAGTAATGTTATAGATTTATATTTAAATGGAAATATTTTTTCCCCCCAATGATACATAAAATCTGTAAATAATGCATTAGAAGACCACAATAGAACTATTCAAAGTCATATGAAAATGTGGTTGTAAAATGCAGAAGAGGAGAAACTGGTGATGGGAGCCCTTTGTGAATGTTCAGCTCTATTGTAAGTAACAGGCAGGTTTCTATTAGCACTGCAATCCAACACTAGTTTTATGGGGACACTAAGCCTTCTGAGAGTGACTTTGATAAACTAATGTGTGTCATTTAGAAAATCCTGACTGCAACCAAAAAACAATGTTTGGAGAAGATGTTCGTCTACTGAAAGCATAAAATAAGGGTAGGATAAGACAAATTGGTCATGTGTCCTCCCTTCCCTTAGGAACACCTAATTCATTTTCTGTATTTTAACAGCCTGAGGAAATACAGTCTATAACCTTACACTTTATTCTAAAGGCACCGTCTACTGTACAGTTACTTTGACAATAAAATTATAGTTCTGCTTAGATGATGAAATCTTACAGAAATAGCAATTTTTTCAACTCTTCAACATAAAAGTTACCTCTGGAAGTGGAATTGTGGAGGGTGTATGCACTGTTGGAAGAATTGAAAGGAATTGAGACTTTTACTGGGAGGGAGAGGAGCATTACGAGATCTTTCCTGACCCACCATCTCTCCCGTCATAACTCTTTCAATTAACTATATCCCAAACTACTGTGAACTGTCTTTTCCAAAACCAATACTTTAGAAAGAATGTGTGGGATATTTTTCCTGGATTTTTCTGTTTGGTTGGTTGGTTTGGTTTTGGTTTTTTGTTTTTTTTTTTTTAGAAAAGTGTTGTGTTAAAGAATTCAAAATTTTGCAGCATTAGAAAAAATCTTTACCAACCTTCATTTTTAGATATAATAGCATAGTATATTAGGTCTACTGAAATGCACCAAGATCCTGCAGTGTACACATGGAAATCCAAATTTTTATATCTTTAAATGTTCATACACACATATCATAATCTATTTGATTTCACAGTTCAGCAAACTGAAAGCATCCCTTCTACCCCACCGTAAGAAACACATTAGCAGCTGGGGAATCCAGAATCCAAACATCAGTGTTGTAAATTATTAAAGGAGGGTTGTTTGTGCATTTTGATGGGTTGAACCCATACATCTACAAGTTCTGTCAAAATGAGTTATTCATGAAGAGTAGGCCAATATCTGCCCAGAATCCTGATTTCATCAGAAATCCTACGGTAAGCAAAATGATTTCCACTGTTACTATATAATTAAAAACTGGGGATTTTAGGCTTCATCATATTTTCTATGTGTTTGTGAAAAAAATCATTAGTAGAAGAAAATCTTTACGTGTTGCAAAAGTTCTGCTCCAGCATGGATAACAGGTGATCATGAATTTTGTGTTGATTCGTGATGATTTTGGTACCTCTGTGTTGATTCCTGTTTTAATTTGCATGCTGACAGTATTCATGCCAACTGAGAACTTAGATTCTGTTCTTGGGTTATTATTCAGGTGGATGTTTTGGTATTTCCAACATCAGGCTGTGCATTTACAATGCACTGCTTTGCAGTGTCCCATTGTAGGCATCAGTGGCATCCCAGTTACTGGTCACACTGATATGATTATATGTGCTTTGACTATTTTCTTTTTTTTAGTCATTATTTTTTAGCAATGAAAAGGGCACGAGTTGTCCGTATTGCAGTTTTTAATTGTTTTTCTGCCTTCTTATTTAGCCTCTGTTTCAAAAGCAGCTTTTTACAAAATCTTCATTTTTGCATGGAAGGGAAAAGAAAACCAAATGGAAAATGAAACATTACATAGATTTCTGTTTTTTAGTACACTTACAGAAGAAAATACAATCACCATAATCACAGCTAGTGTTAGTGCTGTTCACTGCATTGCAACAAGGTAAAGGCACTAAGGTGATGACATATATCATAAGTGAAAGTTTATATAAGTGAAACATATGAGTCGGAGCTGAGACACAGATCAGAATTTCCTTTGCAGATTGACATTTTAGCCACCAGAAACCAAGTCAACAATGTCAATAAATGCAGTTCAGAGTACAAACCCTGGTGATAAATCGACTCACAGCTGGTTGAGGAGCTCACTGAGATAGACCTGCTGCTCACAAGATCTGATGATAATGGCAGCTTTGACACTGTGGGGTAGATTCCTGAATTTTGGTGAATGTTTTCCACGGTCTATAACAAGAGGAATAAGGCCTTCTCTGCATTCACCTGAAAACTAGTTCCTCTAGTTATACCACCTATCTTTTCTTGGGTTTTGACAGAGGGAGAAAGAAAGAGGAGTTAAGGGGAAAACTCATGCTAAAGGGGAGCCAGACTGAAGGACCATGTGGCAAGGCAAATAAATAAAATCCTTTAAAAGGTTAAAATTATCCACTGCCCTTGGCATTTTCCTTCATCTTGTTCAAAATTTAAGTCCGAGGGAACAAGCTCCAGTGCAGAATTCAGAGAAGTTATACTAAAGGCTTGGGAGGTGAGGTAGAATTTGCACTAGTATAAATGACTGATTTTTACAAAAATACTTTGTTGTGTTTTTCCTTATTCTTTCCTGATGTGGCATTCCCTCCCTATAATTTTTTCTCATCATTCAGTGAAGTGATCCTTTGTAGTGGGAACTGACAAATGCATATTAGCCAAGTGAATATGCAAGCAGGTTACTTTATAAAATTAATTATTCAGGGGAATGTGAGGCAGAAAGCCAGCCTAGTAAAACAATCAGGTAAATGAGCAATTTATTTCCCTGGGAGAAGAAGTTTTAAAGTTTGGCTCTAAGAAAGTAAGCAGCTCTTCTCACAGTAGTAAAGAGTAAGGAATGGTACACATTCAGCTAATAACTCTCTGAATATAAAAGCAGAAGTTAATGCATGGGAGCTAGTGTACATCACAGAGTGGTTTACTATATGCTTCTTTATTGCTGTAAATTATTATTAAAATATGAATGGGGTAGAGAGAAAAGGAACTGAAGTGTAGATGTGACCTGTCATTTTCATCTCTGCAAGAAGGGGAATTTCTTCTGCAATGCTTTTACCCTCATTAGAAAACATGATGTTAAGTGCATATATTCATATGGATGTGTATGATTTCCTCTTGAGAAAGGTTTATAAATGACTGAATCCATGCACTGTGGGAGGAGGGCCATAAACATTAGTAACAGAGAACACAAATGCCTTCCAATGCAGTCGAGTGCTCCTTCCCACACTGCAGTTCTGCTCCCTGCAGAGGAGCTGTCAGTGGTTTGCTGGCAATGCTCTTGTTCCCTCTCAACATGCAGAAGCACAAGCCCATTGTCAACACAGCTTCTGAAGAGGATCAGTAGCCAAAATTACCCCCTTTCCTCTGTTTCTGATAGACAACTGAACATAGGTTGAGCTTCCTCTGTACTTGTGCAGTTCTCCATTTTCCTATGAACGGTATCTTCCCCTGTGAAAAATCCTTTAAATGGGGGCTTAAGGGCTTTCCTGCCTTTACTGTAGAAAGAGCTGGCAGGATTCAGGCCCAAAGGGCATGCAGTGTATAAATGTCATGTATTAAGATGAAAGAAGGAAAAAAAGCTCTGGATGACACTGTGAGGGAAACTGGTCTCTTCACCTTAATGCTGGCTTAGATCAGGTGATGTTTGATGTTATGAAGTAGTTGTCTCAGGTTAACAGTACTGCCCTGTTTGAAAGGATTGACACTTAATCCTGCTGCTCACAAACCTAAGCTGTGCTACTGCTGAGAGTTTTGGAGCTAACATCGTGTAGGCAACAAACAGCACCAAAGTCCCACAGATCCAAGCCCTAAGGCTCATAGGATCTTTTTCTTCTGCTTTTCCAGTTGTGTAAGTGTTTGGGATGGCTAAACTGGCCTTGATCACCAGTGTGAAATCCAGCTTAATGTTAAATTATCTTTTGTGCCCAGTAGCAGTGTGCTAGCAGGGAATTAGCCCTGTGATCACAACAACCCAGCCCACGTCTCCGGACAGTGCAGTGACAGTCTCTCGTGTGGTATGACACCAGACTGAAAAGTGCTGGAGCAAATGTCAGGTCCTGTTAGGTCAAATTATAATGAAGGTTTTGCTGGACTGTGTCATGTTCTGTTTGACCAAATGACATCTAGCAGAACTGTTATCTTTATTACTTTGTCCTGCTTAGCCCGTGTGCTACAAGTATAAACAGCAGTGTCAGAAATTGTTACTCTCAGTAAGGTTATTTGTCACCTAGTGAACTCAAAGAAAAGGTTTGTTCAGAAGGAATCTGTATTCTTTTTATGTAGTTGTGTCTTAAGTGATGTTCAACAATCCGATTCTAACTGGAAGGCTACATTTGCTGAGATTCCTGTATCATATCCTTTTCCCATCTTAAAATAGTGTCAAATGTCTGAATACATAGGCTGTGTCTTATTCCTTGCTAATTTTGGCAAAATAAATTTTAAAAGAGAAAAATTCAATGAAACTCCTAAACTTCTCTTCAATTATATTTACTACCATCACTTTCTGGCTCACATATGGCCTCCAAATTTAAAAAAATAGCTTCAAACTGATGTCCAGACCCATCCAAGAAATTACATTGAGGAACAAGAAAAACTAAAGAGGTTTGGGAACCAGAGGTTGCTCTTGGGTCTTTGAAACGTGCTATCTTGCATGTGGAATGATTTTAAATAAATAGTATGTGCTGGGAAGAGGCAGGAGCCATCAGCTGATGGTGTTTTCTGGAGGTGTCACAACACTAGGATGGTTCAGCCTCAGAAGGGATCCCTCTCAAAGGGGGAACCTGTAGACTTCATTAGATAATCACAGTACTTTACAAATGTCTTTCAACCATGATGTAATAGAATAGGAAGTTCATGGGAAAAGGAAGTAGAAAAATGATGATGCGATAGTTGGAGTGCTCCAAAGTTGTATGAAAGGACAGGCAAACAGAGGTCAACTCCTGAAAGTGGTCTCTGGCCTTAAACTTGGAAAAGATTAATAGTTTCATATTTCAAAGTAACTACAGGGTGGAGTGAAAGAATCAAGATTAACCCTTAGTTAAATTTGTTCCATCTCACTGGGAACATGTAAGTGAAAATTTGTAGCAGATAGAGCCTTTCCCATCTTTTTAATTGTAATGCTAGAGCTGTATTGATTAGCTCCTCACAGTTTAATAGCTGACCTGACTCCAAGCCAACAGTTGCGACAGAATATTTTGTCACCGTGTATTTTCTCTTCCCCTGTTGTGAACATTTTAATAAATGTGAACTGAATCCCACATAAAAAGCCACAATTTGAAGAGGAGAATGAGAAAGCAGTGTTTGAAGACTTGTCCTCCTGCATCAGATCAGAGTTTCCAGCAGCCTTAACCATGTAATCTCATGTCTGTCACAGTGGCCAACACTCTTGCTCAGGGAGGAAACATGAGAAAAAAGACAAGTGTAGTATAACCATAACATGCCTTTCAGCAGTGAGGAAGGTGGGGATTTCAAAGTTGGAGACTGTCTGGGTTCCTTCTTATCTATAGGTAGTAATTTCTTCAGTTATAGAATGATAAAATATCCTGAGTTGGAAGGGACCAACAAGGGTCATCCAGTCCAACTCCTGGCGCTGCACAGGACCATGTCCAAGAGTAACACCATGTGCCTGAGACAATTGTCCAAACAGTTCTTGAACTCTGGCAGGTTGGTGCCACGACCACGTCCCTGGGGAGCCTGTTCCAGTGTCCAACCACCTTCTGGTGGATGAAAAACCTTTTTCTAATATCCAGGCTAAACTTCCCTAGGTCCATTCCCTTGTGTCCTGTGGCTGGTTCCCACAGAGAAGAGATCAGTGCCTGCCCCTCCTCTTCCCCTCAGGAGGAAGCTGTAACTGCAGTGAGGTCTCCCCTCAGTCTCCTCTTCTCCAGCTGAACTGACCAAGTGCCCTCAGCCACTCCTTGTATGGCTTCCCCTCTATACCCTTATTATATATATATAGAGAGAGATATAGATATGCATCCTTATAGATATGTTTCCTTATAAATATATATCCTTATATAGAGAGAGACTCAATGGATTTATTTTACCAGCCACAGGAATTGCTCATTTAACTTGATTGGTAGGCATCTACCAGGGAGTTTGGATTTGATGTTCGTTGGCACTGCCTGAAGTGCCTGGAAATCTAGGGATCACACTGACTTTGCCCAGGCTCTTGTTAGTGAAGTTCTTTCATTCTACTCCCTTCAGTAAGAAATCTCAGTAACAATCTTGAGTGCAAAACTCCTTTTTTTGCCTTCTCCCTCTGCCTACCACTCACCAGTAAAAAATAAGACTTGACTATCCATGGCTAACAAATAAAATTAAGAAAGTGAGTGCCACTTAATGATTTTATGAATGATTGCCTACCACTGCAATAAATAATTATCACTTTTGTGCTTTAGCGGATTTAATTATATATGTCAGCTTAAACAAGTGCAATTCCATAGCTACACATTGAGAAGCAGTGGTGGCTAAAAGGGCAGGGGTACCACGTCCTTTTCCTACGATTTATAGAGGGAATGTGCAGATTTGAATGCATTCGTTGTACTCACCTCTCCTTTCCTGAAACAGATGTCCAGTTAAAAACATCCCCTTTAAGCATCTAGAGACACTGAATATGAAAAACTCAATGCTGAAAATGTTGCCACCTGACTTCCTAGTGGAGAAATAAAATATGACCAAATGTATGGGAATAGTGGGTGATTTAGATTGCTTCAAGCTTGGGACATAATCAGACAGAAAGACGTGGCATCACCAATGTTTAGGGCATTTAATACCAAATATTCAGAGAGGCATTTAATATCAAATATTGGAGAACTGAAATTGCAACCCTAATTACCAAACACATCCCATCAGTTTCTGTCACTCACAGGACAAATGTGAAAAGTTGGCAGGGTTAGAGCACTTCACTACCCTGTTTACTGAGGGGCAATCTTTATGAATTTACCTCTGGAGAGTAAAAGACTTGTGACTTTTCCATTGCTACATTAGCTTCTGCTTTCTACTGCATACAAATATTTTCCTGATGCTTTATGATGAAGTGAACTGCTTTAGAAGTCGCCATCACTTTCGTATGAGTAACAGTGCTGAATGATTAAATCCTATTGTCTGCACTTTCTATAAAAGTCATTAAAGTGGAAAAGAGCTACCTCTAAATTGAAATTCTGTCTTCAAGGTCATTATCATTTTACCTCTTCTGCCTTGTCTGACACATACTGGTGTATACTCTAATAGTGTAAAAATATACCCAATTTTCAATTATGAAAACAAAGCAATACAATCTCTGTCAAGTCAGAAAATGGGAAAATATCCATCAACACATTGCTTTGACAGCCTTTAGCTTTCATGTCAATGACCCATAAAGCTGTTCTCAAATTCTCTATTCCCTCTTTTTTTCCCTATATTATTGCTTGTTCATCATTCAATTCTTACAGCTGTGATGGTGAAGATCGGTCTGATTCTGTATCCTTCAGCAGAATAACCCCAGAACCATACTTTGAAATGCAGGGAGGCATATGTCCTTTAAGCTTTAATTGTTCACCTGTTCCTTAGATTCATTACCAATCCTGAATGCTGATTACAGTGATTTCAATGAGATTTTAATAGGTTTGGTGGGTAATATCTGATTCAGCACTAAAATGGAAATGATCCTGTGTATTAGCTAGCATGCACCAGCAGCTGGGATTTTCTAGTATTAAATATGGGTTTAATAAGGTAAAGAAAAATAAAACATGCCAGTGCCCTCATACACCAAGTCTGTTTCTGCAGAAAATTACTGGAGCATGTTCAGTGGAATTGGTCTATCTGAGAGTGAGAAATCTCTTTTGTCAGTCTAGCAAAGTAATCAGTCAAGAACTGAAGTATCCTGTACAGATTCTTTATACCACAGCACTGGCTGAATATAAATAGATAAAATATATGCCCAGTTTGCTTGTACCTAAAGGAACAGCCTGAGGGAACTCACTCTCACAAAACCCTTATCATCTTATCCTATCTCATAAAATGAAAGAAATGTCATGAGGAGAAGCTGAATTATCCAACTGGCAGGGCATTGGATAAGAACCCTGGAAAGTTGGAACTAAATTAATCTTATGCAAAGGGGAATCTAAACAACAGATGTCTCTGAAGTGACTGCCCTGATTACTTCAAGGGAACAGTACATGCGACCTGAGACATCTACTTCAGATATGATTTTCTTCTCTCCATGTATTGATTATAAAGGATGTAGTAGCTTTAATTTAAACCATATATTTAGGCAATGAAGGAAAAGCAGGAAAGTCCTGCTTACCTGCTCTCACCAGCATTTTGCAATTCTCCTTGTTTCTTCGCCGCCTTTTGCTTGTCTTTATTTAGAGCTGAAGCTCATCCAGGGCAGAGGAGACTGACTTCCTTTAAGAGGCCTGTTGCAATGGATTACAATCTCTTTTTTCATACCTGGAGGTTATTGTAATACAAAATGCAACAAAAGCCCGTCTTTAAATTTATCTCAAGACTTAGTTTGTATATATGCCACATTGACACACCTATATATTAAAACACATATATATGAAATAAAATTTCGTGTGCTTGCTAAGGTCAATGTTTTCTGCACAGGAAAATCTGACATTTAGTATCTCAACATACATACAAGAAATGCATAACCCTTAGAGTGAATTACAACTGTTGCAAAAGATAAGTATTTGGTGAATAGCAAACAGAGACAGAGTGCATGGATGGTGCACATAAAATACCTGAACGTTCGAGAAAATAAAAATTGGAATTATTGCTGGTGTAACTTTCTTTATTCTTCAAATCACGAGCGTTCAATATCTTCCTAGAAATGACAAAATGCTCTTACCTGGATGGTTAAATGCTTAAAGAGTGATCCACAAAATGATAAAAAGCTTACTAAAGACTTTTAGTTAGGGATCCTTCCAAACACAGTGTTTGGCCTACCTTTCCTCCATCACAGTTATTGGGAATTTTGCCATGATTTCAGTGGCAATGGTCTTATACTTTTTGTACAAAAGGAAAGAGAATCAGAGCAGTGCTGTCAACTCAGAAATACTCCAGTGCTGAACTCACATGCATTTCAGCACAACTGAATTTCTAAATCAGTCTATGGAAGTCACTGCCCAGACTGATTGTTTCAGCCTATGCCCATGTTCTCTTCATCTTCCTGAGCAACCTTGGGCATGATCAGATCATGAACTCTGAAGCAGATAATTTCTCTTTAAATCTAGTCTTTTCTGCTTTGCATGTCAGGGATACAGTAAGGAAATATATGACTTACCATACTATAAACATCTCTGTTTTTTTCTTCAATCAACATAGTTTGTCTCTCAGACATTGTGAGTTTAATCATCTGGAATGGACTTAGTGTTAGAAGGAATGCTTGAATTTAAATCACTCCATTCTCATCTCTATGAAAAATATGACAGCAGGAAGGATAATTTCACCTCTGGCTGTATTGGTTCCCCTAATCTGGCCAAAAACCCAATAATCTCGATGTACCCCATAGAGATACTCTTTGCTTTGCAAGAATAAGTTTATAGGAGGTTCACTGAGTGCAGACTCCATGAGACAGTAACTAGAGTGGTAGCTGAGGGTTTCTTTTATTTATTTATTCTTGAATTTCAATTTCAGGTAGCATGAATATGTGAGAAAATGGAATTTGACTCTATAATAAAACTTCCTAATCATCAGCACTGAAGTGTCTGTTTCCAATAGGTTTTGTTTTGGGGGTCTTTGGGTTTTGATTGGGTTTTTTTGGTGTTGGTTTGTTGGGTTTTTTTAAGAGATTTATTTATCTCTCATTACTGGGATTCAATTTTATTTTTTTTTCTGGAATGTGGAGATGGTCAGGTTGTGGTGATTTTTTTATTTGGATTTCTTCTGGAAAGCATGCTACTTTTAATATTCTATGTTAAAAAATGGTACACAGCAATTTTCTGCAATGACTTTCAAACATTCATAGTATAGCTGGGCCTTATAACAGTTTTAACCAGCTGCTTATTTAGAATGCCATTTCACATTCAGCTACCGGAGTTAAAACAGAGATGAACAGGGTTATTTCTGGAGTGGCTGCAGAGCAGCTGAGATCACACCTGGCCTAGTCTGCAAAGGAGTCTAAATACTCCCGGACATCAACCAGCTGTGGCTTCTTTCTGGCATTATGGCTTTTTACAGAGATGCTGCTCATATGAGGACCTGTTTCTGCTTAAATCAAGACCTGACTTACCTGTTCTCGGTGTCTAATTGGAACCATCACAATGTTCACAAAGTGCTTAGGTTCTTTGAAGTCTGCTCACATGGAAGGATTTTTTTTCCTTCCTTTTCCTTTCGGTGGAGTGTATTGGTACTTGTTTATTGTCAGATTTATCTTTCGATTTTTAGTCTCCCTTCCCAGTTGCATGCTATTATCACCTCTTTATGCTAATGCTCTCCCCAGCTGCCTGTATTATCACCCCTCCATTTATCTCCTTATCGTGTGTGATCTACGGTGCTCATTAACTTCCTATTCTCAGATCACTTTTTGCCTTCTCAGCATGCAAGATGACCCTTTTATCACTCTGCTATGTTTCACAATCAGGCCAGATAAGGCTTCAAACTTCCTCACTATTCCTTAGCTTTTATTTTCGTGCCGCTTGTTTCCTCTCGCCATTCATTTCTCTTCAACAAGGCTTGTTTTAATGCTTATTCAATTACCCCAGGTTTTTGCTAGTGCTCTATCAGTCGCCTTCATTGCCTGGGTAGTACATTATTGATTTTCATGGTTCAATATATCAGAGTATATAATTCCTAGCAAACTTCTTTCTCCATCAAGTTTATTTAATCCACCCTCTTGCCAGTCTCCTCTTCACGGCCAGACTTCATATTCATGAGGCCAACAGTACATTAACTGCTTAACTCATTGATTCTTACACCTTACAAAGTGCTTCATCCATAATCTTACTCATTCTGCCTGAATTCAGCCAACTTGTAATTCTTGCTCTGGATACGGCTACTTAGAGCACTTCTTTAATGTGTATTTTAGACAATTTATATGCCTGACTTGATACTTTTGCAGCCACTGCATAAGATGTTTTCAGCTCATTGGCTCCAAGGTACTTAAACTTCTATTTCCCAAAGCTCCTTTCAGGTTTTATGATTGCTCATGTTAAATAATGAACTTTAAACAAAGAGGATGGTGGTTGTTGTTGTTTTATCCTAAAGATCTTTTCATTAACAGTGAGACTTTGAGGGGCTGGGAGACCTGTAGACTTTTATACATGAATCCTTTTCAAAAAGAAACCTTCCTTGGTTCTATGTGAAACCCCCCAGTCTTGTGGGGTTTTTGATAAGATAACTGCTCAGCTATCTGTAAATTTAATCTTCCATATGAAGTTCCAACTGCCATGTGCAAAAAAAAAAAATCTGGATATTGCGTAAACCCCCATAAACTGTTCAATGTGATAAGAGAATAAATGGAAAAGAAGATGACTTAAAGACATTTTTTGATAAAGAGGTCAATTATTGAGCCATGAAGTTTACATACTTCATGAGTTGTAAGGCTATAAAGAACAATCTCAGGAACTGATAATATGGCTTTAGTTTTCCTGTTATTTTGAAAGATTCCCAAAGTAGTGGAACCTTTTCAGTTCTGGATTATGCGGGAATATAATAAATAACACAGACTCCTCTTTGGACCTTATCTTTGAATGGCTACCCTAAAATATATTTTGAATCTTTTTGTTTTAAGAGTTCTTTCATGTTTGATCATCCTCCTGGGTTTGGAGAACTACTGTGATTATGGAAAGGACGTGGTTGAGCCACTTCAGAACTTTGCTGAAGAAATAACTAAGTTCTACAGAAAAAGAGAGTCCAGCAGTGTAAAAAGTATTGACTAAATGGCTCAACATTGAAGATAATTCCTTTCAATTTCCAAATTATGGCTCCATGTGCATATAAAACAACCGGGTCACAAATCGATTTCAATGTTTCTTATTCCTCTCACAAATTACTATCAGAATAGAAGGAAAGTTTTTGGCTACAAAGCACATGTGAGGCTAAATCCTGCATAGTTAAGGCTGGACTATCTGATTATAGATATTTTTATCATGTCCTATTTTCTGTACTGTGCTTTATCCAGAGGCAATAACAGGGGTCAAGAGGGTGGCATATAAGTTTAGTAGTCATTTGTTCATCTTCTCTTCCTGTCAGACAGGTGACACATGGGGTTTTGGTCATCATCATCATCATTAAACACCTGGAATATATTGCATTTGTCTGATAGGAAAATGTCTAATTCTCTTACCGTGATGATTAAGGGGGAGAGGTTTTAAAGATATAAGTTCATCAAAGGGGATAAAAAATTAGAGACCCTTGTTTTGGTGTTAATAATGAAGCATAACCAAGATGACTGAAAACAGCAGCTCCCATTTAGAGGTGGATTACCACTGGAGAAGGAGGAATTGGAATCTTTCATAATTTATAAAATTGCCTTGACTTTGTGGTTAGAAGCACTTCGTTAGCACTCTTACAGGATGCACTTACAGGCTGCCCTCAGACACAAGTGGTAGACACCAGTCTAACCTTGAAGCTATTCTAGTTCTCTGGTTCTGAAAACTCCTGTTTCAGGGTAAAAAGGAAGTAAATTAAACCTGCTTTTGAAATTCGCAATATTTTTTTTTTCATCCAAGGAGGCAACAACCTGCATCTGAAGGAAACAGCTAAATCATCTCAGTCATTACTCTTATTACTGCCATTACAGCTGAGATGATCTTCCAGCCATCGTAGATGATCTCATGGACATTGTTGTCTAAAGGAAGGATAAAAGCAAACCTCATGTTTTTCAGGTCATGGCTCCTTTCCCCATTCAAAGTGTCATGAAAGGGCTGTGGTGTTACACAAGAACCTTACTAATTTCTCCCCAGGAGGACAAACATATGCAGAGAAGATGCATTCACATATGCACCACTCTACAGTGGAAACTTAAGGTATTTTCTTCCCTTATCCATCTGGTGATGAGTGGCAACAGTAGTCTATTTTTTCAGGACTGTTTGCAAAACTTAGGATCTAACATAGGTATGTTAGTGGCTTTCCCCATGCAGAGAAAATGCAAAAGAGGACATCTGCTATTGTAAATCTTTGATTTTCCCATCAGCAACAGTCTTTCTGAAATTAAAGATGAAAGCTGCAGAAAGGAGGTGCTTTGCATAAATTGGGTTTTCTTTCCCCCCATGAAATAAATGCAGGCCATGGCTAATGAAATGCATATTTGTATAGGGTTGAAAATCACTGCAAATTCCCATTTCACTCATCCAAATTATTTGATTTCTCACATTAGCCATGGATCAATAAGTACCTGTGGGACTGCTCTTGTAGACAAAGGTTCAAAAATCAAAACAGAAATTCAAATGTGTTTTGATCCCTGTTGTTTCTCCCAGCACATACATATATTTCCTTCAGAAGTGTCAGATGTACAGCAGCATTAAAGAATTTCAGCTCATGTTACATATTCAATCATCAAATGTGTGAATAACAGGTCTACTTCTTATCACCACATAAAATACATAAAGGACCAGATGGAAATCAATGGAAATTTATCTTGACAGAAATTTTATTTTTTTTTATACAAATAGTTGTAATAAAGACAACTTTTTACCCAAAGGGATCTGTGAAATAATTCACAGGCTAATGTACAGGTCATGTAGTATTAGAACCTGCTCCAGCTCTGCTGCCATATTGTTATTGAATACTCAATATTATTGAGTATTGTTATTAGATTCTGAGATTCACAGCTCAGTTAAAGGAGATGTGGTTGTATTATAGACCCCTAGAGCTCTGACAACATATGCTAAGGAAGTGGGGAAAAAATAGCTCATTCTTTTTGCCCCATTCAGCCCTTGACCTCTTTGGAACTTTCTAACTTAAAGATCAGCACTTTGTAGCTGTTGCCCTGTTGTTCTCTTTGATAGGAATCAATCCTCTGGGCATGGATGTAGATCACAACTGGTGTTTTTTTAGAGAAGTACTCAATGGAGTGAGACCAGGCAACATTTTGTCCTTCTTTGTCCTCAGTTACTGTGTTCCCTGCTCACCCTGTTCCTTGACGGTCATTGTGCTGGTGGAGACACACAGAGAGATGCTGGAGCTCATTGTCTCACCTGTGGACATGGAGGTAAATGAACAGTTACATGCTGTATCAATGCCACTAACAAAAGCAGATAAACATTAAATTATTTGCCTCCAAACACACTGGTATGAAGATGAATTGTTGCCCTGCAAACGGCTTCTCAAAATGTTGTTGCAACACCAGCCAGCCTGTGTGATTTGACTCTTTTCCCTGCCATTTTTTTTTTCCTGCTGACTTTCCTAAACTTTTTTTCCCCCAAGTCATATCACTGGTGACCCTGTTATATGTGGAGATTGTATAATGCATGCTGTACACAAGATAAATTCATTTGGTATGTGACAAAGATATTGTAGAACAACACACAACTGAGGTGTAATTTTTCTGGTGTACTCTTCTGAATTTTAACTCTGCTCCCATGGAAGCACAGGGAATGCTTGCCTTTCACATTAGAGAGGCTAGAACAGTTAAAAACAAGTGAGTTGATTTAATAATTAGGTACCTGATGTTTCCAAGTGTTCTGAATTCAATTTACAATTCTATGTGGATGAAGAGAAAATGTGTGAATAACCATAAACTTTAAGGAAGGGTACTCATCACGAAAAATTGGAAGCTAAACATGCATGAATCTATCTTACAAGTTTTAAATATATATATAAAATAGATATCTTAAATATATAAATATATGAAAATATATCTTGAGTTTTAAAAGTATAACTGTGTAATGTTGCAACACATGTGCATAAAATGATACCACTTCATCACGCCTATGTTTTTTTTAATTAAATAAATCAGTGCTCTGTTTGAAAGGTCTATACAGCACAACTGTAAGCACATGCAAATTAGGTTCTCATATGCCATATAATACCTCTTATTTGGGCTTTTGCACAAGAGGTGATACACACAACATCCCAGGGATGAGGAGAAATATTTTTATCCCTTTTCTGCAGAAAACTGTCTGAGGTGTGGAACAGCCAGGGGCCAACTCTGAAGTGCTCCAAAAGAAAGTGCAGACCTGCAGACAGGGTTGGCTGTTTAGCTTCAAACATGTTTTTCGTTTCCTAGGACTGAAAATTCAAATAACAGATAAAGGTTTTCTGTTTGTCTACAAAACTACCTGTCCTGACAAGTTCGTTGACAAGTCTCACTGGATTTCCAAGTGAGATGGCACCTAAGTCCTGTGAGGTACTGGCACAACATTACACAGCTTCACAACAAACCCTTTATAAAAGTGAGACCTGTCCTGGCAGCCGTTACTGAGACATATAAAAACAAAAAAGGATCCCAAAGAGTTCAACATTTCCTGTTGGTTATTTCTATCCGACTTCCTTCAAATGGCAGAATATGTTTTTATTTTTATTTCTGAAGGCACTGATTCTTCTCGCACAATTTTTAGAAAGTCATGACCCTGAGATCTGCTTTATTAGTTACCTCTTCTGTCTGGAGTCAAGTTCCTGAAATGTAGTTGTTAATACATGTGGCAGATGTAAAATGAATCTCACCCCATGAGATTCCCCACGATGTGCACAATCTGTGGCAGAGGAAGGTGAGGTTTAGCCATTTCTCCTTCTGTGTCTTTTTTTCTTGTCTTCTCCATACCAGGGAGGCCTCTGAACACACTTCCTCCAAGTGATCAGGAGGTGTCTTCAATGCCTGATATCAAACTGGCATCCTTCAACCTAACACACAGAACAACTCAGAAGAGCCATGTAGGATGTAAATAGATTTAGAAACAGAAACATGGCCATGTTTCACAAAACTACAGCAAATCCAAGGATGTGCCCTTGTGCTCTGGGATGTTGATCCCATATAACTCTTTAAAATAAATCTCCTCACCCTTCCTCTGACAAGCTTGATCTGTGTTTTAGAAAGAGGATTCACCCACTGTTACTCATTCACATCGTCTGTCAGCCATCAGGTGATAAAGGGCTTCTGACTGCGATGGGCCCAGACATCCTTTGAACTGACAACAAGAGGTTAAAGGCTTCTCATCCACTTTAGTGGGATTGTTTGTAATACATCAGGGATCAATTAATACCTGTTCAGGCCTGGGCACACACACAGAACAAAAGGAATTCATCACACACAAATAAAAACAACGGGAATCTTGTTGACACTGCTCACTTATTTGACCCTTTAAGCTAACAGGTGTTTAGTTTCACTGGGACCTAAAAATCAACACTGAATAGGATTCCCAGGGAGTTTTACATTCCTTGGCAGGTAACCAGATGACACGCTCACTATGCGTCTAGTAAACTCATTTCCACACAACATTAGGAATTTATCAAAGCAAGTCGGATCACTTCTCTACAAAAATGAAGGAATCTTGAGAGAATTTTGTGTCTGTGTCTTTAGTTCTTTTTCTGTTTCTGGTTATGATTTATTATTTCCTTGAATTAATAATGAATTCAAAATTAGACTTCATCCATAGTTTTATATATATATATATATATATATATATATATGTAATTTCCTTTTTTTGTAAAAAAATTACTCTGGAATCACTGTACTATAGAGCTCAACTAAATTGAAGCACTAAATTGCCATATATGTAATTCAAAGCTGTATGCCACATTTCTGCAAACTAATCTGAAATACCTTCAGATCATTGTTTGTCAGAAACAGAACTTTATCTCTTTACATTTTCTTCTGAAAGCAGCACTATTCTGTACTACAGGAAACGGTGACAAAGGGAGATTTGTTATTCATATCTTAATAGATTTTAGGCTTTTTCAAAGTCTTGTAAATGACATGACTTCAAAATAGTAATTTCCGAAAGAAAGGAAAAGAAAGGTAACCTACATATGAGCTAGTGAATGTGCTTTTTAGTGTGAGGTTTGCCAGCATTCATTGCAATTTCAAATACTTGGCTGTTTCCATAGTATTTTGCTGACTATTAAATTCCTGTGTTCATTTCAGTGTGTCTGTAAATGGATTCTTGATTTACCTGTAGTGACTGACAGAGGGCAGGTTTAGATTAAATAGAAGGAAAAAATTCTTCCCTGTGAGGGTGGTGAGGCCCTGGCACAGGTTGCCCAGAGAAGCAGTGGCTGCCTCATCTCTGGAAGTGTCCAAGGCCAGGTTGGACAGGGCTTGAAGCAACCTGGGATAATAGAAAGTGTCCCTGCCCATGGCAGGGGGTTGGAACAAAAGGATATTTAATGTCCCTTCCAACCCAAACCATTCTATAATTCTGTGAATAGTAAAATTGTCAAAACCAATGCAAGTGTCCTCCAAATCTCTAGTAGATTAGCATTTTATTCTTTCTCTGCAGAAGAAAGAAAGGAAATGAAAGAAGGAAGGGAATGAGGAGAGCCTTAGAAGACAGAGCTTGTAGGTCCCACCAGTGCAACAAATCCTTTAGATTTGGCATTGCTTCTCCCCTCCTGCCCTGCTGCAGTAGTGGCTTCCATTCCACGCATTTAATTTTTTGTGATGTTTTGTGGGGAGTTTTTTAAGCATCTGAAACCACGCAAGAAGTGCTGCGTTTGCACTGCTGTCCTAAAAAGTGCTGATTTTACCTAATGCTTTATAATATTTTATAAGGAGTTTTTAAACTAATCTAATAATTAGATTAGAAAAATTTGCTAAATGAATTATTTCAATCTCAGCAGGAGATGCATGCATTCTGAATTGTGCTCCATAGCAAGTAATGGATCTTATTTATTAGGGAAGACTATCCCTAGTTAACCCCATATCGCTTATATGAAATTATAAATTATGTATGGATATATGAAAAAATGTGTATTACACTGTTGTTTGGCCTATGGTAGGATTTATATGACAGAAATAGAGGGTACTGACAGAAGCACTTCATGGCAAGGAGATGATCAGCACTGCTTTGAAATGCACTGGAACGTAGGATCTTAATTCTTTCATCTTTTTATTCCTTTTTTTCCCCTGACTTTTACAATTGTTCCCATACCTCAGGCAAAGATCAGATTCCTGGCAGAATCAAATGCTCTGTTATGAACCTCTGGAAGGTTTGCCTTTTCTATCTTAAAGTGCAAACCAGGCTCTTTTGGTTTTTCTAAATCTTTACAGTTCCAAAATCTGTTCTTTTCAGTTTGTTCTGAGGGCAGGCTTTCACTGCTTTTCTTCAGCTTTAAGCTGTTTTACTCATTTTCTTTTTTGAGCTGTATCCTTTTTTCTTTTTTTTTTTTCAGGCTTTTCTTCATTGTATTTTTATTGTCAACCTTGTCTTCTTGCCTTAGTGGCTTTGTTTTGCAGCTTAAATCTTCTGAGTGACATTCCTTCATAACTAAGGCTGATTTATCATTGGTAGACCTAAAATTCTCACTCTTCAGATTTAAAAAACCAAATCCAAGAGGAAGACCATGATTCTGAGTCAGCAACGCTGCCAAGTACCTTTTCTATGCACTATTACTCAATTGAAAATTATTACGTGGCTGCAAGTGGTTGAGAAGTAAAAATTACACTGTAGGGCATAATTGTTTTTTGTTTCTTTCAATGTTACTTGGCCAGATATGAGATCTTGAAAACTATGGAAGCTACAAAGTCCATTGCAGTGGAATCTACCTGTCCATTATGATCATCCTGAAGGAGGAAAACTCCACAACCTACATCATATAACTGGATATCTCACATAATGTGCATCCTTACCCAATGGCTACTACATGTGAGGTCTTTTCAATATGTATACACATCACAAAATAAACATTTTTATTAAATGTTACTGATTTGATATAGTTCTCCAACATTATCTTTTAGTACTCTCTAGAGGAGTCTTTCAAATTAATATATTTCAAGTACAACATTCATTATTGTAAGCCCATATTTCAGATTTTAACTTAGTTCTGATTTATCCTGTCTGCTGTTTGTTTTCTCTGTTGCCCAGGATATTGCCTGTACCAGTAAATGTGTCAGTGTACTTCAGTGCAGAGAATCTGTGATGAGATACTAAAATTGTCCTTTCCAGACTGACTGCTAGACACTTCAGATATTGCATGTATTGTGACTTATTCTTTCTCAACTAATGAGCAAGCTATTCTTCCTTTTGTATGTAAAGTTGATAACAGGGTACTTTTTGTTAAGTTTTTTCTTTTTTCCTTCTGAAAAACATCTATGTGTGGTTTCAATTTGGAAAAGATTCTGCTTTTTTAAAGCTGCTTCCACTCACTTTTTTAGTTGGCAGCACATGTTCTCAAAAGGCCTCAATTTTAAGCCTCTTCTCTGTAAAATAAGTTAAGATTTTCTTTTTACATCCAAATGCTCCATGTTCCTGGAGGGAGGCCAGGCATTGTTGTGTATTAATCTGGCTAGTTAGCTGACATCAACTCTCACCTTTCCTGATCTCCTGGCTTTAAATTCATCAGGGTTAAGAGATGTCTTTCCTCCTTTAAGGATTTGCCTCTGAGTAGATATCTCAGTAAGAACACATTTTTTTAGAAAGAGGTTTTATTGCAAAGCACAGGGCGAGGTTCTTAAGTTTTCTTATTTATTATCTTTTCTTGTTTCTTATATGCTCCTTCAACCTGAAGTTTTTACATTCATACTCTTTCAGTAAGCATTTAGTTCTGTCTGTCTTTACATTACTTTCTTTTATTTCTTAATTCTTACTTAGTAGCCCCCAAAAACTGCATCCTGGACTGGAGATCCAGTGTTTGAGATGAGGAAAATAAAGTCTTGTTTAATAGAAAATAAGTTTGAGTTTTTTCTTTTCTTTTTTTTTTTTTTTTTTTCTAATTTAAATCCATCTGGTCAGTACAGACTGAAGATTTAACTCAGGTTTTAAAGCTGGGTTTCTGCTCTGTACAGTAGAGCTATAAATAATGGAACAAACAACACAGAAGGAGAGAAAAAAATCTTGCCAGCATATTTGCACCTATATCACTATTATTTTTTTCTAAATGAAGAAATGTAATTCTTATTATATTAGTGAAGAGAAATCCAAGAGAGAAGAACTCATTGAGGGAGAACAGAAGGGAAGGAAAAGAAAAAGAGGGAAAAGAAAGAGAACACACCCTCATGTCACTGAATCTTCACAGCCTGTACATCCTTCAGTGAAACTTCTAGACCTGGGGGCTTGAAGTCTGCGAGTTTGGCTGCAGTCACCGAGTCCTTCAGCAGATACCAGGTGGTGCTTCCTTCTCTGGGCTGCTTTACAGCAGCAGAGACGCTGAGAAAGAAATCATTTGTGGAGTATTTCCTCCAAGGACTGCCCCATCACACAGAGGCAGTTTTCACAGCGTTATCAAATGTTTGAAAGCCAAATGTAAAAGGGGATGACAGCCTTGCAGATTCCAGCTTACTCAAAGGGACTTTAAAGTCACCCCTAAAGCACTTCATGCATGTTTGAATTTGAATCTCTCTAAACAGACTGTTTGTGCTGTTAATAATTCCAGCTAATTACAGGAAATGTTACCTTTCAACATCATCATCTTAAAAGATTGAAAGATGATAGATAAAAAAAGTTCAACATTAAAATAAAGTATCTAAAATAGAGGATTGTAACTAAGACCAGAGCCCACAAGAGAAACCTTCCTCTTCTTCTTGCCACACTGCTAAAGCATTTAGGATCCCAAGCAAGTCAGCTTCAGGTAAAGATGTAACTTCTCTACTTGGACTTGCCTTCTTACAAATGCCAACACTGTTATCCCTATATTTTGTGTTAGTAAAATGTGTGCACTTGGAAAATAATCTCACATTACAAAATTTCCTTTTTTTTTTTTTTTTTTTTTTTTTTCAAATAAATAGGTCTGATACTGATATATTTTTGGGAAAAAGTGGTGTTTTCATACAGTATTTCTTCTGATTTACCAGTTAGGGTATGTTGTAAGAAGAGCGTTTGGAGGATTTTTGCTTGATATGAGCTCATTTTTTCTCTTTCTGGTGTACTAAGGAGAAGCTACTTGAACAATTTGTCAGGTGAGATTAAACAGCAGTCAGGCAGTTTTGTCTGTAGAGGCATCCTGGTGAAAGGTGAACAGCTGTCAATTCATTCTGTATTTTGTAGCTCATTTCAGTTGGATTAAATAATGTCCTTTTCATTTGGGGCTGCTGCCTTCAAGATCTCAGAAGGCATCGTAGGGGTCCTCCACTCAGTCCAGAATTCACAGGTGTTAGTGAGCTTAGCAAAACCTTCATGACATCAGTGGTATAAGTGAAAATAGCATGGTGGTTTGCACAATCTCATCCTAAAGCATTTTTGCTTCTGTCCACTGAGACATGTGGAGTTCAGATGGAACTGGACTGAACTATAACATTTGTTTTGAAACTGCCCATTATTGCCACTATGTCCCTGAGAAGATAAAAACATACTTCCCCACCCAGACTTACCTGCATTACTTACAATTTTCCAGAATGGGCTTATTTGTTTTTTTTAACATTGTTCCTCTGCGTACAAATGTTAAATGTCCATTTGTGTACTATGAAATTTTACTTAAAGGGCTTTATTTTGTAATCCTGAGAAGAACTTAAATTTGTCACCTGTTTGGGAGGACCGATAAAGAGAAAATAGAGAGTAACGTTTTATTCTCTCCTTTTCTGCAGAGTTGCTTTGTCATGGCCTCCTCATTTGTGTTGCTCATAACTATCTGAAACTGGTCATCTGAAAATGAGTCAGTTTGTAAAGCTTTTTTTCTCTCCTACTAGAACAGCAATAAAGGGCTATGGAGCAGGCTGAAAAGTACAGGGTGTTGACTCTTTAAATATGAATATCCATAGAAACCTGTATTTATTTAATAGCACTATTGCTGCTATGGCAATAATAAAGGCTATATAAGACTTTTCTAGGTGGTCATTTTGTTTGTTTATCCATTCACATTGCTTTGGAATCACACAGTTTTTCCTCCTCAACCTATTTTTGCAAGAGCTATTAAATAGCTTCAAGCATATTCCAGCAGAATTGCTGATGTTTTTATTTTTATTTCTTTGATTTATCCTTTATAATTCCCTGTGACCACTGGGATGTGACAAACAATTTGTATTTTTTTTTTAGCCCTGATAATGGGTTTGTGTTATTCAGTAAAACTAATGGTAAATTTCTTTCCTTTATCATCCTCTTCCATCAAGTCCACCTGCTGTGCTAATTGTGATGTTGTGTTATGAGTTTAACCATGTGAGAAGATAAACAAAGGTAAATGTGTGTGTGTGTGTGTATAAATATATACATGAATAAACTAAACGGAGTCATCTGATTCTGTTCCTGCAAGTCTGGATTCAGGTCAGGAGTTACCCCTTTGCTCCCTGGACCTAAAAACAGTGGAATTGTGATAATTGCAAAATTTAACTCTGAGTTGTATCGTTTGGACCTCTCATTTTTTTCTCTCAGGTTTTAGCCTTTTCTCCTTCTTTGCAGACACAGAATTGAGGTAAATGCCAAGCTTCAAAGATGGACTAAAATCTGCAATGCTGTTACACTATTTCTCATTTAGAAATGTTGATCAATTGCTTGCCAGTACTTGTATTTGTTTGGATTTCCTGTGATGAAATTTATTTTTAATTTTAAGGTCACATTCTTCTTCAGGAAGGGCAAAAAGGGGCACTGTGTGTAAAGTCCATGATGTCGTCCACTTTTATGCCTCTTTTTTACAGTTGCAAAAAGAAGGTAGAAGACTTTTTTCTCAGCTTTTGTGGTTTCTCTCTGTCTGAAGAGATGCAGAATCACCTTCAGAATAAAAGTCAGCTGGCAACTCAGACCTATACGGAGTTAACCAGAATATAGATATCAGTCCTTGCAGAAGCTCTGAAGTTTGTGTTTGGCTCCTCAAGGACAAGTTTTATCAAAACAAAAGCCATATTGGTGGAGCTTGAGGTGAACATTCTATTAACAATAGATATATTCTGCCTTCCTGAGCTCCCTGCATAATAAATGGAGATGCACTTACCCTGTTCAACATCATTTGCAAGCAGTTCAAATATTCATCTTGCTTTGGTTTGCTCGTACTGGCGATATGAACAGTCGGTATCAAAATTGACAGTGAGCTTTTTTACCTCCTTCTCCCGTTGTCTGTGAGACACCCCTTTAACTGCCACTGCAGATGGGGCTGAAATATCTGATACTCGATAATAAAACCTTTGCTCTTGTTTGCATCTGGTATTAAATCAGCCCTAACAAGTAATGAGATCTGAGTAAAACTGTTGCTCAAGAGCAGAAGGAAATAGCTTTCTGCTGTACGTTATTTCTCTCACTTAGGGTGAAAATAATGCTGCAGAGAAGCAGCAGAGTGGATCTGGACTGCTGAAACCCCTACAATTAGAAGAAAAGAGACAGGCTAAAAGAATTTTCTTACTCTTGTTTTGGCCCCTAGTGCACAGATGGATGCCATTGTTGTGTAACACCTGCGTGGACAGGTACACAGCTGTTCTTTGACATGTCCTTCTCAGGTCTGTTTTATATTTCCTATTTTTCATCATTACTGTCCTACTATTCTTTACAGATTGCAGGAAGGAGGCATAAGGAAAAACTGGGATGTCTTTCTCCAAGAGAACTGAGATAGTCATGTGAGAGCTCTTAGAGGAATAAAGTGAAACCTTGTGAGATGAAGTCCATTGAACAGGTCTCAGGAACCCAAACTTTTAGTTTAATTTCCATACACCTGTGCAAAGACTTTAAATGAAAATATCAACTCACTTAATCTCATATTTTGCTTGGAAGGTGCCATGACCATGTAAAGTGGGAATTCACCTTTTATTTCAGTGGATGCTGGAGTAGGTTTCATAAGTTTAAACTGCTTGCTATTTGGCTCACCAAGTGACCCAAATTCCTTTGGCACTGGACTTTATCTTTCCTCTCTTCTCCTGCTTTTGTGTGGACGAGCTGCCCTTAAACTGCCCTTTAACTAATCAAGGCAAATTAGCCTTTGGTCTGTGTTGTAGGCACTGCTGTCCTGTAGGAAGGAAATGGCAGATGGGGATGAATACAACTCTTTGTCCAATGTATGGTTTCTTGTTTTGCTCAGGCATGTGAACCCATATCTGCAAACTAGAGGGTAAATCAAGTAATTCTTTAAATAGGTTAAAAATCTGCATGAAAGGAGGGAAGTTGCTCTGAGTACTTTCATTGTTCCTGTTTCCATTTGCAATCTAATGCCTAGCACTTCAATCTGTCTTAATTAAGGATGTTTACATTGAGGTGCAGAATGTGTTTCATCTGTATTTCCATTAATCACATCCTCATTAACTATCATAAAGACATTTGCCTCAAAACCACTAGTGTTTTGTTTTTGATCTAGAGGGTTTTTTTCCCCCACCCATAGTGGGTAAACCAGTAAGTGTGGAAGAATTAACAAATAGAAAGGTTATTTGGGAAATTTTTAAGCATTTTATAGATTTCAAGAGACCAAGAATCAGGAAGAAGTTTGATAAGTGAACATAACCAATGGAAAAGCAAACACACAAACTAAAAAATAATAAATAAAATTAATAGATAATTAAAACAGTTAGAGCCATTGTGACATCCTGCATAACATGGGCCATAGGACTGCTCCTGAAATAATTCCTTTATCTTGGCAATTAGCTAACATTGAAATTGGCAATTATTTTATATTATTTATTTGGTCTTACTTTTAAAATTGTTTAAATGAATGGAGAATCAACCATGGCACTGATCAAGTTTTTCACTATTAAATTATCTTCTCTATTAAAAGCACAGATTTTATCTATTGCCCATGTGAAATTATCTACAACATTCATTCATCAAACGTTATCATTATGGAAATGTCTTAAAAAGGATTTCAAGAGGGTTTCTTGTCCGTCCTTCAGTTTCTTGGTAGAATTAAATATAAGCTTTTCTTTCCTCAGGGCAGGATCAACTCTATCTAAACCATTCTTAGCTACAGTTTGTCTAAACTATTCTTGAAAGGCACAAGTGATTCTGTGATGCACAATCTCCCCAGTAAATCTATGCCAGTACTTAACTGTACTTATCTTTAGAAAGCTTTTTCCTGAGGCCTCACTGAAGTCTCTATTTCAGAAATATAAGCCTCTTATTACTTGTTCTATCCATTATGAAGAAGGAAAACAAATTAGTTCTTCTTTGTTCCAGGAGTCTCATACAGTTGAAAACTATGTGCCTGCCCTTCCCCCCACAATGATCAGCTTTTATGTGCTAGAGTTAAATTTCCTGTACTATAAATATTTATCAGCTTCTTAATTCTGTAATCATGATTCTGGTCTTCTTTGGAATCTCTCCATATTTCCAATATAAGTGGTAAGCCAGCAGACTTGATCTATTATCCATAAAAGAATATGGCTCTTATTTTTTACTATTTTGTAACATATTTGTTGCTAACATTTTCCTGTTGAGTTACAGTAAGGTGCTTAAATTGACTTCATTAGCCAAAGAGGCAAAGTCTCCTGTTCTGTAGATGTGGTTTGTGTTAATTTGTCATAGATAAAACCCAGTTTTCAAGGGACTGAATTCAGTTTTACTGCCTTCAGAAGAGGAACTCTTTTGTTTCAGGACAATCACAAAGGAAACAAGATCCAGGTTCTCAGGGAACTTTTTTTTTTTTTTTTATGATCTTGTAGGTTTGAAACATTTCTTCCCCCACAGTGTAAGAAAAACTTATACCAAGCTACCATCAACTTTTTAGAAGTGAGTGCTACATCATTCACTAAAAGCACCATACAGGTGGGCTTACAGTGGCTGAGAAATGCCATAAAAATCTTCCAAGCTTATTAAACAGGCCCACCATCAAGCCCTTAATGTTTTTTGTCGTTCAAATATAGCCATTCCCAAGATGTGCTACATTTTCACCTTATGGTCGTCCTATATGAGCTGGCAGAGGACTGACACATCTTTGGATACAGCTGTTTCTAAGGTGAGATAAACCTTATCTGATACTTTAAACAGTACCATAAAAGGTGAAGGAGGGGGAGAGAAAGCTTTGGAGGTTCCTTCTTTGGAATGCTCTCAATTTGTGAAGAACATCTTCAGATGTTCTTGCAAGATTGTGGTCACGGTCAAGGACTAGGTTGAAGGGAGGGTCATAGAAGGAGCAGGAATAGCAGTCAAACAGGAGGTCTGAAGCTATCTGAATAAAGTAGCAGCATTTTTAAGGTGGTATTCTAGTAAAGAATTATGAAGTTTAGGAAGGAAAGTGAAGTGTCTGTCCTATGAAGTACCTGAATCAAGAATAGGGATAAATGTGATATTTGAAAGTTGCTGTGGAAAAAAGCACTCATATCATCCACAAAAGTTGGTGTCTGTGTAACACATCTAGAAGGAGATATAAACATATTTCTCCTACCTTCTTCGTGCTACCTAATAGAGACAAGCTTATCTCAGGCCATCAAATATCTGTCCCTTCCTGTAAAACCTATGACCAATTTAAAAGCAGCAGCACAGTATGCTGAAGTGTCAGAAACTGAAATGCTGCCTGAGAGGAGATCAAGGGAAATCAATGGCAGCTCAGGCTCCTGTAGCAGCAGGAAATGTGTCAGATGAAAATGCTCCAGTGAAACACACCTCTTGGTGTGAACACCCCATTTCAGGGCCAGTACCTTGACTGTCACGTTTTCAGCCTGCTCACTGTTTCATCCCCTCCTAGAGCTAAAAACTTTCACCTAAACTTCCTTCTTAAGGACAGGCCTTTTCTTCCAGTCCTCGTATTTTGAGACAGAGTAATTTCCTCCTTTCGTTCCTATCCTTACCTTGAAGATATTTATAGACTGAGATCATGTCGCCCCTGGGCTTTTGCTCTTCTGGACTCCATAAATTTAACTTCCTTACTATCTCACCTTATGTCTTATGATCTTCTGGTTCTTATATCAGTTTGGTTTCCTCATTTGCTGTTTCCCTAAGTCTCTTCTGTTCTTTCCAAACAGTGGAAAAATGGGTTCCCAAAATATTGTTCTGATGTTTTTTTCTGTTATTATGCCATTCTGTTTTTTCATTATTTAATCCAATTTTTTATACATAATTATTATTATGGTCTTCCTATTAAAAACAAGCAAATAGCGGATGACAAACTTTTCAGAGATGTCTAATTATTGAAGAGGACAGCATAATTTAATGTGTATGAAACAGAACTCTTCAAAGCTGCATTTTTTTTAATTTAGTCACCTATAATGAAGTTCTCAGTTATGAAGTCTCCTGAAATCTCTTTTCTGATAACAATCTCCAAAGCTCCTTTACAGTTCATATTTCTGTATTCATGTCACAAAGTCTTACAGAAAGGTAGATAAATATAAGTTATTAGGATCTTTACAAGGGTAATCAGATACAAATACTCATCTTTATTACATAGAAAATTACACACATTTAACTAGTGGTCTCTTCTGGTTTCAAATTCAGTGAAAGGTATTAAATCCCTTGTCTTAACACTCTCATGGTGAATGTAACAGTTTAGGCCTAATTTTTAAGCTTCAAAGGCTATGATAGAAAAGGTTGCTCTTCCTCTTAGTTATTTAATGGCAGGTGAGAAGCTGATGAATCTGTGATAGCTTCCACTTCAAGGTCTTGAACATTTAACTCAAAGAGTAATATTTCAGTTTTATCATATTGTTTATCCCTGCCTGAAATCTCACTGTCAGACCAGGAAAAAATTGACTTCATGCAAGAATTAGGAGGCTTTCCAAACAAATTAAAAAAGAAAACCTTAATTAAAGGAAATTTAATATTGAAAGGCTTTTATTAGTATTATTTCTAAAAGCTTTGGGTTTAAAAATATTCTTTGGGAACTTAATAAATTTGGAACAGGAAGCCTCTAAATTCTTATTTATGAGATACAGTGGGATCACAACTGAGATTAAAACTGTGAATTAGTCTAGAATTTCATGTTTCTTTTCTGTGACATCTGACTGGCTGTGAACAACCCAAGTGTTTACATTAAAAGATTGTGTTCTCTGCTGATAAAGATGATTGCTTAATGATAAATGTTGTTGGGCTAAGATCTAAAATACATGAAGCACCATCTCACAAGGGTAATTCATAAATGTGATAAGAAATGTCCCACCCTGTGTAAGGAACAGTCCAGTAGATCCCACTATAATACACATAAAATCAATTCTAATACCCATAAAATCAATTTGAAGACTCTTTCTGTGCATCAACAGATTAAAATGAAGATGATTTTAAAGACTAATGCAGAGACTAGAGGGGATAGGTGAAAAAGCAGTGTATGGTAGATTTGGGTTCTCCTATCACCATTTCATGTCAGGAATCTTTGAGAGATGTCTGTGTCATTTCACCTGTGACTTTTCCAAAACTAGGAATTAATTTATTAGAGCCAGGAAGCACTACTATCACTATTTGTTCGTGTAGATCTGTGACTGTTTAACCAGAACAAATAATAGTAAAGAAATTAAAATCACAGAATAATAAAGTCATAGAGTGGTTTGGGTTGGAAGGGACATTAAAGACCATCTTGTTCCAACCCTCTTCTATGGGCAGGAACACCTTTCACTGGACCAGATTGCTCAGAGCCCCAGCCAATCTGACCTTGAATACTTCCAGGGATTGGGAAACCACAGCTTCTCTGGGCATCCCAGTCTATTCATAGGGATGAATTTCTACCCTCACAGGGAAGAATTTCTTTTACGTAAAGAACCTCACTTACAGTCTTCTTTCAAGAAGTACCTCAAGTCTGATAGATTGACTTCAACAGAAAAATCAGCTCAGATCATTGTCCAAAAACTTAAAAGCATGTTTTGGTGTCAGTATTGGACCCCTTTGGCTCTGCAAGGAATATCTAATATTGATATTGAAGGGGACAGCACAGCACTGTGGAACAAAGAGTATAAAACAAACACTGATTGAATACAGAACACTGCTGATCTGATTAACCCAGTCATTTGTTTATGGGATTTAGCTTTATTTGTAAGGTAAATTCTGATAGATGTCCTGTCAGGTTGGTAAGGTCACTTTTCTAACTTTATTTTATCCATAATGTATTCCAACAGTTTAGAATGTGATTGAGAACTTCAAAGCATAAACCCTTTGGAAGACAGTGAAGGGTGAAAACATATGGAAAGGTGCAAATTGCTTCATGGGCGAAGCCCAGGGTGGGGACTCAGGAGACCTGATGCATTTCTAGTTGTGACACAGTTCTCTGTGACTCTCAGAATGACATTTATTTATCTGTGCACCAAGTATCCATAATAACCCTCACATCAGCCAAATCCTTCTTCTTTTCCTTTTCTTATTACAGAAACATTGGAGCAGGACTGTTTCAGTGAGTGTTTGTACCTCACCCGTCACAGAGAGCCCTTCAAACACTTCTGCAACTCAAGTACAAATTAATAAATACATCCACCACAGCTTTCTGGAAGGGATCTTAATTACATCATCTTTTAGAAATCTCAGTATTTTTCATCGGTGTAAGTACAATCAAGCCTTAAGAACAGGAAAAGAGAAAGAAAATAAGGACACTTTAGAAATAGGCATTGAAAACTCTAAGTGGTGATAGAGGAAGGCAGCTTTGCTTGGGAAACGAGTGAAAAGAAGCTTTATGACAAGAAAAGGACTTCAACAGGATACTTTGGTTTCTTTTTCATTTTTTTGGTAGCACTTTTTCTTAAGAGTTTAATTACCAGGTTGATTAGAAGGAAGGAATTTGTGCTCATAAATGGTACTTATAAAAATCATCTTTTCCTTCTTGGTCTCTGAATGAAAGATGGTCTCTGATGCCAGCTGAACTATAAGTAATTGAATAAAAGAGCAAAATATACTACCTGGTAATGGAGTCATTATAGTCTACAGAACACACATATAAAATCAACTGAAATATATTTCTTATGCTCAACAAACCCAAAGTTTTTATAGATTGTAACTTTTTATGCACACAGAAATATTTTTATTAATTATGAAAAATACTCCACAGAGCAGTGTTGTAATCAATGCTCAGGAGCCAGCAATAATGTTCAGTCACTCTTTAGCAATGTGCAGTCTTTTGTAAGGGGTTCTCAAGGAGAGTTTCAGTCTTAAAAATGTCTTTCAGTATGCAAACAGACAAAGTTCCCTCCACATCAGATGGGATGCACTTCCTGCTGATAAATACACACCATTTTTTCTGCATTAAACAAAGGCAGAGAGGTTAGGAAACAGCAGAGCTTGTGATGTGAGGAACACAGATGCCTCCTTACTCAGAACACGTACAACATGTTCGGCAGCCTTGGAGCAAACTCTGAGGTTTGGAGATAACAGTGACTCAGCCAGAGCAGCCCAGATCATTGCAAATTCATGATAGTTGCAGAAAACAGAATCATGTCGCTTTTTCTGTATCCATATGTCGTTATCTCTACACTCAGCTTAAAGCACCAAGGGGAAGAGAACTCATTCTTTTTCCTCCCTGCTATGCTACTCATAGCTACTTTTTCTTTAAATTACTATGAGCTCATGGACCAGAGGAGACAGTCATGATGATTTCAGTGACACCTATGAAAATCACCAAATCCAGGCCCAAAACCTAGTTTGGATTGGTAGACTGACTTATATTTTGCTTTATGGTTGATGCTTTCTCATAACCTTGCTGCTTTCTTTCACTAAATGAGTTTGGTGAGTCACTGTTTTTCCCTGTTTGGAACAATGTAGTATTGTTAGAGGCCCTGATCTGCTTTGTTTTCAGGCTCTCGTTTCTCTGCTTTCTGATTGCCTGTTCTTGATTGCCCTGCTGTTTTTTTCCCTTTCCTCTCATCATTGTCTTCCTTGGATATTGTCTTATTCTTCGTATTTCTTAATATTCCTCTTTCCCCCTCTCATCTTTAAATGGTGTCTGTAATGCTATTCACGTGTCATCCTGTTCCCCACTATGCCAAAATTTTCCACTTCTTAGGAAAACAATGCCCCCCTTCTGCAGGCAACTGTTGATTTCATGTACACAAAAGAGAAACCCCACTTTGTGAACAGCACAGACAGTGTCTTCTGCTGCTGGGGGGCAGCTGCTGCAATATCACATCAGGTATCACAACCTGCCTGAGTCTGTCCAGTGGTGGGCACACAGCAAAAATTTTTATTTCATTCTTCATAGGAGTCCCCAGGCAACTCTAGCAGCAGAAGCAGGACAAGAAGAAGAATGTGGACTGCCCAGAGAGTGTCCCTCCTGCTTTCATTTATAAGGATGTGCTGTCTCTCCTGCTAAGTCTTGTTTCTGAGTCTGCAGGTTGGTGAGATGAAGAGTCACAGTGGTGGTCCATGAGTAGCAGTTTAGGGAAAATACGAGTACCTTGATGGGTGGGAGAGACAATCCTGTGATTCACAATGTGGAAAAAACAGAAATAAAATGCTTTTTTTTTGGCTTAGTTCTTCCTGAAAAAGCCTGCTCCAGGATATCTCTGCATATCAACAGGATTTGAAAGAGAAAAGGGGCAGTGAACAGCGAGAGAAGAGATTAGGGACTAACAAGGGAAGCTAAATATGCACAAGTCTATGGGTTGCTGCAAGAGTTGGCCAATGTGACTGGGAGAAAGTTCTCCCTCATCTATGAAAAAACAGCAATCAGAGAAGGAGAAAACATTGCACTCATTTTATTTGAATAGTCCAGAAAGAAATGTGAAAGAAAAGGTGATAATTGAAAACAGTAAGCAGTTACCAAGGACAGCTCAGGCCTGTCTATCCTAATCTCCTTGTGTGATGAAGTGACTGGCCATATGGACAAGGATCTTCATGTCATGTTTATATGCATGTGTTTCATCACTATATTTGTAGTCCTGTACATCTTAGATGATTCTGAAGTTCATGCTGGATAATAAGTTGCATAGCAGTTTTATTTGGGTTACCTTTGAAGGTTTATTTGCTTTGGTGTATTTATTTTGCTTGTTGTTGCCTTAGACCTGGCCGGAATTTTGACTAGTGTGTTTACTTCTTTAAAGCATTTGCTAAAATGATAGTCAAAATTTATATTATGGAAACAGTGATCAGCAGTTTAATGGGATAGAATGAGTTTATTGATGAAGCAAGGAGAATAGGAGAGGGAGAGACTAAGGGATATGTATTTCTGGGATATCGGGTGTTTCTGTGACCATTAGATAGATTTTTGTGAACTTCCTAGCAAAATTACAGATATAATATTACTACAGAATTGTGTTGATCAATGTACATAAAAGAATTCAGAAATTTCATATATTCTGAATTGACATAGCAAATATATTTTTTTGCTGATGAGTTCTCACATGTGCATGCAGGTACATTGACATTTTGTATGTATTAGCATGTTAAGTCTATGCCTTATCATCAAACAGGTCGAATTTGTGCTGCCAAATCAAACTTACATCATTTTGTGTTGCATGATTAGCACTGGCATCTCCACACGTGCACGAGTAGCAGAAAGGGCCAATACCTGATGAATACAATGGTATGGGCTCACTCAACCTTTCAAATGCTCTCTGCCCCTAGAAATAATCTTTGGTCCTCAGGCCAAGTGCAGGAGAATGTTTATGATCCCATGGCTCAGGGTCAGCCTCTGTAGAGATGACTGACTGACTCTCTCAGTCCCTCAAAGCACTGCATTGTCTGAGTTTCCTGTGGGCTCTATGTGGTGCCCCATGGACCCAAAGGTGTCATGAGAAAACTTAATTTGAAGTGCCTAAGGTAACACAAAGTGTGTGCTGCAGTTGAGCAGCAAAGTGCTTTCATGTGTGGCATCCAGGCTGGCATGGAGCTTGAGGACACAGGGGTTGTTTTAGGGCATAAGGGTGGCTGAGTAGATTTTGAAAACAACCTAAGCTGTTATAGTCTATATCCATGCTCTGCCTGGAACAGAAGGTGTAGAAAATCATTTTATCTGTCGTGTTTAAGTTTAGTCTTGGAGAAAGCTAGCTAGTTTCCCAAGAAAACTAGCGTGTGCACCAGCAAGGTGATCAGGAGACCAGAACTCAAGAATAAAATGCTAAGTTTCCCCAGTCACGGTGTACACACAGCTGTGAGGATATCTTTGAGAGAGAAACAGCTTTGAATCTTGCCCTACTTTTCTATTACAGCTGGAAAACATGGCTAATACCAAACATTTGGCTCCAGATTATTTCCCGAGACGAGCAGATCACCAAAACACTTCAGTTAATACAGAATGACTTCAGAGTTTGTTTCTTTGGGCAAAAAGCATCATGAAATTCCCTTAAAGTTTATCAAATAAAAGTGTTCACAGAATCATAGAATGATTTGGGTTGAAAGGGACCTTAAAGATGATCCAGTTCCAACTTCCCTGGCATGGGCAGGGACACTTTCCACTAGCCCAGGTTGCTCCAAGCCCTGTCCAACCTGGCCTTGGACACTTCCAGGGATGGGGCAGCCACAGCTTCTCTGGGCAAACTGTTCCAGTGACTCAACACCCTCAAAGAGAAGAATTTCTCCCCTATATTCAGTCTAAAACTCTTCTCTTTTAGCTTGAATCTATTCCGTGCTTTTCCTGTGACTTCATGTTCTTGTAAATAGTCCCTCTCCATCTTTCTTGCCAGCTCCCTTCAGGTACTGGAAGGCCAGAATTAGGTCACCCTAAAACCTCTTCTCCAGGCTGAACAATCCCAATCCTCTCAGCCTTTCCTCATAGCAGAGCTGCTCTACCCCTCTAATCGTCTTGGTGGCCTCACTCATGTCCCTCCTGTGCTGGGACCCCGAGGCTGGAGGCAGCTCTGCAGCTGGGGTCTCACCTGAGCAGGGCAGAGGGGCAGAATCACCTCCCTGACCTGCTGCTCACACTGCTTTGGATGTAGCCCAGGATACAACTGGTTTTCTGGGCTGCAAGCACATGGCCAGCTCATGTGCAGCCTCTCATCCACCAGCACCCCGATCTTCACTCAGAAGTGAGCAGACTATCATTTACCTGCAGCCCCTTGTTACAGCAAAGCCAGATGCTCTCAGTTATGTCACCCAAATCATGCCCTTGTCAAATCTTTCAATAGCAGAATGCCACATATTTGTCATGGCACTGCAGGGCAATATCCAGAAGCGTGGCTGAACAAAGAAATGCAAACCTGGATGTTCATGCAAGGCAACTTGTTGCTAATTTAGCAAGGGAAGTGCTATAGGTGGGGATTCTGCTCTGTTACGAATTATAAATTGACGTTTCTTACAGTGTCTCACCCTTGACCATGTTTTGATTTAACTGGAATTCCCCACAGGTGTGACTGCAGTTGCCTGTGGGACCAAGCTGAAGTGAAAAATTTAATTATGACTTAATGTGACCATGTTATAAGTTTTTACGTCTGTCAGACAATTTGTTTCCTTCCTTACTGCTTCTGCTATTTTTAAAGCTTTCTAGATTGTGTTTGCTTTGTTGCAGGATGTATTCAAATTTTTATACCCCTTACCAAGAAAAGAACTTTTAATTGATATCATCAGCAAAACTGGCCTATATTACTTCAGTGGTAGAACTTAGGATTTGCGTAATAATTTCTTTAAGAGACCTTTCTGTACTTTACATAGGAGGTATGTAACAGAATCCTTAATTAATGTCTAATGAAAATGAGGTGCCCAAAGGCTCCTAGCACTTGTTCATAATTAAAAAAAAAAAAAAAAAAAGGCCTCATTTAATTTCTCTTGAACCCTAGTTCCTGGTCACTGGAATGTACTGCATGTAATCGAAATATTTTAAATCATGCTTTATAGTACAGTGTACTATACTTAAAACTGGAGCCATATGCATTAATAAACATGTTTTTATTCTCTGTTTATCTGAGTAGCACCCCCATTCATTGTAAATATACTCACAGGAGTTTTCCTTATACACACAGGTGTCTAATTGGTTGTGTTACTGAATTGGCACTCTGTAGTATCAGCACATTGTAGTAAGACAGTACAAAGTATCATCAGGTGATAAGGATTCTTCCATTTCCTTTTTTGTCACAATCCTATCTGACAGATGTTGTATCATCATTCGTTTTACACAGGTTTTCCATGTACCAGTCAGATATCTAACTCATAAGAAAACCATCTGGGCTCTTTCCATAGCTGTTTCCAGAAAGGACTATTTGGATTGATAGGATAGACTAATTCCATTCTAAAATAAAAGTATGAAGTAGGTAGCTAGATAATTTGATGGCTGAAGCTTGATCCAATTAATTCTATTTGTTAATAATGATATTATAATTACATATATATGGGCCTGATCAACAGCATTAGTGACATTCCAGACTCATAGAGGATAACAGTCCATTGAGAAGAATCTCTTCCTCATGTTAAACTGGGGTGAATTTCCCTCAAGAAGGGAATATATCTGTCCTGGATTGTAGAAAGAGCCTGAAAACATAGATGAAAGCAAATATTTCAAATGGTCAGAAGTGAACACCAATCTGAGTGTCTAGAATGAAAAGAAAGACTCTGGATTAAGGAAATAATATGAATTGTTTTCTCCCTGTCTTTATAGGATTTATAACATCCTGAGGGTCATATTAAAACTTTATACATGGGTCTCATCTCACTTTCACTCTTATTTAGAATTTCCTCAGATACGTTCATTTTTTCTTTCGCGGTTTTGTCCAAGGCAGAATTTATGGATTTTGTACATTTTCTTGGATTTCTGGATGCCAACCCCATCAGCCACTACGATCGGACTGCAGGAACTCTGGATATTGTTGATGTAGCTGCTACATGTGTAGCAGTGAGCCCAAAAGAAAGAGAGAATCTTCAAACATTCCCCCTCGAAGGTCAGCTGAAGTGGAAGTGCCAAAGGATTTTGAATTAAACTTGTTCCTTCTAAGGTGGGAAATTGAAAAAGCAGATCCAGGCTAACATACACTCACTTTTTGCTGCTCCTGCAGGAGGCAAGCTGTGTGCATGTCAGAGTAAACCTGTCCCTCCTTTCAGCTATTCAACAGAGATCTCCTCCCCAGTCACCTCCTCCATCATTAATCACCTCTCCATACAACCTTATTAATGCCAGGTTAATACCCTGGGTATCCATGAAAACTGCCCACCCTGATCCTCCCACCGAGGGTCTTCCAGAATCCTCTGACATAAGGAAATCCTTGGATAGCTGATCAGATGTGCAATATCTCCGTCTGCCTTACTATTTCATAAATTTCTCCTTTTGATTTCCTTTCCCCTTTTTCTCTTGCTTCTCCCTCGTTTGTTCTTTATTACAGCTGTTGGGCTTGATTCTGTCTCCTCAGCTGAACAGAAACACTTTATAAGGTATTCCCCAGGGGTTAATCTGCATATTGTTCCTCAAAGTTTGCATTGTCCTTTTCAGCCTTTGTTTCTGAGTCTTCAGCGTTTCTGTTGGGAATTTTGGGTCACAGTGACAACACAACAGCTGCCTTGGGAGTCTGTGAAAACGTTCCTGGCCAAAATGTTCCACGGACAGATGATGCGTCTCAGGTGCACAGGCCCCATTTTTGTTGGCTTTATGTTTTGTGGGCTGTTCACAGAGACAAAACAACAGCAAGCAGTATATAGGTGAAAAGAGAAAAATAAGACTGTCCTCTTGTATGAACACATCTCCTCTTGGGTTTTGTCTGTCAGTAGTTACAATAGGTGTAGGTTAACTAAGGCTGGCCCAAAGCTGTGTAAGGTCTGTCTGGTTAAGCCTCTGTGTTTGCTTTTATCTCAGAAGAAGCCTTAACTGAACTGTGGAATACAGGAATCTTCTCTTTCTACTCACATACTGTGGAGTTTAGCCAAGAATGGGCTTGTGTGTGGCTTGGAGCCGATTTCCCAAGTTCCTAAAACTAGTTCCTTCCTGAAGGATTATCACAGCTACATGGAGGAAGCTTACTCTATGCAACGGGAGCAGAGACATTCAAATCCCTAATCCTATGCTAACCCACGTGGCAGGGACAGCATGGATGTGTCTAAGCTTCCATGAAATCTCTGTATTTGCAACTTTACACCAGATTCAACAAAGAGTCAAAGTGCCAGATCCAGTGTCATGTTAATGTGGCCGACACTGTCAGGTCTAAGTTGCCTGTTGCAGTTATGTACATGGGGAAAAGGCCCGTTTGAGCATTTGGAAGCTTGGGAATTTCTCTGTCATGTGGTGTAGAAATATGTCTGATACTTTGCATTTCATTTGACGTGAAAAGTGTGTCTTTTGAATGCATGAGGGTTCCTGTAGGAACTGCCTTCTTGCGTGGTATATGACATTCTCCTGGGTACGTAAGATAAGCTTTTTGTGAGAGAAATTTTCTGATCCAAGTGTTGCTTTTAATTTATAATGTAGGTCCAAACCAGTCCTGCTTAGAGAGTATGTTAGGTGGAGGAATTAATGTGCTTTTTCACTTCCCTGCCCAAACCTCTTTGGCTGGTATTTAGAAGGCATTTCTACCCCACTCCAATTTCTCTCCCTGTTTGTATCTAACAGTAGTGAATATAGTACCACTGTATCTACTTTTTCAGAAATCTTTATGATTCTGCAGATCCACTGGAGATCACAAGTAACAAGTGAATAGCAATGAACATAACTAGATGGGAACACATTGTACTACATTTGAAATTAGCATTAATTTTTCAAAAGCAAACCTGTTGATGATAGTTCCTGCTGTGAAAAATGTAGTCCTATTGGTAAGTTGTCTTTACTTGTTAATATTTTTGGTATATGAATCACCCTTATTATTAAAAACATTATTTTTGTCATTGTATTTGATAGTGAGAGTAAGAATTTTAAATGGGAACTATATTCAAATAAAAGTGAAAATGTTTAATACTTGGAACAGGCTACCAAGTTATACAGCATCTTCTCAATGTCCTGATAGTGTGTTTATATTCAGGTTTTATTGTATTCAGGAATACATTTTAGACACACACAAACAATGTTTCTTCACTGAATTCAAGAGGTTCAAGGGTGAAGCACTGGTGTTCGTAACATGTAAGCATTTAAAGTAAATTATAAAATTATTTCTTATGGCCTGTGTATCCCTGGAGGCACAAGAACTACTGACAATATCTGTTTGTTCCAAATACTTTCATACAGGATTATGTGATTATAAACAGGTAAATAAAACATTCTGTCCTCCCGTTGGTTTCTTTTGCATAATTCAACTTCACGCTTCGATTCTTCATCATTCTCCACAAAACTTCCTTTTGTAACAAAATATTACAAACTTAAATCTGACATATATTTTAAATGTATTTTAATATTTAATTCATCTCACATCTCTGTTAGTACTCATCACACAGAATGGCACATTTCCACAGTTCAGCAACGTACTTAAGAATGTGTTGAACTTGAAAAATTCCAAGTGTCCCTAAACAGAGGAGCATGAACTCAAATTTCATGCAAAATCAGGATGATAATCATGTTTACACTAAATGGAGTTATGCTCTCACCTATACTGCTGTATAGGCATTAATCATCTGTGAAATCTTTCCATTTTCCTCAGAATATGCTTTCATAGAAGTGTTCTACAACCATTCATAAGATGTTTCTCCCACTGCTTCCTCATAAATTCAAAGTAATTTCTTTGATCAGTAGTAGCTTCTTCATGTAGTTCCTGTCTTCTGTTTAACCAAGATTGATGACATTTGCAAAGGGGCTGTTTGACTGACCAATTTCCTCTCATACCATTTAAAGTCTTTTCGTGTTTTTAAACTTGATCCTTATCACTCATCTACATTTTACAAATTTTTTGCCTCTTGTGCTGTATGGTTTCTGACTGGAAAATATTACAACTCCAGCTTGTATGCATAAAATAGATATTTGTCAGTATTTTAAATTTTGCCCCATATTTGATAACTAAGAGATTGTAACTTGTTTTGTAGCAACTTCTCTAGTCTAAATTGTCTTTTTTGGTGGTTCACACGAGAAGCATATTGTTTTCATTGCTTTACTTTACATTTACAAAGTATTTGGTGGATCAAAATTAAAATTGATAACGACAAAGTGAAGCCATCAGATTAACCAGCTGCAATTTGGAAATGCACATGTGAACGTGACCTTTGATGTTTGCTGGAATATATAGATACATATTTGAAAGCAGTAAGAATTAGGACTATGATACTCATTTGGAGAAGCAGTTGAACAGTCCTTCTCTGGACATCTGTCTCTCAAGTATTAATTCCTACACGTCACCAAGAGAAGCCTTTTAAACAAATGCGTAAATTGGACGGAGTATTCCTTTCTCATAAGCACCATAACTCCAAGTGCCTCCTTGATAGAGTTATTTATAGAGAGCTCCCCACCACTTCTACTTTTGCGTGAACAGCAGAAAAAATAGAAATTAGTAATCACCCTCTTCAGTTGGGGTTAAGAGTTAGCTCAGAGAACATGATTTCTAACAAAATCTGTTTGACTGTAAGTCAAAAGGAACAGAATTTGATGTTGCTTAAAAATTACTACAAGCCTTGTTACTTTCTGTTTCTCATACAGGATGCCCTCATTAAATTCACTGTCACAAAGATGCATGGCATACAATTCATAGCTTTTTACCTTTATGAAATATTTATATGCAGAATGTCTTCTTTTCCTCCCCTTTTAATTTGAGGTACTTAGCCAAACATCAATATATCTGTACCTGTGTGTAGCACAGTGCTCCTCCTAGCCCTGTTTTGTAGAGGTTTGGAACTGGAAAGTTGGTTCCAATCTTGTTCCAGTAGTTGTGATCAGCAAAAGCACCAGTGTGGCTGTACAACCCTCACAATATCTTTCCTGGTGCCTGAGAATTGACTTCTTTTTCTCTCATTTCACTCTTGAAGCAACTCCCAGGAAAACCATTATAAAATGAGCAACACAGGATTTATTTTAGCCACAATGGTAAGACACAGAAATTGCTGAACCAGCCTCAGACAAACTCATTAGACCTGTTGTAATCTCAGTCCATCTTTCTGCATAACTAACATAAAGAAATTTAACTGACATATTTAGGAATGTTAAATTACTGATTATTTGCCATAATATGTGAAAATATGCAGAATTATGAAAATGAAAACTAGCCATTTTCATAATACATGAAATAAAAATAAATATTGTTTAAGGTTTCACCTAAGAAAGAGGAAAAGATGAGAATGGCGATGAGGAACCAAACAGAAGACAAATGAATGGCCAAAAAGGTGGCAATCACACATATCACAAGAAAACTTTACCAAGTAAAACCTGGAAGGATTACAGAGCATTCTGGAAAAAAATCTCCATATTTGGAGGCACACCATATACACACCTGAAATATGAAGTTATAGGGTGTTTAAAATCAGATTTATCATAACTATTAATATCTTACTGTCTGGTGTCTATTTTAGAACTATGTGTGCAGTTTTGATGGTCTTAACAACACACCCTCGTGTAATTGTAATTACTGTGTTGGATCCAGTGCACATATTAGGTGTAATTTTTATTTACATCTTAACTTTCAGCTGTGAAGAGAATTTGGGTGATGTTTTCAGAGAGGTTTATGTATATTCCTGTTTCTTTTGAAACCCTTGGGCTCTGGAGAGGCACTTTCAGAAAGATATTTTTAAGTTGAGTTGAAAAAATAACGAGCACAAAAAAAGAATGGAAGGTGGTTTTGAGGTTTTAAGCTCAGTAAATTTTTTCTAGTGACTAAGTTCTTTATTTGGCAGAATCAGCATTGGCTCAAATAAATGTTCAGGAGTTCTTAATTCTGCTCATACTTTTCATACAATGCACGAAATATCCTTAGTAAATTTAACTATTCTGTGCTTCAATATTCCTCTATGAAATATTTATTGATTAGATGCCAAGCATGCATGCATCTAATATTTACAAACATAAATAGAATGGATACATCTATATGTAAATGCATATATGCAAATCTTGGATTGGAGCACAAGAACTGGAAATCAGTGACTGAGAATGAATGTTCCTGTGTATTTTTGCAACATGTTGCATGTTCCTGTTTCTTGCAAAACACATGTTGGAACAAGGGAAGGTGCTGTTTGACAGGGAGGAAAACATTCTTCACCTTGAAGATTTAAGGCTGGAAAAGGGTCCCAAAAATTCACAGGTTTTGGATTTGAGCTCAGACATTTCTTGTCCAATTGGATAATAGGTTAGACTTTATGTGTAGAAGGTGTTGTACCTGCATTTAAAATATCCTCATTCTAATTAATGATAATTCTCTGCTTCACAGTCTTTAAAGTTTAAAGACAACTTTTCCATGTACACAGCACTTAACAGGGGAGAGTGAATCACAAAATCAGGATCAGAGGTTTACAGCCTTCTGCACCAAAATGTCCATGTAGCGAAGAGTAAAGAGGGATGCTCAAACTCATGCAGACAAGCATTGTGGACAATGAAAACATTTATCTCAAATGAGTATTTTAGTTCTGTTTGAAAATATAGATTATATTTTAAAAGGTGAGGAAAAACAAATTTTGTGTAAAAGTGTGCATATGATGGAAGAAGCTAAACAAAAAAAAAAATCCATTTGTTTGATACCATATAAGAATTTTTATTAGCCTAAGTATCTAAATGATGGTTCAGTTCAACAACAATTTATATTTTAGCTAAATTTGAACTGAAAAATGAGTCCCCATTCACACTCTCTGACCTGATGCCCTCACCATGCAAGGACTGTTTCCAGTTCATCACTGAAATGTTTACCTCTCTGCTGTATCATCACTTGGTAGTGACTGTGACAGGTTTGCCTGTCACAGGCACTTAAAATCTTGGCTCACATTGTAGAACTTGAACCAGCTGCCTGTGAGAATCAATAGTGAAACATTTCAAATACTTGTTTCTGCTCCATGTAATAGCCAAGGTAGTTGCAGGAAGAAAGTCAGCCTTGACCTTTTTAATGGATTACTCACAGCAGCAGAAGGAATAGAACAACCTCTGAATGGATGACCATAGATCTCACATTTACACAATTTCATTAAAATATATGTCTTCATTAACTGAGGGGGGAATATGTGGGGATTTGATAGCAAGAACATATATTTGAAGAATTTTTCATCTTCATCTAAATCCTGGCCAAATCACTTTGGAAGTCTGGCCTTTAATAGTAAAATTTCGTACGCTGCTACACAAATTGAAAATACAACCATAAGTCAAAAATTAAGTGAACTCATACAAGACTGTAATACTAATTAATGTGCACTATAGTATTTAAATCTGTAAGTCTCCATGACTTCATACTATTTGTGCTGGATGGTTTGATACTCTCATGGTAGGGATAAAGTAGTACAAAACATGAGCATTTTGAATATAATAACCAGCAAGGTAACAGCAAAAATTCAGGTGAAGACATCTGGGAAAATACATGGAAAGATGTAGATACAAATACAAGTTTCAATATCATATTCCTCTGTATCTTGAAGAAAATCGTGCTGATAAAACTGGAGGTAGTGGATGATGTGGGAGAATTACTCCAGGATGAGACAGTAAACAAAGTGGAGCAACATATTTAAGCAGAAATATTCTAATTGCTTACTGCAGTTTTATGTTATTGGAAAGTGTCTGGTCATTTCAGCACCAGACTTAGCACATAAAATTTTATTGGAGGTTTTTATACAGCTGTTGTTAAAAAGGGAGAGAATTTATTGAAACCAATGAAGCACACTCCTCTTGATGGCTTTTTTCCCCCTCATATACACCAGTTTTACATCATTGTAATTCCACGGATGTCAGTGGGGTTACTCTTGATTTCCACCGGGATAAAAGAAGGAAGACTCCTGCCCTTTCCCTTCCTCTGTTTTTATATAGCTACAGAATTCTTGCTATTTAAAAACCAGGATGGAAAGGAATAGTAGAAGGATTTTGCTTTATTTATTCTCATATTAAAATTTTTCACACTTCATGAACTTTGTTGGGTTTTTTTAAGAGTTGAGTATCTAAACCAGCTGATCTCATTCTTTGACTTTGGAAATAGTTCCTCCAAGAGTAAGAAAAAATCTTATTGTACATGTTTTAGCACAGTGCTGAAAAGGTAGAATAGGTCTTTCAAGCTATGGATGGTTTATTTGCTTGGAAATAATTGTTATATATTTAACTGAATTAATTTATTTGTGCCTTAGTATCAAGCTGAGATATGAATGTAATATTTAACAACAGGCAGTCAGAAGCCTTGTTGGATGCTGTCATGGATGGAGTGATGCACTTCACTCCTAAGAGAGAAGTAGCAACATGTTTATTGATCCAAAACAGCAATTTAACAAAGTTTAATAGTAAATGCCACTGTTTTAACAAGATATGATAACAAGGAACACTTGATTATTTACTGCATAGAGGACAGGATCAGACAAAATGGTCAGGGAGACCCCTGCACTGAGTCATGAGGTTCAGAAAGGACCCCCCTGCTTTTTAAACTCCTTCTTAGAGGAAAGTCTAGGTGCAGCTGGATCCAGACTTAGTCCCACACTTGGCCTGATGTTTATGTCTAAAGAATTATATGTCCACAATCAATCCTTTAAGTTTGGAAATATTTTTTTGAATCTGTAGCTCCCTCTTCCAACCCTTGTACTCCCTACTCCTCCTCCCCAAACATCTCATGGAGGTGAAGAGTCCTCTCATCCTGCTCTGAACTGAGAACTAAAGAATGAATGAGAGAGAAAGCATTATTTGTCATTGCTCTAAGTCACTGTTTCCCTATCAAGCCTCTTCCCTTATCAACTTCTTACAAAAAAGGTATTCTCTGCTGAATTTGATATGTGCGATTATTCTTCATAGGTGGTCACACTGGTATTTCTGCAGATGAAATTTATTAAAATGCCTGTGTTTATTCTGAGCTGACTCCACACTCCTGTATCACTAATTTCCCTGCAGTGACTGGGAGGAATGTCATTCACATTCCAACCCTGCAGAGGACAAACAAATGCTTTTCTGCTGTGCTCCTTTTGCAGTACAGCCTCCTCCACATGCTTGAATAATGGGTGAAGCTGTGCAAAGTCAGGGATTCTGCAAAGCAGCAGTAACTGGTGTGTTGTACATCAAAACTACAACTAGGAATAGCTTCCCTGTCAGAACCTGGCTCCAGGTTTTATCTCAACTTGGTTTATGGTCATGAAGGACCCAACATTCAAAAGCTGGATTCTCAGTACCCAGGCAAAGGCAAGAATTATTTAATTTTCCTCCCCTCTGCTCACACAATGTCATGGAAAAGAATAGTTGTATCAATTTGCATTTATACCCACTTCTACAACAGAAGATTATCATATTAATAATATTAATATTCCATATTTATAGAACTATCAAGGAAACTTCTTAATCAACAGTGGGAAAGCCCAAACCTCACCATACTGAGGGCTGCATTAGCAGTTTGCCAAGAGCCTAAGACCTGCACAGAATTTCCATATTATATGTACATTATATGTTTAATCAAAACTAACATGCATAACTATATTTGCTTCTACTGCTGCTTTCCTGACAGACACATGGTAACTATTAGGGTTTCCCAGTTTTTCTCATCCTCTCCCCTGCTTTGGGTGTACAACCTCTTAAAACTTCATTTGGTGACTTTGACAACTCACCTGACCTACCTGAAGAATGTGAAGTGTATTTCATGTGGCTATCTTGAGCCAAATTAATCCAAACAACATGTAGTTTTAAAATTATACGTCTTGGTTAAAATGGCAAATCTTGGTGAGTTTGTTACTCCTAGATTTTGTATTTCCTCATGTTGTCAAATTCATTTCTGCCTTTGATTCTCCTGCTACCCTCAATGCATTTGCTGCCCTTTAAGATGTAATATGACACTAAAATGCAGCTTTAAGTAACACAACATTTGAAAGGAGGAAAAGTATAATCCTGGAGCAGTTCATCTAATCTGCCCTGGATACTCATATTGAGAGTGGATAAATCATTCTCTGGAGAGGTCTGTCTATCTCTACCATAGTTATAAAGCTGGGTCACAATACTAGATCAGACAGATGAATTAGATTTACTGACGTGTAGAAACCTGTTCTGAGTCAGGAGGTCTCTGGCCAGAAGCAGTTGGCACCTGACAGCACACAGCACATTGGGGTGTTTCCTTCCTATTAGGAATACATTTTTGGCCATTGAGAAGAGACAAGTTGCTGAGCTAGGCAGACTACCTTAAGTCCTTATTAACTTTTAGATGGCAGAAATCTGCAGATACAATTTGGACATTTAGCTGAGAATCCCAGTGAAGTGAACTGAAGTTTCAGCCAAACTAGTTTTACCAGGAATCAATCCCTTTTCTTGGCTGATGTGAGTTTTACTGGAAAGGCTTGAATGGGGATAGAAAACTAATATTTAAGACTTGTCTGCCAAAAGACTTGTACTCACTGGGTTCAAAGATACTTGGAAGTAGTCTGCATCTCAGTCAAATTCTCCTACACTAAGTGTGAAGGAGATGTAGTAAGTCTGCTATGTATAACAACTCGTGTGACTTCATTGAAACAGCAATCCCTGACTGTTATTCTATAAAATTTACATCTTTTCCAGTGAAAATTCCATCTTTAACTAGTCCTTTTTACTCAAGTGAGGTTCCTTACTCTCACATTTAAATAACCAGAAACTATCTTGCTAATTACATGTTGCTACGTGTACAAAAGTCATCCATCTACAATGACAGAATTCACAAATCAGCACCACTGAACTCCATTGTTCTTATGATGTTGCACTGCACTCTGAAAACCTACTTACACATCTGACTGTCCTCTATAAAGGGAATAATATTTCATGAGATATGCTCCTGAACATGTTGCCTAATCAAATTTAATCACAACCATGACCCCATGGTCCTCCTCTGGCCTCCCATTAGCACCCCCTCATTTCAGACTGCCAGGACATATTCTCAGTAATGATTTTCCTTGAAAGGTGTATGGCATGCAGCATCATTACCTTCTTAATAATATCATGTTTTTCTGTAACATGTCTGTCTGCATGCAAGTCTTTGTCCATTTATTTCTCCTCAACACTATATCTACTATTAGGAACAACCTTTCTTCTCCCAGGTAGTGAGTACTTCCCTCTACCCTCCATTACACAGTTTTAATCCCTGACAGCATGGCAATGAATGCTTAAAATTTAACTTCTGAATGCCATGTGTGTAAATATATCCATATTACTCTGCCTACAAAACATCAGCTTCTCTTCCTTTCTCACAGTTAAGAGCATTAAACAGAACAAAAGTGGAAATGTGGCCTCTGTGGTGCATTTGCATGTGCACACTGGACTGGTCAGCAGAGATGATGGAAAAATCTGACTGGTTGGGTCTGAACAAAACTCTAAACTGTAGCCAGTACCTGTGGATATCAGTGAACAAGTTACCTATGCTAGTCAAAGGAATTTTTAGAGGAGTTTGTGTGGAAAAAGAAGAGTTTAGACACTGGAGAAGACCAGAAGTGCAATAGTTAATCACCATTAAGTGCATTAAGGCCCGAGAAGCTCAACAATAAGATCAGCAAGGAAGTTATTGAACAATCCATTTTTTTGCCCCTCTTCACAGGCAAACATGCTTAAAGGAGACAGAGCTGAGATATCCATCTACCTATAAATTATAGTGCCATCTATGTCAGTCACAGCATGTGTGAGAGAGGACAAGTGAACAGTCCCCACAGCCCTGGCAGTGCCTTCACCAGCCAAGGTACAGCAGGGCTGGGTACTGGTAACAAGGTTACTGACAGTCTCGGAAAGACAGGCTGAGGATCCAAGCTGCACCTCCATTTGGGATGTTCCCCTCCCAGGAGCAGCAGGAGAACTAGAGAAAGGGCTACAACATAGGCCTGACTGGTCCATTTAGGAGGCAGTGCCAGAGACATGACTGGAGATGGATGCACTTGAGATATAGAGAGGGTCCATCCAGGAGGCAGAAACAAGACTGCTAAAACCTACAGTATAGATCAGACAAGGGCTGAAGGCCAAGGATGAAGCTTGAATAGACCTCCTGAGCCCATGGGCAAAGGCTGGGGGCAGGGGTAGGGGTGCCAGGTAAGGCTGGTCAGGAAAATAAAGACCCACAGCCACATTTGTGGTGATGACACTGTTACTGCTAAACACCTGGAACACAGGAATACAAAGAACAGGCTTCAACAAATTTGCTTTTCATAATTTTTGCTCTCTTCTGGCCTCAGGACATCTCAGTCAGGTCCTCAGTTTTTGTACTCTGCACGATGTAGCTAATCTGGGTACTTAGGTTGTTCCCACCACTGCAATGCTCCATTAGCATCATACCATTGTCTTCAGGTTTATGATTCTTCAGAAGGTCGTGATAAGGATCCCAGTACATGTGACACTGTTCCCTTGTTCACTCCAATGAGCTTTATATAACCAGATTGCTTTTGGCAAGAGGTTAGCTTGTTTTCTAGTGCAAAACTAAAACTAAAAACCAGCTTTCACATAAATCTAGGGAAACCTTTCCTGTCATTGAGCCATATTTAGGATTTTGTCTCAGAGTCATTCTCTATTCTAAAAAATTGGTGATGCTTGTAGTTATTAAATGGTTCTCCCTCTTTTTTTTTGCCTCTTGCCTTTAAGTGTCAACACGCAGAAGATGAGAATAAACCCTTGATTTTAGCCAATGGAACATTTGCATTAGAGCAAAGCACTTGTGTAGACAAGGAAAACCACATTCTGTCTCAATGGAACTTGTTCTTGCTTAAAAACAAGGTTAGGTCTATCAGCCTGAATCATCTCCAAGGCTTGCTGAGCTGCCAACACACCAGTAGCTGAAATGTAAATGAGATCAAAGCATACACTGTCCTAAGAACTGTGCCCATTATGAATTGTCATTTTGTCATCTTAATTTCAGCAAGTTGTGTTGAATAATTTATCTTGCCACTTTCTTTGTTTACTACTCCCAAACAGTGCATTGTGTCCTTCCCTTCTGGTCCCTGAGGAGATGATCTGCCTATTCTGGTCCTGTACTGAGGCAAGACCAGATAATCCACCATTTTACAAGGAAGCTTAATTTATTTTGGAATGAATTGCAGTTATACAATCAAGAAGGGAATTTCTGTATTGTCTCTGTGTGGACTATCAGGGCATTAGAACCCTTGTCATTCCCAAAACAAACTCAACACCCAAATGTAGACTTGGTCTTTTCCTTCACAAAGTGAGGGGAAGAATTCTATTGCAGTTTGTTGGTGTGATGTTATTTGTTCAAAGGTACAGTCAGAGAAGTCTGTTTTACATAAGATATGGGGAAAAAGTAGTTTCACGCAGCATGTAGAAGCTGTATCTCTTTATTTAAAAAGCCACATGTATGCTTCCAAAACTGCTTTTCCAGAAAACAAGTGTCATTTCCATGATGAACAGCTCCATCAGGAGCCCCTCACTGCTGTCTTTTGATACTAGTTAAATTTTAATTTTCTTCAGAGTTTTTTCAGAGTTCTCACTAATGAATGTTCATTGCTACACACTATAATTATTTACCTTTTATTTCCTTACTTCTAAAGAAAATCTTTTGCTGTGACCAAGAATCAAGTTCTAGTGAATTCATTTCTGTTTCTCTATGAACATTAAACAAATCTACAAACCAAGTAAGTTCTTTTTAACCTTTCTGAGGAAGAAATATTCCAAGACACATAATCATATTTTCCTCTTCTTTTAAAATAGTATCTCACAGTGAAGTTGAAAGGTCAGTAACTTGTTTGTGGACAAAAATAACATATATTGATGTTTAAAGTGGGATAAATTTGCTATTCAAAAGGCTGATTGTAGTGGTTTGAATTTTCTCAAACCATGACACTGATGCAATCAATATATGTCCCTGGATATCAAGTCTGGCCCATCAGACTAATTTTAATTTTATGTCCACTATTGGAAATTGAAAAATTGTTTATGGAAAATTGTTCGTGAAAAATGAAAAAGTTGGAAAGAAAAAAGGTATTCTTCTGTGTTGTTTATAAAAAAATCAGGTTTGTCATTGCATTGTGTCTTTGGTAGTGATTCTCACATATGCAAGATGAAAAAAATTAGACAACAGTGGTTTGTAATACTTGTAAAAATGACAAAAGAAGGTGCAATGCAGTAGACAGTCAAATTCCAAATGCACATTGAAGTAACCTAGTGAGGTATTTCTGGGATCCTGCAGGACTATTAGATGTTAGTAGTTGTATTCCTTAAAAGAGTCATCCATTTCTGTTGTTAGGCCCCCTGGATCTTCCCTTTCCCACTTTTCTAATCTTAGTGTTTCCCCATTCTTCTCATCCCTCTCTTCATACCACAAAGAACTTCTGTAAGGGCTTTTAGGAGTGCCCACTGTCAGCCCTGAAGCTGTTCTGGAGCCAGGCCACTTTATATCAGCTGGGAATTCATTCTAATGGCCCCTCTGGGACTTTCCTCACCATTACTACCAGACCTCATCCTGGGAGCTCTGACTGCCTGCCTGGCTGGACTCTTCAGTTGTTGCAGTGAGCTCAGCTGCCTTTGTTCCTCCACATGAACCATCCTGCCAATTTGAGTGGGATACAGTTGCTTCATACTCAGTGTTGAGTATCTTCTCCTCTTCAAGTGCCCAGATCCTCCAACATTCCCTGATAGTGCCAGGGAACACTCCACTGGATTCAGGGAGAAAGCCAAAACAGCAGTACTAAAACTCTGTAAACAATTCCAATGGATTAAAAGCAAAATGTGCAGTGGTGTGCTTTCCTCAAACATCATGGGCATCAAGAACCTGTGCTGCTAGAAGATGGAGACTCAGTAAATATCAAACACATTGTTCTGCTATTGCCCCTAGTAGAGCACAGCAAACTGACTTATCCAGTCAAGTCAGTACTGAGTAGGAGAAGTCAGTGGAAACCCAAAGAATCCAGATGATAAAACCTCAGGGGACAGGAGTCTTAAAAGAATCAAAAAAACCCCAACAACAACAACAACAAAAACTTTAGTGAGGTTCTAAATATCAATGGTTCCTACAGTGGATACTTCAAGTGCACTCGATTATAACACATCCGTGAGTTGGCAATGGAAAAATCCAATTCCAGCAGCAGAGATGACTTGCAGCTGCAGCTGATGGAGTGAAGGATGTGAATACAGAGAGCACTTACATGATGAAGGCAAGGCCGGCAATCAGTTGTGTGCTTCAAAGCAATAAAGCACAATCAGTGTGACAACAGGGCCCCATTGTCAGCTCTGGTTCCCTGTTGAAAGGACTTGTACAGGGGAAGGTCCCTGTAGCAGGGTAGCCTTGCTCCCAAACCCTGGCAAGCCTTCTCTGTGTTCCTTTTCTTCCCCTTTCTCCTTTCTTCCCTCTCACTTTGTAGCTGAGATTTCCTCATTAGGGGGCAATTCTTCATCACGGTCAAAATGTTCCAAGTTGCCTCACCTTGCTTATATTTTGTTCTGCCTTCACATCAGTAGTTCAGGTCACAGAAATGTCTCACTGCAAGCAGTGGCTGGGAGCCAATAAAGCAGGTGCAATTCTGTAGCATGCAATGGCATCATGCTGTTTGGGTACCCTGTACAGTGGGTAGGTGAGCATTCAGTGAAGCAGAAGACACAAGTGTACTTCTCCTAGGTTTTGGTGTGCATGGCTTGAACAATGCAAAGATCACTGTTCAGTTATATTAAGAAGAAAATGTTGTTCTTTTTTTTTCTTCCCCAGTCAGCAGTTTTTACTATCAAAACTCTCTTTTCCTTTCGCCACCCGCCCCATTCTCCCACTGTGGACAACTTAATACTACTGGAGATCCCCAGCTCTTTTCAGCTAAGCTAGCTTTTCAAAATAGTACAATTCTGTTTCTAATCATTGCATAATTCTTAGTTTCTAAGGCCTTTGAAATATGTCTTTTCTTTTTTCCAAAAGACCCATCATTTAGAAGTTCCTTAGAACTTAGAATTTAAGTTAGTTAGAATTTAAGTAGTCTCCTGTCCCAAGCAACCATGACTGGTACCAACCTTAGAGCTTTGAAAGGTTTACATTAGTCATGATTCAATCTTTGCAGTACAAAGAGGCAGCCCAAACACTCACAGAAAAATAATTAACTGCTAGTCCCTAAACTGAGCATCTCACTGTATGTTTTAAGCATGGATAGCAATACAAAGAAAGACTTGACATAGAAAGAAAGAGCACTTAACAACTGAGGAAATGGTTACAAGAAATTGAAATCATGAAGACAAAAGTATGGTCCTTATTAAATGGTCTGTGCAGTAATTTAGATTGTGGTCACAGCACCAAGGCTGCCAGAGTTCAAGAAGGATTGGCATGATACTCTCAGGCACATGCTGTGACTCTTGAGGATGGTCCTGTGCAGGGCTAAGGCTTGGACTGGAGGATCCTTGGGAGTCCCTTCCAACTCAGTACATTCTTTGATTCTGTGATTCTGGTTCTACTCTCACTGAAATCAATGGCAAAAATCCACAGATTTAATTACAGCAGGGTTGAAGGTGTGGAGAAAAAAAAAAAGGGATATATGAAAAAGACGGGTACTACTCATGGAATAATAGAATATACTGAGTTGGAAGGGACCCCCTAGTATCTTTGAGTCCAAGTCCTGGTGCTGCACAGGACAACTGCAAGAATCACACCATGTCCAAATGCTTCTTGAGCTCTGTCAGGCTTGATGCTGTGACCACTCCCCTGGGGAGCCTGTTGTAGTACTCAACCACCCTCCAGGTGAAGAACTTTTTTCTAATATCCAACCCAAACCTTTCCTGAGGCAAGCTGAGGCCATTTCCTTGGGCCCTGTCACTGGTCACCACAGGGAAAAGATCAGTGCCTACTCCTCCTCTTCCCCTCTGGAGGAAGCTGTAAATGCAATGAGGTCTCCCCTCAGTCTCCTCCAGGTTGTACAAACCAAGTGACCTCAGCAGCTCCTCACACGGCTTCCCCTCAAGGCCCTTCACCATCTAATACTCTGATCTGATAAACTGTGCTGTCTGCTTTAGATCTCAGTCATCTTGCAGTGGCACTGAATTCACTACACTGAATGCAAAGTAAATGAGAATTAGCAGTTTTTCACTGTTACAGCAAGAACCTGACAGTGTTTGCCTGCAGTGCCTGTAAATGAGAAAGAGGTACTCAGTTCCTGCTTGCATTTCAGAGAGCCCACAGGATTCTAAAAGTCTTCATGCACCTGCCATGAAAAACCAGCCTTTAAGAAGCAAGTAAAGAACAGTGAGATGCAGCCAGCTGCAGAGGTAATTCTGTGTTGTAAAGTGCCCCACAAGCTCTGAAATAGGAAACTGAGGCAGTCTGCTCTACTCAATGCATTGTGGTAATCAGGCAGCTTATTTTCTGACCCTCAGGGATCTGGCTCCGTACAAAAAGGAAAGTAAAAGCAACATACATTTATGCAAGGAGTTGGTTTCACTGAAACCTGTATGTTGTACAGAATTACTAGAAGCCACGCGGGTCCAGAGGGAAGGATGGATCAAAAATGGCAAAGTTCATACCCATATGTATTTCTTTGTATATCTCAAAACTCGTCCAGCTGCTCACAAAGATATGCCCAAAATTAAATCAACTGATGACTGATAGTCTCTCTTCAGAATGGTAATCAAATAGTACTAAATGCAAAGCAAAATTAAATCTCATTATTAAAACCTTAGATTAAAAGCAGCATCTGGGAGGATACTCAAAGAGATCTCTGTGTGTGCCCTGTGTTATGCCCCTCTCCTTGGACATCTGCTGTTTTTCACTGGATATATATAGACATTTGTTTTGACCTGGTACAGCCATCCTCAGTTTCTCTTTCGGATTTATACCCTATCTGTTTAATCATGACTGAAAATTAATAATTTCAATTACAAAGATTTCAATCATTCTGTTCTGTGTGTCATTACAAGGACCGGATTTCAGAAATCTGTATTTACTGGTTGAAAATACAAGAACTTTGTTGTATTTATATTGAACAAGTACATTGCTTTGAGCATAAAATAAAGGAGGAAAAAAAAGTATTTTCACTTAGAAAACTATTTTACTCTAAACTTTAACTCATATATTAATATTTCCTTTTGTTTTTTTGTCTTCTAAAGCATATCTAATTAATTTTTTTCCTTGCAATTATTTTTTAAACTGTCAGAGATAACTTGAATTTCTTTTGTTCAGCTATGTGGGATCATGCCAAGGAAAATCATGAAATCCTCAAAGTGAATAACATATGCCCTTGGCATCTTTCATACATTATTTGCACAACTGGGCAGTTTGCATTAGTCTTCTTGTAATGTGCACCTGAACCTGGTTTGTATGGATTGAAGAAAAATTGAAATTCCTCAGGAATGTTTGGTGCACCATAGATCAGTTAGAGGTCATCATGTTATTTAGTGTTTTATGGTGAATAAATCAGATGCTCACTTCAAAATCCCCCTTTATATGAGCTATAATGCCTCGAGTTCTTTATGGCAAAGGAATTTTTATGAACTGAAACTGAACCACATTATCCTGTAAAGTAATGGGGCAGTGACACCTATAATGAATAGGACATCACTCACTTTTTTGTATTCTCTGCATCCCACTGAGAGCACAAAAAATCTGAACCAAGCAGTTGCTTCTCCCTGTATACAAACACGGAGCACCTGAGGCAGTGGGGTGGAAGTCTTCATATCTAGTTTAAAAATCCACATTAAGATGGTTGTTTAGATTCTCCATAAAAGGAGAGTCTCCACAACTTCTCAATAAAACCCAATCTAGTGATAAAGCAAGATACCACCAAAAAGTGTATGCTGGACCAAGAGAGGCAGGTAAAATAGCTGTTTCCTGGACCTCTGAGAAGTTTCCCGTGAATGAGTACTGAGAAGATGAGATCTTGGTCTTCAGAGGACATGGACAAGATCCTTTAAACCTGGTCCTTGATTTATAGCTCCAGCTTTTCTGTTGCATTGTGTGCTCAATAGCCTTTGCTTTGTATTGGCACAACTGTAAAGCTATTCTGTGAATATAATATATTTCAGACCAGTTACAAGTGACTCAAGAATGTAGAAGAGTCACATTGTACAACTTGATTCATCATACATTTCAGCTACTACAGGCATTCATCCACAAACATTAGCTAAATGCAGAGCAGCATATGGATTACAAAATGTTTCTGTAAAATTAACTTACTTATTTCTTAGAATTTGTCTCATAATTTTCCAGATAAAATAGGTAAGACAGGTAAAAAGAATTTTCCTAATTTTCCTGATAATCGAGGATAACTTTTTTACTCCAGTGTTTTATTTATTTTTCTTTTGATTTATGGAAAGATAAAAATTTGTTAATGAAAAGATTTAATTCTTATAAGAAATACCACATTCTGTAGGATCAGGGATTCTCTGCTGACTGAGATCTAGAGCACTTTTTTGACTAATTCTTAAATAAATTTTGGTATGTGTTGTAAGAAGGCTATAAATGACTTGATTAATTTTCATGTACCCATTCCAACCTCTTATCTTTGAGGAGAATGAACATACAATTACCTTCATTAGCAATATAACAGCTGATTGTTGCTTCAAATATGCATTTTGGTGCCGTTTCTTTTCCCTGAATGTGCAGCTCTGAAGTGGCAGGAAGTTCGTGGTATAAATGGGTCTGATGAAAAACTTACATTTTCTAGCTTGGTCAGAAAAATTTCCAACCCTGCTCCCTTCATATTTTAAGAGGAAAGAACTAAGAGATTGTCTTTGTCATAGTTTAACGTGAAAGCAGCTCAGGGTCCAGACTAAGGGGGTGATTCATTAATCTTTAAATTCAGCTTTCTGAAATTTAGGTGTCTCATCTAAAGTAACTGTCTGGGTATCCTGTCAAGGGAATGGACACAGATAAACAACTCCAGAAGGCAATACATCTTATCAGGGCTGAATAACATCTCAGAATGGGCCTATTTCTCACTCCACTCACTCAGGGTGCCAAGGCATTAAGTTAGACTTTGTGTTTAACTGGTCTTCAAAGAAAGTTACATTATATAACAAAACTGTAAATCTTTTGCTCTCGAGCATTTAGCAGGTAATACCTAAGGAATCACTTTGGGAAAAAAAAAAATGTGGTTTCTGTAAGATTTATTCCTCAGTTTTTCAACTTTACTGCTATGTCAATGCTGGGGTTTAAAACAAATGAGAAATAGATATTTTATAGATCAAGCATTGCCTTCACCGTAGGCCTTAATTTGAGGCACTGTGAAAAACAGATGAGAAATAAATACTTTGGTCTTCTTTTATTACTTACATTTAAAATAAAATGTTAATGCTATTTCAGCTTCAAATATGTTTAAATATCATTGGTGTAGAGAAAGCCTCGCATGGGATCTTGAAATTAAAGTATATTTGAAGAGTCTTACTTGATTTTTATCCATTGTTCTTTTTGCCTTCCCACTGGCTGTGTTTTAAAGATCCATCTGTTAATAATGTGTGTTCTTCCTTTCCATCTTATGGGAGATAGCAGGAAATAATCACATTTTCTCAGACTCTTAGAGAAAAGTATCAGAGGGTTAAAAATACATTTCACAAAAACAGTGAATACAATAGAAATCCGTTGTTATGTTTTGTTAAAAATATTTTAGTGATTTGTGTTATTATTACTGCTGCACCTGTTTTGCTTGTAACTGTTTATGAGCCAATGTTCTCAATGTCATTTCTGCTTGTTTCCAAATCAATCAAAAACCTGAGCATAAAAAAACCCTCAATCAATGAATATAAATATTATAAAAGTAACTTAATCAAAACAAGAAAGCCATAATAAATTCATACTCATAGCAAACATATTTTTCTGAACTGGTTACTAATATTTTTCCTTAGTGGATATTCCTTGTTTTTTTTTCATTTGAGGGCAGTGGTGATGTGGCTCAGTAGTTGAGTCCTGATTTACAGGTCTTAGTGTCTTTTAATGTCTTCAGTCTAGGCATAGTTATAGACTCAGAGATATAGGTATAGATAGAGCTTCCTACATTAGAAATACCTGTGCAAAATTGGTGGGAAGCATTGCTATCCAGATAGTATTCATGGCTTTCCCAAGAAATTCGATGAGATATGATTACAGCAAAGAAACTCAAGAGAAACAGAGAATATGTTTGAACCTGATTTGTGAATAGCACAAACGACTTTAAAAACTATGAAGACTACCTCAGACAGAGGACATCAGCTGGATCTGGCAGATGTGCTAAAAGGCATAAAAAATAGGAAAAAAAATATGTTTTGCCTAAACAGAAATTTATAAGCTCATGGGCTGCAGGGTGGTGGAAGAAAGGATGGAAAAATAATTTTCAGCCTGGGTAAGAACAGCAAAAATACCCAAGGACCTCCAGAACACAAACTCTCCTGTGGAGATCCACGAGATCTTATTAAAAGTCTCTTGACTGTAGCTTACCTGTGAAAGGTGAGGAGCTAATTTGACGTAACCTGTAGGTTTTGATAATAAATTCACACTTTAGCTGACACACTCTGTCACAGTACCTGAAATCTGTAATAGTCACTGCCCAAGAGATTCCCCTGCCCTCCTCCTTTGAGCACCAGGAACAAAGTGGAATAAATGGTTTCCCTCCACTAACTGAGCCCAACTTGTGGCTGTCACTGGCCCCTAGCTGGCTGCAATGTACACACCAATCCCACCTGAGAGGGATTTTTGGTATATTTTCTTGGCCACCTCTGTCTGTGACATGACTATTCACAGTTCTTCTGGGTCACCTCTACAAGTTCTTAACTCTCGAACTCCAGCTCCTCGAGCAGCCTGAGTTCTGCTACAGTTAAACTCTCCTGAGGCAGATTTGCTAGAGGATTACATATATTGGACAGGAACTATGGTAAGCAAGAACAGAGAGTAGTCATTTTCCCAGTAAGATAAAAAAGAGCATTTTTAAAATCTGACTGCAATGAGTTTTGCACTCTTGTGGGAGTCCCTGCCAAAATCTGTTAGAGCAAACCAGGTCTCCATATTTTGTTTTTATTTGAGCTGGTGAGGACTGATGATGAAAAACATAGGAATCAGTTTTCAATCAGGACTCTAAAAGTATCAAAGATACCCAGTAAATTATTTATAATCAGAGTACAAGCTACTTATGAAAAAAATTAACTGACCTCAGCCAAACCCTGTTTGACAAACCATTGCTCCTAATGGTGTATCAGAGCCTTGGATTAAATGTTTGGTTTAAGATTTTGTTTGTGGTTTAGAGGATGCTGATTTAACAAACCTCATCTGTCAATCTTTATGCAACCTTGGAAATTCCAGTCTTACAGACCATCTGAGAGGAAGCAGAGCTATGCATTGAAAGTAGCGTTGGCAGATTGATGGAGGCACATAGAGAGAGATCTTTATGCCATCGGTAGCCTAAGGGAGCATAAGTTGGTATAACTTCTGTTTTACTGGGGCCTGGAGGAAGTGTAAATTGCAACAGCTTAGATCCATCTGATGTTACCCACTGTGCCTAGATATAGTTCCAGCCCTTTAATACAGCGCTGCCTGTTTCATGCAGAGTTGTGAGTGCTCATTATCTGACACCACATCCAAAGACAACACTGAGCAAACATCCATGGTGCTCTAACAGGGCTCTGATGTTCTCTGCCAGGCTGGTTCTGTGCATTCATGGGTAGACAGCTTCTGACCTCAGCAGCTGTAATGAAGGAACATGTCTGACTCACTAGTGTTTGAAATGGAGGTGCAGCAAGTCTTGGGTCACTGTGGTTTATACAAATTAGAATCTTGAGATACAATTTCATAGCTAGTTTTGTCTTTCACCAGAAAAAGAGGATGTCCCCCATTCGCTTGATCTTCCTTAGTTCTGCTTCTCTGACCTGCTACTGACCTCCCAGTCCTATATTCTGCCTTGCTCCACCTTCAGTGTTTGTTAGATCTTTCCATGGAGTCACTAACATGAGAGAAAACAATCCAGCTTTTTTTGTCTGGATTTAGTTTCTAATTAGTTTCACTAAATTAGTGACAGAAAGCAGCTTATAATAGAGTTAAATGTGTACCAATACCTGCTGGGAGCACGAGGGGGTGGGAGGAGGGATGGATAAGAAGGAACTTCCAGTTGTAGCAGTAGATGGAGTTACTACAGCGGCTTCCCATATTGCATGGAATGACATTCTTAATGCCATCTGTTTCTTGCAGTAGATATTACTCAAGTTATAAGTTGCAGTTTGTAGCATGGAGTTTTTTTTGGGAAGGACAGACACTCTGCAGCTTCTGGCTGAGTGGGACAGAAAGTCCTGATAACTCCAGGCAACAAAATACAAACCTGAGGCAGAATGATGGACACAGAGAACTCAAATCCCTGAACTCCATGCTACCTGGGTAGGTTAAATTTATCAGTTTAGTTACAACAGCACGGGTTTAGTTCAGTTTACAAAACATTTCTGAAGTCCAGGATGACTTAGTAGAGGCTGATCACCAAATAACACCCACATTACTACCTGGGTGTGAGATACTTGTTAGAACACAGGTTGGTTATTTCTGCTTTTCACTGCATGGCTTTCTCGGAACATGTTAGAGAGATCTCCTTTGAAATGTCAGGCCCAAAATCTAGACTTTGAATTTAAACTGCACTTTCACTTTAGGTACCTTACTCAAGGGTCTGAATTTTACTTTAAAACCATTATTTAATTTTCAGAGACTTTAAAGCTCATGACCCAGCCAGGAACCTCGAGCTCAGATTTTGGGATAGGTATCTTGCCCTGCTGCTCTTAAAATACTGATGCACTTTTAAAGTTTTTTGGGTTTGTTTGTTTTTCTTTTTAAGGTAAGATAAATGCAGAAGCATTGCAGAAATAATGCTTCAATTCCATAACTCAAGTTGGAAATCATTTCATATTTTGGCTTTCAAACATCTACCAACAGAGAATTGCTCTCTGTTGTATATTATATTTTTAGTTGTCAACATCAGACTCAGTGTCAGTGCCAGGCAACTGTGACACTAACTAGTCTTTTAAGTGTGAACTGGAATCCAACCTAAGAAATTCTCAGCTGAGGCTTCACACTGACATTATAGCTGTATCCATACATTTATTATTTAGAAAAACCAGCCTGTAATGTTTCGTTTCAGCAAACTGAACTGATAGCTTTCAGCACTTCTGGAATAAATCAATACAGGGCTTAGTTCCCAGCGAAGCAAAAAAGGTTCGCTTGATGAACATTTCCTAAGTTCTTGGTCCAGCTCTTGTATAATTTAGGAAACAAGCGAATGATGCCTGGAGAATCTTTTAAGCAGGCTGCTCCTGCAGCTTGATGGACACAGGCACTTTCTTCCTACATTGTCATGTCTTGAGGAATCTGGCAGCAGAATGAGAGCCAGAAAAGACAAAGGACAACTGGTAAACGGGGGTGGAGTGCTTTCATTAGGGAAACCAGGGTGAGTTCTTTCCCTCTTCTCTACACAATTGGGGCTGCTTTTATCCTCATCTTTATCTACTCACACTGGCAACAGTCAAGCCAGATAAAGCCTATGGGAACATCTCGGTTACTTTTCTTACATTTTGTTGCAAAACGAGAAGTTTCTAAACTTCTTGATAACTATTTCGAAACAGGAAGATGAAATAAAATTCTACCTTTTCGAGCATTGAAAAAATGACACCTCCGCTGAGTTTTAATGTTGTTCTGGATAATACACCATGTTCCATTGGATCCTTTGGCTGCCTTTGCACACTGACCCACCTGGTTTAGAAAACTTCAGTTCAAAGTTTGGCATCATGCATACATTATTTACACTATTGTTCTGTAGATGCATTATTTATAACTATAGTATAACATAAAGCACTTGTGCCATTTTTTTTTTTTCATAATTCGCTCAGTTTTAGGAGGTCTTTCTGTTGTCCCTAACCCTCACTTTTTACACTTTTTGGTTACCAGAGGAAGATTAGAAGCATTTGTAAATGCAAATATTTAGTTTTCTACACACTGTTTTTTGAACAGAGAATTTGTTTGGCTGAACACAATCAGCTTCAGCACTGTTTCCTGTGGGACACTTTGTGTGCCTTTTGGCTTTTCCCCATTCCTAGATTAAATATTTTTCTATGACCTTGAGTGTGTACATTTGGATTGAACGTAAGGCTTCTTTCCAGTACAAGCACTTCAAATCCCAGAAAGTTCCCCAATTCATAGTAAATTTAAGTCTCTCTTCACTACACCACCATCTCATCACTGCACTGAGAGTCTGGATCTCTGTCTGCCTTTGAGGTTTTGTGTTTGACACCATTCTGGAGAATAATAACGAGGAATTTGTAACTTGTCCTGTGAGGTCTGATTCTACATTTTTCATCAGGTATTTTACTCTCAAATGCCACAAATGAAGGTATCTTTGCACACAATGACTGAAACAACTGAATAACTTACAAAATCAGTTCATCTTCCTCTGGCAGATTGCACAGATTTCGGAGGAGAGTTTTGTCTGTCTCTATTTTAGGAAGCGTACAGATTGTTTTAGGAGTTACCCAAAAATAACATTTGCTCATATGCATATGTTTACCTGTCTGCCTGGTGTTTTCTATCTCCTCACAGGCTGTGTTGTGCAGTAGCTATGGTGCTTAAAATAATGCAGGTAAATCTGATGTCTGGGGGATTAACTAATTCTTCACATAATTGCCTTGACAGATACAAGGTTAAAAAATTTCTTTTCTAAGCCACAAGAATTACAATTAGCTCTATGGGCTGAGGGTTTGTTGCATGAACTTCTATAGCATCCAGTATATTATCAGTTTTTGTGTTATTTTCCTGACTAGTTCTAATGAATAATAATAATACAGTCTTGAAGATTTCTGAACTGAGAAAATAAAAACTTCACATGAAGAAACAGACTTTCTTTTCAATATATCAAATTAAAATCTATCACTTATGCATAGATTTGGTGTTACTTGTGAATTTGGTGTTTGGTACTGCGCATACAAGAAGATACAGAGATGATGACTTAGTGTACAACTGGAATACAGGTCAAGATTCTGACAGTCTTACCTAATGACTCATTTGCATGATGTGCTCTTAGCCCCTTTTAGAGAGAAATAGGCATGTGCAGGATGTAATTAACCCTCCTGTCCCATCCAGACATGGGTTTCTGTCACATAAATAAAGCACAGATGGAAAGAACATGTTAAAATAATACATCAGGGTCATATGTTGCTTTGTATATGCTGATTGTATGTGATATGTACTTAATTCACATGCATTCATATACATTCATGTACATAGCTTTCATTTGGATTTTTGGATAATTTTTGGTAAGTTAATATCCACTATAATCAAAGTAGATCCTTAGAATTCCTTGGTGCCATCTCCTTTGACTCCAAAGGGAGAAGGGACAAGTATTTCACTTGTAGATATTTACATGAAAATGCATCATTTGAGAAGGTTTAATCTTTAGAGGATATCACACACCATACTGAGACTTAGATTCCTCATTGCAAATTCACAGAAAATGTTCCTCCCTGTTAACTGGCTGATCAACACTTCTAAATATCAGGGTATTTTGTTAATGTTCAGGAACGCAGTTCCCAATTAATTAATTGAATTCCACATCCATCCTTTTCTAAAGGGCTCCTATGCATACGTAAATAAGCATTTATAGGCAAAGAGATGAAAGTGAAATCACTTGAATATTTAATATCTCTGTCTAAATGTTCAGTCCATGTTATCAATACACAGAGATATTAATGTGCCCTTTGACCACTCACTGTTAAGGGCAGCTATTACTGATACAGCTGGTTGTCACTAGAAAGATTTTAGAATAATTTCTAAGTAAATTTTCATCTCTTGGAAATCTAAGGTTCTTCATTTTGCAGCAGGACAAAATAACCTTCAACTTATTAGTGGCAAGAAAATCTCTCAATGAAAAATTACCTCCCGTTGTGTTGGGTGGGTTTTTTACATGCACCATATGTTTTCTTATGGAAAAACTTCAATAATAGGTTAAGAGAATGAAAATACAGAAAAGAGCTAAATGCTCAAACATGAGATACACTTCAAATCCAAACAAAATGGCAATGGCAATTGTCCTTATAAAAAAACTAATCAAACAATTATATTTACTCGAAGCCTTAATTGACTCTGTGCATCTTCTAAAATCATAAATTTTATCTCTTACATTGTCTTCCTTTCTGATAAGCAGGTTATCAATTAAAACACGTACTTAAATGTCTGTAGTGGATGGCTGAGGAACAATGTTATACATTTACATTCAAAAGCCAAAATAGAGAAAAAAAAACAAACAAACAAACAAACAAAAAAACCCAAAAACAAAAACACAAAAACAAAAACAACAAAGAAAATTACCATCCTGAGTCGGAACAAATCACCATTAATACTGTATGGATGAAATCAGGTTTTGCCAATCCAATTAAAATCATCTTTGATGGAGATTTAAAACAGAAGAAAGAAAATCCATTTTCCTTCCTAATAAGCCTCCCACTACCTCAAATATTAAAGCCCTTTATACAAGGTTAAATTTTTAAGGATATAGACTCTTTCAGAATTATAAATATCTTTTCATGAAAATGCATTCTAGTAGAAAATGTGTGGAATTTAGTGGAAGAAGTGTCAAAATAAAAATCTAGTAATTCTCATTCTGTCACTACCAGTTGTCAGTCCAAGACAGTCCAATAGCTGAGATATGGATGGTATCAAATCCTGTTCTCTGAGTTTTGGTTTTTTTTCTTTTTTCCTTAGTCAAACCTTTAAGATATAAATAAACACAAACCATTTCAACCTTGCCATTGACTTTTGCTGTGATCACAACATGTCCATCTTCCTATCTTAGTCTGTGGGATCCAAAGAATATCAAAGAACTTCTCTGAGGAAAGAAAATGTATCAATTTCTATGTTTTGTGAATGTTCATTGTCCTGAAAATACCTTTAATATGAATAGAAATGCACTGCCAAACTGGGGCTGTGTCATAGCCTCTGCTAAGCAGCCAACATGTCTGTATGTTGAAAAAGGACAGTTCAATACCTATTTCAGAAAAGCCTCCTGGCACTTGCAAGAAACTAATTTGAGTCTCAAGGACCAGTAGATCAATAGGATGGCACAGTCAGAAGCATGTAAACTTATGTACATGCCCAAAAAGTCCTTCACTTTCTATGTAGATGTGATTAGAAATTATCAACATTAGCCTACAGACTACACAGCAACTTTGTCATAAAACATTCCAACTCTGTGGACAAATATTTTGGGAAGTAGAAGAAGATGTGTATTAGAAAATCTTGGATTAAACCTGGCCTTACTGATTGCTTTTTCTCTGGTGTCAGTTGGAAGAACATCGTGGTTTGGATTCGGTCTGTGGAACAAGAAACATATATTTAGAATCACAGAAATATTAAGGTTAGAATAGACCACCAAGATCACAGAGTCCAACCATTAACCCAGAACTGCCAGGTTCACCATTAAACCATGTCCCTAAGCACCATATCTACATGTTTTTGAACACTTCCAGGGATGGGGATTCCACCACTGCCCTGGGCAGCCTGTTCCAATGCTTGAAAGTCCTACCAGTGAAGAAATTTTCCCTAATATCCAATCCAAACCTCCCCTGGAGCACCTTGAAGTCATTTCCTTTTGTCCTTTCACTTGTTACATGGTAGAAGAGTCCAATCCCCACCTGGTTACGACTTCTTTTCAGGTGTCTCTGTAGATGTCCACATGTGAGTTAGACATCTAAGCTCCCATTGCAATCAGATTAGATCCTTAAAATCCCTTGATACCATCTCCTTTGACTCCAAAGGGAGCAGGGACAAGTATTTCACTTGTAGATATTTACATGAAAATGCATCATTTGAGGTGGTTTAATCTTTAGAGGATATCACACACCATACTGAGACTTAAATTCCTCATTGCAAATTCACAGAAAATATGCATCCCTGTTAACTGGCTGATCAACACTTTTAAATATCAGGTTATTTTGTAAATGTTCAGGATCACGGTTCTTAACACATTAATTGAATTCCACATCCATGCTTTTGTAAAGGGCTCCTATGCATATGCAAATGAGTATTATAGGCAAATGTATGAAAGCGATATCTCTTGAATATTTAATGTCTATGTCTATATTAATATTTAAACTGGTCCAGAGTGTGGTCTTAAACATTGGCACGTTGTACAAACTGCTCAATTATTAATATTCTTTCTGACATAATTTTGGCTCATTCTCAGTCACCCAAACTAGTGGTCACAGTCTGGTAGGCAACAAAAATCACAGGATCATAGAATGGTTTGTATGGGAAGGGACCTTAAAGACCATTTAGTTCAAACCCCCTGCCATGGGCAGGGACACCTTCCACCAGAACAGTTTCCTCAGAGATCCCTCCAACCTTGCCTTGGACACTTCCAGGGATCCAGGGGCAGCCACAGCTTCTCTGGGCAACCTGTGCCAGGGCCTCACCATCCTCACAGGGAAGAATGTCTTCCTAAAACCTAATCTAAAACTGCTCTCTTTCATTTTGGAATAATTCCCCCTTGTCCTGTCACTCCAGGCCCTTGTAAATACTCCCTCCCCATCTTCCTTGTCATCTCCCTTCAGGCTCTGGAAGGCCACAATTAGGTCAACCTGAAGCTTTCCCTTTTCCAGGCTGGACAATCCCAATTCTCTCAGCCTCTCCTCATGTGAGTGGTATTCCATCCCTCTAATTATCTTGATGGCCTCCTCTGGACTTGCTCCAGCAGGTCGATGTCCTCCCTGTGCTGGGGAATCCAGAGCTGGATTCAATACTCAAGGTAGAGTCTCACAAAAGCAGTGTAGAGAGGGAAAATCCCTCCTCTGATCACAAAAAAACCCAATAATAATAATAAAAAAAAAAAAAAAAAAAAACAACAAAAAGAAACAAAGAAAAACCACCAAAAACAAATACACAAAAGTGCTCAGAAGTACTCACTGTAGCTGAATCATCCTGTTCTGGAGGGAATGTTCAGCTGTGTGAATGCAATGAATCTTTATTTTTGCCACAGTCAGAGAAGAGGTAGAAAAGGTTCTTTTAGTTACTAATACAGGTGTTGCTCATAAATATTTGACCTCACCTTTTACCTCCCTTTCCAGGATCTTTCAGGCTAAGTGTTCCATTCACAGAAGGTTTGAATTCACAAGCTGTCAGAAAAAGCAAGCAATCAGCTATAGATCACCTATCTTCCATGTGTTAAATATTCAAGGAACAATGATGCATACCTTAAGGCAATAAAGCTACAGTGTCTGTTGGTTCTGAGACTGAACAGGACCTGAAGCAGCTTCTGAAAAAGAGGCACATCACCACTATCCCCAAAAAGTCTGTTATCTACTGTGAAGCCCATCTGCATGTCAGAAGTCTGCCTGTTTCCAGCTGCACCAGGCTGATAAGCCTGAAGAAGGTCAAAATATTAAGGAGATGGTTCTTTTTGCTTTGTTTTTTAATATAGCTAATTTAGGGAATATTTTTGACAGCTTTTGATCAGAATTATAAACCCTTGATGACACAAAATTAATAGGTATGAATATACTTCTCTCTATAATGTCAGTGCCTGTCAGAGGGGAAAAGCACACGGTAACACATTAAGGTGACTTCATTTTCACACAAAGGTGAGCACACACAGAAGGCATATGGAAATTTTTATATAGAGGCTAAACAGCCTCTATATCAAAAACTTACTAAATATAGACATATTGGAGTTGTTCTTAACTCAAGCTAATGAAGAAAAATGTATTTAGGAAGACTTCTATTAAATGTAGGTTAAATACTTAACCTTAAAGGTGCTTGGCATTGCATTAAAGTTTTAAAGATTGGCATTTTCAGATTGTCAGTTAAAATGCAGAAGAGAAACTGGATAATTGGCATGCAACCCCGTGAGAGCTCCAGGCTGGGGGCTGAGTGGCTGGAAACCTGCCTGGCAGAAAAGGACCTGGGGATGCTGGTCAACAGTGGCTGAACATGAGCCCAGGCATGCCCAGGTGGGTAAGAAGGCCAAGTTTTTCTATATTCTTTATTTCTTCTTTAAAATAATACAAATTAATAAATAAGCACAATTTTACATCACTAAAATGTAAATTTCTATGCTCAGACGTCTAGGCTGTACTGTTGAGGGAGTGTTGGAATCACCATCCCTGGAAGTGTTCAAAAGGCATATAGATGTGGCACCTGGGCACAGGGATTAGTGGTGAACTTGGTGGTGTTGGGTTAACAGTGGCACTGGGTGATCTTGGAGGTCTTTTCTAACCTTACTGATTCTATGATTCTGTAAGATTAGCAACATCCTAGAAAAGGAACTTACATCTGACAGCAAAAAGATACCTCTGGGTTGTGAAAACTTCATTCTTTCTGGTGTAAACTGACCACCAGAGCTAGGAGAAAGAGGAGTGATGCCTTTATACACTTATTCCATAATAATTAATAGTAGCTACTAATTTTTTCAGAAATTTTCTTTGAATTTGAACTTGATGGACCAGCTCTGAGTTTAGAGTGCTAGTCTTACATACTTTCACCTCTAAATGTCTCTGGTACAACTTTTGATTTGATTATCACTGTGTATTAGTATAGACCATCATTCTCAGAACTGTAAGTAAGAGTAATTTGAAAAGCATTCCTTGCTATGAAGAGCTTGTTCTACAAATATATATTTTATCAAACTATTCTTATCCAAGCAGTCTCTGAGCCTTCTCCCAGTGACTGGGAAGTCAGTAGCACAGACATGGATCATACCATGACTGCTGAATAACTGAATAATCAAGTAGCAGCCCCAAGGATGTTTAATTTCCAGTTACAGATGTAGTCATTGTGCACCACTGATCTAACAGAGCAGAACAGGGAAAACTGTCACCACCTTGAAGCTAAATAATCTAAGCCATGATTCTTGTTTTCATATGTATTTAATCCCTCTATTACACAAGGTATCATGCATCTTCTAATGGTTTTCATCTTCTCTCACACCAGTTTCAAGCTGTCAGTTGATCTACCTACAGAATCAGCATGCACACACATTCCAGGCTGTAGTGCCCACATCCATACAGTTCATGGGCTTTGCTTATATTTCAAGGACACATTTGGGCATTTTCCAGTTTGTGTGTCCTTTCCTACTGAATGCCAGATGTATCTTGTGTATCCAGTACCCTGTGAATCTTACAAAGCCTGTCACAAGTTCTTTGATGCATCACAGACATCCACCTTGTCAGCCTAACCTGCAGCTCCTTCTCACTTACTCTGTTAAGTTCATTACTTCAGGTGTACAGCTATGACAATTAAGCTTCTCATCTGTTAAGTTTCCATGGCACTTATTTCTCCTGCGTGCCTTTCCTTTCTCTGTCTTTACCACCTACTCAAAAAATTGGAGTAATTTTTATTCAGTTTTTGAGCTGTTCTTCACTGACTGGAGGTCTCTCTCTGTTTGAGTGGTATGTCACAGTGTCAAAAAACCCCACAGTGCTGCCAAGAATGATGTTGCATAATTATAAAATTTCAACTTAAAAAGACTTTATCAGTATTCAGCTCTTAATTGTTCTCTCTGTGTTAAAACTGCCCACTCTCATTTATACTTCCCTGAAGATTTCAGTGCTAGTACTATTATACATTTCTTCTGGACCATGGAATAAGGAACTGCACATCCCAATTATGCAAAGAATTATGTGCTCAAATTTTCTTGTATCAGCAGCTATGCAGTTGACTTATTTTACAGCACTGAGTTGTAAGACAGACAAGCAAATGACAGGGGAACAATGTACAAGAGACTCATATTAAGTTTAGTCCTCAAGCATGAGATTATCCTGCAGACATTACTGAGGAGAAATCGTTGTGTAATGAATGTCTCTGGATCCACTCGCATATAATGTTACTACATAATCTTGTTAATAAGTACACGAAGCTTCCTTTTGTAATATTTACATTTTTAGATCAAATATGTCTGCTGTGGGACGTTTTTGGAAATTCATTGCTTCAGTGACTGGAGAGGTTTTTGTTTCAAAGTGAATACAGTCATTGTCTGTTTATTAATTTCAGTGTAAAGACTGTTGTTTAACTTCTTTTCAATTTTTTTTAACTGTTTCTGGTTTTATGAACCAAGTTTTACAGAAAGATTGTATTTTAGTAAAGTAAAGAAAAAAAATTCTAGTTATATCTCAGACTCCATTTCATTATTATTCTAGCTGTACCTGAATACATTTGTCTCAGTGGACAGATCTATAATGTCAGGTAATAGATGGGGGAAAATATTGCAATAATCAAGATGAGAGCTGCTAATAACCTTGCTGAGATCCATAGAAAATTATATGTGGGGATGATAAGGAGATAATCACACCCAGAGAACAGGCCCAGTGATCAAGATTGCCTTGATGATACAGGTAGAAAATTCAAAAGAAGAGGAAGGATCACATTTCAATTGATTTAGTAAATACAAAAGCAGGAGATGAGGATGATATTTCAGTTGTTTCAGTCAATACAGACAGTGTCAAGGAAGAAAAAGAAGGAAGTCATGGCCAAAATCCTTCAAACACTTAAAACAGGAGAAAGAAGTAGAGGATTTACTGACAGAAGAGAGCTGTGCTGAGGGAACTGGAGAAAACATCATAGTACATGCAGTGATATAAAAAACCTAAACAAAAAAAACCAAAAAAAAACCAGGAAACAGAGTATGTATTGTCAAAATAAGTTGGAAAAAATGTATACTATTATTCACATAAAAATTCCCATATCTTTATGTAAGGGATTACAAAATGGCTTTCTGAGGCTTAACAGGGAGAAGAGTAGAAAAGCCTGAGCAAGGCAGTGCAGAATCAAAGCTCTGAAATAAAACACCAGCAAATTAAATGTATTCAATAGCAAATCCAGGTGTGTGACTCTTTTCAAACCTGCACTTTGCACTGCACAATACATTAGTTCCCAACCAGCACAAGACCAGAACTAACACAATATAAACGCAGCAGCATCCCCTTTTTTTTTTTCCCAACGCTGAGCCAAGCACTAAAAATTCAGAACAAGCCTGAGTGATAAACATCACTCCCTCTATAAATGACTGGCCCGTTGCTAATGGCAACAACTCTGTTCCTAAAGTTAGCTGAGCTCTTACAGTGGCAAATTCGGTGTCCTCACGTAACTTGCAGGATTCAGCTCACCAGTTTTGCCAACTCCTGCAGCCATACAACTGCATTTAGAGCATGAACTTTTCCTTTCTCTTTGCACGACATTTATCACAGAAAAATACAGTGCAAGTTAGATCCTGAATATTTAAGTGGAATCAATATTTAGTCTTGCCATTGTGCGACACCATTTTTATCCCAAATGAATACTTTTTGTTTGTTTTAAATAATTTCCTACATTACTGTAGGACAGATCCTTTAATTCCAGATACAGATGGATGGAAGTAATTCATCTAAATTATGGCACACTGCTAAAAGGGGACTTAGGACTAAACCATGTGTTGTTTAGGGTTTCAGACTGTGGTTAGCAGATGTTTGCTGGGATGATGTGATTGGAGAGGCAAACATTGCATTAGTTTATGGTTGTAGTTTTGCAAAAAGATACACACCATATCCAACCTCTGGGGTAAATGAGATGATAAAAAGAATCCCTTGCTTTGATTTGTGGGTCTTACATTTGGTTTCAGAGACTCTTCTGTCGAAGTCAATGAGGAGAACAGAAGTTTTTTACACCAGAACTATTTATGACCAATTCAGAATCAGTTTTGTGACTGTCATATGATATATGGATTTAGGTTTTGCATTCCAGTAGCTCAGAAAATTGTGAGTTATAAATGGGATGTCTAAACTGTTATATTAAACAATGCTTAATATATCCATTAAAAATTTCATTTAAAATTCTAAGTTTTTTTTTTTTAACAGAAAACTGTGTTTTGAATTAAGAGTGTTTTCTTCATGATTATAAAAGTGTGGAAGCAATTCATTTCAGCTATGTAGAATCTTAGAATCATAGAATCATTTAGGCTGGAAAAGATCTTTAAGACCATTGAGTCCAACCACTAACCAGCACTGCCAAGGCCACCACTAAACCATGTTCCCAAGTGTCATATCTACCTTTTTTTGAACACTTCCAGGGATGGTGATTCCACCATGTATTAGTGACAAAAGATAGATGGGGAAAATGTCAAATATCAGTTCATAACCTTTACAATATTGCACTTGGAGCTTCATAAACTGTAGAGATAAAATACAAATTATTACTTTTCTTTTTTTATGGCTTTTCAAAGGAAAGCATAATTATCTAAAGTCAACACTGATTGTCCCACTATAAAAATTATTACAGTCACAACCTGAAGCCATAAAGAGAATCAGGAGCTGGGAGCATAAATAGAACAGTACACAGGGGTATCTACTCAGAGCTGTGTATTACCTAAGCTGATTTCAGGGAAAAAAATAGATCAATTAGAGTCATAATTGTAGGTTGGGTGTGTCTGCTCCATTTTATTCAGTTTTATGCCATAGAAATTGTAACAGTGTCTGGGACTGTTTCTTAAGGATATTTAGGCACCCACTTCCTCCTGATGTTTCTGAGTGTTAGACATGGAGATGAGGGCTGGGGGAAAGGTAAAAAAAAATCATGGAATCACAGAACGATTTGGGTAGGAAAGGACATTAAAGACCACCCAGTTTCACTTCCTACAATGGGCAGGGACACCTTTCATTATCCCAGGTTGCTCCAAACTCTGTCCAACCTGGCCTTGAACACTTCCAGGGATGGGGCAGCCACAGCTTCTCTGGGTAACCTGTGCCAGGGCCTCCCCACCCTCACAGTAAAGACTTTCTTCTGCAAATCTAACCTAAATTTCCTAAATAAATAAGGACATACCTTTTTTCACTGATTTGCTGTTAACAAGGCATGATGAGTTTTTATGCTGGTTTTACACAGGCTGAGATGTCAGCACCAAAAGCCAAAAGAGCTGATGAATCAGGACATGGATGCTACAGAAAAATCCCTTTCAGTGAGCTTCACAAACTTTTCACCTCTTGCCTCTGAAACACTTTGCAGCTGCTACTGCTTGTGCAGCACACTTCCTTCAAGGTAAATAGAAATCTGCTTCCTATAATGCTTTGCAAGCATTATTTGCTGCCATAAAATATGAATAAAAGCATAAAATATTGAGGAAGGTATAATTTTATAGTACATTAAAAATAAAAAAAAAAATTAACAAGCATGACAGGTTAACATTTTGCAAGCATCAGAGGAGCAGGTGAATTATGGCATTATCGGCAGCAGAACAAGCTATCTTGTGTTTAGCCCTGGAGTTCTTTATTTCTCCAGACCATTTCTAATTAGAGTCTTGAAATGAGATCCTGCTAGCAAACCCCTAAATTACGGGCAGCAAAGTGGGGATTCAATCCAGATATTTCTGGTGTAGTACAGGACTGTGAGCCCAACACATTATGTTCTGCATACAAAGCATTTGATTATAAGGAAAAAAGGTGTGGGTGTTAAAAAAGGGAGAGAGAGGAAATAACAATTCCCCATGCAGGTGATCTTCATGGGTACATTTACCAATGGAGAAATTGCCATGTTGTACATAAAGAAAACACAAAAGTGTTTTGCAGAAAAAAGGGTGAAATTCCACATCAGTGTATTTAAGAACTGAATTGATCAAGAACTGGAAAAAACAGTGTAAAGCAGGAAAGGGAAAGGGAAGAAGAAAGGAAAAAGAAATGAGAAAAGGAAAGGGGACAGACTGACTAGCAGGAGAAAAAAAAGCCTAAAACTTCCTTGTGTCTAGAATAAAAACCATGAAGCCTTACATTGTTAAAATATAATCTGGACCAATACACCATTGCAAGCAAAAAGCTTTGTGTCTTGGACAAATCTTTCTTTTTACTGACATCTCACATAAGGTATAGAGACATATGTGTATGTGTTTCAGAAAAAAGCAAACCTCTGGTTTTAGACTATATTAAACTTTACTACAGATTTGCAATACCTATTTGATATCTATGAATGCACCATGTGCTTTTTAAGTTTAAGACAAAAAAATGTCTAAAACAAATTATATCATAGAATGATAAAATATCATGAGTAATAAGGGACCACAAGGATCATCGAGTCCAACTCCTGGCCCTGCACAAGACACCCCAATAATCCCACCCTGTGCCTCAGGGCATTACCCAAATGCTTCCTGAACCCTGTCAGGCTTGGTGCTGTGACCAGTTCTGTGTGGAGCCTGTTCCAGTGCCCAACCACCTTCTGGGTGAAGAAATAATCTAAAATGTAAAATGAACTAAGAGATAAAAGAATTATTCTAGTTAGACTGCAGTCCAAGGTTTGCTTCTAGTACTTTTATTCTCCAGCCAAAAACACCCAAAGTGTTTGTGTTCCTCCTTAAACCAGTCTCTTGAATTTGTCACTGAGTGAATCCACCAGTAGAGGCAAAGGAATTGATCAGATGCTTCCTGAAACTATATCCTTTGTGGACAGTAACTGTATAAATAAACAAACAGAGGCTCTGATCCAGGGATATTCCTCTGGGAATCTGAGGTAGGTATGTACATCATAAATATTAGTTTCTTAGCAGAGGACACAGGAAGGAAACCAGTCATGTGAACTCAGTGGCACAGGTTGCCTGTGTGGTTAGTGAAGTGAGGGCAGTATTTCTGCAGATTTCCAGGGGGTTCTTTGCTTTACCTAATGACCTGATATCTTTACAGTCAATTAATTTCCTGGTGTCTGTAGGAATATGTAGTCTGTGTAGTACTGGAAAGAAATTAGGACTTTCAAGATAATTTTTTTTTTCAGAGTTAGTGATGTTTTCCTACTATGTAAAAAATTAGGGAGGACAAGAAATACAGGGAGAAAAAAAATTAAAAGGAAAATATATTCCTGAAATGCTAGATTATCTCATATGGGGAGGATACAATAGGCAGGCCAAGTCAATAGGAAGGGTAAGTCAATGACTGTGTCTTTTGTCTTACTCTATCTGAGAGGCAAAAGTAAATAACAGACTCTAAAAGAAACAAATAACAGACTCTAAAAGAAACAAGAAACATGAGAATATAAAGCTAAGGAAAAATTGAGAGGAAAGTTCCATGATTTTTTTTTTTTTTAATAGAGTGGTCATTTCAGTGCTGGAACAGAGATTGGAAACGCCTCTTAGAGCAATTTGATTTTGATATTTCAGACACCTGGCCTTGCTGGATCCAGACAAGACAGAGGAAGGTTTCTACTTCAAGAGGGAACAACTCAACAATAACATCGTCTGATATTTATCAGAATTATTCTAATAGTTATAAGCTGTGTGATCCAAAACTCTCAAGAGTCAGAAACAAATTGCAACAGAGAGAAGAAGGCAGAGCATTGTACAGCAACATACCAGTCTCCCAGAATAATAAAAATTATCTGAGGAATTTGGCCTTAGGTAACAGCAAAACCTTATTTCTGTTATAACACAAAAAAACTAGCATGAACAGAATGCTGAAATTCTTAACCAAAAGAGAACATTATCATTTAAATCATAACTTACAGTTAAACCTAATAATGAATATTTGTAAAGGCAAACGAGAATATATACAGGAATGCCTCATAGGATGTTTGTGGTCAATATCCAGATGAACTGGAGAAAAATACAGTCCTTGGAAAAATATAATGTAAAGACTGATGCTTTCCCACTATGCAGACAGCAAAACAAGGTCAAGGATGCATCAGTAGCAAAACGACGAATTACTGAAGAGATGAAGCCACATGTCTTTATGGGAATAGAAGAGCTGCCAAGAGAATGTAAAATCAAACTTGTGACATCAGCAATTCTAACAACAGTCTCTGACCTCTGTATTTTCTTGATAGAGAAGGTTTTAAAAAAAGAGAATTGAAGATATGAGAGGTATTTGACAGATGAAAGCACTTCAGGACACATAGGCAATGAAAGCCCCAAAGTTCAGCAGAAAATTTGCATATGTATGTGGAGAAATAAAACTGGCTTCTGAAATTAGCTTGTTTATCACAAACCAAATATTTTCAAAGTTCTATACTTTGAAAGTCCTCTTGGCCTTTCTCCTCCCCAGCTTTTTCATGGAGGAATTTGAGCATTAACTGTATTCATCATTATATTTGGAAGGTACTGTGTCAGCTGGCTCCCAGTCAGCATCACTCTAGCAACAGAAAATTTCTGAAAAAGAAATCTAGGATGGTGCCAGGGTTGCTTGGCATCCTTTGCCAGGGAGAAGATGTGTTGGTTTATGACAGAAACAAAACTCAGGATGATGAATTCTGAGATACTTTCAGCAAGCTGGCCTTGCTCTGAATGAGACTGCTACCTGTGAAAAGGAGCAGATAAATGTGTGCTGTTTAGTATTAAGAACTAGGAAGTTCTGGTGAACAGTCCTGTTTCTGCAATTCCACAAAAAGCTCAGCAAAGTTGGTGAATGCAGCAATTTTGCAACCGTCAGAAAGACCAGATTTTGGAAAGGAAGTAACAAAGTCATTTAACATAATAAAGAAGTATTGATACATCTGCCTCATTGGTGCAATATTCTGTGTTGTTGCTGTCATCCAGAGGTAAAGGCAAGACATGTGATAGTTGTTTGGTATATCTATATCTCTATATGTGTCCATCAAAGGAAACCTGTCTGGAGACAAAAAAACCCATACCCTGTAGTATTCACAGAAAAATTTTCAGAGAAATCAAAACATTGTATGTTCCAGTGTGTGTGGGCTACTCACAAAGCCACGGGGACCAGCAGAAGGCCCAGTCTTTACACACACACCTGGCAGTTTTATAACACCCAAACAGACTGAAGCACCTCTGCCCTTACAGGATTCATGTTCAACAAATAACCTTTTCTTTTAGATTCAAAAGCTCATATCAGATATGATGCTTTCATTTAATCTCTGACAGCAGCAAATAGTCTCAGTCTTTGTTACGCAAAAACTCCTGTGAAAGAACAGAGTTTTGAGGAAGATGCTGAAGTAAATATATGTTAATACTGACTGACAATAACCACACTTTTTGAATCAATCGTTTTTTAATTTTTTTTTTATTCAGTATGAATCAAATGTATTCCTTGCTGCCCAGGAAGAAAGAGTCAAGGGGATGAAATTCCAACAGACCAGTTGCCAGAATAGTAAACGCAGGTTGACATTGGGATTGTGGAATTAAAGTATTGTTAATCTTCTGAGACTTCAGAAGAGCTGCTCTCCAAAATCCTACAAGAGCACAAACAAGGGCATCTCATGAGCGCAGCAGTTTGTAGGGTTTGACTAGGGCAGTTCAAATCTAAGCAACAGCTGTGAAGAATACAGTGTGGGAGGGAAAATAAGCAAACAAGAATATCCAAACACAACCCTCCTCCCAGGAAACAGTTGCTAATATCATTAATCTCTACAAAACTACCTGACAGACCTTGGCAATAGGCAGAAACAGTTTTTTGTTGTATGTTTGTTAGATTTTTTGAGAGGACACACACATACATTATTGTTGCTGATTATTTCTCCTTATATACAAACCTGACTGTCCTTTCATGGTCTTCAGCCACACATCATCCAAAAAACTAAAGCCACTACTGGCCTGGTGTGAAATTCCTAAGCTTTTCATAGAAGGTTGTGAGCCCTGTATTAGCAGCTCTGAGCTCCTCAGCAAAGAGAAGGTAGAATAGCACATACTTAAGAAAAAAAAAGGTAAAAATCATGGGGAGATGTGTGTATGACAATTATGACATATTGATCACTTGCATCTGGATTCTTTCCAGTAGAACTGGTAATAAGTGTATTAGGAATGGCTCTACTTGAACCTCTCATTAATCCTAAACCTCAGAAGTCCAACTAGAAGGAACTGTTAAAGCAAAATGCCAAGGTATAAACTTGGCAACTGTAATGATCTAAGGTAGAAAAGATGAAGAACCGCTCCTAGAACAAAAAGATCATTTTTTTCCCCTTAAAAATCTTCGAAATCTTCTGGTGCACTTTGTCAGAGCTCTTACTTCTGATGACTGCAAAGGTATTTCTTCAAAGGAATGAAGTGCTACCTTCACATTTCCTATTGCAGGTAAGAGAAAATGTGTAACTTGTAGTGGTGACAGCAGGTAAAACCAAAGAGGGGTGTCCTTCCCCCAGTCCCTCTCCCAGTCTCAAGGAGTTGCACATACAAGCTTCAGGAGAACTGATTCAACCTAATCAGAGTTCAGAATTTAATTCAGATTTCATTCTGTGCCTGGATGAGAAGATATATCAGTGGAGACAGCTTTGAGTGATTTGAAATAGTTTCAAACTCTTGACTTAAAGAGTCAGAACACGTTTTAACATGGTGGGAAAAAGCAAACTTTCAATTTACTTCATGAGTGTGTCAGTTAATATTATCAGTAAGTTGTACCAGCCATTAATTCCTTTATAAATGAAATTCCTTAAGTTTTTCCTTTGAATGATATGTAAAATCTGTTCAAAACCTCTGTCATCTTCTAAAGTAAACAGAACAGTATGCACTTGAATTTAGAACAGCACACAAAATGTCAATCATTGAAATTAGAGATCTGTTGCATTCAAAATTTTATGCATGAGAAGAAACAGTTCTGAAGCTGTAGATGGTATAAAATCTTCCCCTGCATAGTCACAGAGTAAGAATTTTGTGATTTAAATGTCCTGTTTTATCTTTGTCTCTATTGTGTTTAAGTATCATATTCAGACTCGTTCTTGTGTATTTAAATGTTTAGTTCTGCACTGGTTTATTAATATTACTGTTCTGTTTTGTGGGAATATCCTCACAAAGACTGATACAAAATATACCTGCTGTCTGAATATACACATTTCTATTTTTTTTTATATAAGAGATTTTATTTTATACCTTTTCCCTTAGCTTTTAGAATGTGTAGATGTAGCTTTGCACTGCTCCAGGAAACTGAAGTGTATTTCCTTTGTAAGTGTTGGTTTTGTCTCTTTGGGAACAAGAGGAGTCTAGAGAGTTCCTCGAGAGAAAAGAAAGTTCTGCTATAAATGTTTGGCATACAGAGAGATTGATCTCCTAAACCATTTGCTTGTTTGTTAAAAGGATGCATAACTCCTCATTTTTCACTTGCATTCCACCAGCACCTGCAAATCCCAGTTCTGAAACTAGATCTGGCTCTGTTTGGCAGTGGGGAAGATCCTTTTTGCTCTGTTTTGGGGAATTGATGTGGACCATATTTAGTTACGCATGACAATTTTGAATTTGTCAACTAGTGCCCTCCATGGCTGGTGTAACAGCCTGGCCCCAGCAGCTGCTCTGCAGGAAACCACTGCATGTAAGGGGAAAATTTAGCTATATCCACCCATTCCTCCATCCCTCCATCCATTCATTTATCCAATGTTACTTTCCCTGAAGGCCAAAGAATGGACTTGGCTATTCATTGTATAGATGGGACCTGTGAGCCCACAGTTCTTCGACAACCCACGTTTTAGCTGAACGTGGAACCACTTTATTCTCCACCGGGCTCTAGTGGCAGATCCCTACCTCAAATACACAAAATCCAGTTGATACTCGTTCTTCAGACCACAAAGAAAGGTGAATTGGGCCAACGTGGCACAGAGAAAAGGTGGTTTATACTCTAAGACAAAGTGTAGTTGACGTATCTCAGAGAAAATCCCTGCTTGGGTGGCCTGGCTGCCCCCAGAAATCAGAGATCACCTGGACGCAGCTTGATGCTTCTCATGGCCTTGGGTCGAATACTTACCTTGTGCATAGTCACTGTATCAGATTTACTTCTCATAATCTTTGACTTTTATGTATTTCATAGTGCTCAGCTGAGGATACTCTTTGTTTACCTTCATTTTTCACACCTCATGAACACTTCTGCTCTTTCTCTCTCCCTTTACAAAGCCGGGGTGAAAGTGCTACAGCCTTTGAATTTTCAACAAGCTGACCATTCTCCTGGTCTCAATGGTTTATATTCCTGTTGGTATACTCAGGGTACTCACAGCATCAAGTTTTGCAGGTTTTCTTTGCAGGCAGATAGGTACTGATAAAAAATTACAAATGCCAGAATGGATGAAGGAAAAAAAAATGTAGTATCCTAAAATTCCTATATTTTGCTATAATTCAGTTTCTGTATTTTACTATTTGCATAAATGTGTTCTTTTTGCTTTCAGCACTGAATGTCTCATAGGTGGTGTTAGAGAGGAAGGAGTGTAAGTTATTTCCCTAATGTGGAAGGACAAAGGGTTTTTTTTCCTGACCTTGTGTAGTTTAAAATATTTATAACCAGAAGACTAGATGAATAATTCCTCTGAACAATGTCCTATAACTCTGGAAAAAGATAAAAAATTCTTACTTAAACGAATTACATTTTGAAGCTCAGAATTTTTTTATCATTTCAAGTAATCCCACTGAAATTTAATTTAAGGTTTCTTTAATTAAAAGCAGATAAATTAAACAATTGCAAAAATTGTTCCAGTCTCAAAAAAAAATCTCTAAATCTATTTTTTTTTCTCAACAAATCCAGTGAGAGGCAGTTTCAGAATACACCCCCCACACATGGTTATTTCCGCTGTGCAACTCAATGTAATAATTCACAAGAAAAATTTATTCATGTCTTGGAAACTGCATCTCATTTTTCATCTCAGGTGTCTGGATCAGAAACCAATGCCAGTAGTATGACATTCCCAGCTGCACAATGTTATCACACGTGAAACCTGATTTCCACATGCCTTCCCATTAAACACAGGCTGTCACCTACAATGATTGGCAGATATAAATGAAGACACTAATGGATAAACTGATGGGGACTCACAATTACTTTTATAAATGCGTATTCTTTTCCTATGACTGGAAGGAGTAGTTTATGTCACAGTTCTTGCATTTTCAAAGTGCAGTTAAATCTTATCTTCATACACTTGGGTTCTCCTGACAGGATCCACAGCTTTGGACCTTTGTTTTGTTTAGAACTTATTAGACTTCTGCTATTAGAGAATTGGAGCACATAATGATGTTTAATTCAGTTATCCTCATCATACCCTGGAAAGTAGTATAATACCAATTTGTGGTTCTAATCTATGGCATGAGAGTATTGTACACTTTAGTCATCTCCTATGGCAGCTGTGCAGAGGTGGATCACTCTTCAAAAAGACAGCTACAGAAGGAGGGAACATCATCACATGCAAATCCCTTTATCTCAGGAAGACCCACACCAAAACTAGAGGTGTTCTGGCTTTCAGTCTGCCATTGGAGGCAATTTGAATCCTTCCATCTTTCAGGTGTTTTCATTGACAGAAGTAGAAGGAATAAACACTTTCCTTTCTGCTGAGTTTGTCTCATTTTTAGGAAACAATTTAAAATTATTTTCAAATTACAAAACCCAATAGCATCGTATAAAACCAGTATTTTATGTTGAGGGTGCATGTGTATTAGACGGGACATAGAATCATAGAATGGTTGGGGTTGGAAGGAACCTTAAAGACCGTCTCCTTCCACCTCTTCACCCCAATGCACAGGGACACCTTCCACTAGACCAGATTGCTCCAAGTCCCATCCAACCTGGCCTTGAACACTTCCAGGGATGGGGCAGCCACAGCTTCTCTGGGCAACCTGTGGCAGTGCCTCACCACCCTCACAGGGAAAAATTTCTTCCTAAAATACCTAATAGCCTTGAAAACCTCCGGGGTTGGGGAATACACCTGAGCACAATTTTCCATTACACATAATTCTTAATAACAAGTGGAGCCGTTGGACATTTTAATGTTTTTGGTAAATATCATTTTACACCACCCCCTCTGCCCCTTTTTTGCTTTGTTATACTCTGCTCTCACCTTTGCAGTTTCTGCAGCGATTTGTCAAAAAAGTCAACCTGCTGGGGGAATCACAGAGGGTAAAAGTTTCTGTGCCTTTTGTATGAAAACTGACCCTATGCTGAGTTTGTGATTCCTGCTGAACAGCCCTCAGGGGACAGATCACTGAGGGACGTGAAATCCTGAAAAGGAAAAAAAGAGATTGATGGTGCTGTACTGTATAAAGAGGAAACTAACTGGAAACCCAAAGGATATGAAGACGTACTGAGAGAGGAGAGTAGCAGAGAAGTGATGGAGGGAGAGCTTTGCTTGGAAAGAGGTCAATAATCTGAATTCTATATATACAAAACATTGAGGATGCTCATCTTTCTGGTGAGGAGAGGATCCAAGGGTTATCTGGTGAAAGAGGACAGCTCCATTTTCTTTTTCCAAGAGAAAATTACCTTTTTTTAAAAATAGGAAGCCTTACTGGCATTTGCCACAGATATTTTTTGCCTTTTTTGGGTTTGCCATAGATGGATGCTTTTGATGTTTTTGGAAGCCAGACAATGTCTCATTGTCAGATGCTGAGATTATTTTGTACCTAAAATAATAGGTATAAAAATAGCATCTGATACAGCACAGACATCTCTTTCACTCCTACTCCCCAAAAGGGCAAGGAAGAAGCACTATCATGACTCCAGCTATGATGTGGCTGCTCCTGAAAGCCCAGACACATCCAGCCTACCCTGCAGAGCTACTCAGCTCCATCAGTGTGACTCAGATTTTAAATTGTAAGGGAATCACTTGCAAGTTCAAGTGTGCATTTTAAAGTCAAAGCAAGCTTGTAAAATGTCCAAATTTGTATATGCAGAGTTGTCTTGCATCGTGTACTTTCTGCTATCTTCAATTACACTGATAAAATTTTCATTTCAGGGAAGAGGTTGGATATAAAACTGGTTAAATTCTTTGAGTTCTTTTTTCTTTCTAGATTATTTATTAGTGATAACAACTAATGTACTGCTTGAGGGTAATGAATCTTATTAAATGCACTTTAAATTATCTCCTAAATTAATACGAGAGTGCAGTACCAGTGCTAAAGACCCACATAAGACTGGCAGAAAAACTAATATTCACTTCCTATGAAAGACTCCATCCTGCCTCCAGCTAAATTATGTATATCCAATCAAAATCTTGTCCCTAATAGAGATGTAACATATGTAAGCAGATTAAAATGTTATGTACTACTTATGGGAGATGTCTATAGATTTCATTCAGTATACTTGCTTCCTGCAGCCACTATGTGATAAGTCATTCTTTTTTTTTTTTTTTTTTTGCCTATTTCTCAATGTATTTAGCAGACATCCTCAGTTAAACCCAACAATTACTCAGTCCATGATACAGGTCAGTATAATCCTGCTACAGCAGTATGAGTGAAGGGATTTTTGTCTTCAGGGATGGAATTATTACTTTAAGATGTAAGTTTATTTTGGAGGTGAAAGTCAGATTTCTAAAACTGAAGGAGTATGTACACATAGCTGGTTAAGAACACATGATTTCATATATTCCCCAGCTTCTCCAGCCGGTTTAGGATAGTCCCTGTCAAACTGCCAGCTCCTCCTACCTTACCTTCTCCTCTCCTCTCCTCCCCCTGCTCTCATGAGCCTGGTTTTGGCTCTGGGGAAGTATTAGATGTGATTGTAATAAGAGAATACTCCATGGGGATGGTTGTTTGCATTCCCTTTAGCCTGGATATCCCATTAATATTCTGTCATTCAAACACAATGCCAAGCTTGAATTTAAATGCATCTCTGTGTCTCTCCTGCAGTTATCAGAGGTGAGCCACCACAACAAGTCAGTCTCATTTCAGCTCCTAAACATGAGAGAGAGATATTTCAGGAAAGATTATTAATAAAGAACACTGAGGAAAAAGTCTGGAAAGGAATTTGAATATTAGTGGTCAAGTTTTATACTCAATAAATTCTTCCTTTATATAATTATGTGGTAAATAATTTCCTTCATCTCCCACTGGAGGGTTTGACTGGACACAATGAATATTTTTGGCCAACTTCTCAGCAGCATGGAGGTTTCCTGTCACTCCTGTGACCAGAGTCAAGCTGTGCCTGCTGCCCATGATGCTGCTCAGTCTCCTCTGACACTGAAAAAATTTTCAGGTACTGCAAAGGAAAGACCAACAAAATTGTTGAACACAAATAAAACTAAAAAAAAAATTACACCAGGTGCAAAAATAACCTGGAATTATCATTTCTTCGGAGACCAGAAGGGTCCAAAACTTTGGCATAATATGAGATTTCTATATTAACTTCAAATACAAAGTAGTAGTTAGTCAAGAAATGTGTTAAAAATTCACTGAACCCATTTCAGTATTGGAATAATTTGTATAATTTCTACTATTTTTGATGCTAAAAAATAATCTTTCCCTTGAATATTTCAGAACTGGATTACTACAAACATTCTTTGGAAATAGATTTAATTTTTGGAATAATAAAGTTTTCATTCTTTTAGTTAAAGTTTTCGTTAAACATTCTTTAAAGTTTTCACCTTCTTATTTTCAGCTGATACATCATATTCAAACCTGTCTGTCCCCTGAACATCACTGTCATCAGCAGCCAATGTGCTGGTCTGCTGGTTTTTCCCCATCATAATTAGTGCACAGATATGTCCATCTCGAGCTGTTACAGCAATACATATTCAGAACACAGTTTAGAAATACATGGGCAAAGCAACTAATAACCAGAGCTCTCCTATATTCCTTCCTGGAAAATTCCCTGTTTCATTTTGCATGATGTATTTTGCACCAAACTACCAAGACTGCGAGCACTTGCTGTAACTTCTGTGGTTGAGCTGCTTTCTGAGCTGTCACCTCTGGTCAGACACAACCATGCCCCTCAATTTTCATGGATTCTTGGTATTCTTGACTGCCTGACATATAAAATTCTGTTACATAATGACCTCCTATTTCAGGCTGTTGCAGCAGCACAAGTAGGGCATGGGAAGATCATTAGATCATGGAATGGCCTTTCTGTAACACAGAACAGAGCTATACCAGGGATTCCACTGCAGGGCTCAGCTCTTCAGAGCTCTCTCAGGTGAAAATATTTCTGCAGAACCTGAACTGAAAGCAAGAAAACAAGCAAACTCACTGATTTATTGTTTTTATTTATTTTTTTTATTGAGACAGGCTGAAAGAATTGGGGATGTTCAGCCTGGAGAAGGAAAGGCTCCAGGGAGACCTGCCAACAACTTCCAGTGCCTAAAGAGGCTCCAAGAGAGCTGGAGAGGGAAACTGGAGAAGGTCTTGGAAAGACACAATAAGGGATGATGGCTCTGGAAAAAACAGAAGGCAGGGTTAGGTTGGATAATAGAGAGAAATTCTTCCCTGTCAATGTGGTCAGGTCCTGGCACAGGTTGCCCAGAGAAGCTGTGGTTACCCCATTCCTGGAAGTGCCCAAGGCCAGGCTGGATGGGGCTTGGAGCAACTTGAGATAGTGGAAGGTGTCCCTGCCTATGGCAGGGGGTTAGAACGAGATGACTTTTAAGTTCCCTTCCAACTTAAACCTCTTTGTGATTCTATGATTTGTGGTGGTGTTGGAAATCAGTAGTTCCACCTGATTTCCAGCAGGAGTTGTCCCTGTCCAGGAGCTGTTCTAAAGATTAGGGTTTATTTAATAGAATTACTCCTATGCAGAAGTACATTTCCTTATAGAAAGAAATCATTAAATGTCTGTGAAATCTGGAAGACAGATTTCATAAAACCTTACTTTGTGTAAAGTAAGATAACGCATATCCACACAAAAAGTGATGAAAGAATTTGATGTCAGCATCACTAGGATATATATTCTTTTATTTGCTACCTGTATACCCTTGTACTTAAGGGTACATAGATATTTTTGATTTACAGTAGTATTATCATTCCGTTGGAATAATATTAATTTATTAAGAGCATCCCTTGACTAATAAAATAATTACTAGAAGAAAAAGGATCTCCCAGACAAAAGAAGTACCATAGGACACCTGCCTCATTAATGGTTCAAAGACTGTGACCTTTCGTAATTATTTTATCAATAATATATCAATTAATAATTAAAATAATTAAAATAAATATAAAAATAATTTAATTAAAATAATTTATAAACTGGAGACTCAATTAGGTCTCTCTTCAGAGGATAATGACACCTTGGCAATGAGAGGAATACTTGATGGAGAATAATGATTGATCAAATTGTTAAAATTATAAAAGTGGATTAGGAAAACAAGATGCAGCACAATTTCAAGGGACTCATCCTGCAAACTCTCACTTGGTCTTTGTGTCCTGACATGAAAATAGCAATAATAATAAATATGGTTTTATCTCTTCCTCAATAGGGAGGTTTCTGATTAAAAAACACTCTAGTTTTTTTTCCCATGCCTTAGTTTTTAACTCCCTTGTTACTGTGGACCAAATATTTACAATATGCTGTTATTGCAGATTTGCATATGAAATGCCAAATGATGACTGGGAGGGTTTCAGTGTGGACAATCAAAAGAGTTTGTTTTGATTAAATAGTAAAAGGGTTGTCTTTAAATACCAAGTTTGGGAATATAAAATGATTACCAACAGATAGGAGTGAAAAGGAGTGGAGGGGGAAGAGGAAGAGGGAGGGAAAGGAGTGGGGGAAGGGAGAGAGATTTCTTCTCAGGAACAGCATCCCACATACCACAGTGTCAAGTCAGTTGCCTTTGCCTAATTCATCACAGGCAATGTTGCATTGCATGAACCACTGTAAAGTTTCACTAGGGCAATTCACAAACTCCTGCAGCAAACATGAATAATTTTATGGATTTTTATTAATCAGAGTTTGCAGATTGGATAAGATGACGCAAAGGAAAAATGAGCTATTGTATCTCTCCGTGTAAGTTTTATAGAGCGGTTATTAACACTTGGGGAGTTCAAGCAGGATGCCAATGAGACATAAAGGTGCTTCTGGGTGGAGGTGTCTCATCTGACTGGAGCAGGCAATGAAGGCTTCTGCACTCAAGGAGCAAGATGCTGGAGGATCAGGTGCCTTTAATATCTTGATTAACTGGAGTGTGCTCAGTGGTCAGCAGTGAGGGTTGAACTTGTACCTGGACATGTGCATTGGCTGAACATAATTTTCTCCTGGTAGATGAGCCAGTCTGTTGTGATAATATTTAAGATGAATTATTACTATCCTGGCTCTGCACCCAGTGTAATTCCTTACTCTTCATGGTCTCTGGAGGGACCCTCAAGCATCAGCTGAAACTGGATCCCTAATGCTGATGGATAAAGAGATGAAACCCTTATGGAGCACCACTGGTTGAAGACGTTTTCACTTTTTCTTTGTTTTAGCTCACACTGGACTTAGGCAAAAGAAGACCTGCAGTTCAGTGAGTAGTTTTCAAAATTCTGGCCTTTCTTAGAAATGGGTGCATAAAAGTATTTGCTAAACTCGCAGGAATGCTTTGGCCATTTTACAGAAGGCTTTAAACACAGAATATAAGCCATATTATATGCTAAGGCTCCATTATGCCTGCATTTCCAAGAGATAACAGCACTATACATATACAGTGCCCACAGGTTTTTCTCCCTTCATGAATTTAGGCAGTTTCTCAAACAAAGCATGTATTATGTATGCAGAAGGGAAATGTCTGCTTCAGAGAAGCTGATGTCTCAAAGGTAAACATGTATAAATGTTTATACATTTTTTAACACATATTATTTACCCAGAAGAACACAACAGCTGCTTCAGAGTTGTTCTGGGCTCAGTGGTAAATAGGTATTTTGGCAGTTGCTCGAAACAGAAATGATTCTTTGGTTCCATTCCATTCTACCCTCTCCACTTGTTATTCTAATGATTATTCTAAAAGAATCAGGTGTCAGAGTAGATTGATTTCACTTCACATGAGGCTTCTCACAGATTAGATTGGTACATCCATGAAAGGCCCTGAGTAGAAGGGTTTTTTTTGTTTTTTATTCTCTGAGTCATAATTTAGTCTCTGCTCCCCCTTGACCTTGTGATTTGCATGGCCTTCAAATAGAGATGGATTCTTTCCTATTCGTTCTCACCTGTCAGTATGTGTGCACTGTGATGTGTGTAGATGTTCACCAAGTAGCCCCATCACAGCCAGCAGTATCAATCCAACTGGAATGGCACGGAACTGTTTGGATCTGAATCCTTGCCCTACTCACCATCCAGAACACCAGATGAGCTTGAAAGAAATCTCATTGCTACTGTCAATGCTGAGAGAGAGACCAAATGCTCTCACACATGCTGCAATGACTTCACTGATAGCTGGAGAGACAAAAATTGGCTAGACACTTGAAGACATAACTTCATCCTACAGGACAGCAGGAATATGCCCCCTCCAGCCTGCCTCTCCCAGCACTGGGACCCAGGGCTCCAGTAGACTCCCCAGTTGGTAGTTCACAGGTTATTTTTGCATTCAGGCCTACAGCCAATCACTAATTAAGCCCCAAGTGCACACACCATGTGCATCACTAATACAGCTGTGTGTTGTATTTTGTGATTCTCCTGGCTATGGTCATTTGTTACAACAGCAGCTCTCGTTCTTAACTGAAATCCTCTGCATCACTAGAGATGGTTGTTAGCTGGGATTAGTCCTGTTGTGTTTTGTGCCCTGAAGTTTATCACCCAGGCCTAATTTCTCTGGTCTGTGGTAGCTGTTCTAGTTGTTCCTCCACTGGCTTCCAGCCTTCCAGTACTAACTGGGGCTTACAGAAAGACTGGAAATGGACTTTTCCCAAGGGCATGTGGTGATAGGACAAGGGGGAATGGCCTTAAGCTAAAGGAGGGAAGGTTTGTATTAGTTATTAGGAAGAAATTTTTTACTGTGAGGGGTGTGAGGCCCTGGAACAGGTTGCCCAGAGAAACTGTGGACACTCTATTCCTGGAAGTGTTCAAGGCCCCAGTTGGATGGGATCCTGCACAACCTGGTCTAGTGGAAGTTGTCCCAGCCCATGGCAGGGGTACTGGATCTAGTAAATCTTTTAGGTCCCTTCCAACCCAAACAACTCTGTGATTCTCTGATCCTCATGGCTCTAAATGAACCAGCTGAACTAATGGGGAGGAACAGATCATATCACTTCTGTGGTCATATGTGTCTATCTGTGCCAAATACGATTTTGTTTTGTGTAGAGAAGTGGTTATCTCTCAGTTTGCTCCACTTCACATACCACCACATCAGTGCAAACTCATTTTCACCATGATTATAAGTTCAGCTACTGAACAATTAAATGCAGCAGCACAAATATTGGGCTGTCTTCTCTTAGACTATGTTAAGGGTGTGATAAACTGCATAGATGAATGCAGAGAGAGCTGAGGGCTCTTATGGGTTAAGCTGCCACAGAAGATTCTCCACAGCTCATCTGGAGAGCTTATCACTGAGAAAAAACATGATTCATTAAATCAACCAGTAGAGTACATGCTATGAGATGATCTACTACAGTAAAGTTGCTTTCTTACATATCAGGACACAGAGGAAACAGAAATGTCACTGAGTTTTTGAGAAATGTACTTTATTGCTGTTTATTCATGAGCTACCAACATTCAGTGGTTTACTTATAGATTTAAATTGTGTTACAATTTTTTTGAGTATCATACTGGATATGGCAAATTATTAATGCAAAAACATTCATAATGTTATAAGATTAGATGGCTCACAGAGTTAGTGATGGGAGAAGTAATCATTGTGAAGCCACAGATTGAACAGGAAGTCATTAAAGATGTACTTAAACAAACTACAGCTTCAGTATGTAGTTTAAGTTAGTTTTGTAGACTTTCTTTGCAGTCAAAGAAGAGCATTAGTCACCTCCAGAAAGTAATTCATCCCACCCTTCGTAGATACTGAGAATGGATGAATATTGTCTGAGGTGGTGAATGCCACTCTGAAATTAGTTTTCCAATGTTACATTTCTTCAGTAGTCAACTGATATGAATTTAGTGTCTTCAGTGTGAGTTCATTCAGTATTCTGTATTCACAAACCAACATTACAATTGCTGACAGTCTTAGATTAGATGAAAAGACAGGGCAAAGCCAACAAATGAAATATTTCACTACTGCTGGAAGATACAGATCAGGAGAGATTAGTTCCTCTTACTCTTAAAAGAGCTGTAGTCCTGTGTGCAGTTCTTGACAGGGTATTGCAGGTAGTTTAATCAGTTCATGTTACCTAGAGAGATTAATTTATTAGTGTGATTTTTCCCTGCACCAGCACCACATTTATTCACAAAACAGTGTTTGAAGGACTTTATTTAACACTTACTGCAAATTGGCAAACAAAGGCAATGCTTATCAAATGTGAAAGAGCATGTGAGTATCTAATGACTGAACTGCAATTCAGGGAAGAATGTGCACTGTATAAATATTGTATGTATCTGGATTCAAGTAACAAAAGTCCATCTAGAAGGTGTTTATTAGACAAGAGGTGAAGAAGGTGAAGATGTTTAGGTGGGAGATGCAGCAAAATATGTGCATTTTCTGCACCATATTGTCAGCATCAGTTGTATAGAGATGTAGTTTATCCTGCTTATGAGCATCTTTAATTGAGATTTACTGACTTATCTTAGTTATCAATGTCTTCAGATAACTTTCTGATATGTTTTAAATTGGAGTTCTCTCAACGCTCTGTCTTAGTTTCTTATGAAATCCTAAAAATTATTTCCATCTATATCCAAAAGAGAACTCCAGCTATTACAGACTCAGTCTACTGAAACTTGCCACACTTGACTCCTGCAGGTCTCCCCTCTCAGTGCATTTCTGTTCTTGTCTGCATCAGACATCTCTCCTTCCTTTGGCTATGAGGGGGTTACAACTTCCTTATCAAAGCCCAAACTTTTTCACAATTTTTTTTTGTCTATCAGATCAACAAAATGGCTGGACCTCATGCAACATCAAGTCCAGTTTATGTGTCTTCAGTGCTTAATTTTCAGCTATGATTCTTTTCTCCCAGATCTGAACAGTTGGGATTTTCAGGTGTTTCCTAGGCAAACACTGGGTGAGATCAGTGCTCTGTTTTCAGGAGCAGGCACTCTTAATCTTCTACACTTAAAAATCTTTTCACTTTACTTGAAGCCATGATGTTACAGACAATTGATCCTTCTTCCAAGTAACTTCTCACTAGCCACCTTGTATCAGTCTTAATCAGCCTTTCCATTAATTCATTAATCCTAAAACATCCTCAAAATATCTAATCTTCTCCTCTGAATTCTTTTCTAGTGATCTGGGATCATAGTTACTGAAAGGTCCTCTGACTTTTGAGTTCCTCATTCTGCCCCACACAGATCTTTTCTCATGTGTCACTCTTTCAGCCCATTCTAACTCCAAGTTCCATCTTCTTTGGATCTTCTGGCATGGAAAGAAAAGTATTCTAATTCTCTAAATATTCCATTACCGGATTTTTTCCATAAAAAGATAGAAAGAAATCAAACCTCTCCTCTTTTAGAAATTAAAAGGAAAATATTGCTACTCTGCAGCTCAAGTTTAATAGCTGACTGCTGGTCACTGCAAATTAAAGTTGAAGACACGGGCAAATTTCCCAATAGTCAAAGAAAAGGATGGGGTAGGGCTCTCTCTCAATTTTACCTTAATTCATCCCATTCATTTAATACTTAGTACTTGAATACTTCAGACTGGCTTTTATCTCACAGGCTTTTAGAAACGTTCATCACACAACTTCCCTGAAATAGAACTGGGCTATTTCTGCTTTACAGGAAAGGATTCATCAGAGATGCTAAATGTATAAACAGAGATAAGAGATCAAGATGAAAAAAAGCAGGTTGACCAAGATTTCCAAACTCTCTCAGTATTTAGCTATTTCTGCTGTAGCTTTATGGCCAGGACAGACATTCCTTTGTGTCCTGTCATCCATCTCACTGTTGCATTGGAAGAAATTTTAAATCTGAACACAGCCACAGTTCCATAGTTGCTGCTGCTACTCATGTCACCACAGAGCTGCTTTTTGAACCCTTTCCTGACACAAAGTTCATTTGATTACTTCTGTCACTGTGCACAAGGGTCTTCCTCTGCATGCCAAGGACCTGAGCAATGGTGGAGGCTGAGTAGGTCAAGGCCACGGACGCTGACTGTGTTGACACATCATCACCTCACAGGAGAGTCAGATCTACCAAAAGGTATCACCCTACTCAGAAATCTTCCCTTTCTCATGCTCTTACTGAGCCTCCTCTTTTTCCTCCTGACAGAGAGAGTGAAAGGAGAGATGGATCTAGCTGGAAGAGAGGGCACTTCGACTGACTTCTATAAGCAAGAAAGGAATTGCTTATGGATTGGAGAAATTGTGTCAGCTTCTGTATGATAGGCTTCTCTTTTTTTGCAACACACTGCCATGACATACTATGTTTAGGATTTCGGCCTTAGAACAATATTTTTTTAAAATTTGGAGGAGACTATTTTGATCCTCACTGTTAATTTTTGTATAATACTGATCTTCCTCTGCTCTGCTTCAACATCTTGCTATCAAATATCAAATGGCTTCCATTTCATAAGTTGCTTGACTTAAGACTGGCCTTTGGTGGAGTATCCCGCTTGAGTCTGTCTCTGATAAATGCAGCTAAACTGCAATAGTAAGATCTCACAACAGAATCTCCAGTGACTATTTTATATATTGAGAAGAATCAATAACTTTGGAGTTTAAGACTTGCCTTTGCTCACAGGTGTCCTTGAACAAATCAGTTTGCCCTTTAGGGAAAAATACTTCAAAGTTAAAGAGCTAGAAGTGCAGTTAGGGCTTTTATAGGAGTTAAATATGGCTATAAGCAGAAATACCAGCTTTATTTCCTTTCCTTTGTTTCCTTGGTATGGGTTTCTCATTAGTTTTTTAGTCCTTAAACTCTCATTCCTGGTTTATCACACACTCTTTTTTGGTCTTTCCAAACACATGAAGTTACAGAGGACCCTGCCTAGGGGCCTAGAAAGGGACAGCTGGAAATGAGTGGCAAAAATGCTGATTCTTTTTGGCTCCCATCTCCCCTCAGCCCACACACCTCCCTAGCTGCTTCTTTAGAAAGAACCAGTCAGAAAATATGGTTGGTTTATGGTCTCGTTAGGACCTTGTACAACTCACTTTTTTCATTCAGTTTTTTATATCCACCAAGTCTCTTTTTTCAAGGAAAGTGCTGTTGCTACGCAACTGAAGGAACCATATAAAGAGAGGGAGCAGGGAAGGATGAAGGCGAGAGGGAGGTAAAAAAGGAAAGATGTTCTTAGAAGAAAAAGAGGGAAGTCATAGACTATCATTTGAAAATCAAAGATAAGAAAAGCTTTTCCTTTAGTTGTGTGAAGGCAAGAGGCAGAAATGAAGGAAATCTCCTCCCTTGCCCTCCACTCCTTCTCTTGACCTTGTCCAGTCGTCTCCAGCTTGTAGTGCATGGCCAGATGACTGAACAACTTGAGAAATAGGAGTTTAAGTGCTTGGGGTGTCTGACTAGGATTCAGGAGGTCTGTCAGGTAGTCCCTGCTCACCAGTTGTTTTACTGGGTCACCTGAGGCAAATTGTTTGATCTCCTGTCCTAATTTCCTTCTTCTAAAGTAGGGATAGTGCCTCTGATTTTTGCCTTGTCATTTTAGACTATAAAACTTTCTTAATTAGCACTGAATCAACACCCCAGTGACATCTCAGGGTCTCTGCTTTAATGATAGGATACACATTAGTATTAAAATAACACTCACCTTCCCACTCTAATGGTGCAACACATGTTACAGCTCTTATGTTGACCTATGACACATTCCCACTCTGTCTCATCCCCCACATTTCAGGGCTATGCTTCAAAAACAGGAGGAATTAACTACACTCCATCTAACTCCAGGACTATTCAAGGAAGTATTTATGTTCCTTGGGAACCCAAGCCTCTCCTATACTCAGTGGATTTACCTCTGGATCTAATTCACACTTCAGAAATGCCCATTTTGCTTTCTTCTGAATGTCTTCTAGCAAAAATCTGAAATAAATAGGTGCCTGAGTTAATTCTCTGAAGTTGAATAAGATGCATTCAGGCCAGTGTGTCTTTCATTGCCTTTTTGTATGTATTTTACTCTGTGGTGTTTTCACACAGTGGAAATCTTCTCTTCCCTCTCCAAACAGAGTAAGAAAAGCGGCAGAAGGTAGAACTGAGCCGTGCAAGAGAACTGGCAGGACGATGGTGCCTCATTTAGAATTAATTTGTTTGTGCAGGCTTGTTAAAGTGAAAGTGGCATTTTATTTGCTCTGATGAAGACAATTAATTTTGCTATGATTAACATTCTACTTCTTAGAGATATTCACTGGTGCTCAGCTTTTTGTGCTTGGGATAGAGGATCATTTAAAAACATAATTAAAAGCCCCACTGTCTGTACTGGCACAACAGTGCTTCCAGATATTGAGTTCTCATCTAGTGCTTTGAAGTTTATGGGAGTTTTGTTTTCATAATTGGTGTGTGCTAATCACCCTCCTTGCAAAATGAGGAGCAGTTGTCATTGGCCATGAAATCAGGAGAGTGTGGGTGCAGATTTCTCCTCTCTGTTCCTTGCAGTGTATCTTTATGGGCAAGTCAACCCTCTCCTGAGTACCCTTGAATATCCTTTGTCTATCTAACCTCTTCAGGTAACAAAATCTTTGGTGAAGCTAAGAGCTCAGCCCATAGGCAAAGGATTTAATAGTGGAGCATCTAAGGTATCTTGGATCAGGAGTTTAAGATTTGTTTCATATCTATCCATCTATAAGGGGGTCCTAGTTAGGATGCTATTTAATCTTAATCTTACTAGTTCAGCGAAACACTTAGTTCTGGATTAAATTGATCTTAATTGTGTGTTTTCACACAATCATAGTGGAGGTTGGTTTTCACTTTATCCTAATGGAGAAAGTTCTCTCTTCCAGAGACAGAACTGAATTGGAAATGTGGTATTTCCACATGTATACTGACTACTTTCTAAAACTATTAACCCTTCCCTTCCTTTCCCTTCCCTTCCTTTCCCTTCTCTTCCCAGCAGGAGTTTGATCTGATTTAACACACTTTCCTTCTGACCTTCTAATGGCAGTGTGAACCCCAGAGGAAGATTCCTCAGTTTAACTTCTAAGGAGACCTAATTAATTTTAAAATAGTAAACAGTTTTGCGTACAGAAAGCCTGATTATTTTAGGTCATTAGCACAGGTGGAGCATCAGCAATAAGCAGGTGATTTTAATGCAAGCTTCAGGTAGCTGACATTAAATTTTGTATTAACTTTCAGTGATAATTAAGTGGGGTCAAGAGCCTTTGACTAAAGAGTGTGAATCTCTGGAGACTGTAGAATTGTGTGATCTCCAGTTTACATATTATATTTTCTGTATCATGATGAGATTTTAACAAAAAATCAAAATTAGCTATCAAATGTACTTTGAAAGTATGTGATACCTCTTGGGATAAGTTTTTTTTTTTTTTTTTTTTTTTTTTTTTTTTTTTTTTTTTTTTTTTTTTTTTTTAAAAAAAAAGAGTGAAAACCCAAATTCTTTGTCCTCAATTTGAATTACCAGTTGTTTATGTTGGGCAGTGCCATGACCATAAAAGGCATTTTTTTGGATATACACTACAAGCTTTGTAAAGATATACAAGGAGGCTTTTTTTAAGAGAGTGAAACCCTTCCCATAAGCACAACCAAGTGTATAATGTATCTGCTGTGATGGAAGGAAGATTGACTTGCTGCCACACTGTTGTTTAAATAGCTGCCAACAACCATGTCTGATGAATGCATTGCTATAAATGATCTCCACTTTTCACATCCTTCTACAAAGACCTTGTTAGACAAAGAGCTAATCTCCAATACTGCAAAGATTTTAGCAACATCTTTGTCGTGTGTTATACTGAATCATAGAAAACACTTCAATTTGAAGTATATATAGGTTTTGCAAAGTAAAAGACTAAGAAAATTCCACAGTAGGTAAAATAACAGACAATTTTGGTATGTAAAAGTAACTCTGATTTCAAAAAAAAAAAAAAAAGGTAAAACTTGGCCTATATTCCAACTATCTGTTTATCCTGTTGGATGCAGAAGGAAAAATCACAAAATCACAAGCAGAACAATACCTGATAACACTGTTGTTTTTAAATCTGGACTGATGAAAATTGAAATGTTTTTTGTTAGCAATTGGATATTCTGAGAACAATTTTAACAGCAAGATCAACAGAAGTTCTTTCTTTCTAGTACCTGAAGGGATTTACAAGGTTGAAGAGGGACTTTTAACAGCGGCATGTAGTGACAGAACAATGGGGAATGGCCTTAAACTGAAGGACAGTGGATTTAATTAGACATTAGGAAGAAATTCTTTGCTATATGGATGGTGAGACACTGCCACAGTTTGCCCAGAGAAGCTGTGGCTGCCCCATCCCTGGAAGTCTCCAAGGCCAGGTTGGACGGGGCTTGGAGCAACCTGGGCTAGTGGAAGGTGTCCTTGCCAATGGCAGGGAGGAGGAATTGTGTGGTCTTTAGTGTCTCTTGAAACTCAAACCATTCTCTGATTTTCTGATTGTTTGCAAACAACCATCCAGACTGTAGGGGAGGACTTGGTTTGCAAACATCAGAGCTGCAGCAGTCCTGGCACAAGCAGGTGATTAAAAGTGCAAAGTTGTACAAGACAAGAGGAAATGGCATCAAGTTCCACCAGGAGAGGTTTAGATTGGATATTACAAAAAATTTCTTCCCCAGAAGAGTTTTCAAACCCTGGAATGGGCTGCCCAGGGCAGTGGTGGAGTCACCATCCCTGGAGGGGCTTAGAAGGCGTGTAGATGTGCTGCTTAGGGACATGGTTTAGAGGTTGACTTGGTGGTGTTGATTTAAGGGTTGAACTCAACAGTCTTAGAGGTCTTTTCTAACCCAAATGATCCTATGATTCCATGAACTTGATGGCCCAAGAGCTTTCTTCTATTCATAGCTTCCTTAAAACACAACCCTTAAAAATACACTCAAAATCCGCTGTCCAGGAGCAAGGGAAATCTGCATATACATTAAACAAGCTAAGTATTCATGAGCAGAAAGTGTAACAAACACTGAGCAGGTACAGAGCCAGTAAAACAGTTGTTAAGATATCATTTCAAACCCAGTCAAGAATGAGTCAGGCAGCTTTGTTTATTTCCGTAAGTTTTTAGAGGTAAAGGAGGAGAATCAAACAAAAGACAATTTTGCTTAACAGCTCTATGTCTTTGGTCTGTTTTACTGCCATTACCTTGGCTACGTCTGCCACGTCTGTCAAGCGTGGAAGAGAGAATTTGCCTCCTACCTCTTTTTCTTTGATCCATGCCTTCAAGTTGTAGCCTTTCATCCTCATTTTCTTATGAAAGAGAGCAATTTCTCTTCACGAAATTTTCCCCCCTTATGTGAGAGACTGGCACGGATTAGCATATACCTTCTGTATCTGATGTTCAGCAGTGACCTTTCAGGGCTCTGTGATGCATTTTGATGCTGATCACTTTTGAAGGCTTTGATGTGCTGCCTGTCTACCAGGTGCAGCTTATGCAGCACTACTTAAGGGTGGTGTAGGGGAAGGGTAATAGCTTTGAGCCTCAGCTCACAAATCCTCCTCCTAAAGTCTTAGACCTCTAAAAGCTTGTGGTGCATGAGCCAATGTGAGGGAAAGGTGAGTATTTTGGGGCACAGATGTAGATGGTCGGGAAAAGAGATGCACTTTTTTTTAATGCAATGTCCCTTTAAGGTGGACTCCTCCTCTTAAAATCATTCTCTGGGACTAATAATTTAGAATCATGGAAAAGTTTGGGTCCAAAGGGACCCTAAAGACCATCTAATTCCAATCCCCTGACACGGGCAGAGACACCTTCCACTAGACCAGGTTGCTCCAAGTCCTGTCCAACCTGGCCTTGAAGTCTTCCAGGGATGGGGCAGCCACAAATTCTCTGGGCAACCTATTGCAAAAGGAACACGTAGTACTATAAAATATAACATAACATATAATATATATTTAAACCCATTTATATCTGCTATGTAACTTATAGCACATATATTTTGCTGCAGTGATCTAACATGTAAATGCAAATGAGAATCTGGGCCCTACGTCCATGATTTTTAACTAAATAATTAAGAAAGTTGCTTCAGTCAGTGCTTAATCACCTAATAACTGTTAAAACTTTAAGAGGCTGTGAACACTTACCTCTTCCACTAATTAAACTGAACATATTCTTGAACAGGCCTTCAGAAAAACAGAACATCCAAGTGCCTAAATTTGGAAACCAAATAGGATGGATATGTTGCAAGTTGATTATGTCTCACCTCCTAATTTGTAATGAAAAAATAAAAGTACATTTATTCACTAATCTGTCAAGATACCTTCATGACAGATATGACTAGCCATATGATTTTGTTCTTGTCCTTCTCTAGCAAAATTTGAAACTGTCCTAATTATTTTGCTCAGCTCATTCTGTTATGCCTAAAATTAACCTGAAAAATATTTAGCACAAGCAAGTCCAAGCATACATTTGGATCCTGTGAAATACTTGAAAATGCTAATGCAGTGCTAATAACAAAAGTGGGGTGCTGTGAGATTCAGTGAATTACTTAATGTTTATAAATTATTTTGGAATACTGGAACAGGGATGGCACTGCTGAAATAGTAATAATAATGTTTTTGCAGTATTAGTAGATATCAGTGATCTCAAAACTATGTGATAAACCAAAGAGAGGAAATTCTAATTTTTAAAGGACACTGAGTGAGATTACTCTTGTCAGCTACATAAAATTTAGGATCAAAAATGTGGTATTAGGATCAGAATGTGGTATTCAATAAGAAGGAACTTTATGGCAGATGCAACTGTTGTACTCCAAAACAGATCCCACTTCCAGAGGATGGTTCACATGTACAACACCAGCAAACCCCACCGTACCCTCCTGGTGCACACACTGAAACATCTCCAACTCGTGCTCCTATTGCAGGTTTGTTCAAAGTTTTCAAAAAGGTAAATTTGACCTTGGTGACCTCACATGAGACTGAGTGTGGCCCTTCCCTCCTGGCCTGCCTTAATGCCACACCCAGCTGTCTGCCCATGGTCGCACACAGGGAGTCCTGTCGTGTGCTCTGGATAGAAGTGCAATCAAGTGGATCATCAGAGCAGCTCAGATCTGTGCTCTGCACGATCCAGTATAGCAATACAGCTTTAGCAAGACATCATTATGAGCATAAAAAGTATCTTTTTTTTAAACTGTGGATGATTTAGCTCAATGCAGTGGGACACAAATTATAAAGTGACTGACTTTATGAGCTAATCAGGATTAATATAGTATCGTCTGCGAGTTTTGTGAGACTCCTCACATTTTTGATAAGTATAAAACCTTGTCCATCTTTTCAAACTACCAATTTGAGCATGGGGTGATTTCTTTTATATCTCCTATTATGTAGAAAGAAAGACTCCATTCCATATATTGTAGCATAATATACATGTCGTTGTTCACATTACTCTGAAACAGTGACTGGAAGCACTGAGCTGCAAAATGTGTATTGTTAATCATTGGGTCATTAACCTTAACAATGTCAATGCATTCCCCAATCAGATCCAACTAAATGACTGCCCGAGGTAATAGTTAAGAGAACATTTCACACAGATGAACGTATTAATGCTTTATTTGGTTCTAAATGCAGTGTGAAGGATTTAGGTAGGAGCTAATGTATGTGAGGAGGAATAGAAAGATGAAGCACAACTGGAAAAAGAAAGTTTAGCTTCCCAAAAGAAAGAGAGTAGTCCTCAGTTTTCTGCAGCTGAGAAATGCATACCTATTTCACTGCAGTTAAAATCATTCAGGTAAAAAAATATGCTATTTTGAGGAGGACTTAAAAGTCCTGAGGTTTCATTAGAATCCAGAGGCTTTTCTAACACCTAATAACCAATTCCTGTAGCTAATGTGAGTTCTCTGATCTGGTGTTTTCACAGCAAAAGGCAGATGATAAAAAATTCTTTATTTTGCTACAGCTGATGGGCTTCTGCCTGAACTGTGCCCTCCCTACATCTGACAAAGCAGGTCTTTTACATCCCTCTGAAGTGAGAAGATGCCACTGCTATCCCCAAAAATCTATTGCACATATCCAATACAGTTGACCACAAAGCACAAAACTCGTGTTCAATGGTCTTTTTGTAACAGAGAAGAGCCTGGAAGGATATCACCCAGCAAAGACCTCCTCCAGAGTGACTAATTTTGCAAGCTGCTCCTTGTAGACATCTGCCCAAGGCACATCCCTCAAACCTAGGCTCAAACTGGGTGGCAGCCTAGATTAAGTCTCTTGGTGCTGCTCCTGGAGACCATCATTTCCAGGGACTTGAAGGAAGCCTTTAGTAATTCTGGGTCATTTCCACGTGAGTATCTGTCACCTTGTGGGGCAGCTCAGAAAGCCAGTGACACAAAATAGCCTCTTGCCACTGCCTGAAAAATTCATGTAATCATCAGCCATTTCCCAAGTTGCACTCAGGAAAAAAAGCTATAATAATGCACTGGAAATTGGATGATTGGTCCTGGTGGTCTGCAAATGGCCTGGAGGATGTACAGAAAAATATTCAGATTGAAGGTCTTTTAAAACAATGGCACCAAGCTTTTTCACTGCAGGTGAGAACGACTGCAAGTCGTTCCAAAAAGCCTCAGTTCTGGGGTTTTCACCCTTTACTTGAAAGATCAAATGCACAAAATTACACGTTTCAAAGTCAGTTCCTATTAAGCTGTTAGAGAGCCTAATGACTTACTGCTGTACACACGTAGTATGGAGTCATATTTGCTACTGAAACCAGTCCATTAATGCTGCATCACTTAGCAATGAGCAAGAGGATGGTGCTCTATAAATATCTGACAAGTGTTATCAAAAACCAGATATAGCTATTAATTAGGGACTCAAAATAGGAAGTGTGATATTTGTTGGTGGGTGTTAAGAGGATAGAGCCACTGATTTTTCTAGGTCTGATTCCATTCCTTTTCTTTTAGTTATTCTCCCCTGAAGGACATAAAATTTTACTCTCCTCTCCCAATATCCTTTGCAGACTGTTATCATGTTCTCTTAGTCATCACTTAGCAAAATTACACTGTTTGAAATCTCTACTGAAGTTGAAAAGTGGAAAGTATTATTACAAAAAGGACTTTTTGTTGCTAATAGTAAGGAAAAGTTCACCTGCTAGTTTTGTTGCTTCTCTCATAGGCATGGATATAAATTAGTTGTAATGTCTAGTTAATAAACACTGATAATTCCGCAATAGTTGGGCCTTTCTGGTTGCATGGGCTTGAAAGGAAAAATTTGGTAGTGTGTTAATTCTAAGGAAGCTTTTTAATGTCCTATTCTTTTTCGGGATTAAGGATTTGGATGTTGATGAGGGGGAGTGAGGTTTTGTCATCAATTTTAATGAGACATTTATAATCTCTCTTGATTGTATTTAGGTTTTTTTATTGTTACTTTTTTTTTTTTTTATTTCACTCATTCAAGCAGTCACTCTGTGAAAGCTTTTTTTAAGTACTCCAAATCTATTCTGGTAATGAAGAAATGAATGTCAAGCAAAGCAATTTTTTCTAAATTTACAACTCATTCTCTTAGACAAGATCAAAACTGACATAAAGAAAATATCCTTTATGTGTAAAAGAAAAAAGACTAAACTGCAACTCCCCAGTTACATCCACTGGGATATAGTAAGGTGGCATTCTTAGCCATCACATTTTGCCTCACTTAGTCCCAGTCATTGCACGTCACATTTGTTTATCCAAAGATGAAAAAGCATCAGTGATAATATTTTACAGGAATGAAGCTTCTGCAGCTGTTGCTAGGTCCAAGAAGATTTAAGTACTATTTCTGTACATGTTTCTAGCCTCACATCCCACTCTCTCTCTCTCTCCAGGTAATTGGAAATTGGCCCAATGAAGTTAAAAGGGATAAAGAGCAACTAAGAGAATGAGATACAAGCCAAGAGTCTGAAAGGAGAGAGCTGTTGTAGCAGAGCCAGCTGGGTATGGAACTGGCACTATATTCTTAATACTTATGTGTACCACTGACATAAAATTTGTTCCATGTGGGACAAACTCTACCTTCTCTTCTTTTACAGGGTAGTTTTGATATTTCATTTTCATTTGTTTTTCCAGAAGAGTTCTGTCTCTCATCAACCCAACAGTATTGTGCACACAGGGTAACCTGGCTTTTAGAGCAGACTTGAAAAATCACCAGGTTATTCAAGGCAAATCTTTGCCCCACTAGACTCATTTTCCTCTCTTTTTGCAAGGAGATACTCAAAATACCTATAAATTCCACTTGCATTCAGGAAGATATCATGCTCTAGAAGTGCAGTAATAACCAGGACTGACTGTTCTGGGATGAGAGCAGCTTGGTCTGGGAGTACTTTGTTTTTTTTTTTCATGATGCTGTTTATCTATCCCACAGTGGAAAGAAGCAAGCTGTTGCAGTAGATTTAAGATTGCAATCCTACCTACCTTATGGATAAATCATTAGGGTCTTGTTCCCAATCTAGTTTTCCTGTTGCAAATCATCTCTCTGCATGTGTGGCAAGTCCAGCTCCTAAAGATGATCTCAGATGTGCTCCATATGGAGTAGAGATGTACTCAAGAAGCATAATAACTTAGGTTGTGACTGGTAAGTAAATACATGGTACTGAGCAAAATAAGCAGCTGTAGCCAAATCTACACCATGCTAAGGAAAGGGATCCAGAGATAGCAAAGATAAGGCTTACAGGCTGATGTACAGCTAGAATTGAATGCACAGTGTTGCCATTATTTTAGTGGATGATGAGAAACAGCATTTGTTACCTCAGACACAGGTTGGCATTCAGTGCTTTGGGATGTTGATTTGTATCTCCTCATGATCCTGCACAGTATCTCAAGCCAACTGTATCTTCAGGGTCCTCATATTTTAGTCTGTCTTGTAGCATAAACATGCATGTTTCTAAATGGGAGAACCAAAATGCCTACAACCGTGTCCTCATACAGACACTGCTTTTCTGTTATTTTTACTGTGAGGATTGTGAGGCCTTGGCACAGGTTGCCCAGAGAGGCTGTGGCTGCCCCATCCCTGGAATTTTTCAAGGCCGGGTTGGATGGGGCTTGGAGCAAATTGGTCTAGTGGAAGGTGTCCCTGCCCATGGCAGGATGGTGGAATGAGATGATTTTGAAGGTCTACTCCAACTCAAACTATTCTATGATGGCAGTATAAAATATGTGTTAGTTATGTGGTGGTGAAGCCATTGAAATGTCTGAGTCTACAATGAAAAGCTTTTCCTGAGCATTTGCATAACATGCACATACTTACATCTATCCCTCTTCATTGATGATGCTTTGTCCCTATTTTTCTTGTAAACAAACAATTGCGATTATACAGTTTTTTCTTTCTCTGTATGAATATTTATAGAGATAATGATCTGGGAATGACACTGTAATACTTAGCTGATAATCTGATGTGCTGTTGATTAGTTCCAACTGCTTGAGAATATCTGGGCTGACAAATTCCTGCTCTAGATAGGTAATTTTTTTATTTAATTCCTTAAACTTATATATACATGTTTCTACATGAAAACACAGAAATCAGGTTAATTATCTGGTAAATCAATAAATAGTATTGCAATGTCTCCATACTTACTAAAAGTCCATAAATTCTAGGAAACACAACTAGGATGAAAGTGTCCATACTGTGTTTTTTCCAAATATTCCTTCATCTTATACTTTCCCCTTTCAGTAACACTCCAAAAATACAGTCATTTCATTTTCTTTTGCTTAAGTTAGCACATTTCTCATTGAAGGCCCTCAAGGGAAGTAGAAACTATGAAATACGAAATGCGATTTATGCTTGCCTTGTAAAATGCCAAGGAAACTGCTTTAAGACTGTAATAACCCTTGCTGCTCTTTCCATGAACATGCCTATAGAAAATGTTAATTTAATCAACAAATTATAGCTTCACACAAAGCTAGAAGTGTGGAAATACTGGCAGAGGAGGAGGAAAGGTCTCTCATAATTTTTATGTTTAATCATGAATTTGAGACTCTTTATTATTCTTGCATAAATGAAGAACTTCTAAATGGATTATGTTGCACTTCCCATTCATTTTCTTTCCTGATTTACATCTACATACATGTCCATTCAAATTTTTTGAGAACTCACTTATGCTGACATGAACGCATCTTAGCAGAACTCTTGATACTTTATTTAATTTTTTCTTGTCAAAGTTGTTGTTTGAGAGGGAGCTCAGAGAGCTGGTACTTTTAGAGGAAACCCTGCAGATTTCACACTGGTTTTTCCCAGCATTTCTAGCCCATGGATACTGATCACGGGATGCCTGACACAGTCTAAGTGTTCCCTGCCAAATGTTGAAGCAATGAAGTTAGAAATAGTAATATTGGAATGAAAAGGACTAGAAATAGATTTCTACAAGTCAGCTTAAGCATCCATTTGCAGTAGGGCAATATTACATTTTTCAAAGGCATGTATTAACTGATTAGATCACCTGCAAATGGAGTGTTAATTAATAATATCCATAATACAGTGCAATACAATTACATTAGCAGGGAAAGCTGACAGACCCATTGTAGCTCTGTCATTCAGGCATTAATCCTAAAGATAATGGACCAAACTCTGCTCTGTGTGGGTTTTTTTCAGCTTACATATGGAGTGATTCCAGGAGCACAGGCTGGCTGTAACTTCATGAGGCTGAATAGTGAATTTGTCCCATTATCCTGTAATGAAATGCTTTCTGAAAATACCTGTCAGTGAGGCACACTTGGCACACCATCTACTTGGCTGATAATAACTCAAAAGACAAAATACTTGATCTCATGGAGGAATGCCATGGAGGGGAAGACAGCAGCTTACAGTCAGTTTTATATTCCTCTAATGCTAAACTCAAGTAATCCTTATTCACATTATCTAATTCATGTCACCTTCAGAAAATCTGCAGGTAAAAATTTTGCACCAGCAGTGGATGGAATTCCAAGGACCAAAAGCAAAAAGCTTAAATCTTATGAATTGCACTGATATTTTGATTGCAAACAAACCCTTTTCCCTATTCATGGATGTTCTGTACAGTCAACAGAAAATGATTTGGTTCTTGTGGAAAAGGAATTTCAGTGTATACACCAAAGCTGAAGTCAGGCCACAGTCCATCTGACTCTTGTGATACACAAAGTGTCACCTTGTGTATCAAAATGGGAATAAAACTAAGCAGATTTTTAATAGAAAACATGATTTACTGCAGCTGGAGACTTTTATTAGGACTGTAAAGGACTTGTGCTCTTTATAACTGGTAAACCAATAGGTCTGATGTAAGAAGAGGATCCTGTTGCAAAGCCCATGTCTGCCTTATCAGAGGACACAGAACTAGATGTTCTTTTACTACCTTTGGCATTTAAGCTAAAAGGCTGGGAGGAAAGGGGAGATGTAATAAATCAATAAATGCAGTTATTTTCCCCAAATAAATGGGTTTAGACTCAGAATACATACATACCCTGCCTCACTCTGGAAAAGGAACCTGTAACAGTTCTTGTGAGGGTGGGAAAGGGCAGAGGAACAATGGGGCCAAGCGTGAGGAGGCAAGTGATAAAGGGACCAAGGGAGCAAGGTCTAGTGGTCAAAAATGTACAGCTTTGCAGAGTCAACAAAAAATATTGATTTAGTGTACTTCTGATGGCAGAAACACTCCAGCACAAGACAGCACTGCACAGCAGAACTTCTTGGTCATCAAATATTTATTCCAATACTATTCAAGGTGTACAGCCAACAGCACTAGTAATTAGTAGGTTTCTGAATTTTAGGTTTTCATTACAACCAAAGCTAGGCTGTTCTATGAAGAATCAAAGCTCCCAACTTTGGCTGTTACCCTCCTGCTCTCTGCTGGGATGCACTCACAGTGAATTTTTTATGTAGTTCTTCCCCCAAAAAAGCATGAAATAGTTCATGATGTGTAAAATTATTTAATAGGTTAAAAATATATGGGTTTATATCCTAAAAAAAGCCACCAAAAGAATGCATTCCTCACTTTACCTAATTAATATATGCTGTAATCTGTTTTTCTTATAGAATCATAGAATCATTTAGGTTTAAAAAGACCTTTGAGATCGTAGAGTTCAGCCATTCACCCAGCACTGCCAAACCCACCCCTGAACCACGTCCTTAACCACCACATCTACAAGTGCTTTGAACTCTTCCAGGGACAGTGATTCCACCACTTCCTTGAGCAGTCTGTTCCAATGTTTGACCAGCCTTTCCATGAAGAAATTTTTCCTAATATCCAATGTCATAATAAAGCAGTTTCACTACTCTTATCGTATGCTTTGAGCACACCCCCAATATTTCTGTGTAGTACAGTCATTTAGGACATATGTATTTCACATGTTCATAACCATAAAGGTCTGAGAGTACAGAAAGGGGACAGTTTGTTTTGTTTTTCAGGGGGCTTTGTAGCTCCAAGGTCTGCTCAGCGAACTACTAGAATTGTTCTTGTAATTTCCACATCGAAACAGTTAGTTTGGGAATTCTTTTTCTTCGATGTATGTTAGCCCTGCTTCCTCTCCCATTTGAGCTCTGTGGAGTAAGTAGGAAATGAAAGGTGTAGGAGAAATGTGATATTGTTTATTGTATGCTGTGTTTTTTAATTTCAGCAGGTGGGCTGGAAGTGCCCTGAAGCAGCTCAAGATAAACCCAACAAAGTGAGTACCACATTGTGCTTATGTCTGTATTGAAAAGGGACTTTTTAATTTTTATTGATGTCCAAAGAGCTTTATACATGTTCCTCTCTCATTTTTCCTCCAAAAAGAAGGAATTTTTTCCACCTGAAAAGAAATAATAAATCAAGTAAGATTTAATAAATCAAGTAAGATTTAATAAATCAAGTAAGATATGCACTTTTCCTATAGCACAGTTAAACAAACTGAATGACAAGATGTATGCTTTGACATTAATAACTGGCATGTAACAAGGTGTTTGCCCAAGGTGTTTGCATGAATCCTGAGTGATCAGCCAGCAGTTGTCTCCAGTCTGGCTTCAGCTTCCTGGAATCTATAGCTGGTTTGAGTGTGTTTAAATTACAGAAGGAAACACGTATTTTCCCTCACATGAAAGGAACTGCAATCCTTTGTTATTTGGCAAGCGCATCCCACAGATCTGAATGTGAGTCTGGTTTTGAAGTGCTTTTTTTTCCACACATCTTTAGAAAGCTTCCCCAGTGCTTTTACTTGAGTACATATCTATTTCTTTATTTATTTTCTTAAGCAAATAACCCAAACCTTTCTGTTATATGTCCCTCAGCATAACTAAGGAATTCCATGACAGTTCCCACTACTGCCAGGTTGTTTTTCAGCTACAGTTCTCAGCTTTCTTTAGTCCATTTCTGCTTTTCTTCTTCCAGTTGCCTTTTTTTTTTTTGCCATACCCTGCTGATCACATCCCAGGTTCCCATGATGATTCTGAGCAGTGCAGCTTTACAAGTAGAGATTCCTGAGCTGAAACTCAAGAACACAGTCTGCTTTGCAGCAAGGCTTTCTCCTTGCTGGCCCCTCTAGAGGATAGATGCCAGGATTAGTACTGAAACTCAGGCTTTATATTCAAACAGCTGTGGAGCTGTAAGAAATGATGCTATGGTTTCATAGACCATAGAAAGAAATAAAAGTATCTCTAGCAAATTACTTCATCTATTCATCAGCCACTGCATTATTCCCTGGAGTAGTTATTTCATTCCTTGAGGCAGCTGAGATTTAAATATCTGAGGTCACAGGTCTTCTACCAAAACAACTGGGAATATCTGCTAGAGACTCACTATACCACTGTTGTTATAAATATTGGTCTTAATTGCATTACACAAGCCATAAGAGCCCTAATCATAGATCAGTGTGTAGGAAGGAGCTGTACAAGGGAGAAAAAGCACCATGTCTTTAGATCAACGAGGAGTAGCTGGTGAGTTATCCCAGCATAAAGGTACAGATAGCAAATTTAAAATTACATTATGGAAGGTAGGTATAAAAAGCTTTCTATGCAGCTAGTAAAAAGTTGGAGGTATAGATAGATTGAGACAAGGCAGGTTTTAAGGAATAATTTAAAACTGATAATAGAATTCCTTCACAAATGCTTAGAGTGACTTTTTCAGCTAGGGATGTAAAGAATAAAAATGTTGATAGGAAAAGCAGGTGATCGATAAAGTGCAAAGTTGAGGGCTCATATCTTGTTGGAATCACAAGTCTAACAGGAATAGGGTAAATTACTTTTTAAAGCCTATCACCTTAGAAAAGAGCTTGAAAGCTTGCTTTGGGTATGCAAAGGATCAAGCCATTCATCGTGGAAGGAAGGTTGCAATCAAAGCAAGGTGCCAAAACCAACAGCTTGAATAGTGATATCTGCATGGATTGAGATCCCAGGCAGGTGGGGTAGTTGATTAGTATCAAGGTGAAGAGGCAGCCACACTTCATGTGTATTTATTTTTACCTCTCAGTGATGATATAGTAGTCTGATACCAGCAAAATTTGTCAAAGTCTGATATAGGAATGACAACTTGATGAATAGGAAATGTGTGAATTTTCTAAATCCCAAGTTATTGCCTTATTTAAAAATATGTGTTTCTTCACAGGGCACTGTCATGTTTGTGAGTCTAGCTAGTTTGGCAGGATTTAGGTTCAAAGCTCTTGATTTTCCCAGATTCTGTGTATGACGAGTTTTTGTGAGGGCTGTGTGGTGTGAGGTCAAAAAGAAGACCATCTAAGCCACAAAGCACAGGGCACTACGTGAACCAGGATAATGAGCTTATAGAGAAATTGTATTATGTTGGATTCCATTTAGCAGGGGTGAAAATAGGCTCAATTGACTGTGTCATCGAAATATGGACTTTTCTGATGCATGCAAAAACCATGATGCATTAGAAGAAATGGAATATTGAGTAAACACCAAAGCAGCAGCTTGATAATCTTTAGAGTTTGTGAACTGCCAAAGCAGCTAACTCAATAGGCAAACTATGGAAAGTAGTGAAACTACTGGATTATAAATTAATAAAATTAATAGAGAGACCATTGAGGTCAACTTCTGCATTGCAACCACAGAACTCAAGAAGATTTACAGAACCCAGTCAAACTTTTAAGTGAGAGCTTCAGGCCTCTCACTCACCTTTGCTCAATAACCATCTAAAAAGCTGATTGAATAAGGTTTAATTCCTACAGTGAAAAAAAGTCACCCATATTTAAAGGCTATATAGAGGCACAGAGGAGCAAAAAGAGGATTTAGATTGGGTAGATCACCTTCATTTTGGCACAAGATATAAATGCATATGTAACTTCAGAAGAGTTAGTGCGTGTTACTGATACGGTTTTTTCAAACAGGTATTTTTAAAATTAAAAACAAGCTAAAAAAATCCCAAAACTTGATAAGAAGGACTATTTACAGGTAGAAGGTGATTACTATCTTTTATTTATGTGTTCAAGATGGGATGATTTGAAAGAAGTCATATTCTATTACTCAGAGAGGTATTGATAAACGAATTACTAAAATGAGAGCAGAACTCAGCAATATGTGGAAGGAGTTTCTTTTCCACAGGCCCAACAGGAAATATATTCAGTGATTAAGAAAGTACGTAGAATTTTTCTCTATTATTTAACTTGCTTACATGATTAAAAATCATAAACTTCTTGGTTGTAATAAATAGTCTGTTCCATCCATCACAACTGTAAGGGGAAAAATTGGTCTTACACATTTTCAGAATTTTTTATCAGTTTTTAGGTTTTAAGGTTTGAGTTATAAATTTTTTTCCCCTTGTGAATGTGCCCCATTACTGCACATCGTAATTTTGGGTTAAAAGTGGTCCCAATAATTTTCTTTTGATGAAAGGTAATTCTTTCAGTACTGTGTCCAAACTAGATCTGAACAGTGTGCTGGGCACGTGAGAGGAACTTCAGCTTCTTGTTCAGAAAGAATTTTTCAAGGACTGTAGGCTGTGCAATCACTTTGTGATCTAAACTGTATTGCAGTTTGGGGTTTTTTTAAGAATTGCTTTAACAAGCAATTAGTGGTTATGTAATTTTGCCACCACTGAAACCTACTATGGTATCTACACTGATTATTTAATTCACTTCCTGTTTACCTCCAGAGTTCTAGCTTCTAAATTATTGGACCATAAATCATTTAGTTCCCAGGGTCTAGCATGTAAGAAGCCAGATAGTTTCCTTTGCTAGAAAACTCAGGAATAGGACAAATGAGAGGTGTATTCAAAAGAAAAGAAGGAGAAAAAAAAAAGAAAATTATTTTAAAAGTTAAAAGAATAAAAAGACCCATTGGCATAACTGGTCTGGCTTTCTATTAGCTAAATTTTAGGCTGATGTCACCATTTGGGCTGAGGAAAAGAAGAGCGGTTTGATTGAGGAATGAGAGATCCTCATGTACATCTAAATCCTACCTCTGGCTCTGTTTGGTCAGTGGGATTCTGCAGGGGCCCAGGGTGGTGGGGCAATGATGAACATGAAAGTGCATCAGAAAAAAAAAACGTGGGGTTAAGAAGCACTGGTCCCAGAAGTCTCAGTGAGGACCTCTGATCGTGCAAACATCATCTGCTCTGTTAGAGTTCGTATTTTATGAAAGGAACGTGGCCCTACTGTACTCTGTGAAGGGCTCTCACATCATTGCAGGAGGGCCAGGATTTGAGATGGATGCTTAAACCCAGTGTGACACCCTGTAAGGGCCTCTCACTATGAGCACCGCTGTGTTCTCTGCAATGGTTGCGTGGGGACAGAGGATGGGGCTGTCACACATCTACTTTGCTGTACAGAATAATAACCAGCTGTAGTTGTAGCTGTAAGAAAGGAAGCAACATTTTTGATATTCCCTTGTAGAAAGGGAAGGTTTTATGAGAGGTGGGAATAGGACATAGGCCTCATGATTCACCAGCCAGACTAGCTGAGGTAAGATGTTTTATTTAAAAGGCCAAGTCATTTACTCCTCACTCTGAAAAAGGAGAGCTGCGCATTCTAGGTGAGCAATAATTAAATCCTTTTCTTTCTAGGATGGTTGCTTCTTGGGGAATAGTTCCTATTCCCCAAGAATAGGACACAAAGGGTCCTGTGCCACTATTACTGCCCAGCTCAGCCTCATTTTGCCCAGTGCCAGACTGCTTTGGCAATAAACAGGGACAGATCTTGACTTGCCTCAACTTCTGTGGGAGCTCAGGGTTTGTATGGGATGCTCTCAACACCTCGTTCTCAGATCCTATTGCATTTTTACTGCCATCCTTCAGTCTCCATGGCAACCCTCACTGCAGCACACCCTCCTATGCATCGCATATGTGCAGCATCACAGCTTTTTATTTAGTTTTTTGGGGGTTTCATTTCTGTGGTGAATTTTTGTTGTGTTTTTCTACGTAAATAGTTACTTTAATAGAGACGATGAGCCCGCTGTGTTGCCAGAATAACTCTTGGATAGTCCTTTCTGGGTCTAAATCATGCACTAATAATCAAGCATCTTTTTCCCTCACTAGTTTCCCGAGGTTAGGTTACAAATGCATGTTGGTAGTGCTGATGGTACAGCACTGGTGTTTGCACTGCTAAATCTACATAAAAACCAAGGACAATTAGGATGTATGCAGTCATGCACGATCATTTTTGGAGCCATTGTACAATATTTATGCTCCTTTATGCTTCATCTGTTCTGAATTCCACGTCTCGTTCAGCTGGAGCCCCGTTGAAAGCGTTGTGCAGAGGGTAAGGCTGTAATTGTGCAGTTTATTCAGGACAGCATGAATTTTGCAATATTGCTACTGACTTCAAATCTTCATGAATGATATCTACATGAGTGCAGTTCTCCAGTACCCATCATGCACTGTCGAGGATTAAAAGAATATCATAGGGCAGCCTGAAGCAACCAACATCTGCTCTTGGACATCTCATATTAGCAGTGACATTCCCCACAGGAAATCAATTCTGTTCTGCTGGTGGGATTGGTTCTCTCTGGTTCCTAAAAAGTGCTTTTGCAAGAGCAGAGGGGGAAAAAAACCGGGAAAAGAAAAATAACAAGTAGAAGGAAAATAAAAAAAATAATGATAAAAAAGTAAAAAGGAATTAAACAGGAAAAACAAAATAAAAATAATAATAAAAATAATAAAAATAAATTTAAAAAAGGGAAGGGAAGGGGAGGAAAGAAAAAGAAAAAGAAAAAAAGAAAAGAAAAGAAAAGAAAAAAGAAAAGACAAAAGACAAAAGACAAAAGAAAAGAAAAGAAAAGAAAGAAAAGAAAAGAAAAGAAAAGAAAAGAAAGAAAAGAAAAGAAAAGAAAAGAAAAGAAAAGAAAAGAAAAGAAAAGAAAAGAAAAGAAAGAAAAGAAAAGAAAAGAAAAGAAAAGAAAAGAAAAGAAAAGAAAAGAAAAGAAAAGAAAAGAAAAGAAAAGAAAAGAAAAGAAAAGAAAAGAAAAAGAAAGCCAGTTGACAAAGTTTATAAAGAGTCCTTGGAAAGCAAATAAAAAGTTACATTGAAGTTACCACACTGCTTTCAATGGCACATTTAAAAGAACTCAATCAAAGTGTGAAGACCAAGCATTTAACCCAGCCTGACCTTCTTGAAACCAGTCCATCTCTTTTCTTCTCTGCTCTCTTGATCCTGTCTGAGTGTTGAGAATATTGTTTCCAGGAACACGTAAAGAGGATGGGTCCACAAGTGGACAGTGACAATCAACTCTTAAAAGAGCTGGATATTTCTCAGCTTACTTTGCTCATGGTGTCAAGTAGAACGTTTAGTCTGTCTCATGTACGACTGGACGTGGCACTCGGTGCTGTGGTTCAGTTCACATGGTGATGTTTGGTCAGAGGTTGAACTCGATGATCTTGGAGGTATTTTCCAACCTTAATGATTCTATGATTCTATGTAGAGCTCCAAAGGAAAAACTAGTTTTGAGTGTTTTGCATCACAAAGACCATATGAGGATAACCTTCATTGAAACTCATGAAGCATTCAGTTCATTGAGTCATCAATAGAACAACTTGGAAATAGTTTTGCATTACAAAATGGCATTATAATTTACTAAAATTTTTAAATCTTATAGGATTTGTTTTGGTGAAATTTCCTAAGAGAGAAGAATTCTTTTCAGTTAATTCGAAGTGAATGGTGAAAGTAGCACAAGTCTTCTCACGAGAGTGCTTCTGTGGAGAAAGGAAGCTAGAAATCTGAGAGCTCTGCAGCTAAAGAAAGGCTGGAACAAATGCCTTCTGCTCCTGGATTCATAATCCGGTCTCTAAATTATAACTGACATATGCTTACGTGAAAAAACCCAAAACAACTGAGTCAGTTTTGTCCAAAAGAGTGTCTTAGAAGCTTATATGTGACAGGAGATTTTACAGAAATGGGTTTCCACCTGATACTGAGACTTGGTGTTACAGATTAAACTCATTCTTACACAAAGGAACCTAATTCTCCAGAGGTACACAAAAAAGGGACATAAATAATTTGCCATTTTTCAAATAAGTAAAAAAAAAAATAGTGTAGGAAAACTCATTTGCTTTAATGGATAACCTGAAATGAAACAGCACCTGTCAAAGAAAGATGAAAAATAATAGAATGTTCCTTCATTGATCAGGAAGACATGATGCTCTGCAGAAAGTTCATTTTCAGGAGTTCAGTGTACTTTTTGTAAGAAATGAAGCAACATTTCCTCTTGAAAAAGAAAATTTACTCTTTTAACCTTTTGATTCTGTCTTTAAAGATAAAGGATCTATGTGCAAATTAAATATTAGTGAAAATGGTGTAGGAAAAATAAAGCTATAGATACAGAAGAATAAAGTCAGAAAACAGATCAAGCAGAATAGAAATACCTAACAATTTTTCCTATTGTTTGTTTTCCTGAAAAGTCATTGTGTGCCTTATCAAAGTCAGGTAACATAAATGTTCACTGCTAATTCCCCTGACAGTCCACACAAAATATATTTTATGTTGTAACTGGAATTTCTTTTGTACTGAGCCAAACAGCTTTTTTATGAAATGAAAGCTGAGTGCAGTTCTCAGGTAGAGCACTCGGGAGCTCTGCTGCACTGACAAAAAATTACATTACTGTCCTAAAAGGTATTGCATCCTCAGTTTGGCAGATTGTGGCATTGATCTCACATTACTCCTTGTATTTGATTGGAAAAAGAACTAAAACTCAGTTTTAGCAAAAACAGACAAGGGCAAAAGTCAAATGAGAAATAGGCAATGTGGTGAATGGTATGTGGAGACTCACCTGACTGAGCACAGGGATCCAGCTCAGGGTAAGCTGGAGCTACTGAGTCTAATGATTAGGTCTCTACAGGATAAAAACAGGAGCTTAGGCTCTGCCTAAGCAGACATTGCCTGCAAACATTGCCATGCAGGTATTTCAGTTTTAGCAGCATTAATTGGAAGCTGAATTCCACCTGGGCACTTTCCTCTGAAGAGCAATAAACCTCAACCACGCGACCACAAATCTCTCTGCACCTCTTAGGGGAGGTTCTGGAGAGTCCCTGGGCAGGGATATGCTTTTACCTCAGCTCAATTTTGTCATAAACATTTTGAACAGCTACAAGTTTCAATTGTTATCCTCTGTCTCCCCATATTTAAATCCTCATAATGAGAAAATTTGCTTCTCTTTCGGTCCTTCAGGGATTTCGTACATAGAATTATTATTTTGGCATGAGTTGGTTAGAGCTGAGAACACAAAATGAGCACCTAAAGCTATGGAAGGAGATTTATGATCTTTAACTTTGTTCTTATAATGAAAATAACTTTTTTTCTCACATGAATAACCTTTGTATAAGCAGGAGACAGAGATTTGTCTGCAAACTAAGGGTCAACAAATTCATTAACACCTCGTGCTTTATATCAAGTTAATGCCATGCCCTGCTTTCACCAACACAGAAGGCTAAATATTTTCTAAGAAAACAAGAAAATAAAGAACCAAAATGGAAAGAAATGCCTTCAAACTGAACCTTAGAAATCAAGGCACTGCTCAATACACACACAGTTTTTCCCAAGGAGAAAGACAAATAGAAATGAACTGCAAATGATGTGTTTTAGTCATGTTGCTGGTTCATGAGTCTTAATCCATGGATTTATCTAGATCAATATAGAAATAATAATTAAAAAAAAAAGACGGAAAAGAGTGGTGAAAAATGTTACTGACCCCATTTAAGTAGCCTCCTTGGTGCTGAATTACTTACTACAACCTTTACACCTTTCTCTCTGATTGTAAAACATAGAAAGCCTTTTTAGGTGCACGATTCAAAGAACATACAGTAATTTTTGCTTTGAACTGCCTCGCAAAAGAGCCTGTATCACTGGGCAGAAGCACAACGAGCTGCTGTCCGAACATGACTCTCTGAGTTGGATGTCATTGGAGAGTACAAAGATGCCCCAGTGACAGCATGAAGTAAAGCTTCCACACTGACAAATGGCACAAACTGTTCCCAAGACGAATGGCTAAAGTATTAAATTATAACACTGCTGGATATCTGCCCTGTGTGGCACCATGTATTTATTCTTTTGTTTCAAGTCAGATAGTGTAGTTACTGCAGATGAGTGAGAAGTCTTTGAGTTTAAGTGCCAGAGGCTAAAGAGATTTTGCCTCAGGATAAAATACAGAAATTATTTAAGAACTGAAAAGTATTGTAAATTTAATAACAATCATGAATAAATTAAACCAGCCTAATTAAAAAATGATAAAATGATATGCTCTGTAAGAAAAGCCTGACTGTGGAAAGTGTTCTGTTCATATGGAAACGTTTAACTTCTCCAATCCCAGTGCCTGCCTTAGAGATGACATCTGTATCTTTTTTTTTTTTTTTTTTTTTTGTGCTAACATGCTATCTTGGTTCTGCATCTTCTTCTCTCATTTAATGCCACAGTTATCCAGTTCAGTTTGAATTATGTACATGTTATACCCCACTGCTTCACTTTTCCCCCAGTCAACTGGGAGGAATACAGGGAAATTGTCTGAGCAGCCAGGGACTGTGTTAGGAAAGCTAGAGCCCTCATAGAAATAAATCTGGCCAGGGACATCAAGAACAACATGAAAATTTGGGGCTGTTCAGTATGAGAATCAGAAGGCTCCAGGGAGACCTTTTAGCACCTTCCAGTACCTAAAGGGACTCCAAGAGAGCTTGAGAGGGACTTTTGGCAAGGGTCTGGAGTGACCGTACAAGGCGAAATGGCTTCAAAATGAAAGAGGTTAAAGTTAGAAAATATATTTGGAAGAAATTCTTTCCTGTGAGGGCAGTGAGGCACTGGACCAGGTTGACCAAAGAAGCTGTGGATACTCCATCCCTGGAAGTGTTCAAGGCCAGGCTGGATGGAGCTCGGAGCAACCTGGTCTAGTGGAAGGTGTCCTTTCCCATGGCAGGGGGGGGGTTGAAAGGTTAAGTCCTTCCAAGCCAAACCATTCTAGGCTTCTATGAACTGCAATCACAAACAAGGAGTAGCAAACAAGGCCCTTAGAATTGTCTTCTACTTCCTGGGATGTTTCTTCCCGAATGGCCACAGATGCCCCTAAAGGAATTTACTCCTGTTGTCTCATGAAACTGTTCCTCTGTTAATCATTATTATCTGGTTCCAAACTCTGTTTCTGACTTCATCTCTTCTAGATGCTCTTTTTTTCTGTCTTACTGCTACACAGAGTTTCATTCTCTGCTGGGTTCATTACACAGGATCCTTTACTCTTTAAGCAATAAGTGTAAAATGATGTATTGTTGATCACACAGTATAATAAAATCCAGCTGTTTGGTAGCTGAAAACCAGAGTGAATTGTGGTTCTTTCTATAAAAGTGGACGTGATTTCTCCTAAAACTGCATTTTGCATTATTCTACAATTTATTTGCCTTCTATTATGTATTTCTCGTGTATCTGCCATTTACTTACATTCTGCCATCACACTTATTACATATTTTTGCCCAGTTATTAAAGCTCTCATCCCTGAAAGCGCCCACAAACCATCTGTGAATCAGATGAATTTGGTGCTCCTTTCATAATTCCAGTGTGCACCCAGCAGTAGCTAGACTGGAACCTTCTTGCTTTCCTGTACATGGCCCAATGTTACACGCAGAATCTTTTTGGGTTTACATTCAAATACATTTTACTTATCCATAATTGCAACTTAGAGGTTCGTTTCAGACTCAAGTTAACCGTGAACAGCATGTAAAAAGACAGAGCAGAAATGTGATATTTTAACATGTTAAGTAAAATAATAGGACCATAGAATCATAAAATGCTCTGAGTCGGAAGGGACCTCAAAGATCATCAAACTCCAACTCCCTGCCATGGACAGGGGCACCCTAAAGCTGAACAGGTTGCCAGAGCCTCATCCAACACTTGAATTCTTCCAGAGATGAAGCATCCACAACTTCTCTGGGCAACCTCTTGCATGTTACTGCCGGCAGTCCAGATTTTAAAATCCCAGCATTCAAGTGGTCAAATAAGTTAAAAACTTACTGGCTTTTTTGTGTGCTCATTTGTTACATGTGTTTTTGTTTCATTCTAGAATTTCCAGCAACTTCCAGTATAAAGAAATACATCTTCACATAAATTTTTATATACATAAATTTTTATGTATATATATATATATATATATATATATATATATATATATAAAACACTCTTCTACAAATTGACAGTGAGAAAGAAAATTAATTGAGGGAATGGTCTTTCAGTTGTCTCAAGGACAGGAGATTGTCTTCAACATAAGTCTCTGCTTCTCATGCAGAGGAGTCTGGGCCCTCCATGGCACAGGAGAGCTTTCCTCCAGGGTTCTCATTTGTACCAGCTCTCCACAAGATGAACACACACAAGTGGACAAAACTGTTCAAGAGACCGATAAGAATTACATTTTCCATAAAATAATGTCCTCTATGGTAATTACAGCTCTGTTTTTCAGGAAGAAGCTGGATACACCTGCTGACAAAAGTGTGTCTAGACTCATAAAGGTTTGTATCACTAATGAATAATTCTCTCATATGATACCTACCTCTTCAAATTAAAAGTAAACATTTTATGTTAAAGAACTGAATATTCTTAAGCTGATCTTTTTTTCTTATATACCAAATATTCTGCTCCTTTAGGTTGGTTTTAATGTTATTATCTGCTATTAACTTCATAGCTGGTATTTCTAAAAGTCATGTGTTAACATATGTGCTGCTAAATAACTCCTTGTATACACAGAATATATAGTTATTTAAGTAATGCGATGCAAAAAACGTAGTGCAGGCACTAACTTCTCCATCTGCAGTTCTACCTTTACTGGAAAAAAAAAAAACTACAGGAGGTATAATGTTTTAACTCTTTAACCCCTTTTTGATATGTATTTGATCCCATTATAATACATTTTTACTGGAAAAAAATAAAGTGATTAATATTTTGCTACAATAGCTCCCTAGTGTCATATTCCCTAACAAAATCCTTAGTCCATCATTTCTCTGAAAAAAATTCACAGTGTTCCAATCTGTAAGCGTACTACCCAACTGGGACATGGCTTTTTGGCTGAATTTCTTCCTTTCTTTTCTTTTACTTCTTACTGGCAGAGAGGTGGAAGGCTGACAAGGACCCAACTATAAATCATTCATTTTCAAAATGATGTTTTGACCAACTTCTGGAACTGTGGAAATTATTATTGCAGCCTTTGTATGGGATCTAAATTATGCCACAGGCTATGGTTCCCTACGTGACCATACAACACCTGCAAACTGCACATTCCTGTAATTATTTTCTTATTACTCTGATAATCCCATCTTTTCCAGTATTCCCAGCTAGAAGGTGATAGCCTGAAGGGCAGAAAGGGCAGGAGATAAGATCAGAATTTTAGACTTTGATTTTACAGGAAGTAGGTTCTGTGTTTTCCCCAGTCCTGTTAATAAAGCCACAGAAATTCTGAGTAATTTCTAACATATCCACAACAGGGTGTTTCACTGTTGTTTTGTGTTTGTTTTTTTTTTTTTTTCCAAGTCCATCCGGTAGATATTTTTCTAGCACAGATGGAATAACATGTCAGTGGAGATTCCTTCTTTTCCTTCTCTTGGCAAAAAGTCCTCTGGGACAGGATTGCCTTAAGCAACAGCAGCCAGGCAGGGGTGCCATAATGAAAGCATTGACTTGTGATGTTACTGACCTTTGCAAAACTGTGCCTCTGGAAAGGCAATATCAAATCCTATAGTAGCAAAAATTAGGCTACAAGAGCAGCTATAAAAAAACTTAGCGAGCTGGATCTTATCACATCCGTGCAGGAGAGATAAGCACAGTCTGAGCCCCTGAGGTAGCTCAGACAGCAAGATACAAACTTACAGAATAAGGGACACTGATTCCCAGCGATGACTCAGCCTAGTCCACATGGACCCTCTGGTTGTGATAACCTGGTTTGTTTGCTGTTTTTTCCAACAGACACTAACCCCCATTTTTCCAGGTAGTGACGCTGGCTGTGCTGGAATGCCTGCATGAGTCTGTTAAAGATATGTGAATCAGCTTTATTTATAAAACAGAAGGCAGGTTTTGACAGGTGTGGAGGTACCAGCTGCCTCCTCAGGCAGAATTGCACTACTCCTCCTAGTTCCTCCTAGCTAGGATTAGCTCAATTTTAATTTCCAGCTGCTGGATTTTGTGATGCATGTGTGGGAATGTTTAGTGAAAGAGGTCCTTCCCTGCATAAGTACTTACTGATAATCGTAAATTTTCTTCCTGTCTTTTCCTGGAGCAGATTGAGCAGACTGAGCTTGTGTGATCTCTGTCCACAGGGACAGTTAATATAGGAAAGCTTTAAAAAAAAACCAAAAAAAGTCTCAGATTTCTGCTCATAGTATCAAAAGCCTTGGTGAGATCAACAAAGGTTACATAGAGACCTTTATTCTGTTCCCTACACTTCTCTTGCAGTTGTCTGAGAACAAATACTATGTCTGTGGGATGACACCACCCTTGTTGCCCACACAGAAGCAACCATGCAGCATTTAACATCCTGCTTTGCAGACGCTGCTGAGCTCTTTGGGCTGGAAGTCAGCTTAAAGAAGACAGAAGTTCTCTATCAACTTGCACCTCAGGAAGTCTTCCATCATCCCCATATCACCATTGGCCAATCAGAGCTCAAATCAGTCCAGCAGTTTAATTACCTAGGTAGCCTCATCTCCTCGGATGGTAAGATTGACGGGGAGATAGACAACAGGTTAGCAAAGGCATACAGTGCCTTCGGAAAGCTTCATAAAAGAGTTTGGAGAAATAAACACCTGAAGAAAAGTACCAAAATCAGTATTTACAAAGCCATAGTGTTGTCTATTCTCTTATCCAGTTCCAAATCATGGGTCATCTACCGCCACCACCTAGAACCGCGTCTCCTAGAACGCTTCCACCAATGCTGCCTCCGTACAATCCTAAACATCCACTGGTCAGATTATGTGACCAATACATCTGTTCTAGAACAAGCAGCTATCACAAGTATTGAGGCCATGTTGCTGAGAACGCAGCTGCGTTGGGCAGGGCACGTCTCAAGGATGAAGGACCACCACCTCCCTAAGATCCTGCTTTATGGGGAACTTGCCACCGGCTGCCGCAAGAGAGGAGCCCCGAAGAAAAGATACAAGGACTCCCTGAAACAACATCTCAGCTGTGGAGGAACATCAGAGCGACTGGGAGAGATTTAAAGCCTGGAGAGACTTATACTGAGCCTAAAGAAGCTGACTATGGACTTTCATGTTATTCCTCAGTTTATTCCATGTTTTATGTACCCTCACATGCATACTCCTGTATTAATCCCCTTGGTTTATATTATTCGGGGCTTGTTCTGGACTTACCCTGATGTTTTCCCACCAAAAGTTGTTTACCACCTTGTCCTCCCCTGGTTTCCCGCTCATCCCACTGTGACTGGCTAAGAGGTGCCGCAGTGCGGAGTGAGTTCCCATTGATCCCTGTTGTTTAACTCCTCCCAAGATCCTCCCTACTTTCTCTCATTCCCCAATCCCGTGTTACCCTGAGATGTCAATCCCATGCTCTGCCCTAGTTATCAGACCTTCCCTTATCCAAACCCTATATAAATCCTTGTTCTCCTTCAATAAAGCAGCCATTGCACCCTGACCTTCTACCGTGTCAGAACCCTCTGTGCAGTGCTATGTCCCTATTCCTCTTCCAACAGGCCGTGGCACTCAGCCTTGGCCATAGCGATCAACATAACTGGTCTACTCTGGCCTCCAATCAGGAGGCCTAGAGACACACTATCTGTAACGCTGCTGCTTCCTTTGAGAATGCACACAGGATCACTCTCGAGGAGAAAAGACAACGCAGAAGGAATCGTGTCCTGCAGAATATGCCACCTAAGGAGTCTTTCTGCTGTGCCTTTTGCAACGGGACATGTCTATCTCGTATTGGCCTTATTAGCCACCAGCATGCTTGTAACAAATGTGGATAGAGCCTTTCCCAAATCTTCGTTCACGAAGCCCAGCCGTGATGATGATGAAAAAATGTCTCAGAATTGTTTCCAGTTTTTAAAAGATTAGACACTAGAACTAGGTATGGTATTCCAGTAACAGCCCACTGATATTTTCTGTAAACATGTCCTGCTTCCTTCCGCACTCCTGTGGGTTACTATTCAAACCTCATCCTCACATCACACACAACATTCCCATTCAGGTAAGATGCTCTCAATGAGTTGAGAAAAAAAATTAGCAAATGTATTGAACAATGGTCTTAAGCTAAAGGAGGGTACATTTTTCCACAACTTTTGTCATATGTCTTTCCTAGTCCTCAAAGAGATTTTACTTTATATTTCCAATGGGAGTGCATACCCAGAATATTGGAGCCATTGTTCGTCTGAGATGAGTCAACTCAATCTACTGTGATGACCTGTTTAGAGCCTAATTTGGGCAAAGTAATATTAGAGCAGAGCTAGCTGCAAGTATAACCTCTCCAAACATGCACTGGGCAAAACATGTCTCCTCTGCAACCACTTCTGTGGGAGCCCTGGAAAGCCATGACATTGGTCTAGAAGCTCTACTGTGCAGCCAGACATGACCTTGGGTGGTGTGGACCACAAAGATAGAATGGAACAGTGTGCAAAGGCCCATGGGAAAGCATCTAGGAAAGGGAGAAACATGAAGTAGTGTGAGAGAAATCTCCTGGTCCTTCTGGCTCGACCTTCAAGCATTCAGCCAGCAGGACATCACCCACAAGGTGCCTCAGTCGTCCTGTGCAGTCCTGCTGCTGTCCAAGGCCCTCTCAAGGCAGCTGCTCCAGCACTCCTGAGGCAGCAGGACAAGCTGCCGGGCTCCAAACAGCCTGTGGAGCCTTGGGAGCAAAGGCGGCAGCAGAGCAGCAACTGCACTGGCAAAGTTCTCAGGTGCAGACACAGTGCAGCTGCTCGGCATCTCCTGCGCGGAGAGCAGAAATAAAAGAAAGGAATGATCACACACCAGTATTTCTGTGGTAACTCTACAAGGATCTCCCCGGCCCGCGTAGCTTGGGACGCAGGGATTGCCCACCCGGACCGGGGAGGGAGAAAGTGCTCTGGTGCGACCGCATGTCACTTGGAGTGTAAGGCTGAAAGCCAAAGCACATGTCCAGGGCTTTCCCTCTTGGAGAAGGCCTTGGGGGTTGTGGAAGACACCTGACATGCAGCAGCTTGAGAAGCCAATCTTAGCAGAGAATGCAGCACAAATCCTCCAAACGCGCATATGTAGGAAACCAAGAAAATGCACGGTGGAGGACTGCATCTATGAGCGGTGGAAAGCGAACACGGAAATCTGTGAGGAGTTCCTCGGCACTGTGGAAGAATGCACTTTCTCTACCTTTGTTTGAGGAGTTAAAATGTTGAGGCACTTTATATTTATTAGCAATGTTAATTATTTATTGATAATGTTAATGTTGTATGTTTGAAGTGTTATTGCCTTATAATATCTCTTAGATTGTCAGTCTCCCTCAGAGTTTATTACCCCTATTCGCGCCCTTGTTTGTGATTGGTGCAGAATTGCTGCATTGCAGTATCTAATTTATTAGTAATCACTTGTTTGAATAGCTCCACCCTTATTTTTCCTCCATTGGTCTGTATTTGCATGCTCCTCCCCAACTCCTCCCCTTTTTCCAGTATCTTCCTTCCGGACCCCATTTAATCCCGATGCTCTCCTCAATAAAGGACCATTTCACCTCTTGCTCCGAAGTGGTTGAACCCTTTTTCTGTACGGGTCGCGACACGCATGGGGCACACACCATCTCCTCTGTACCCACTGTTTCACTGGGCCCATTGTTCCCACCCAGCGGCAGCACTGGATTCACACACAGCCTGGGGAGACCAGAGGGAACTTTCATCTCCTGTGTCTTCCTGACTCTCCTCATGGCACACAAGGCACAGCAAAAGCATACCCAGTGCACAGGGAGCCAGTCCACCTGGACAGTGGCAGCAGCACTGCCCGACCTGCTTGCTGCCTTAGATCCTGTGCCCTGGATACTCAGAGAGAAGCATGCTAGCTCTGTCCAATTCCAGGGACTTGCATTCTATTGCCAAAGCTTTGGTATATGCAGAGGACCTTTGAGTTGTGCAATGCCCAACTGGACTCAGGTCACAGCCTCTCTCTGTAAGCTCCTGTGTCTGGAGGGGCTGGGAATATTGTTCTGGCCAGGCTGATCCATTCAGAGTCTCTTGCCCGTGTCTCTCTGTGGGAGCTCGTTCTTTCTAAGCAAAGCCAATCAGTCAAACTAGAAACTTCTCCAAAGCCCACCTGTGTGGGAGCCCTGGAAAGCCACGACACTGGTCTAGAAGCTCTACTGTCCTGCCGGCCAGAGCAATTCAAAGCAAATCAGCTTGACCAAAGGAAGACCTTCTGGAGGCCTGCTCTGTCCACTCAGGACTTTCAGGGTCTGCAACTGAGCTCTTGAAGGGACAGGTCAACTTCCACCTGTGAGCTCAAGATAGAGCTGCACCTCACATCTCCACAGCCAACAGGATCCCTGAGGTATTGTCTTCTCTCTTACGCAAAGCCTTTCTTTCTTCAAGGACACTTGGCCTTAGGAATAAAGAGAACAGGCAAGTCCGAGTCTCTGCCCATTGTCGAGGTTTATTTGCTATTGCAGAGGCACATGTCAAACTTCAGCCTCCAGAAGAGCAGGTTCAAGCTAAGCCAAGCTTAGAGCCATCTCAAGGCTCTTTTCCACTCCACAGTCCCCTTCGGATTCTGCCAGTCAGGAAAATCTTTGGTATGTGATGGTTGCAGGTCCTTGCTCACTTTGACAAGTGGGCTGGGCTGGATGGGGGAAATGGGCAAATCCCCAGGGGACTTTGTAAGCCAAAGCAGGAGATGGAAGCCCTGCAGGGCCAGGCGCAGTTCTGCCAGTGGTGCTGGCTCCGGGCAGCTGAGGGCTCTCTGTGGAGGCTTTGGGGCTTTGTGCGTTTGGCCAAGAGACCCCCAGGATCTCCTGAGGAGGATCTAGCGCTGAGTGTGGAGAGGATGCCCAGCAGCCACTGAGCAGGGGGGTGCGGGTAAAGGGCGGGGCTTGGCGGTCAGTCAGCTGATGTGTCTGTGGTGGCTGTGACATCACAGAGGACAGGTCACAATGGGAGCTGTCCCTAAGGACAACAGCGGGCAGCCCCAGGGCAGTTGGACTTGGGCGATCAGTGAGTACAGATGCAGGGGGAAGGCTGGGATGGATGGGGGATGGGGATGATGTCCAGGGGGGTTTATAGCCCTGAGGGAAAGCTGAGCCCCTCCCAGCAGGGCCCGGTTATGCCCCTGGGGCCTGGCACACAGCTGCTCAGGGCTCTCTGTGGTGGCAGGTGCCCAAAGAGGCTTTGGGGATGGGCCGGCTGCCGCTGGCTCCAAGGGATGCTGCGGTGTGGCAGGGTTGGGGTCTCGGGAGGCTCTGCTCGGGTGTCTCTTGCCTTTTGCCGGGGCACAGCCCAGCCAGGGGCTGACAAGGAGGCTCCGGGCTGGGGCAGGATGGGCCCTGTGCTGTCTGCAGCCAGGCACTGCCTTCCCTTCAAGCCTCAGTGCCCATGCTCCCTCCCACCCCGAGCCACTGAGCAAACTTGTCTCCCATCTCCTGCAGGCCATGGATTCAGCACTTGTGCTCCTCCTGGCTGTGCTGGCCGTCCTGCCCAAGCCGACCCACGATCGTCCGAGCGATGCAGTCGCTGTGGAGAGGATGAAGAGACGGCAGATTTTTCTCGAGGAGAAGATGAGCGAGCTGTGGGAGGAAATCGCGTGGAGGAGGGCCCTGGAAAAAGTTTCACTCCTGTGGATCTTGCAGCACTGGCTCTTCTGGGTGGCTGCAGCAGCTGTGCTCTGCTGGCTGGCCTGGCGCCGTCAGCGGGACAGCTGGCGAGGAGAGGAGGAAGAGCTCGGCGCAGCAGCCGGGGCCGTCAGGCCTTTCCCAGAGCTCAGCCGGTCACCGCTGCAGCAACTGCCCTACATGGGCCGCACCCTGAAGAAGCTGGTGCGGGACCTGCTGGAGGTGTGCCAGGTGCTCTCCCAGAACACCTTCATGCCAGAGCTGCACCCAGCCACCCAGAAGCAGGGCACCATGGAGTCCTGGAGTGACCTGGGGCACCAGATCGTCTACCAGCTGGTCGTCTTCCTGAGGCCACCCCCCAGGCACTCTTTCCAGCTGCAGCCGCCCGACGGCAAGAACGTGCCAGAGAGGTGCTCCAACATCCGGGTGGTGCTGGAGTGCTCGTGCTCCAGCACGACGGGGGAGACGTCGTGCTTTGTCCACCCCACGCACGACGCTCAGCCCTCGCGCCTGCTACGCACCCTCTGCACGGACTCCCACTTGGAGGTGCAGAAAGTCACCGGCTGGGTGCAGGACTTGGTGGAAGCAGCCTGGGAGCGTTTGCCCCAGTGGCATGACTGGAAGCTCCAGCTGCTGCCCTCCTCCCGCTCCTGCAGGCTCCTGCTGACCGGCCCCTGCGAGGTGCAGCTCTGCGCTGAGCTGATCTTGGCACTGCGGCAGGGCCGGCCAGGCAACTTCCTGGTGCTGGAATAGGCACCTGCAGCTCTCCCACCTGCTGCTTTAGTCTAGGGTAGAGTTAAGAGTAGGATAGTAGAGTAGGATAAGAGTAGAGTAGGATAGATTAAGGATGGGGTTAGATTTTCCAAGGGTTGGTTTAGGCTGGGCTAGAGTTAGGCTTAGGATGGCCTTAGGCTTGTAGGGGGTTAGATGTTAAGGTAGTGTTTTCCCAAGGGCGGGTTTAGGCTGGGGTAGAGTTAGGCTAAGATAGATAGTCAGGATAGGCTTCCCTCTTCTGCATCTACTCCACGTGGGGTTCCTCCACGTGGAGGGAAATATAGTTAACAAAGATAAGGAGAAGGCTGAGGTACTTAACACCTACTTTGCCTCAGTTTTTAGCAGTAAGACAGGTGGCCCTCAGAACAACTGGCCTCTAGAGCAGATAGACAGAGACAGAGAGCTGAATAGCCCTCCTGTATTCCAGGAGGATGTAGTTAGCAACTTACTGAGCCAGCTGGATCCTAACAAGTCTATGGGACCAGACGGGATCCATCCCAGGGTGATGAGGGAGCTGGCAGAAGAGCTTGCCAAACTGCTCTCCATCATCTTCCAACGGTCCTGGCTCTCTGGGAAGGTCCCAGATGATTGGAGGTTGGTGAATGTCACCCCAATCCACAAAAAAGGCTGCAAGCAGGACCCTGGCAACTACAGGCCTGTCAGCCTGACCTCGGTGCCTGGCAGGGTTATGGAGCAGATCATCCTGAGTGCAATCACACAGCACCTTCAGGATGGACAAGGGATTAGACCCAGCCAGCATGGGTTTAGGAGGGGCAGTGTTGGAGGAAATAAAGACGATTGGGAGAGATACGAAGCTTGGAGAAGAATTTATAATCCCTGACAGGACTTTAATACACCGGATTTGACCTATGATACTGATTATGACACCTTCTGGACATGACCGTTGTACCCCAGTTATCCCCAGTTTATGGTTGTAGTGTTATGCTGTTTTATGTACCCCTGTTGTTGTTGTTAAAATTTTGTCCTCCATATTGTCCCCTTCTTCTTCCCTCAGTTTTCCCGCCTTTTCCTTGCTTTCCCACTCCTCTGCCTGCCACTGGTTAGGATTTGGTGCAGTGCAGAGGTAGCTCCCATTGGTCCTCTCCCCCGGGGATATCCAAACTCCTCCTCTCCTTACCCAGCTGCCCAATCATCATGTTACCCCAGTTGTCAGTCTCATGCTCCTCCCTAGCCCAAGTTCCACCCCTCATCCAACCCTATATAAGTTGTTACCCCTCAAATAAACGTTGGCATTGCTTCACCAACCTCCACCGTGTGAAGGACCCTTCCTTGCAGTGCCCGACCCCATTCCCTTCTCCCAGCGGGTCGTGGCAGGGCAGGTCCTGTCTGACCAACCTGATCTCTTTTTACGATCAGGTGACCCACCTGGTGGATGAGGGGAAGGCTGTGGATGTGGTCTATCTGGACTTCAGCAAGGTCTTTGACACTGTCTCCCATAATATACTCCTGGAAAAGCTGGTAGCCCATGGCTTGGACAAGTGTACCCTCTCCTGGATTAGGAGCTGGTTGGAGGGTCGGGCCCAGAGAGTGCTGGTGAATGGAGCTGCATCCAGCTGGCGGCCGGTCACCAGTGGTGTTCCCCAGGGGTCTGTGTTGGGTCCAGTCCTGTTTAATATCTTTATTGATGATTTAGATGAGGGGATTGAGTCCATCATCAGCAAATTTGCTGATGACACCAAACTGGGAGGGAGTGTCGACCTGCTGGAAGGCAGGAGGGCTCTGCAGAGGGATCTGGATAGACTTGAGAGATGGGCTGATTCCAATGGGATGAAGTTCAATAAAGCCAAGTGCCGGGTCCTGCACTTTGGCCACAACAACCCCCTGCAGCGCTACAGGCTGGGCACAGAGTGGCTGGAAAGCAGCCAGGCAGAAAGGGACCTGGGGGTACTAATTGACAGGAAGCTCAACATGAGCCAACAGTGTGCCCAGGTGGCCAAGAAGGCCAATGGGATCTTGTCCTGTATCAAAAATAGCGTGGCCAGCAGGAGCAGGGAAGTGATCCTTCCCCTGTACTCTGCGTTGGTGAGGCCACACCTTGAGTATTGTGTTCAGTTCTGGGCCCCTCAGTTCAGAAAGGATATTGAGGTGCTGGAGCGGGTCCAGAGAAGAGCAACAAGGCTGGTGAAGGGACTGGAGCATAAGTCCTATGGGGAGAGGCTGAGGGAGCTGGGGTTGTTTAGCCTGGAGAAGAGGAGGCTCAGAGGTGACCTCATCACCGTCTATAACTACCTGAAGGGAAGTTCTAGCCAGGTGGGGGTTGGTCTCTTCTCTCAGGCACTCAGCAATAGGACAAGGGGGCACGGGCTTAAGCTCCGCCAGGGGAAATTTAAGTTGGATATCAGGAGAAAATTCTTTACAGAGAGAGTAATCAGGCATTGGAATGGGCTGCCCAGAGAGGTGGTGGATTCACCATCCCTGGAGATTTTTAAACGCAGATTGGACGTGGCACTGAGTGCCATGATCTAGTAAATGGACTGGATTTGGACCAAGGGTTGGACTCGATGATCTCGGAGGTCTTTTCCAACCCAATCGATTCTATGATTCTATGATTCTATTTTGCTCCCTTTCTGTTTCCAACTTGAAAATAAAGAGAAAGGTTGAGCAGAACTTGCCCAGTGTCAAGGCCTCTTCTGTTTCTCGTACTGCCGGGCTGGGGCTGGGGCTGCCTGGGGAGTTGTCTCTCTTCTTGCTCTCTTTCTCTCCCTCGCCTCTTAAATTCATCCCTTGCCTTCTCTCTTCCCTTGCACCTGAGCCCTTTTTCCAAAGCCCACTGCTGTGTGCTTATCCACTAGCTCAGGCACTAACAGACCACCGTCCATGCCAAGGATGGAATTTACTTCTAAACTAGTTGGAGTTTTTCGCAGACCTTGGGACTTTGGGCATTCCTCTGGAGCACGAGCACGTACAAATCCTGGGGGCTCCCTTCTCATTAAGAGTGCGATGTCTAAGTGAGCTGGTCGAGTGCAAGTTGTCCCTGCCCATGGCAGGGGTTTGCAACTCCCTGGTCTTTAGGGTGCCTTCCAACCCCAAGCAGTCTGTGACTCTGGGAAGGAGGGCCTTTGCCTCCTCCTACCCCCAGCAGGAGGCCTCCATTCAGCCCTTTCTTTTCATCGACTTCCTTCAGCCTGCTGGGGGGGAGGGTGCAGGACACCCTTGGTCTTTTGTTTTCTCCCACGACTGCTACTGTCTCCAGGAGGCCAGAGCATGGCTCCCCCAGTCTATCTCCTCCTCTTGGATACTTTGGAACCTTTCTAGCTCCTCTCGCAGCTCCACCAGCAGGCGCAGCAGATCAGCCACCTGGTCACACCTGCACAGCTGCTGCCTCTGCTGCCGTCCAACAGCAGCACCAGCTCTGGCACTCCCTGCAGCCCCAAAGCTGGGCGGCTGCAGGTTTGTGTGGCAGCTGCCACTACGTTGCAAATGCCTCTGCGATACGTGCAGGGATATGTCTTTCAGCCGAGTGGGTCCGTGGCTGAGCTACGTGCGAGAGGCTGATGAGCCCCCAGGGCACCCCTGGAGCTGGTGGCTGTCCGCACCCTCCCTGCTGCGGGGGTGGAGCCGCCGCTGAGGCGGAGCTGCGGCGCTTCCCGCTCGGGGGGAGGTGGGGGCGACTCTGTCAGCGCTAATTTCGAGGTGTCTCCGGTTTGGGAAAGCTCCCCACGGTCCCTGAGCTCGATCCCCGGTGGCAGAGCGCGGCTGCCGGGGCGGTTCGCCTCAGGGTCTTTGCTGAAAGACACGGTGGTTCCAGCGGGTTTGAATGGCCGCCGCCGGCCCTGGCACCGCCCGCGCTGAAGGGGCGGAGCCGCCACCGAGGCGGAGCTGCGGCGCGTCGCGGCTGTGGAGACTGCCTGGGCGCTGGTTTCGGGGTTTGACCGGATCAGCAAAGCCCCCGAGGGTCGATGAGCGCCAAGCCCGGCCCCAGAGCGCGGCTGTCGGGGCGGTTCGCCTCAGGATCTTGGCTGAAATGGTGGTTGCAGCGGTTTTGAACCGCCGTCCGTACCGGCCCCGCCGGGGCGAGTCAGAGCCGCCGCTGAGCTGCGGCGCTTCCCGCTGGGGGATGGGGGCCCAGGACACCACCCGCAATCCCACTGAATGTGCTGAGTTGGACGGGTCCCCCAAGGATCCTCCAGTCCAAGCCTTAGCCCTGCACAGGACCAGCCCCAAGAATCACCCCATGTGCCTGAGAGTGTCACGCCAATCTTTCTTCAACTCTGTCAGCCTTGGTGCTGGACTGTTTCCCTGGGGAGCCTTTTCCAGTACTCAACGAGCCTCTGGATGAAGAACTTTTTTCTAATACCCAAGCGAAGCCTTCCCTGACACAACTGGAGGCCGTTTCCTCGGGTCCTGTCACTGGTCACCACAGGGAAAAGATCACTGCCTGCCCCTCCTCTTCCTCTCAGGAGGAAATTGTAAATGCAGTGAGGAAATTAACCCTGTCCCAGCCTAAACCAGGACATCCCTCAAGTTCCCTCCCCCGTGCAGCAGTACGGGAAGCAGAAAAGGGCTTGGTGCTGTGCAGATACTGCTGAGCAATAAGTAAAACATCCCTGGATTATGAAGTTTGTTTTCATCACAAATCCAAACACAGCCCCCATGCTGGTCACTAATTTACCAGATCTGTCTCATGCACCCCCAGCCCCCTGGCCAGCATGTCAGCAAACCACGAAAAGAGCCCTCAGACATCCTTCAGTGTGGGAAAGTGGACAGAGAACGCCCTGAGCCTCAACTTAATGTAAACTGCCAATGGCCTCCTGGCTTGTGTCAGCAATGGTGTGGCCAGCAGGACCAGGGCAGGGACCGTCCCCCTGTGCTGGGCACTGGTGAGGCCACACCTCAAGTGCTGTGTCCAGTTCTGGGCCCCTCCCTTCAGAAAAGACATTGAGCGGCTGGAGTGTGTCCAGAGGAGGGCAACAGAGCTGCAGGAGGGTGTGGAACATAATTCCTATGGGGAGCAGCTGAGGGTACCAGGGTCGTCCCAGAGACTTGTCTTCCTTAAAAGAAAAGAAATTTAAATGAACAACATGTAAGAGTTTCTTTTCCTTTTGTCAAAGGAAAGAATTTTAGTGTATTTAGGAAACATTTTTAAGTGCAGGGACTTCTGCTGCACAAACCCAGTATTTAACTGTATAAATAAAGCACTAACTAATAAAGAGTCAAGTGTTTGTTGGGGTTTTTCTTCAGTTCGGCATGAAAACTGAATTCTGCTTCATAGCATAATAATATAGGAATTGCCAGTGGATGAGGGAATGGCTGCGGATCTGGTCTGCCTAGACTTTAGGAAAGCCTTTGACACTGGTTCCCACAGCCTTCTCCTGGAGAAACTGGCTGCCCATGGCTTGGATGGGTGAAAAACTGGCTGTGTGTCTGGGCCCAGAGGGTGGTGGGCAGTGGAGTTACATCCAGCTGGTCACCAGTGGTGTTCCCCAGAGCTCAGACCTGGGACAAGTTCAGTTTCATATCTTGGGATTGGGGTCAGTCTCTTCTCCCAAGAAAAAAGGAGTAGGACAAGAAGAAATGCCTCCAAGTTGCACCAGAGTATGTTTAGATTGGACATGAGGGAAAATTTCTTGACTGAAAGGATTTCCCAGCCCTGGCACAGGCTGCCCAGGGCACTGCTGGAGTCACCATTCCTGGAGGGATTTAAAAGCCAGTAAATGTACTTAAGGACATGATTTAGTGGTGGTCTTGGCAGTACTGGATTAAGGGTTGGATTTGATGACCTTAAAGATCTTTTCAAACCTAAATTTTCTGTGATTCAATGCATGTAAATTTTGTTCTGTATATGCTCGTGTTTATATCCCTTATAGTTTGAGGTCAGGCAAAATTATTAGTTTAGGTGGCTTTAAACTTATCTCCATTAACTATCTGTGGAACTTGGGTCTTTTGAAAGACGCTTATAGTAATTTTTAAAAGTAGCCTAAACTAAATAAATTAAATGTGCTGGCTGTCAAACTTAATTATGAATATATAGTTTTCCAGTGTAATGGATTGTTTGGATCTGGTTCTGTAATCTGGAAGTTAAACTATCTACACAACCCCAAATTTCAGGAGAATGATTCACAGTTTTGTGGTTTGAGTGAGCTTTTCCTATGCAGTTTGTGATTACAGGCATGACCATACAGATCTTCACTTAGAGTGTTTCAAGGTCAATAGATGAGATGTTCTATATGAAAGCTTCATACCTTAAGCTCTAACTTCTGCAAAAAGTGGAGTAAGCCTTTTATTTCCAATGGGACAGTAATTTGTTTTACTGGAAAAACATCTGACACTTTTTCAAACAATCTTTTACACTCAGCTAAAATATCACCTTCTCATCTGACTCCCAAATAACTGACCTGGTTAACGCTTTATTTGGTCATTTTCAATGCAAAAGAAAATATAATTATTTAAAATTTGGTTGAGTGTCCTCCAGGAACAAGAGAATATTGTATTTGTATTGCCAGACAAATGAGTAGGAATGGCTTCCTAAAACATAGTTAGCATTTCATACATGCTTTAAACTCAGTTATAGTCTTATTTTCAACTTTTATATTGGGAAAGCAAAGAGTTTTTATTTATTTTAAGTGCACTGGTGATATGAAGTAATCAGTAGTCACCAAAGTTATATTTATAATATCTATATTTAATAATCACTGCTTCCCATTGTATTTACTGTAAAGAAATATATTTAAGTTATAAAGAGCAATTAGCTTGTTCAATCACTATGTACAGTAAGACATTGATTCTGCTCAGCACTACATTGCTATTAGACTCTAGCTGAGTGCAATAACTAATACGTGACTGACAACAGAGAAAGAAAACGTGTTTATTTCAGAGGAATCTGAACAATTTCCAAATGATTAGAGAAAAGATGCTCACTGTAAGGAACTGACACCATTAATTATACACATTATTTGGTTGCTTTTCTTAATAAGTCTCTTTGTAGTGTTTGGATTTCCCTTTTCTAGTGAAAGTAGAGATAATTTAGGCTCAGATATGACTCTATGTGCTTGCTGTTCGCAAACATATCAATCCATATTTATTGTAGCTGACAAATCTGGCAGAAGAAATCACTAATGAAAAACAGCATTAAATTTTATGACTATGAAATCCTGTCATAAAAATTTAAAGGCCAAAAAATAGAAGGGTCAATGGGTGTCATTAATTTTATCTTCATCTGCTGCATTGTATTGGTTAATGCTAGTAGGCAGGTCTATCAGCTACTGACCAGAAGTGACCAGGAGTGGGAAATATAAATCTTATACATATTATATATATATACATATATATGTGTGTGTGTGTGTGTATATATATATATATATATGTAAAAACTCTCCCTCCCTTTTATATAGACATGGACATTTAAATGCACATGGGCATATAGAAGTGCCACAGTATTGTCACTTGGAAATCTCCAAATCTGTCCCTTCAATGCCAAAAATCATATTCGCTATTTCTTAGAAACTACTTCACTCAACACCTGGCACAGAAGTGTCACAAAAAACTCTTGCACAGCTTTCACTCACAACTCAGTGATCAGACCTTCTGTAGGTTCAGCGGTGAGAGAACAAGAACTGTTTCCAATCATTCAAACCATTTCAAATAATTTAAAACATTCTAAGAATTGAAATGTTTCTTAATTACTGGGAAGGGTTCAGGCACATCTATTGAAAAGAAGTAGGAGGGAAAGAAAGAGGGGACAGGAGAAAACTCACCAGGTTTTTGGGATATTATACTGTAACAGGCTGTGTAGGTTTCTCAATTCTACACATTTCTAAGGGCAACAAAATACAATAGAGAGGTTTGCTGAAATCTGAAGATACAAAAGAGTCACATTATGACTTCAAGCTACAGCCAGTTACACAAACAATCTCATAATTTCTTTTTGGTCTAGCAGAGAAAGACCAGTGCATGATGCCACTTCTGCCTTCCTGGTTGCCAGGTTACCACATCCCACTCAGAGGTTACAGCTTGCACTACTTATTGCCTGACATGTGTGAGGTTTTGAGTCTTTAAAAGTCATTAGTTTCTAAGCATATAGGTTTTGTTAGTTCCTCCTCATTTGCTGCCCATCATTATGCAATTGATTATATAAAAGCCTAATCAGTTGGTTTTCAAAAACTTGCAAGGGCCAATCAATCATGTCTGTGAAAAGTTAACAATTCTGTTTGAATCTTCGTTGGGTTTGGATTTTAATGGCTTTTCCATAGCAAAAGAGATTTCACTGTGGGCTGAAAAAAAATATAGCAGAGCCAGTGCTTCTCACTTCTGATAGTCTTTAATTATTATATGTACTCTTATATTAAACAATGAAAAGTGTGGGTCACCTCCCTGCTACTGTACAAGATGTCACAATTTTGACTCACAGTAACATATATACACATATCTATTAAAATATATTATATATAAATGTATAAATGGAGGACTGCAGTTCGTTCTTGACACATCTACCTGCCCCAGAATCGTCTTTTATGGGCTCCTGTGTGGATATCTGCACCAGTGTGGTCTGTCCATGGGGTGCAGGGAATCAGCTGCTCCACTTCAGTGTTTTCTGGCCTTAAATACATTTTCACAGCAGTGCCACAGCTTGGCTTATGGTAGTCTTGGGTGTGTCCTGTGGTGGGGCCACTATGGAACCTACAGGAATGGGCTGGATCTCTCTATGCCCAACATGAGGCAGCTCCAGACTTCTCCTCACAGAGCCTTTCCTGCAGACCCTGCTGCCAACACCTTGCCACGGACACCAACGGAAAAATAACTAATTTCTCCTAATTATTGCTAACTGCCAGTGGGTGAGAGGTTCATGGGTGTTGCCAATTCCTTACATAAAGATTTCACCCTTAACCACATCTACAAAGGCGCTCAACCTGGTCCAAATACTATTTGCAGTGCCAAGAAAGAAATCCTACTGCTCTAGTACAGAAATCAGAAATAAGAAGTCATGGTTCTAGGTCAAAAATATATTTACATTGCTCCTAAGTTGAGCTAGTGATGAAACACAGACTTTTCTTCTGAGCCCTGAGGGATAAGGGCTATTGTTTCTAATGTCATCACTTCATACCTTCTCGTTAACACAACCATGGCTGCAAATATTTTTCTCTGTTTCCTGGGGAGAAGAGGAGGGAAAATACTGCTTTCTTTTTTAAAAGATAAATCTATAGCTTGCCAGCTCTGGAAGGAAAATGCTCCACTTGATCTGCTTGTTCATTAATCTACCAGGAGTCATTACAACTGCACAGAGTCCCAACTAGAGTTTATGGTCTCTGCTCTGTTTGTCAATGTGGAGAGAGTTGTACATGAAAATTTCTAGCCGCTGTATTCAGGAAGAACAGCTCCTCCAAAGAACTGTTTGTCTGCACACTGAACAGAACCTAATTCATATTCTTCCTTAAAAAGCATGACTTGACTCATTGCAACCTTCAAACAGGATTCTTTTAGACTGCTTTTGTGGTTGCGTGGAAGATAAATAGGTTCTTTGATGTGCAGGAGATGACTGGTTTCTTAAATGACAGGACATAAAAAGCTGACTAAGAACAATAACTTAAGTTCCTAGGGTAGAACAAAACAGGTGTCATTTGGTCTGCCTTAAAACTCTGAAGAGATGCACAGGTACTGAAGCATTTGAATGGTTTATCAACAAGGAAACAAACAGGAACCAGTTCTGTTGAGATTGCTTGAATTTGTTGACCATAACATAGCACTTGTAATATATTGTCTGCATTCCTCAGGGATGGATATTGAAGGAGGAAAAAAAAAAAACCACACAACTGATTGTTGTGGGGTTCCTTGATGAGAACAACTACATAATGAAATTTAATAATTTGACTTGTAGGATTTTAAAGCAAGCTTATAATTATAAAGCTTAAACTGTTCAGGATAAAGTATCCTCTTTCAGACATCTGCTTCACAATGCATGTGATTTTGAAAGTTTCAATTAATATAGTTGAACCTTCTCCAGTAACAGGATTGAGAGGAGTAGAAGATTTTTTTTTTTTTTAGAAAAAGATGTTTACAGTCCAATCACATAGAAATACCAGTGATTCAAGTCTTTGAAATAGGACCAGGAGTTTGAAAGGTGTCCAACTTTTAATGATAGAGGTAAAGATCTTTACAATTTTGTAAATACATACATATATATATATATATATATATATATATACCCTTACACACATATATGCATATATTTGAAAATTAAATTTAAATTTTACATGTTCACAGGAAGCTTTGTGGGGAATTTGGTAATGAGTACAAACCATACAAACCATTTATTCTGCTCTGGATAACATTTTATGTCATGTAGGTACTGGCGATCCACCATTCATTGTATCTACCACCTTATTACAAACATGAGAGGTTCTGTCAGCCAGGGATTACTTTTGTTGCAACTAATCATCACAGGAATCACTGAAATTCATAATTAGTGTTTGCAACATAAATTCTCAAGAAGCATTGATTGGCTGACTAAGAAACCAAGAACAGAGAGGTGAACAGAGGTATGTAAAAAAATAAGAGTGAAGCTAAGATAGGAAAGAGGGAGAAAGATAACCAAGTGTTACAATGATATGCAGAATTATTAAGAAAAAATAAATTTAGATTTACAGTAAGAATAGATGTACCCTGAAAAAGATATTGAAAGGGGAGGGAATGGAAATAGAGAAATATATTGTCATGACCAGGGAAAAATATTAGCACACAGTGTTAGGAATTGATGCTTTGGAAGAAACTCCAGAATTCTTTTCCTTGGCCATCATTTCTCTGTCAGTCAATGTCAGTAAATCCCACACCAAGCTATATTATTCTTCTTTTTCTAATCATTGGCCATGTGATGGAAAGCAACCTACTACAGCTGTCTGTCACAGAGGCAGTTGAAGTGACAAATGTTTGTTTCTATGGATCTGAGGTCTCCAGTCTGTCCAGTGACCCAAACTGGAACCATTCTGATGTCATGTGATGTAATAACACACACAAAAAAACCTCCTTCATAATGTTTAATTATGAAAACCTCTTCCACAAGATACCCTCTAAGGCTGTAAATCCAGGCACTTGAAGCTCACTGAATGCCAAAACTGACAGCTGCCCTTGCCTCTAACCCTCTGGAATGCTCACATTATGGTGATCTCCCAGCAAAATTCCATGATTTTTTCTCACAAGGCACTTGCTTCTATTAGCTCAAAAGCTATAAGGCAGTCATTGCATAGATTGTTAAGAGACATTGAGGTTAAATGTTAAAAATATTGAGGTGCTGGAGCTTGTCCAGAGAAGGCAACATAGCTGAGGAAGGGTCTGGAGCACAAATCTGATGAGGAGCAGCTGAGGGAGCTGGACGGGCTCAGCCTGGAGAAAAGAAGGCTCAGAAGGAAACTTATCATTCTCTACAACTACTTGAAAAGAGTTGTAACCACATGGAGGTCAGTCTCTTCTCCCAGCTAACAAGTGGAAACAGCCTCAGGCTGTACCAGGAAGGTTTAGTTTGGATATTAGAAAAAATTTCTTCCTTAAAAGGCTTGTCAAGCACTGGAAGGGCAGTAGTGGAGTCACCATCCCTGGAGGTACTTAGAAGTCATGTAGATGTGACAGCTGGGGACATGGTGGTCTAGTTCTAGTGCTGGGTCAGTGGTTGGATTCAATGATCTTCAAGGCCTCTTCCAACTTAATGATTCTGTGATTCTAATACTTTTTTTTTAACTCATTATTCACTGTGTGGACTTACTTCCACAACAGAAATAAAAACACTATATTTCCTAACAATCATCTTGAAAACCTTTTTTCTCATTAAGATTGTTTCCTTTTATTTGAACCCTTTCTCTGCCACCTCTTCTTAAATCTCTCACAGGTCATTCAGTGTGCATAAGGAGAAATAATTGCAAGTGATTGACTTACAGTGGACTAATGAGTTACTCTAAGACACCTCAGTGAAGGCTTTTCTAGTTTACTGCATAAATTAAAAAGAAAAACAACCCCTAAAAAAGTATTATGGTGGCTTATGAAGAGAGTATAAGCTAATATATGGCTTGTGGTTGAGATGGACTTGGTTTATGAGGTCATGCTGCTCAGTTGGTGGTGAATCCTAACTCATTTTGAAAGGAGAATTCTGTTGCTGTAGAGTGTCAATCCCTCATTCCTCACATTTCAATCCACGATGACACACAGGCTCAGGGACACAAGTTGTCGTCCTCTTCCTAAAGTTTGCAAACTTTCATAGCTGTTCTTAAGAAAAAGATCTACCAAATTGTATATTCTGTTGTGTATTCTTTCAATCAGTGAATTACGATGACAATATCATATTTCTAAAATATTAAAATAGCACCAACTTTCTGCAAAAGCATTTTTTAACACAATTTTGCATTTCCTCTCTCGTCTGGACTTTCAATGTCTCTCATTGTTGCCACATGTGATCTCTCCATCTCCCCTGCTGCTGCTGTTGCTGCTCCAACCACCCTGGCCCTCTGTGCTGCTGAGAAGTGAACCTAAAGCAAATGCAGAGCCCAGGTCCCTATTCAGGGAGATCAAACAGGCAGCCCTGAACAGTCTGACTTCATGACCTTTCTTCCCTTCAGAGAGTGAAACTCAGTTTGACTTCCACATCTGGCCTCTCTCTGGGTGACAAACTGATATTTTTTACCTTGTTAAAGGATAGACACAGTGGAAACAAGAGGGAGTTACACTCTGTGCAGAAAAATAGATTTTTTATATCCTATCAAGTGACAGTGTTTAATGTGTTCAAGAGGGCAGATGTGATAACGTGCATCTTGCAGTAAAAAAGGGAAATGAAACTGCAAGTCTGATGGCAGGGGTTGTTCTGATTAACAGGAGATCATTCCATATAAATAAAGACTGGCACATATAGTGTCTATAAAAACACAAGGAAAAAAATTACCAAGGTCTTCATTCCCCTGTTAACGTGATCTCAGTAGCATGGGTGTTGTTTGGAAATAACCTGGAAATCTAGACATTTGACCAAAATCTGCTTGATTAACCAATATTGTCCTATCAGTCTTAGCAGCGTATCTGCCCTGTCAAAACTGTTAAGTACAAAGTTGAAATTAGTACAAAAAACTGAATTAATTGATCTAAGCAACAGAAAAAAATTCAACCTCATGGACTGACAGTAAACCATACTATATGAAGTATCTGATCCTTTATTAAAAAAAGAAAAAAAAAAGTATATTTAACATTCAACAAAAACTAACTAACTTTACCAAAAAATGCCATTTCTCTTTCTGACTTCATCAGGTCAGGAACTAGAGATTTGCTCTGAAGAAAGGCAGAGACCCAACTCAGAGCCCATATCACTGAGCAGGAGCCCCATGAGCAATCAGGTGGCATTAACAGAACATAAACTTACTGTAGATAATTTGGACTATAAACAGGAATAGTTCTAACTACCAACAGAACAAGTCTCTAGCTTTTACTGGGATATATAAGAGTCAAACACCATAACTCATTTTAACATAAAAGTTTGCTAAGAAATTACATAGTAGAGTTGTCTGTAATATAAACAAAAAGTGCTGGAATTGGAGGAGCCAGAGACCTCTTTTGGTCCTGAATACTTTTTTTTCTTGATAGCAGATGAACTGCTACAGATCTGAATTTTGATTTCTATAAGATAAGGCTAAAACTCCTAACGTTTTTCCAGTGGTTAACCAAGGTGTCCCATAATGTAATTCCACATGTTTTCCTGCTCATTTTATTGCTTGGTCTTCAAAATCATTAGGAATTAACTGGAAAAGCAGATGTTCTGTGTGAACAGTATTCTATATTTTTATGCTATTCCAACACCTTAATCACATTTTCTTCCTGACACATAGTGGTTTTACTCTTAAAAGCAGACTAATTCTTGCAAGTAAGAATTATTTCTGTTTTTCTTTGAGAAACTATTGACTTTAGAGCAGCTCAAGGTGTTTATATCTTGAGATATAAAATATCTTGAGATATTTCTTTTGTGAAAATAAGAATAGGAAAAGACCTACCTGACTAAATTAAAGTAGATTCTAAAGTTTATCTGGCTAAAGTCAGAGGAATTCAAGAGGTCACCCACAGCAGACTGGTTATTTCAATTCATGTATTTTTTAAAGCAACTCAGTCATTTTTATTTTTTCACCCATGAAACACTGAAGTTTTTTCAAGGTCTGTGATCGGTTAAGAAGAAAATCAAACCTCATGTCTGTAAAGTCATACAAGGCACAACAACTTCCTTGGGAAATGTTTGAGAGGTCAACATCTGAAAAAGTGTAATACCGTTTATATTACCAAGACACCAGGTCTTAGTGTTTTTTGACAAATGAGTCAGCATTTTGCTATTTGCTTTCCAATTTCTGTGTTTATAAAATATAACAGAAAGACTTGACAGGAATTCAAAATATTTGACAGAAGGAAGCATAAACACACATTCTCATTGGTTTTCTTCAATTTTTTTTTCACATTTTATGATTGAAAACTCCCTAGTATTATTCCCCATCTAAAACAGTTCATGGTCTTTCATAGTTCTTTGCTCTTAATTAATTTTCTGAAAGGTGGCTTTGTTGATTTACTCTTTGCGACACAGGTATAAAATTCTGATAAGAGGACATGGAGGTATTTCCCAAAGGTTTTTTTACCTGATTCAGAAAAAACTGTTTATAGCTCTTACCTTGAAACAACAAAATACTTAAAATTCAAAACTCATATGCTTCCAAATGGGTTTGGGAATTCATTTTGTTATCGTCTTCCATTCTTGTTGTTAAAGCAATCTAGGAATTGGGAAACACATTAGCTTAGCCCTGGGGAAATGCATGTGTATGCTAAAGTCTGAAAGGGAGCTGAAGGCTGAAGAGATAATGAATTCACTAAAGGGTTTATTTTTTTTTCCAACTAAATCTCAAAAGTTATTTGGTACTGTGAGAAAGTAACCCTTGCCACTGGTCCAGTTCACAGATTAAACTGGCCAACAGACCAGTTTATTTTATGTGCAGACCTGTCTGTCATCCACTCTCTGGTACGTGCTCTGAAACAGAGCAAAAGGGCACTCAAAGCAATGGTTTAATACTATTTTATCTGTGCTTGTTGTCACAGAGCTGGGAAAATGGGGAAAGCAAGGCACTGACAGTCTACATTATTTTTTTAAAGACTGCTGTGTTTGCAACACCGAGGACTTGTTCATTCATTTTTAACGCAGCAGAGGAGTGGGAAATTTAGTAGTCATTCAAAGGGCCTAATAATACACATTAGATTCAGTGCTGAAAATTGGTCATGGCCCTCCTTTTTGTCTGTTGGATATCACTGAAGACAGAATTAAATGAGGAAAAAAAAAACAACCAAAAAAATCCAACAAAAAACTTAAAAACCCACCTTCCGTTTGATTATGTGAGGTACCACTGAGGCATTTAACAGAGTTTCATATTTGCAGTATGTGTATGAGTTGGTTATTTGTCTCCAATGGCACCCCCCCAGTCATATTTTTCTCTGTAATCATCGATTTTTACTATATAAGGTGAACCAGAAGTTTAGATTGTGCTGGCATGAATTTTTCATATTTTTTGATCTGGCAACACAGTAAACATTTAAAGCCCTGCCATTGGCCTGTTATGAAATGGTCCATATGTAGGGATCATTTATTCTGAACCAGAAAATAAATCCTCTGATTTCAGGTCAGCTTGAGGCTTCCCAAAATTGTAGTGAAACAGCACCCACAGTGAAGTGTTATAGCATTCTTTCTCGGTTCCTACTTACGTGTTTATTCTAAATATTGACAGACACTGTAAAAAAAAAAGAGTATTATGTGTTAAAAAGGTGTTTCCTCAGTATGATTAAAAAACACTGGATTCTGACATTAGACTCACATAACTTGATGGAGTCATATTTGAGGCAAATTGACTAAATTTTATAATATGTGTTCTATACAATGTCAGTTTAGATATTTGGTTTTGTTTTTTTTTTTTTTTGACTGCCTTTAATAAACCATCACCTCAAATCAATAATTATTTAAAAAGGTTAAGTGAATTTTCAGGAAACCTGAAATAGTGTTGGCTTGACACGTATCAAAATAGCATTTTTTCAATAAAACCACAGAATTTTATTTCATACCTATGTAAGATTTGTTAATAGGACAAATACCTTTCTGCTTGATGGTTCATTCAGATTTACGTGGCTCTTTTCTACCTTGTTTTACAAAATAATCTTTCTTACTTTGTGACTTTCCTTCCAATCTCTGCATTACTAAGCACTATTTATTTCAAAGCTTTAAGCATTCAACAGTAAAGTAATTTGATTTGGTGAGGATATGTTTTCCTTTAATTTCATCATCAGTTTCTGCCTGAAATAAAAAATCAGCCCAGAGTTTTCAGGAATAAGGTTTTGCAGTTATCTGGTAAAATCCCAACTTAGAGAAACCAAGGAAAAAATCACGTTAATTTAAACCAGAAAAGAATTTAATCTATTGAGAATATCCGTTGCCCAGCCATCCTATTCATGCCTCAAACAGACCACATAATTTTAGAAATTCCAGAACAACTTCATGTGGAATTAAAGCATATAGTTTAAAAATATGTCCAGTTATGTTGTAAAGACTTCAAATGACAGAATCATGTCCCTTGGTAAACCGTTCCAGTGGTGAGGTGCTGTCACTGTTGAAATATGTGCTTTTGCTTGAATTTGTCAAGTTTCAGGTTTAGATTAGATATTAGGAAGAAATTCTTTACTCCAAATGTGGGGAGGCCCTGGCACAGGTTGCCCAGAGAAGCTGTGGCTGCCCCATCCCTGGAAGTGTCCAAGGCCAGGTTGGATGGGGCTTGGAGCAACCTGGGATAGTGGAAGGTGTCCCTTCCCATGGCAGGGGAGTGGAAAAGGATGATCTTTAAGGTTCTTCCAACCCAAACCATTCCATGATTCTATGATTCAGTTTTTACACACCGAATCCTGACTCCCCTTTACCCGGTGGGTTAAAGAGCAGTGTAGGAGCAGACACATGGTCCAGTGCATTAGTTTCCTTCCCCCCACTCCACAGGCATTGCCCGTTAGAGGTGGCACTTCTGTGGTGGTGTAAAGGATCTAGTTATGTTTCCTCTGCCAGATACTTCCTATAAGGTTGTGTGAGGTCCTAATCTAATGGAGCCTTGTGCCATAGACTTCTTCTGCCCTGTGTGTCATAGTTAAAGGCAAAAATGCTTCAAGGTTGCAGTTTCTTTTTTCCCAAAGGAATTTTTCTACTGTATTTTCACTAACCTCAGATGGTCCTGCTACCACAGCAGTCATTCCCAGTACAAAGGGCTCTGTGTCTTTTTACCTCCTGTCTGGAGACCCTTCTAGTGCCTTTAATTTTTTTTTTTTCCTTTTTAATCATGCTTTGTACCCTTAAACTCCTCACACATCACCTCAATCCCTCTGTCCTACTTGAAGTATTTCTGGATCACCAGACCCTTCTTTTCAGGCAGGCAGGAAACATTCAGTATTCCTGGCTTGTTTCAGGTGCAGTAAATGACCAGTTAAGATTTAGTGACCAGCTATTGCCACTAGTTTGACAATAACATAGCACAGCCATTATCAGCAGTATTTGGCACATTCTTGCATAGATGTATCCAAGACTGTAATAGGCCTGTATTAACATCCTCAGGAGACTGACCAGAATTCATTAATGTGCATTCAGAACACTCAATTCATCATGGTGGGGCAGAAATGAGAATTTTCTCCCCTGTTCTATGACCCGTGGTTGAGTGAATATATTGGAGATCCTTCCAGAACAACCATTCTGATCCTTCTGCAAAACTTATCCCAGCTTTGCAGCTGCAGTGACTTGGGGATTTAAGTCCTATAGCCCTGTAAAAAAAATATGCTCTGCACTTTGCTTTGGAGGACAGAGTGCAAGAGGTTGAGAGAATTGGATTTGTTTTGACTTAGGAGTGTAAGATCAGCAAGAGATCAAGTTGCTGTCTTCAACTGCCCAATGAGAGAATATGGAGGTGACAGAGCCAGACTCTTCTTGCATGAGCACAAGGAAAAGATAAGGGACAACAGATATCGATAGAAATACAGGAAATTTCAATTGACTATGAGGAAAAGCTTTTTTTCTCCATGACAGGTTGTCCAATCTTTTGGGATATTCAAAGCTTTACTGGACAAGGGCATGAGCAGCATTTGGACTTGTTTTCAAGGGAGTTGGAACAGATATATTCATCAGTCCCTTACAAACTAATTTATTCTGTTGATTACGTGATAATCTTTTTCTGAATTCATTTTCCTATGTCATTACTTTCTGTGCATGGCCCTTCTGTACTCAAAGGTAACTACAGCATCATGAAAAAGGAAACTGTGACTGGTGATATTGTGGAAAGTGCTGACTGGGCAGCACAAGGCACTGATCTTCTCTCTACCTTCAGATGGTCTAGTCCCAGATCCCAGTTCCCATGCCTACCTCACCTTTAGTAGCCCACCACATATTTACTTCAGGCTGAATATTACTTAGAAATCTAAATGTAGAAGATAATCTATTTGTACTGCCCATTAATACATGATTTAATGAATATGTATTAATCTATTAGTGGCAAAGCAGCTTTCTGGAATTTTGATTTCCCTCCAACTCTGTTGAAAGACTCCTAATTTTAACTTATTGAACCAGCCTTCTAATGAACCAACCAGTAAAATAATTTTTGACCTTTTCATTCTCTTGTTTAGTGTTGTGCCAAAACGCTTTGCAGAATATTTTAATCAAATACAGAAGCTTGTATTATATATGATTAATAGTTTATAGTTTCCAATAGTCAAAGTGCCATTATGTTAACAAACATTGAAATGTTAATTACAAAAATACATTACGTGACACAGACCTTAAATACGTATTTCACTGAATAAAAATGTGGGGTTTTTTTCAGAATTATGAAGCCAGGGACAAAAAGTAAGTAACCACATACAAAAATAATTAGCAAAATTTTTAAAACATTCATATATTTTAGGCACAAAAGTGATGAATATCACCACTTAAGGGGCTTCAAATTTCATCTACTGACTCGTGCATAGAACCAACAACTACTTGTTCAAATAAGATATAAACATGTTCAAATAAGACAATATTCTCTCTTCTACGTAAATCAAAGCAATATTTTAAAACTTTCCATGATAGAAGATCAGCCATATCCTGAGGTAAATTCTTCCAGTGGTTAATTATTTCCACAATAAGAATGTAGAAGGTTGTTTTATGTTCGGATCTTTGTAGCTCTCTAGCAAAACAATGAAGGGTTTGTCATAGGCAGTCGTCCCAAAATGGAAAATGAAATAATATTGTCTAACTACTTTTTACTGCACAGCCCCATCATTCAGGTTCTCACCTTGGAATGGGGGACGAAGGTTTAGTATTCTCATCTTGCTGAGACTGCTCTGTTCATACAAAGAATTGTATTTTACTACAGGGCACTTGCAGCCTTTTCAGACAACGCCATTTATTAAGCCAGTGTGAGAGAACAAGGGAAGATAACTCCATAAATTAGGAATTAGGAACTGGCCTGGAATGCCAGGATTTGAAATTTAATTTCATTGAATATGTAAGCAACATGAAAGCAAGTGGAACAATGTCAGTGGGATAACTCCGGAGAAAGGCATAATCACATATTGCCAGTTAACTGGGATACACTTGTGAGTAATGAGAGGATTGAATCTCTGCAGGTAGAGATGAAAATTCAATTCCCTGCCCTACCTTTTGATCAAGTGCCTGGAACAGTGGATTATTGACTAAAAAACGGGTGATATTCCTTCCTTACTTGTGTGCAAATGGTGCTCCCAAAATTTAAACCAGGTCTAGACTGCAAATTTCACTCAAAACTCATTTGTTTCTTTTGGCAGGTAGTCAAAGCAAGGATGTTTTCCATTTTTCTCTACTGAGATGTGGAAACTCTCAACATGAAGCTGAAATTTAGACCTGGTTTGATAAAGAGTATTAAAAAGTCATGTGAAGTAGATAAAACTTTGATGATAACATGGCCTGGGAATGATCCTTTGCTCCATTATTAGTCAAGTGTGACATAGTGGATTTCAGTGTGACTCCATGGGGTTTTTTTGTCTCCCTGATTTAATTTTAGCACAGTCCATTCAATTTAAATTTCATGCAAGTGTGAGGCAAAAAGCTTTCTTTACCCAGTCTTGATAGTGCAGATGTATTAACAGTTGCTGAATCGATACAGATCTCAAAGCTCATACACAAATCATGCTAATAATTTAAGAGAAGCCCTGTATAAATTGAATATATAGCTCTTATTTATATATATGACAGAAGGAGTGCAACAACACCTCTGTTTTTCATATATTTGTCTCTTTTCAATGTGTATTATATCTGTAAAAGAGAGGGCTGAGCGGCACCATTTCTATTTACCAATCTCTGTTTTCTCATTAGCATGAATATGCATTAGAAGTTCAATATATATTCTTGCATTTGAAAATAAAGTATGTTTACAAGAGGATTCATATGTCCTATGGGACTAGAAGAATATTTCTTTAATGGGCTGAAACAACAATAAGTAGTAAGAATAAATAACACAATCTGCTTTGCCTTATTGTTGTATAAACTATTCCAAACTTAACAGAAGTATTCTGGACTGAATAAGCTTCCAGCAGTGCGGTGTGCATGGAATTCATAAACAACAAGGATTTCAAAGCTGTAGAGAAACAAAGTAAAATACCTGTGATCGGTGAAGATATGTCAGATACTGAAGTAACCCAATTTTTTACTTAACATATATCAATGCACACCCCCCCATCCTTTCTCTGTGTATAGATGCATATATGTATATGACACATATATTGTGAAGTCCAACTTAATATAATAAGACTGATTATCTCTCTCACCCTAACCACTATATAGAATATACTAATGGAAATTGCAGATATGCTTTAGAATTCTGAAAGGGTTTGTTTTGGTTTGTTTTTTTTTTTTTATAAAAAGACATTACTCTGGAGTTTTAGAGTGTATTTTCAAGAGCCTTACTGCACTTTGAAAGAAGCCAATTATTTTTACCGTAATAAGATCCTGCTGTCTTCAGTAAAAGGAAAAGACAGACAACAGGCTACATGTTACTGTACAATGAAAAAACTAAAATGTAGACTTCTCTTCTTAAAAAAAAAAAAAAAAAAAAAGAAAATGCATACCTTGGTTTTCATCTAGCTTCAAACACTTACAGTGTTCTCCCAGTACCAAATATAATACCAGCCCTAATTATTTTTTTCTTCTGACCTTTTCACTAATGTATAGTGACATTATCATTTTGACACATCAGGATAGGATAATTAGAATACTAAGTGGTTTTTTACAAACAGAAACAATCTTAAATGAATTTAGCCAAAGCAAGAGAACTGTTTTTAGAACTGCAGTGACAGAGACTGACAAGGAAATATCTTGCCTTGAATGAGGACCCAAACATAATGTTTTCACATGAGCAATAGGCAATTAGTTTCAATGGTTCTAAATTATTATACTCCCATGAGGGAAGTGGGAAGAATGCAGGGATTTGTTCTATTGAATTGTAAAGATGTTGGGTCTAACATATCTTTCTATCTGTTTGCAAACCAGTGACTATATCCCTCTACACAGATGGAAGTGTATATGTGATGCATCGACAAAAAACACAGAACAATCAGGACTTCCCCAAAAAAGGTTTGCACAAAAACTTCAGTGAACTTTCAGTGTATCCATTTTGGCTAAACTTCCAGTGTGAAGGATTTCACATTATGGAGGACTGGGCAGTTCTGTCACCTTCCAGAAGAAGATGCTATCAGCTGAAAAATCAGAGAAAGCTTGAGTGAAATAGACCCTCTACCTCATATTGTGTCCTTGGCTTTGCTTGGGCTCAGTGCAAAGAAGTACAGGGAGATGTAAGAACTTTACAGTGGTTAAACTTATCTAAAGCAAGCTGATATTGAAGCAGGGTTGGCTTTCACTCCTATGTAATTGGGACATCAGAGCATCATAGAATGGTTTGGGTTGGAAGGAATCTTAAAGCCCATCTTGTTCCACCCTCTGCCATGGGCAGGGACACCTTCCACTATCCCAGGTTGCTCCAAACCCTGTCCAACCTGACCTTGGACATTTCCAGGGATGGGGCAGCCACAGCTACTCTGGGCAACCCCAGGGTGTCACTACCCTCACGTGGAAGAATTTCTTCCTAATATCCCATCTAACGCTGCCTTCTGTCAGTTTGAGGCCATTTTCCCTTGTCTTATCACTACAGTGAACAGGTATTTGCAGACATACAGGTGGGAAAACACAAGTGGATAAATTTCTTACCCTTTCACTTTGTAATTCTTTGTTCTTGACATAGTATGCAGTGATCCACGTTACTTAGTCCAGTCAACTGACATCTGATTTACATTTAGTAAAGTTTATCGTAAGTAATTATTTCTGTGTAGATTCAATCAAGTATATTTTATTTCAATATACTCTCACTTTTTTCACAACACGCTCAATTTATAAAATTTATATAGAAAGCTAAAATTATATAATTAAAAAAAACTTTATCTGATCAGTAAATTAAACCTAACTGCAACTCAAAAGATTTCTGTCTGTTTAGTTGATAATATTAATATTACACCAATGCCCCAATTGATTTTTCTACAGATTCTCTCATTGCAGATTACTGTGTAGATAAATAATTTCTTTGAAAAGTTAAACAGCCCACAGCAACACTAGACTGTCATAAGGGAAAAAGCTGTGATGGTCATTAGCTGTTACAAATTTAATATTTTAAAAAATAATACTAAAGTTAAAAGAGTTAGTGTTTCTTTTTATGCTTAGTTCAAAATTTGGTTGTTTCATTTTTTTCTTTTTTTTTTACATCCTGGAATATGTGTTTAAATATTACTGAAACTGAGTTTCTCATAACATTAAATATCCTAACAATTGTTTTCTAATTTAAAACCTGTAATGATTTTAGTGAAAAAAATCATGTCCAAATAAGAGTTATTTTTCATTCCCAGATTTTCAACTGGTATTATTAAATGTCCCCTACTTGTGTGTCAAACACACCTAAGCAATGCAAACCCTCAAATCTTTACATGTGTTTCCCAGTGCATTTTGACTTTTATATATGGTCTCTTTATGAGAAGATGGATTGATTTACTCAGAAAATTGTCTTCAACTGTGCATAGTTTTCAGCAAATCCTACTCTTTTTCAATTCTCTGTTGAATTTCTCCTTCAAATGCTTTTGCATGGTATGTAAAATTTATATTTAATTCAGAGACTTAAGGAAAGAAAAATAAAGCTTAAAAAACTCCTGGATTTTTTTTTTTTTTTTTTTCCTGCTGGGTCCATCATCCTGAAATGTTGAAGAGCTGAATTATTTGATCCAGTGTCACTTGCATCAATGCTGAATGGAAACCTTTTCATCTTTTCCTGGGCTTCATAGTGGGCACATGTTTTTCAACACAAGCTGAGTCATAAATAAGGGACCTCACTTATCAAAGTGTCTCAGGCATGTCACACCATCTGCCTCATCTCGTTGAAACACCACATGCCTTGGTATGCTCAAAGAAGATCAGCACCCATTCAGAACTTCAGATGTTGCCCAGCTTTTGGGTATGTCATTCATAAAGTTGGCTGGAATTTATTGCCCTAGTGCTGCTTCAGTTTTCCAGAGGACAGTTTTATCGTTCTCGTGATTTGGCACAACCATTGAAGAACCTCCAAAGAGGTTCATAACGCTCTTGGGTTTAGTTTTTGGTTTTGGTTTTGTTTTTTCTCCTTCATTCCAGGACAATTTAGGGAGTGCTTTCCTCTTTTCATGAAGTGCTTTTCATGGGTTCTGTAACCTGTGTTCATGGCTCAAACACAACAGCCTGGGCATCTCTGCTCCCCTTCTTGGAGCACAGAAAAAGCACCTCTAGTGCACAGAACAGTTACATTTTCTGGGTTTGTTCAGCACTGTGTTACATCATTGATCATGCCACAGACTCCTCCACTTGCCTTTCTGACCTGACTGAAATGCTTGGCAATTTTAAGGAATTTGACTAATGCCTTTGAAATTAATCATTTGATTCCTTTATTTCATAGACTTTTTGTATTCTCAGGCTATTAAAAAATCTCACCAAGTCTGTTTTCCTTTCTGGTCCAGAGCACAAGTCTGACGTGGTGCGGCTGAGGGAGCCTGTGGAGATGTTTAGCCTGGAGAAAAAGGAGGTTCAGGGGAGACCTTATCTCTCCTTACAACTACCTGAAAGGAGGTTGTAGCCAGGTCAGGATTGTTCTCTTCTCCCAGGTAACAAGTGATAGGACAAGAGGAAATGGCTTCAAATTGCTCCAGGAGACGTTTAGGTTGGATATTAGGGAGAAATTCTTCACAGAAAGGGTTGTCAAGCACTGTCACAGGCTGCCCAGGGAAGTGGTGGAGTCCCCACCTGTCTGTGTAAGCAGCTGTTGAACAAGGCTGTTTCTTCACCAACAGTGCCCAGCAAAAAAAGTTCAAACTGGACATCACAGAGTTAAGGTGGGAAAACTGCACAGAACCTAAAGTCTTCGTAAAGCTGCAGGAAATGGCTTGACCGAAATGCCTGAGAGATGAGGCAGAAACCATTCAGCAAATTGGAAACTGCGAGTCATTACTGATGCATATTGTTCAATTTACAAATTAAATTAATTGTGTTAAAGGTTCACGCTTGCGAGTCAAGTAATTTTTCAGAAGTACGCGCGTATTTTCGAACCATTAAGGAATTTCTGTGGATGGAAAGTGAGCTGCTTTTGATGATTATGTCTCTTTCCTGAGAACCCTAAATTAAATTCTTTAAATGTCAGGCAAATTACCCGTGTGTGCATTTCTAAGGCACAAAACCCTTTTAAGGATGTTATTTCTTCATCTGGTGAGACGTACTGTACACCACACGGTACAGCTGCTGGCCTTTTAAGCATTAAAAGCTTCTGAAACTTCTCAGAGGATAAAGTCATTATGAGGTGTATTTTAAAATTAATCCAATAAATTAAGCAACGGCTTATTCAATTCAATTTACATTTATGTGGTTTTTTTTTCTAGTCCATAACTATGAAAGAAAAAAAGAAAGCACTACTTTTATTTCCAGTTCATTAGCTGCTGCACTGTAAGTCCATAGATGGCGAGTATGTAACTTACTCTCTTAACAGATTTATTTATCTCCAGGCATTAATTTGTTGGGGAGCCTATTATTTTCTTTTAATAGTTAATAATTTTTTTTGCAGACTAGTACAAAGGGAATATATCCTTTGAACATTTTACTACTTTATTTATGTATTTACATTTTCTGCATGCACAAAATAAAATATAATAAAATAAAAAACAATAAAAGGTCTTGCTTGAGAGGAATGCATATTGGTATGTTCATGCTTTGCATTACACTTCACTCTTCAGTCCTGGCTGTATCAGCTCCATTTAGGGGATGTGATGATTTCAGTTTAAAAGACAGATTTGAATCTGGACAGATCTGGAAGGTGAAAAAATATTTTTCTCCAAGTTCATCATCATAATTCTCCTTTTGCCAGAGGAATTTGTGCAATTTCTTTCCCTGGAAGTATTTGGAACAAAACTCAGTTTCAAACTGGGGAAGTTTGCAGTCGTGATTGAGTGGCAGACACCCAGGGAGATGCAGGAAAACTTCTCACCAGGGTACAGCACATAGTTCACCCCAGCTGGTGTTTCTTTGTAATTTCTTTGTAATTTCTTTGTAATTTCTTTGTAATTAATTCCCAAGTCTTCCACAGTCTCTGTGGAAATACTCAGGTACAGAATTTGAAATCTGGTTCTGTTCTAGCTTAATGACCAACATGCTGGTGGTTTTTCACTCTTTCCTGGCCCTACAAGCAGGAGACAAAGGATAGGTTTTTGTAAGTAACAGGAGCAACATCAACTTTCTATGACAAAAAATAAGAGATACTAAGAGTATCTCTTGGTAGTCCTAAAGCAATTGCCAGAGGAGTAAGGTGGAAAAAGAAGGATATTTATGATGAATTTCAAACGCGGTCAGGATGTGTTGCCTTTGGAACCCATTAAAACCTTTACAAACGTGGACACTTCCATGAAGTTAGTAGAGTATCCTGAGCCTCCAGGAAACCCTCTGCCGCTGATACCCAACATCCATGGGCCTATGGGCAACTGATGGTGAGCAAACACTGCCCTGAAAGAAGCATTTTAATGCCTCTCAGTGGCCTATTTTTCATTAAATAATGAACTCTCAGACTGCCTTGTCTCTTACAAGCAGCACTGGCCCACAAGCCATGAGACGGTAACACCCGATCCCTCTCTCCAAAACTGGCATTTTTCTCCACGTGCTGAGGGACTGCTATTCCAAACCAAACATTTCTGTTTTGCAGGAGTGACTCACAGCCTAGTGGAAGGCTATAAATATTCATTCCAAAAATGCCAGAATATGTCTGTCTCACCAGCCTGCTTCAAAATGAAAGCTTGTATTGAAGGATGGGATCTGGGATAGTGGATAATGAAAAGCTCCTCTCTTGTTTACTTGGGAAGAGATCTGAGCAATCACTACTGCCATGCCACTCTGACATGGAAATATAAAACTAAGATGCTTCACCTTAAACACATCTTAGGAATCTTTCATGTAAAAATATCACACTAACGAGTGCTAAAATACAGTGGTATTAGCTGTCACTGCATGAGTTGGGTGTTAGGGTACTATTTTCGATTCAGTACGGCAAGAAAAAAGGCAGATACTGACTTAATAATCAGTTCCAAGATTAAACACACCTCTTTCTTAGCTTCACACTGGATGGCACATTCATGCTTTATAAATTCCTACGATCTAGATCTGAGGAGGTGTGGATTTTTTTTTTTATTTTCACCCATGTCTGTTGCGAGTAACTTAAGGGGAAGACAAAACCATATATTTTTCCTATTCTACTTCAAGAAATTATTGATTCATTCAAAAAGCAACAACTAAAGGTAGATTTTAACTGTAACTACTTCAAAACTTAAAATAATAATTACAATGATTAGCTTGGTGTATGTATTCTGGGTGGCTTGTGCTTCTAAGTCATCCACCAGTATATTTTTACAAGTGTTCTTACAGATGTTAATTCTTTCCTCAGAAATTAGTATTAAATTAGTATTGATTAGGAGGAAATGGGATACCCTGTGAAAGCAGCATGCAGATTTCTGCCATGCAGATAAATCATCTCTCCTCCATGGGCTAATAATTAAAAAAAAATTAAGATAAATTTCTATAAGGTAGTGCACAACTGTTAGTGCTCCCAAGCTTTGTTGGTACCATTTGGATTGAAGAAAAACAGAGGAGGGTCAGGATTCATGACAGCTCAGTGAAGTTCCCTACCTTGGCAGATTAAACATCTTTGGTCTCACCTGTACGGTGTAGTGGAATCAGCCTTGGCCAACTGTGCAGTAACACAGCTCATACAGCCACCTTCTGTCTTATTAATATTACCTGGAGTATTTTTCTTGTTGCTCTACACACACTCTCAATACCTTGTTTTCTCAGGATCAGGATGAAATTTTCAGAAATCAGGATTTGGGGCCCTACCCGATCATTAAAAATTGAACCTACCTATAGAAAGAAAAGTGTCACAGTGGTTCAGTGATCAGTAATTTAAATTAAATTTTTGCACTCTGAAGTGTCCTGTCTGATCCCCAAGCCCCACTCCAGAGAGACAGGACAATCATGTCACCTCACACAAGTAGGTTCCACTTGGAAACCTCAGATTCCCTGCAAATCTTCCCTACAAAGCCTTCAGTGGCCCTACCATCCGTTAAGTGGGCAATGGAACTTAACCCTAAGATTCCTCTTTTAGCTTTAGGAACGTTGCTGAGAGAAACCCTTTAAAAAGCCAGTGTCATATTTGCCAGCTACACTTAGACAGACGTAGGATAACTTAATTGGAATCAAACATCTGTTTAGGCAACTGAGCTGCATGACAGCTTTATAAAATTTAGTAGCAGGATTCAGCTTGCTGTTTTAAATGCCTGAATACAGAAATCCATGTGTGGGAGCAGTGTGTGGGTTGGGTGATTACTACACACAGTGTATCCTGGTAGTACCTTCAGAGGGGGTTAGAGAGCTCTGCCAATCACCCTGAAGTAGATTCCTCCATTCATTCAGACAGATGAATTTCCCTCTGCATGTCTGGGCAGATCATTCAAGGGCTCAGTAACACTGCACAAACATCAGCTTCTACCATCATCTAAGGTTTCCTAGAGTTCCTGAGGTGTTTTCTCGGGCTGGTAGATGTGATTCAAAAGGTGGTTAATGAAAACAACTTCATTGCCTTCAGAAATAATGTTCTGTTGGAGTCCTGGTGAAGAGGAAAAAATGAAATTTTTGAATTTTTGTTTCTTCATTATACTTTCATCCGTATGGGTGGATGCATAGAAACAGTGGTTCTCAAAGTTGATGGGACCAGAGCTCCAATGGCTTCAGCTAAAAATCTACTTTATACCAAGTAAATCTAAAAAAAATTATAGTTTCTTTTTCTCTCTCAAAAAATGTGAAACTAGTGGAACTGAAAGAAACTAAAATACACCTAATATTTAGAATTTTTAGGACTATACTGTAGGTACTGGTAATACCTGCATACAATACAAAGGGCTACACTTAAAAGTGTATGGACAGAAAAAAAAAAAAAGGCAGGGTTACAGGTGGATCTCTACTCCTCCTGGACCACCCTGGGTGCAGGGGCACGGCTGCCTCACCATGGGCTGCCCCTCGGGCTGCAGGGGAACCTCAGCTCCCATTCCTGGAGCACCTCCTGCCCCTCCTGCTGCTCCCCCCTGGGGTCTGCAGGGCTGCTCCTCTCACACATTCTCACTCCTCTCCCCAGCTGCAGTTGCTGTTGCCTTGTTTTCTCCTCTTCTTACACACATTGTCCCAGAGGTGCCACCACCATCTCTGATGGGCTCCTCCTTGTCCAGGGGCGGGTCCATCCTGGAGCTGTCTGGAATTGGCTCCATGGAAATAGGGGAAGCTTCCAGCAGCTTCTCACAGAAGCCACCCCTGTAGCCCCCCTTGCGACCAAAACCTTGCCATGCAAACCCACTACACTCATTCTGCCCCACATGCTCAAATCAAACATGCTGGGTGTGTCAACTCCAAATACTCACTGCTTTGAGAATAACCAGTTCAGGAGCCCTTCAGGAGTCCTTCTGCTAATCTGCTCCACTGGACACACATCTAACTTCCAGGTTCCTGTCCTAAATAAGAAATCCTTCCCTGTGAAGGCTGGTGAGGCCCTGGCACATATTGGACAGAGAAGCTGTGGCTGCCCCATCCCTGGAAGGGATCCCATTCAGGGCCAGGTTGGATGGGGCTTGGAGCAACCTGGGCTAGTGGAAGGTGTCCCTGCCAATGGCAGGGGGGTTGGAATGAGATGATCTTTAAGATCCCTTCCAACCCAAACCATTCTATGATTCTATGATGTTACTGCCCAGTCCCTCACAGTCCTTACAAATTCTAGTGATAAAAAACTAACCAGAAAAACTTTTACCAAGTACTGCAAAATTACACACCATCCAAATTAATTCCCCTTGTCATTTGATCAGTGTTTTGCTTGAGGAAACAGGTTTCATAGAATTTCTTTTTTAAATGCTGTTCAAAGCACCATATCACAGAGCTGTGTGAGATGTCATCCACAGTGTTTTATCTTTGCATGTGATAAGGTACATTTCCAACTGCTGCATCATATCCCTGTGTGGGGTATATTTTATAGCATTTTATCACACCATTCACCATACGTATTTTAAGGTCATTTATGTAACGTTTCATCCAATACAAAGCATAGCCTTTTAGCAGCAGGCAAACTCATTGGGGAAAATATTTCAGAGTGAAAGCTTGAACACATGTGAAAGTACAGAAATACATCAGAGCACAAATGAGGAAGGAATCTGGGAACGCTACTAACCCCTCTGCTGCTGACAGCATTTATTTCACACATTTTTCTACAGGAAAGATGAAGTACAATAAAATTCCTCGGCTGTTTTTCCAGCACACAATCATAGAGTCATTAGGGTTGGAAAAGACTTCCAAGATCATCAAATAGGTGAGCTATATCCTGGTAGGATCTCATAAGGGACCATTGTGGTAACTGGCAGACAAAGTCATCTCTCCAGATTCCTAAAAAAAACAAAATAGTCTTTTGCTTTGGTCCCACTGATCAGGGATTTAATCTGCCACCATAAGAAAGGTCTAGAAAGCTTTACTTTTCTCCTTCAAGCCCCAACTGCCATTGCCCCAGAAGGCCAATTTAACTTGCAGTATGTAAAGCACCTTCTCAGTTTCTTTCTGCCCAATTCCCAGTGAAAAAAAAAAAAAAAGCTATAAAAGTGGCATTTCAAAATGGATGGAGAAAAATGTTCACATTTTTATTCCTTGATTTTCTTAATAGTCTTTCACATCTGAAGCACAACATCTCTAGGCAGCATCTGGCAACAAAGCTGCTGAGAACTCAACTGAGGGAAGGACACAGTTTGTGTTCTGGAAATCTATCCATAGGTGTCTACTCTTCCTCCCCAGATGCAACCCAGGCCAACAACACAAGCATGTGAGCAAGCTTAGAAATCATACTCAGGTTCTTGAGTTTAACCTTCCTCCTGCAGAAGGGTAAAAAAGCAGGAGAGAGAATTTTTACTGAGGCAGAGAGTGATAAGACAAGGGGGAGTGGTTTTAAACTAAAAGATAAGAGATTTAGATTAGATTTTAGGAAGAAAGTGTTTACTCAGAGGGTGGTGAGGCCCTGGCACAGGTTGCCCAGAGAAGCTGTAATTGCCCAGAGGGAGTAATTTGCATTAAATATTTGTATTTATACTGAAATATGATCTCTTACGTTTTTATGAGTGCTTCAAATAAGACGTATCACACAGGTATATTTCCAAACACAGAAGTGAACTTCCATAGAGTAAAAAAAAAAAAAAAATTAAAAATAATTATGCAATAGTTCATGAAACACTCAGGAAATGTCTTCTTAAAATTTGATGAAATATTACATAAAGATTAAAGAAAGTATTCTAACCATAACTTTAATAAAATATAAGATTAAGATCACAAAAATTGTCCCCATGAAATTATCTTGAAATACATTATGAATTATCTCACTATATTGCATAGAATATTAATGCAATTTTATTCCTCAGGCATTATAATTTTCATGACGTTTCATAGAAATTTTATAAAAATGTCAAAGCATAAAGAAGTAATCACAGACACAGACACACACACAAAAAAAGACATGAAACTCACCTTTCCAGACATAAAAAATGTCCTTTAAGAGTACAGTTCTTAAACTCATATATAAATTCTGAAGTTGGATTTTCAAAGAGCTTTTTGAAAGCACTTCTGTTAAAAAGAAACTACGTTGTCATGGGTTAAAAAGAAAAGTTGTCCTGTGGATTAACTACTGATTAATGAATAAGGGAAAAGTTAGGAAACAATTACAGCTTTTACAGTGAGGAAAGTTGCCAACATAATCCTAAAGGATCTGTGCTAAAGCCTGTGTCTTTGAACATGTTCACAGGTAATCTAGAAAAGACACAGATAGTGAGCAAGAAATGTTACTGATGATTCCGACTCGGCCAAAGGAATAAAGAGAGATTTGACTGTAAGAATGGCAGAAAGAGATCATGGACTTGTGTGACAGGAAAATGAACAATGAAATAGGATGTTGATGAATTAAAAACATCATGGGAAAAAAACTTGGCCCAAAATATGCAAATTTGAGTAATTAATACTCAATGTAGATATCTTAGAATCATTTGATATAATTCCAAGAAAATATTAATATTCAATAGAAGACAAAAATCAAAACAATGAGGGGTTATTGGAAACAAAATATCATTAAGGCACTGTGTAGTTTCATAGAGTGTTCACATACTGAATAGTACCTCTCTTTACATCAAAAACCATGAAGTAAAATTGGAAAAGGTGTTAAGAAGAAAGAAGTAAATGGCCAAATGCAGGCAGGCAAGCAGCAGGGTCTGTGTGAGAGATGAGCATGACTTGGAGTTATAGGCTTGGAAATGGAGCAATGGAAAGTTCTACAGAGAGGGATCCTAGGAATGTAGTATATCCATGTTGGTCCATTAACTAAATTACATCCATCAGGTAAGGGTTAAACTTAGGTGAAAATAAGGACAAGCTCCTTGGCAAATTGATACTTAAGAATTTCCCTGCTTCTCTGCATCAGTGACCTTCATCACTGATTCTCTTGATTATGCTCATTTTTGCAGTTGATAAACTGCTATCAGCAGAGAAAATTTCTACATCACTTCTATGGTCAAATTTGTTGCTGTTTCATTTTTACCAGGGGAAAAAACCAAACAGATTTTAAGTGAGCAGTACAAGCTATAGATCCAACATCTGGTCTTTATGGAGCGAGTTTGCAGAACCATAACTTCTGCCCTCCACAGTGTTCCCACAGTGTTATAAAAAAGCAGATCACCTTGCAAAAAATCTCTGCACACCACTGTTTAAAGTTCTCTGAACCTGGGGAAGGCTAAAGAAAACTCAGCTCAGCTGATGCAAAACGAGGCTTAAGGCTACAATTATTTAAACAGTGATGCCTGCTGGCCATGCCTTCAGCTACTGAACAGAGCTGCTTCCCTTCCTTACAGCAAGTAAACTTGCAAAGGATTGGTGTATTAGGTAAAAAAAATGTGTCTTTTCATTCCAAATGCAGTTGCAGTTATGTAACTGATGAAAGAGGGAGTTTGTTTGGAAACACTGCAAACACAGTATTTACTCATTATTAGAAACAAACCTGAAAGCAATGTTTCAGTTTTTCAGATTACTCTCCTCCGAACTGGGATTTTTTTTGGTAGATTTTCCTATGTGGTGAGACTAACCATCATTTAATCATCTTTGAGGAAATTGTCTGGGCTCACTCCAGTATGTCCATGTCTCTTTTGTCCCGGGAAGCCCAGCACTGGACACACCAATGCAGCTGTACCTCACCAGTGCTGAGCAGAAGGGAAGAATTCCCTCCCATCACCTGCTGGGAAAGCTCTGTCTAAGGTGGATGTATCCACTTTTCCAAAGTTTTTGTGTTATTTAGCAGGATTCTTATGAATATAGAATTTATAAATGGTTCTAGATCATTATCTAGATGCAGATCAACAACAAAAAGCACTGTTTTCTTCAAAAGAAAGCTTCTTGTCAAACTCCAACAAACAGGTCAGCACCTCGACCTGAAAATTTATTCTAAAGTGTTTTCTTAATTTGTTACTTCCTCTTCCCCCATTCTCTTTCCAGTGAGTCTAACACATTTTTGAAATGTGTATGTTTTCAGAGCTTCAAAAGCACAATTTTCCTTCTTTGGGAGGAAAGGAAGGAAGATAAATAGCACAGTACTATATGATGGAAACAGTATTAAATGGAGCAGTAGAGTAAGAGTCAACACAGGAACATATTTGATTTACAAACCTGACTCAGAATGAGCGCTGACACACAGAAACAAAAGGCTGGAAATTTCATACTCTTCAGATGCTGTCATCTGTACTTTGTATTCTGGTACCACGTAGGATCCTCATTGTGGAATATATAAACTCTTAATGTACATGAAATAACTTTGATGATAAAGTCCATAAATTCTCTTTACTGTGATGACATATAATTAGTCAGTGACTCAACTGTTACTGTGAGACAAAGGGCAAGTAATTCTAAATCTTCATAAAATTTAAAGATAAAGAAGGTAAATGTGCCATCGTGGTCATCTAGACTGACCTTTCTGTGTTGACTGAATCATTTCTCCCAGTGAGAGAATCTTGTAATGATTCCAAAGACCCGAGGTTAAATGAGAATATCTCTAGAATCAGTGAAATTCAGTCATTTAAAAGCAACTGTCTAGGCTGGATGGAACAAATTAAATATTTTTCTAGATAGCAAAATTTCTGAAGTCTAAAATTAGGGGAAGTGCATCTCTGCAAAATGGATTTTTAAAAAATAGATTTTTAAAAATTAATTTTTAGGTTTTGTCCTCTGTATCCATATAAGGTAATTGATTATCCCCCTCCACTGACTGCAACAGGATAACGAATTCCCAAGTGTATTGGCTCCCAGGATGGAAAGGTTCTCCAGGATAATGTGCTACTCTAAACCATCCCACAATCATTTGCAGACTCCACACTGCTACTCTCCAAAACTGATCACTACATATCATCAATCAGCAGATGACACCACATCTGTGTGAGGGAAAATATTCAAAGTATGAGGTTTAAAATTCAGTAAGCAAGGAACTGTCTAACAAATGCACTCAGCCAGCTGAGCAAGAAAAGCTACAAGTGAAGAAGCATCCACAGAACAGTTTGGGTTTGCTTGAATAACAAAGAAAATGGAAGAGTGGGATGGCAGGAAGGGGACTCCTAGAGCACAATCACTCTGGTACAGGCTGGCCATCAGGAGAAAGCTATCATATGACAGAGAAATCTTTTTAATTACTATAAAATTTATATGTATTTATATATAATTTGACCAAATTCCACAGTTCTTTTGCTAAATACGTGTTCTGCTTAAGTGAATCTTCAAGATGAATATGTAATATGAGATTTCTTAAGTTTTAGGAGTTGTAGAGTAGTGGAGCAGGAGTTATAGGGCAATGTGCAGAGATGCTTTGATAAACCCCAAACTGTTTCTGGAGACATTTCTTCCGTTTGTGCTTGGTATTTTTTCCATTTATTTATTTATTTATATTTAATACATGAAACTTAAATAACAATAAAAATGTTAAGGAAGCCTAAAGTGAAAAGTGGGTTTGTGTATAATCATGCCACTGAACACCTGTAATTTAGCTGGGTTACAGCTGGTGCTGCTTCCATGCTCGGAGAGAGGGAGACACATGTGTGAGGAGGAGTTTATTGACTTACTTGCTGTGTCTTTACAGTGCAATGCCTTGACTGCTTCTAGCCATGCCCTCTGTTCCCATCTCCCATTTTCAGAGCAGCAGATTAGACCAGCCTGGACAGGAGAGTAAGGTGCTTGGAGCAACCTGGTCTAGTGGAAGGTGTCCCTGTGCATGCCAGTGGTGTTGGAATGAGGTGGTCTTTAAGGTCCCCTCCAACCCAGACTGTGCTGTGATTCTATGATTTTATGTTTCTGCTGTTCCCTGGGACTGGACAGCATGTGAAAGGTTCAGGTCATATAATCCAGTTCTGGGCTCCTCAGACAAGGAGCTACTGGAGGGGGTCCATTGGAGGCCACAAAGTTGTTTAAGGGGCTGGGACACCTCTCTTATGAAGAGAGACTGCAGGAGTTGGGCCTGTTTAGTCTGGAGAAGAGAAGATTGAGCAGGGATCTCATTAATGCATATAAATATCTCAAAGGTTGGTGCCAAGAGGGTGGTGCCAGACTCTTTTTGGTGGTGCCCAGTGACAGGACATAGTGCAATATCCATAAATTAAAACACAAGAACTTCCACCTCAACGTGAGGAGGAACATCTTTATGTTGAGTGTTGCAGAGCACTGGAACGGCTGCCCAGGGAGGGCATGGAGTCTCCCTCTCTGAGATATTCCAAACCCACCTGGATGCACTCCTGTGTCACCTGCCCTTGGTGATCCTGCCTGGGCAGGGGAGTTGGACTGCATGGTCTCCAGAGGTCCCTTCCAAGCCCAACCATTCTGTGATTGTATGAACCACCATGTGACAGGGAATGAGCAGAAATTCAAGGGCTGCCTGGCACTGCCCACTTTCAGAGCTGTGTGTTGAGTGCAACCCTGTCACACTCACCACCTTCAAACTTCTTCCTCAACTTATGATTTCTCTGGACATGGAAAAGGTTTTTACGTGTTTCTATAGCACAGCTCTCCAGGTCTGTAACAGATGATGGTCCTGCAGAAGTTCAGTCCCAAAACAGTTGAATTTATTAATGTGGTTCTGAAACTAGTGTCTTCAATACCTACCCATGGTTTACTTAGTATTGCAAGTATTTCTATACATAACCTTAGCACCAGAATAATTGTGTGCAAAAAATCAGTGCTACACACAATGTGAACTTAAATAATCATCATGGACCTTCCTGATCTGAATGGAATACTAACAAATGTCTGCCAGAGGCTTTCAGTGCATTATCCTTATTAAAAAGTCAAGGCAATTTATACAGAAAGTCAGAAAGAAAGGGACCGTCCTGAGAGGAGGCTGAGAGGATACACCTTATTGTAACCATACATCAGAGCTTTCAAAAGCCAAATCCATTCCATTCCTTGGCCAAAAATTTGAGCAATGATACGATGAAATAAGAGCCACTGGATTGCAGCAGAGATGTACAAATTATTTCACCATTTAACTCCTTATATTCATAACCATGAGAGATTTCAAAATGAGCTGATGGGCAATTATCCTATGACACAGAGAGAGAAGGATTTTCTGAAATAGGCAGACCCTGTGAGACACTTAGACAGAAAGCTGACATGAAGTCTGCTGTAGTTTCAGTTTCTAAAATCATCTGAGGTCTGAGCCATTGTATGCAGAACATGTTACAGCGCAGTGTCTTTCAAGTACAAGAACATTGTCACAATCTGCTGGTTTTAAAATGAAAAATAGAACACTCCTCTGGCAACCAGACGAACATCTGACATAGATGGAATTTCAATACGTGCTGGAGATAATACTTATTCCTATTTTTGTTCAGAAATAGTTAAGGTCCTCACTTTGCCTTTGATTGTTCCTTCTGATTTACTGTGTTATTTCCACTTTCTCTAAAATTTTAACTGCCATTCAATTCAGTTTCCACCATGTACTGAGATGAAATAGGCATAGAACACGCTCTAATTATATTCTTGAGCTTAATCATCATGAGTTAAAATTATCCATTTGTAGACTTACATTCCATTTAATCAAGAGCTTGATCTTGACAGATCTTGAATAAGCCAATATAGAGGCAGTTGGTTGTGTCTTAAACCATGTATGTTCCTGAAAATTCACTTATCCAAATGAAAATCTGGCACCTTAGGAGACGGAATCATTGGAACACACGTTCTTTTTGAAGGGTGAAGGGGACAAAATAGTAAGGAGCTATTTTCAAACCTTAAAACTGCAAATGTTGAGTTTGAAACATTTTCACTGAGTGCAATGGGCTCTATACCTTTGTACACGATGACAGCTTAGCTGAGCTCTACCTTTTCCCCATATACTAGTGCATCCCATGAACAAATAAAAATCACATTCAAATTATTGAACAGAATGACAAAGTTTTTATTTATTTTGCCAAGAAGAGGGCAAAAAGAGTAGCTTTGCATTTGGAGATGCACACAGATACTAGAGGCAGCTTAGAGAAAGAAGCTGGACTACACTTCAGACAACTAATTTAAGTGAGGTGAATATGACCCTTGTCAGAGCATCTCATGCCTTTTTAATGAAGGATACCAGTTTAATTTGCATGCATAGCTCTGGTTTTAAGTGAACTCATGATGAAAGCATCTTCTTATGCTCTTCTCTTCTTACAAGATGCAGGACACACTCATGACATTTCTTCACACTCAAAGGAATTGAACTGAACTTTATCCCAATGCAAAGGGATTTAGGTATTACTGAAGTAGATTAGTGCAAAGAAGGGACTATTTGAAGGAAAAAAACACATCATTTCCAAAGAAAATAACAGATAGTGACATTAATTGCTAAGCTCTGTTCCGCCTATTAAAAGTTGAATGAGGCAGCTCGACAGATGATTTTATAATGACACACATGGGATTTTTTGGTGGTGGTTTTATTTCTAATACACTCAGAATCTTGTTGACCTCATTTGGTTTGAACCTTTGTACTGTGCAATAAAATGTCCCCAGTCAGATAACTGGGCCCACCACAGCAACATTTTATCAACTGCCAATACTTGAAAGTTCAAAGGAACACAAAAATCAGTGTTAACAGTGATGTAATAGTCAGCCCAGTCACATAAAGGCAAAATAGTTCCCACCTCCTGCAGCTGGAGCATGAGACATATTTTGCTGTAGCAACTACAATAAATAGGATTTCCTGGTCCCCTGACTGTGCTGACATAAAGTCAGATATCCACATGAGCATCCTCTTGGTGTATATTCATGCTCTCCATCTTTCTCATCTCTCAGTTCTTTTCTCTTCTCCTGTGCTTTGAATACAAGATCTTTAGAGGCACAGACAATTAAGTATGTAGGAAAGGATTGTATTTAATAACCAAGGAGATCTTTCTCAATCCCATGTTCCCTCTTTGGTGGTACACAGGGGAGTTTTCTGCTTCATTTTATGGAGCTTCTGAGAAATAGAACATTTTAGTATTAGCATGTCCATAAGGAGATTTTTCCTCTGCCAAGTCATCTACATTATGAAAAAGCCAGATGCCAAGGGTAACTAATGTAAAAATTCTAGTTTTAGTAGGATTATAATGATTTACTAAAGTCTCTGTGCTCGAGGTTTCTTTCAGATCTTGACCAAAATCCCATTGTGGTCAATTGTAGTCAGCAGAAAAACTGGACTTGAAATAGTAACCTTGACTTTAAAATAGTAAGAGCTTCCACTGAATGCAAAGGAGCTCCGATCAGCCTAATGCACAATTTACCTTACTCGTCTTCAGAAACCACTAGAAAATTGTCAATGAAAAGCTTACATTTAAAATACCATGAAAGTCTTAAAGGAAAAAAAAAACAACAAACATAGAGAACAAACATAAAGGAAGAGTGTATTTAAAATAACAAAACCCAAAGGATTCTCTCTATGGAATGCAACTAAATTATTCAGATGATAAAACAGTTCTGACACTGACGGTGTTCCTATGAAGCTATTTTGATATTAAAATATGGCAACACAAATGTTGTTTATCAGGAAGAGTTTTTAAGTAATGATATGAGGAGGTGTTTGCTACACATTTTATTTCCTGTCTAAAATGTTTTTGAAGGGTTTTTAGATGTAACGGGTTGTGGGGGAATAAGGAAAACAATTTCTCTGGAACTGAGTTTGTGAAATATTTATATGTTTCACTTTTTTTTACCCCTAATTTTATGTTACAGAATCACATAAGATGACAGAATGGGTAAGGCTGGAGGGGACCACAGTGGGTCATCTGGTTCAACATCCCTGCTCCAGCAGGGTCATCCTAAATCAGGTTGTTCAAAGGTTGGACTTGATGATCTCAGAGGTCTTTTCCAACCTAGTTGATTCTGTGATTCTGTTACCCTTGTGTAAGTCAGTCTTTCACAACTGGAGGTCTCACACTGAAGAAACAAGGAGCTTAAAATGATCCCATAGCCAAACTAATAATTTTGAGGCTTATCCATTTGCTTGTGCTCTTGTGTCCCCAAAACAAGATGTGACCTCCACTGAGGAAGGATTGTGCATCAAGAATTTCTTCAGGCTACGGTTAAGTTATTTGGAAAATAAAAAACAGCACAAAAGAAAACTTTACCTTGGACTAGGACAGGGATCTCAAAGTTTTCCACCAAGTACCCAACTTCTCATCTGCACAACCTCAGCAGTCACAGACACAGAGGTCCCTCTTTCTGGTTCTCTTACAACTGTGTTCTCTTAAATATGTGGATCTAAATAACAGATATTGAAAAAATTTATCTAAAAGTTGAGCAGGGACGACCCATGTAGAGGAAAATAACTTTATCAGAGTTCCTTTCCTGCACGTGCCCTCAGTGTAGAAGCTTCAAAAACAGGCACAATGAAATCATTCTTGGATAAAAAGGACACAGTACTCAGAATTTATACTGCCCAGGTTTTCCTCCTGCAGTGTTTTTGATCTTAGTGAAATTATCTGGACAGAGAATATTATACCTGAAGGTCATTGCTATGCACACGATTCTGCATGACCCTGTACTGATGAAAAATGGAAATTTGCCTCAGCTCCACCACACAGAAAGGATTCACTGAGAGAAAAATAATGTGAATTCAGTTTTGATGTCTTATCCCCAGCAAGTTCACAAGTGCAATCCCTCAGAAAATTTGTGCTCTGCTTCCCTCAGAGCAATATATCCCAGCAGGAAGTCCCAATGTATTTCTGCCCATTTGTCCCTCAGTTTCAACTTCCCAGTGCCAGTTCTCCATATTCCTTTGTGTCTGAGCTACTCCTCATGAAAACCTCCACGTGAGTAGCACTGCACAACGATGTAGAGGGAGAAATCCAGGTATCTTTGTTCTCCTACAGCTGTTCTGGCATCTCACCAGCCAGCCCCATGCAGGTTTCTTGTCCTCAGAGACATTTAAAGTGGCACCAGACCCCAAGACTGAGGCACCTGTGCCACTGTCTGAATCTCCATCTCAGAAGTTGCTCATGGCAAGTGTGTCCCACCCATGAGGGAGGAAAACACTGACAAAGTACAGATCAGGCTGATCTTGAGTGAGGTTTACAAGTTTCCCTGAAAGATGACTGTGTAGTTTTCTACAGTTCAAGCGCTGAACTATGTGTTCAAGGAAAATCTGATGACAAAAATGTCAAGCTCAACACTTAATCACCACATTTAGCAACTCATGAGTTGACTACACACAGTATTGCTGGAAACATGGATTCCATTTGAATTGCCTTCAGTGCTCACTGGATTTCTGCACTAATAACACTCAGTATAATTTGTTCTGCTGTCACCTGTAGTGCACTAATTTAATTTTGGTCCCATCCCAGCATCCATCTGCTCATAAACATCAGTTACAACAGCCTGAAGGCTCCTGTGTGGCATACCAGGCTCAGGTGTGTACATGAGTGTCTTACATCAGATGTAAAATCACTGATAGAGAATATTTGTCTGTGCTGGGATGAGATGACCCCAGTTCCACTCTCTGAATGAACAAAATCTTGCAAGTGGGGAAAGCATGTGATAAAATGACATAAAAAAAATCGCATGTAACCTTCTGCTAACCAAAAGATCTTACCAAGAATGGTGTGCAAAACCAACTGATTTGCACAGAAAGGCTTATGCTGAATTACACTGTAAAAGTACAAGTCAGCTTCTTGTTTTGAAAGGAAAATAAAATGAAGTGTACAAGAAGTGGTTTAAGGTCTCTCTGCTTCTATAAGAGATTCTCTCATGGATAAATTCTACACTTTGCATTTATTATTCTATGAGACACTGCACAACAAAAACAGAAAAGCAGAACACAGTAAGAAAGGTCCCTGTTATTAATAGAAAAAATGAGGGACATACTCTGAAATTTAATTCACATTCTGCAACACACAAGATAAAAGTAAAGCTATGAAGGAAAACCCAGGGATGGAAATTCAGAGACTGAAAAATACCCTGAAAAAACCCTGTTCTTTTTATTTGGTAGTAAATCCCTACCAAGCAGGAGCTTTAACTTCCTGCTAGACACATCAGAATATCTGAATTCACAGCTATAAGTAGACTACCTTATCAGTATGCACAGAATATTTGGTTTTATGTGTTTCTTATGTAAATGTGCTTCCGACTTTATAAACAAAACTGTAATCTTTCCCATTTTTTTTCAATAAAACCCATTTACTTTGTGCTTTAAGCTTGCACAATGTTTAAAGTGGAGTCAAGTGCGTTTCACACTCACAGCACAGCCCTTCTGCGAAAGCAAAGATTTCAAACAAGGCAGCATAGAGAGACAATCACTTTCCAACTTACCTTCACATCTTAAGAATAGAGATATTTTCTCATTAAAGGAGAGAATCTGTTTGCGAGCATGAAAAGAAAGACAGAGATGCTGCCAGGCGGGATCTTTGTCATTTTGACAAGGGGCAAACCCATAATGCTTGGGCATACCTGTAATGTCTCAGTGAAGATACTCAGGGGAAAATGCAGTGAGAATGCAAAGGACACATCTTGGGCACAAAAAGTGCCATCAATGTTTGAGTATTAAGTGAATTGTCACTTTTTAACACACGCAGATGGAGTTTTCACTGACACCTGAGAGCTTAGACTTTTGCATTCTGAATTTTGAGTTCCAAGCATCCTTACCTCCTGAAAAGCTGTGCACATTTCAGAATCAATTTCCCAGATGATAACACTGTTTTATGACTCTGTTTAATAGGTTTGAATTAGAGTTACCCATGTTTTAGGTGTCAGTTTTCATTGATATGAATTCAGTGCTGTGAATTCCAGCATTACCATTCTCTGCCCAAATCTCCCTGCAAGAAGCATTGAGTGTATATTTAACATCTATCATTTCTTCCTCTTCAGCAAAGCTGAACACACACACTCTTCCCTTGACACCATTAAAACACGTAAAAGTGGGAGAGATCAGGCACTGTTAGTTTTGTATTTTCCGAATAGAAGGTGAAGTCTTTTTCTGGGTTTGTTTGTTTATTGAAAGAGGCATTCTGAGTTCAAGGGAATGTATCGTGAAATCCCAGGAAGATATAAGAGTATTTGTGCCTCAGCTTTAAAAGTTGACCCCATCACCTCCATTGAATTACAGAAAATTTCCAGACTTAGCATGTGGAAACAGTAAAATTGCAAACTCTGGGTGTATAATAATCTGCTCACCTTCAAGGTTCTCTTCATGACCAACAGCACCTAGTTTGGATCCTTTGATAGATGGTTTCCTATGATAGATAGATGACTTGATCTCACCCAGCCTCATATGCCAAAATGCATTTTTTCTGATTAATATTTCTGTTCCATAAGAGGTATGGTTAGCAGTTCAGTGGGGGTGGTATTCCATAGGAATCAACATGAATTCTCTGCCTTACACAGTATTATGTGCAGGGACACAGCCTTGTTAGGAGAAATCTGTTCATCACTGATTTCCATAGTAATATCTCTTCCCACATCTCTCAAGCCCCTGAAGTTCAGGGCAGGGATGGGGGGAATGAAGTTACAGAACAGAATATTTCAGTCAAAGGAGATCTGGTCCAGCTGCCTGACCAATTCAGGGCGGACCAAAAACTAACACCTGGTGTTAAGGGCATTGTCCAAATGCTTCTCAAGCACTGATGGTCTCGGGGCATTCAGCACAAATTGGTGGTGGGATTGAACTCGGTGCCCTTTGGACCAGGGTCACACAACCTGGCCTCTCATCTAATGGGAATTTCAATAATTTACTCCTAATTTACCCCAGGGCAAATGATACCTAAATCTGCCTTTTCCACTCCTGGAACTTTCAATTACCATTTGATTCCTGAATTCAGTCTGGGAAGATATCATTTTGGTTAACCTCAGAATGCAAGGTTTTGTTAGGATATATAGTTTTACTTCCTATTGATCACTTAACTAATGGTCAGTGCATCTTTCCACAGTCATATTTTTCCTAACAATAAATTTCTGAGTGCATATGAAGTAAGTGTTTTGCATTGCCCCTTTGCCAAAGATGCATGACATACAGATCTTAGTTTCTGAACAATGCAGTCAAGTGATTTTCAAATGGCTAATGATCTTGGGAGCAAAAATTAGAAAGCTTCTGAGTGTCTAATTAAAAAAATACTAAACCTCCTGAAAAATTAAATTTCTTGCTTAATGTCTTCTGAAGTTATTAATTAAAAAAAATAAGTGTCCAACAACACTAGTTCCTTGGGAGAACAGTATTATTATCTGGTGCTCATTGTTATATTTTCAGATTCCTGCAGGAATCTGACTAAAATCAGGATTAAGGCACTTGGTGGGGCTGTGCCACAGGTTCAGTACAAACTGAACTGTTTGAGCCACACAGAACTGCAAAGAGCCAGGCTTCATTCCGTGCCACTCTGAGTGCTGCATTAACTCTGGGAGTACAGTGATGGGATACTGCAGTCTGCAAGGAGAACTCATGACAGAAAACACTACACTGGACTTAAAAAAATTATTTCTGGAAAGTGAATGCACTTAGGGAGCAATTTTTCAGGGTCCAGAGGAAAAAATTAATAGCTTTTTCCCTCCTCACATCTCTGATTGTCTGATGTCCTGCCATTCAGAAAAACATGTATGATTTTTTTCTTCCTGTTGTAAAGTTGTTAATGCTGTAAATAAATGCTCATTTAGATTTTTCTTTTGTTTCCTTTATTGTTTGCATCCCCAACAGGGAAACCCCGAGTAATCCCATATACAAAAGACACAAAACCTGTGGGCAAACAACACATATCCGCTTTCTTTGTAACTGGCCTTTTATATATCCTATATGACTGTGGATTTTCGCTCTACTCTCCCCCCAAAAGAGTTAGTTTCACTTTAAACATGGTAATTTACCCTAGAGGCAGGAAATTACAATATGAAAATTAATTTTTCTGCGGGACTGGACAATTATTGTTATTATTATACTAATTCTCAGCAGTCCAGTGATAACTCTGAGAAATGGCATCTGGTAAGAAAAGAACTCTGTTTTACAGTATCCATTATCCATGTGTGTCCCCCTTTAAAATTACCTGGCCCATAGCCAGGAAAGTTAAGGTCACTAAAGAGTCGTGCTTTAAGATATGTCACCATAGCCCTTTGCTAGCTTAGTAATGAATGTTTTAATTAAAGAGCAACAGCAGGCAGGCCAACATCTGGATCAGATTTAACAGTAATTCCCAATTCTCACAAATTGGAATCTTCAGCTCTGAGACAGTTGAAACACCCTCAGCCAATCACCTCTTGCTAGTCAGTATTCTGCAAATACATGATAAATAGAACTTAAATTTTTAAGGTGCCGTGTTATATAAAAGGCAAAAGGACTGTTCAGTTCTGATTGTACAGCTGAGAGTGTCCTTTAAAATAGAGAAATGCTAGATTTGTTCAAATAAAGCATGAAATAGTAAAGGAGAACATGATCTCATAAAGACCTGTCTTTAGTGACATCTTAGTCTTTTGTCTACTAAAATGCAGACAGATATTTAGTGTAGACAGGACAATGCTGGGTCCAGAATTTGAGGGAAATTTGTTCTGATGCTTTAACTTTAAGCATTTTGTATCCATGTTTTCCTCCTTTTATATGTTTCAAAATTGTGTGGAACAATAGGATCCTTGATTTATCTCAGTAAACTAACCATCATAATGCTACTACTAATAATTTAGGTAAGGATATCTTCTGATACTTATTCATAACTTGATAAAACTTTATTCTTTTCCGCCAACATTTCATAAATAATATTCTGAATTCTGGAGTAGAAATTCTGTCTTTGAGTAGATTTTTGGTGAGTTATTAAGTGATACACGTTAAAAAATGTAAAAATCTGAACAGAAATGAACTCCACATTCTTAGATATTATATAAAGCACAGTCGACTCTGTGCTTTGATATCTGACATGGAATAACCACTTTGAGAAGATAACAGTGAGAAATTTTCAGTGAAATTTGACTTTGATATCATTGACAGTGCTTTTGTAAAGTTGTTTTTGGTTTCCATCTGGGAAAGATGTGTATGCACATCTATTATATTATCCTGAATCACAGGGGAACTTATTTACATATCGTGCAATGAACCAAAATACAGCTTGTTCAGGAGACTGTGTTCTCTGGGCTTTTCTTATGGTCTTCAGCAGTCCCAGTATATCAGTATAAGGGCAGATGTCTGATTACTTGCACATTAATACCATGGAATGGAATTAATATAATATTACATAATATAGATTTTCCCCCAGAAAACTAGATCCCAGATAGATCTTGTTAATCACCACCATCACTATCCAGATTTTGTGTGCCTTATACAGAAGATTACACTTCCAGCAGCATTTTTGGGCTGCACCCTGGAGTAGAGGATGTGGTTCAGTAAATTGACATAGATTCAATACCCAAAACTACACGAAAGCCCAATTAAAAAATTGGAATAAATGCCACAGAAATATTTTATTCTGCACAATAGTCGTATGATAGCAATCTGACACCTTTCACCTGCCTTCTGTATCAGGAAAAAGCCAAGGTTACCTGTTGCACCCTGAGCTCAGCTTCCTCTTGCTTTGTTTCAGACCTCAAGTGTCTCCTACTAAGAAAGTAAGTCACTTCTAGTTTCTAATGAAAAGAGAGTCCGTCCCTTAGGGCAGTCCCATAAATGGCAGATATCCACTGGTCTGGCAGCACTGTGGGGGCAAAGTTTTGTGAGCACAGATTTCACTAATCAGAAATTGTTATTTTGCAAATTATTTTTAGTTTGGGGAGTGGGAAGGGAGAAGAAACTGAGTCGATAGAAAATTTAAATTTGTCTAATGGCTTGCCTTAACATTTTATTCTTTCTGCAGAATAGCATGTCCTTCAGAAATGTGCAGAACATGATTAAAAATGCTTGAACAGAAAACAGGAACCAGAAGAAAACTATAGAGTGTATAAGACAAATCACAGAGTCCACAGATTTTAGTACAGAAGCTTTTACAAAAGAAAACTATCACACCAGAATTATCTTGAACTCCTTGTTGGCAGAACTAACTGATATGTAACTGATAGTAGCTCCTAATTCTTTGGGAAGACCTTCACAGAATAAATTGTGTTTTCTTATTTTCTATCAGACTAAACAAGGACTTTATTCTCCAGGATTGTCACTCTGATAGGCTTCTCCAGGACTGAAACAGCACTTGATGTTTTAAGGCTAAAGGCAGGGGTAGGAGGTCTGAGGGAAATTGTTTTATTTGACAGTTTTATTTTTGCATGTGTTTTTCATTCTCTTCTTCCAAAGTACTGTGGCATTTGCTGCTTGTAGACATCTAAAAGGAAAAGGCTTTGGCAATTTTAGTAAACCACACTAAAACTGCTAAAAAAATCACAGTTATTGCTACTGGAAAAAAAGAACCCCAAGGCTGTGCTTCCTCTTGCTTTACGAGCTTTCTTTAGAGACGTTAAAACTCTTTGAATAATTTCAAAAAAGTGGAAGGAATGGAAGAAAAAGAAAATGAAGGCCAATGTTTCAAATGAAAATTTAAATGATTATCTGATTTAGACCAACATGACATAAAAATATTTTTACTGAAGGTTATGAGAAGAGGTTCAGATCCCTAGAAGACACATTGTGTTTACCAGCTAAATGTAAGAATGTAATGCAATGTACTACATCCAGTCTGTTCAAATCTTCCTGGTTTAAAAAAACAAAAACAAGTTTGAATTTATGTCCTACATTCAACAGACAATCTTGAAGTCCCTGTCAATTTAACCCTTCAGAAATTTAAGCTTTCTCTGGCATTTCTAAATAAGAAGCAACAAGGCTTGTTAGTAATGTAGCTTAAAAGGATGTTCAAAGGGATGCAAGTGAGAAAGAAATGCTTTATCTCTTTCAATGTGTCAAAAAAACCAAAATCTGAAAAATCCTCTTCCCTGTCCTATCACTTCTTGTTTTTCTACCATGTTACCTCAGAGAGTTCAGGAAAACTGGTCAATTAGTGAAAGAAATCATACCAGAAAGGCAAAGTGTGAGCAGATTAGAAAGGCTTTCCTATTATACTGAACAGCTAGAGGCTATGGGACTTTTTGCTCTGTGTTTAAGTTAGAAGGAGGAAAAGAATAACAATGAGAAGACCAGATTAAATAGAAAACAGTGTGGAGAAAACGAGGCTCAGGGGAGACCTTCTCAATCTCTTCAACTGCGTGAAAGGAGGTTTTAGCCAGGTGGGGTTGGACTCTGCTCCCAGGGAACAAGGGACAGGACAAAAGGAAATGGCCCCAGGCTGCACCAGGGGAAGTTTAGGCTGGATATTAGGAAAAAGTCTTCACCAAAACAGTCATCAAGCCCTGGCACAGGCTGCCTATGGAAGTGGTGAAAATGCCATCCCTGGAGGGATTTAAAAGCCATGTGGATGTGGCACTTGGGGCATGGGTTAGTGGTGGCCTTTGCAGTGGTGGGGGAATGGTTGGGCTCAGTGATTTTGGAGGCCTTTTCCAACCTAAATGATTTTATAATATAACCTTAGGTTTTGTGGTTCTACCATATTGTGTAGATTTTGAATGACTACATGGGGAAGGTTTAGAAACATGCCTCCTGATCTTCCTGTATTGCAGTTTATGGAATTAGATGGCAAATTCTTCTTACCCAGCTTTTAATGGATGTATTTGTTACTAACTTCTGATAGATGTTTACCCCAGAAGTAGCTGCATTTTATATCATCATTAAAATCTTATTGAAAAACATCTCAGGAGACTTTGGGACAGAACAGGAGATATAAATGGAATATCTTATTAATATTCCATTAAGTTAATAATATCTGTCTAACTGAATCACAGTTATAATTCCTGCCAGCTTTTAAATACAGATTATTTTATTTTGGTGTTTAAACTCCCAGTGTGTAGAGCTGTGCTAGTCTTTATGAGCTATTTTTTTACTATTTATCTTGTGTTCCTTCAAATGTGTTATAGGTAAATTATTGAGCTGGAGGCAGAGATATAAGAAACAGAAGAGTCTAAGGCAAAATAATGATTCTGACATTGTGTCTAAAGCATAACCCCATGTCTGAGTGAATACTAGACTCTTATCTGATTACACATTTATGCACTGCTGGATGGTTGTTTATTTGCTTTGACAGTGGGTCCAGAGAAGTGTTCAACAAGCCTTAATTGAGTTAATTTATGTAGAATGGAGGGCTTTTCTGGGATTACATTTCTCGTCAGGTTCCAGCCAGATCTCTTCACACTGATCCATTCACATTTGTATAGAATATGTGCTGCTTGATCAGATACTCCACCAGGTTTGAAGAGGGGATAAAATTGTTTTCACCTCTAAATAGTATAAAAATAACCCTAGTTGTGGTAGAAACCTGGAGAAGGTTAAGTAATTGATTTTATCTAGTTTTCTTGTGATTTTTTAATTATTGTCAGTGTTGTTAATATTAAATACTGTTACTTTCACTCTAGGTTTTCAGTGGGAACCATTCCCTTTTTCACAAATGTACAGAAAAAAAATCTAATCATCCAGAGATTTCTTGAGGACCTATGGGCTACATGTCTTGGTTTAGATACACATGTAAGTCTGTAGGTATTTTTTAATGTTAAAATTGGAAGAATAGTAGCTCTGGTACATTCATTTTGGATCAGCTTTGCTAATCTTCTTGCTATGATCTCACTGTTACTCAGGAATTTTCCTGATATCAATAACTGATTGTACTAAACTAAGATCAAAATTAAATCTGGATAGATTAAGAAATCAAAGCCTAGAAAAGCAAAACAAGAATTATGACAGAATTTCATTGCATGGGGTGACACTAAAAGTGTTGCTGTAACTATTGTATAAAGAAACACAATAAAAAAAAAAAAGTAAAGTGAAAAGTTCTGCAGGAAGGGGAAAGGTAGGCATCAATTGCTGCAGAAAGAAACAGGTGGAGTTTCAAGAATATGGTAAGTGGATGGACAAACTGGGAATGATGGCAGTACAGAAATGTTTGTGCAACCAGTGGTTGCTCCTCTTCCTCACGTAGTTCATGAGTTCTTTGCCATGGATGTTTTTACAGCTCAGCAATGTATGTGTAATCCACGTGTGCCACCAACTTTTTCTTTTTACTTGAGTCAACCACCTCCAGCTGGAAACCTTCATGTTAAAAATACAGAGTATTGTGTAGTTGTGAGTCCCTGAAAGCAGTAAAAGCAGTTTGAGCTTCCAAAGGAAACCCAGCACTACCCTACAGATGGTAAGACCTGTGCAGGCAGCGGGATCTCGGCTCCTGAGCAGCACTTCCCAGAGAAAGCACTTTGCTCCGGTGTCTCTGCTAAGTTTCCAGGGAAACTGATGTCTAAACTGAGTATGTACAGACTGTTCTCTGAGGTGGAGACATTATTTTAATAGATTCACAGCTCCAGCTAAAATTTCCCAGAGGACAAGTGAGGCAGAAGAGAAGAGCTCAGATACTGACACTGGGATTTCAGTGGCTCATGTTAGTGTAATTACCAGCTTTGGCAGCTCACCTGTCTCACACTAGAATAATCTAAAGAATTTGATGTTACACTCTATTGTCTGGGATGTCTAATATAAGAGATCTTTATATACATATGTATTTTTATAAAGAGAGAGAGAAAAGTTATGCCTGAGTTTAGAAGGCACTTTAGCATTGTTGAGGACAGAGGAAAGTGTTTAAAGACAGCATTACTTCCACCTATTCTTCAATTTTGTTGAAGAAGTGACATGGGATCCAAAGGCCAATATCTCTGCAAAAAAAGAACAGATATCACTCTATTCGTCTTGAAATTTTAAGTATTATTTTCATAATCTGTATATAAAAGAGATCATGAACATCTTGTGCAGAATAATTTGTTGGTGTTGAAAAATACATAGGTAATTTCTCAGTCAATAGATTCTTTCCAGTCAGAATATTAATCCTTAAGTCTCATCTTAATCACACCAACAGACTTGAAAAGTTTATTTTACAGCAATTCTGTCAATACACTTCAGATAAAATAATTTAGTGGGGACTGAAACATATTTCATCCCTTAATCATCCTTTCCAAACTGGATACATCAACCATTAGGCTACACTGGCATGGTGATACTGTTTGCTTGGTAACTTAAAGAAACTTCAGTTATTCTGCACAAAGTTGAAGCAGTTCATTAAAGGAAATTCAAAGAGGTTTTCCTCCTGACACACACGAGTAGCAGTTTACTGTGATTGGAAGGAACCTGAAGGTAGAAGGAGTTACGGCAATAAAGTCCCTGGGCAGTCAAAAATCATTAAATCCACACCCTGCACTGTGTTCCTGTCACTCCTGGCACTAATGACAGGACTAACAAATCTCAGCTTGGGATTCTGAGAGGGATTAGGCATCTGGCAGATGCAAGAGATCAGTTTTATCAAGAATAAGACGGTTTTGGAAATACTCCAAAGGAAATCTGAGACTCCTGGGGAACCTCTGCATCACAAGTCATGTTGCCTGCAGATCTTCAGTTTGGGAAACACAGGGGAGAAGTGTCATAGGAAGATGTGGATATCTCAGTTTGGAGTTTATGTCTGGAATGCAAGAGTCAGACTTGACACTTTAATTTCCTGTATGGATTCAACCCTAAATAACTCCCTTTCATGATTAAGCAATTCTGCTCACAGGAATCCTGTTGCAAAGCAGCAAATTTGACATCACGTGCAGGTAGTAATCTACCCTAGATGGGACTGTCTCTCCTTGTCAAAGATGCTGAATACATTAATTAAAAAAAAAAAAAAAAAGAGAGAGAGAGAAAATGTTCACTTATAATGAAAAAGCTAATTTAGCTTCCTGCCAGAAAGGCCATAACATGTGACACGAAATTAATGCCAGCAGTGAAGTAACTTACAGTTAGCTTGTGACTGATTTAGAATTAACACTATCCTTCAGAATTGTTAAAAAAACCCAACAAAAAATAAACAAACAAACAAAAAACCCCACAGTACATAAATAACTGCCTGAACAAAAATATTCCCCTGTCTGTAGTTCTCCCACTCTCCAGTCCTTCGTTTGGGATTTTTTGATACTTTGAAGAAACCTGAATATTTCTGAGACCTGTGTTTTGTCTTACACTTTTTTCCCCTCCCCCTGCAATTTACTCTAATGGTATTCCAGTATCACTGACCTTGAGTCTGTAGGCCAGAATGTAGATCAGATCAGCTACTCTGTGTTCAGAATAACAAAAAGATTAAGGTTAAGATGAGAATCACAGAAACCAAAGTAGAATGAGAACATAAGTTGCCAATGGATGCACCATACCTATCAACATGCTTAATAGAAAAATAATAATTAATCTGCTCACAGTATAAAATTATCGTCCGCGGCAATTGTGACTGCTAAAATGAATTTCTCTGGAATTGTGAATTTAAACCAAAGTGACTGAAGTCTAGTTCAAAAACATGACAGAAAGAGAGGGAAGAGCTGAATATAATTTAATCACACTGTAAAGTCCATGTCTATCTGTAGGAACATTTGCTGTTTGCTGCAATTTCCACAGGCCTCTTACAGACGTTTCATTTTTAAATGGGGACTTGCATAGGTTTTCCTCTTCATAAAGTTTGTGAGATAAATGCTGCAAAACAGCACAGAACCTCACAGGATAGCTAAATATAAGGACACACATATGCACAACAAGTATCAGAATTTATGTTGCCATTCTAAGAATTATACAGGGCAGGTAAGATTGTTGAATAGACAGAGGAAAACTTTACCACAAGAGAAAGCAATAAAATAGGAAAATAAGGTTTGGGACTTATTACTTTTTAAATTTATGGTCCATGAAATGCATTCAAGAGGTCAAACCATATCTTCAGGTGATTTAAACGGGTAAAGTTCTAGGAAAAGGAAGAAATCTTTGCTGAATTCCACTGCTTTTGGATCCGCCTCACACGGAGATGCCAAGTTTCCTTCTCCACATTGCTGCCATAGGTCACACACAGGGAGAGAAGCTGACTTTCCTGCAAAAATCAGGTTATACAAGGAAGCTGATCTGAGTTGACATGATTTGATTTGGGTTAGAAGATTAATCCAGACTTCAGCTGCCAGAGGCTTTTAGATAAATAGCACTTAGCCCACTTACAACGAATGGATTTTTTTTTCAAAGGAAGGAGTATTAATTAGAACAGCATGGAAGTGCAAGAAATCTGCAAAGACTTAGGATCCATGTGACAAAGGCTATGAAATACTGCTGCCTTCAGAGATTATAGTATCGATGTTGGAAATGGGATGTGTGTTTCTATGATCTGCTTAGCAACTGTGCTCCTGGCTCATCTGATGAGGAAAAAAATGTGGAATCAAAATGCACTGAGGAGAAAACAAAATAGTCCAGCCTGCTTCAAAAGGACTGTGAAGACAAAAGTTTTACAAATGCCAGTCCTGGCCTGAGGCTGAGTAAAATCTTAATCCAAGATAGGACAAGCATTGTGGTAATTTAACATGTCAGTGCACTGCAAGTGTGACACCAGTTCTAAGTTGTCACCAGTCAGATGTGATCCTTCTACATGTATTTCCTTCTGGTATGTCCTTCTGAAATATTTTTGGGGGGGGCATGTCATTACCCAAGTCTCTTGTTGGAGCTGGTTGTTCCGTAGGTAGCAGAATCTTCAGTTAGGTTCCCTCTAAATTAAAATTAGCAGACCAAAAGAAGGGTGAGTTACTGTAATTTGGAGAAGTTTGCAGTTTAACATCCTTGGGTTGGAGGGGCAGAGAATGGGATTTTACTCCAAGAAAAGTGGAAAAGTAAAACTTTAATTTGGAGAACGATGTCTCAAATGTTGGCCACAGAAACCATCAGAGGGGTGGAACATCTCTCCTCTGAGGAAAGGTTGAGAGAGTTGGGTTGTTCAGCCTGGAGGAAAGGTCCAGGGAGATCTTATTGTGGCCTATCAGAACTTAAAGAGTGCTTATAAGAACGATGCAGAGAGAATTTTCAACCACGGCCTGCAGTGATTTGACAAGGAGAAATTGTTTTAAATTAAGAGGGTAGATTCAGACTAGATATGAGAAAGAAACGATTTATGAGGAGGGTGGTGAAACACTGGCACAGAGAGGTGATGGAGGCCTCATCCCTGGGAACAGTCATGGCCAGATTGGAGTGGCTCTGAGCAACCTGATCTAGTTGAAGATGTCCCTGCCCATAGCAGGGGGGTTGGAACTTGATGACATTGAAATTTCTCTTCTAACCCAAATGATTCTGTGATTCTAAGAAAAACACAACCACAAAGATGGACTGGAATGCCCAGCTAATTGATAATACCATGTGGGAGATTTAAGGCTGTAATAGGTGTCAAAATCCACTATGTTAAACTCTGAACAAACCCAATTCCATTCAGGTATTCTAAAAAAATGCAACCAAGAGCAATGTAGAGATATAGATTCTGTTGATATAGAAATTGCATTTTCTAGTGTCACACAAAAAATCTGTGGCATAACCAGGATTTTGGTTGGCTAGATCTCAGTTAACAGCCCACTCATAAAATGTTGAATGACTAATTCATGTTCTTTGGGATTTCCAAATGAAGTTATATTAAAATACTGTTCAAATTATAAAATGGTTGGTAATTTTTGCAAAACTGAGAACACTGACATCTAGCTTCATTTTTCCCAAATGTCAAGAGTTTAGTCTAAGGTACTCCCTATGGAATATCACTAGAGACAGATGACTCAAGGACATGCACATCCTAAGTGTGTATGATAGGTGAGCAGATGTGGGTGTGTGGAAAATGCTCAATAGAAATGTTAAACTATTTTTAGATATTTTAAAATCCTACCTAATATCTGAAACTGGACTTGGACATGGAAACTGAATCACCCACCCTGAAATGATGCCATTTATCCAGGGTGAGGTAATGCTATAAATATATATATATCTAAGGAAACTTGACATCTATAAAAAAGTAAAATATTCTTTTTGGAATAAAAAATCCTGGAATCCATATCTAGACAGGCAGATAAGAATCGTTTCCAACACAAATTATTCAGTGAGTTGAAGAGTTAAGTCCTATGCTTTACTGTTCAGACCTTAAATTGACACAAATAGTGTTGTCTAGCTCTTAGGACATCTGGTTCATTTTGGGAATTTGAATAGGTCCTATCCCACTTGTTCGTGTTGCCTCATTTTCTTTATATAATGGTCATGAACAAAAAATTTACTTTGTAGATTCAAGTTTTGTAGCTTCATATACTCCTTTCCATCTTATACTTGCTTAATATTTAATGACTCCTACCACTTCCTATAGGAAGGAAGGGAAGACTTCAATCCCATTTGAATTACTATGTGGCATAATTTGGCAAAGTGTTCCTAAAATACTGGCTTATTTCATCTCAGTATTTATTTATAGTATTAGACTAGTGATCATTCTATCAATTCATTGTTCCATTAAAAGCCACTGAAAAGACAGAAATACATAGATTGCACACTAGTTTTTATTAATATCAGAGAAACTCTAATATCAGTAGAACTTTCATTAGATACACAAGCACAAAAATCCCCACTTTGCAAAAAATAACTTAATGGCAATGCTAAGAATACAAGGGAAGATTCTTCATTGAACCAAGTGGGGAGTCAATAACTAACAGATTGCAGGTGTGGGGTATAACCTGGAATAGTTTATTGAACAACCAAACACAGTTTAAGGGCCTTGGAGGTTGGACATGTTAATGGGGAGGACAAGCTATGTTAATTAGGGAATTACACAAAGTTTTACTACAGGTACCCAATGGGTTATATTTCCCTCAACCAGGATTACATGGTGGGGGGGAAGAGGACTAAAGGGTTTAGACATGGTCTGATACAATCATCTCAAAGTCCTTTCTTAATTTGCTTCAGGAGCCAGGTTAATCCATATGTTTGAACTTTAACAGGTCTCATGAGGAGGGTCCAGTCCTTCAGGTCACGGGATTCCTCTCAGCCCCTCTTTTCTGAGTTTTACTGCTTTGACCCATTAAGCTCCTTTCTGCAGATATTATATTTTGGGATCCAACAGAACCATAGAATCATTTAGGTGAGAAAAGACCTTTTAGATCATCAAGTCCAGCCCTTAGCCCAGCACTGCCAAAGCCATCACTAAACCACGTCCCCAGGTGCCACGTCTTTCAAACACTTCCAGGGATGACCACTCCCTGGGCAGCCTGTTCCAATGTTTGACCACCCTTTCAGTGAAGAAATATTTCCTAATATCCAATCTAAGACTCCCTCACTGATAGTCTGATACCTCTTGAATTCATTTCAACCATAGCTCAGATAAGAATGAGTCCTGGAAGAAAATGTCCTGCAGAATATGTCTGCAGCCATTTGGGACCAAAAGTCAGTCATGGAAAGTTTAGAAAATGTTGGAAGCATAAGTAACAACATACCAGCGATTAAAATTTGCAACACTGGAGAGATATGAGTTTTCAAATGAAAGTTTTCTGAAAACTCAACTCCTTGTCCAATGAGTGAATCTCTTCCAGAGAGAACAAATTACCGTGTAATAAACTTGCAAAGCTGAAATGTACTTTGCCTGCATTATGATGACACATTATGGATTCTTCAAAGCTGCCATGGAGGAATTAATCTTTTTCATACCTTTCAAGTGAGATACTAATTTTGTTGATACAACTCTATCTATCTAAATACACACTCACAAAATTTTGACACGTATATGTGTATATATTTATATATATACAGATATGTACATATATGTGAGCTCGTGATTGTATGTATGTATATATATAAATATAAAAATATACTTTTATTATCTATTGATAAAAAGATCTTGGATAAGAAATATATAACAGTATTTCCTCTCACTAATCCTTTTCTCAGTAGATAATCCCATTCACACTCCTTCTCCTTACAGAAAAAAATTTCAGCCATGACATTCCATGGTTTCATGCTCAACTAAACTGCAGTTAGGTACCTTTTCACTGGAATTGACATGTGAAAGAAATATTAAAAATGTCTTCCTTTTTTCTTTTTTTCTGGAGAAGAATAAGTTTGTTACAGAAAGCAAATACTCTGCATTTTTCTCCCCTCAAGAACACGAATGTGGAACTAATGGTTAAGTTTTAAAGCAAAAATACCTTTAAGGCCAACAAAATTAAGTTTTTGGAAATTGCTTTTGGAATGACTGTTGAGTTATGACAAGCTCTTTTTGAAAGCTCTGGCACACAGCCTTATGCATTTTCTTTTTAAGATGTTTTATGATTAGAGCTCCGTGTGTAAATCAAGGAAAAAAGGCAACAATTTTCATTGGCTAGAGACAGTAAAAATAATCAACGTTCTATGTGGTCTTTCGAGACAAATACATAGGGAAGAAAAGTATTAAACTGCACGTTTTCACTTTTAACAGTGATTTGAAATTTTCAGGCAATAGAAGATAAATGAAAGTAAAAATCTGTGGTGTTCTTCACCATAAGAAAAAGGCAGGAAATAATAAAAGTTTTACAGATCTCCTGTCTGATGTGTTTATAATAATATTCAGCTACTACCTGGTGTGCTTTTCATCAGTAAACTTCAAAGTACTTTTCAAAGCAGGTAATCTTTAGGGAGATTTGGGAAAATTCCAGCTAAAACGTGTTTTGATCAGGTTTTGAATAAGGAGGAAAAACAAAACAACTTGATTTCCACCAGTTTTCCCAGGCATCAGGTAGGTTTTTCACAGAAAGTACAAACTAGCCCTCAACTTTATATGTGACACTTCGTGTTAGCACAGACATTACTATTGCCTGAAACATTGTTTGAGAAGGAATTTTCAATTTGTTTACCACTTCTTTAAAGCTGTTATTCACTGAGCAAGATTATATGGAAATAACTTGGTTTTGAAGTAACCAATATGTGGTTGTAATTAGGAGTTTTACAGGTATAAGTGTTCTCTAACTGCAATCTCTGTGATTAATGCACAGAAAGATAAGAGGAGCCATCACAAAACTGCTTAGGGAGGACAAAGAATGGCCACTATCAGGTCTAATGGGTAGGAGGGGGGTAAAATTTCTTTTGAAGAGGCAAAATCATCTCAGCACTTAGTTGTCCAGGGAAGCTGTGTGCTGCCCCATCCCTGGGAGTGTTCAAGGCCAGGTTGGATGGGGCTTGGAGCAACCTGGTCTGGTGGAAGGTGGGGGTTGGCATTTCTCATGTCAGGGGGCTTGAAATGAGATGGCTTTGAATGTCCCTTCCAAATCATTCCATGATTCTGTGATGCTCATGTAGCTCCTGACACATGGACAGTTCTTGTGGCTGGTTTATCCTGCAAGATGTGAAATACTGTTTCGCTATTTTAAGTCTGAATATTTTATTGTCCCATGTCAGGGAACTGAACGGTGAAAAAAACAAACTAAAGCCATTCCCTAGGGGCCTGGCAGAAGCTTTTTCACTGACCCATCTGATAGCTGATGAGGATTGTTGCCAGGCAAGGAGGAGGAACAAAAAATCACCTCTCTAACAGAAAGATTTTCAATGCACAAAAGATATTTTTGTGTGTGTGATATGGATGCAGAATGCATGACCCCAGAGATGCCCTCTTCTCCTAAGATATATGACAGTATCTCTTAAACTTGTCCTAGTGGAGTAAAGGACTATATTTCTCCTGAGTTCTTGCACTGCAGAGAGGAGATGTATTAATGACAGTGGCTTCAGTGCTGATCATGTGCTGAAAATAGGAACTAAACTGAAAATCTCCATATTCATTTCACGAAGGTCAGTGAACAGACATCATTGCAATACGTCTTTTAAGCCTGAGGGAACTGATTCTACATTGTATCATTTTAAGTTTATGTCAGTTTAACTTCTCTGAAATCACTAGAGTTAGAAATGGCATAAAGCTGGAAGAAAGTAGCAGTGAGTCATGCCTTTTTATTTTCAAATATAGGAGCCAAGTGTTTATGGTGGTTTCACCAGGAAGCCAGAATAAATGGGGAGATTTGGAGTGGGTTTTGATGACTTGTCTGAACCTGTAGCTCATGAATCCATGCAAACCAAACCCAAATTGCAGTGCATGCACACATCCCAGTGAACAAAACCTGCTGACTTTCACATGGCTTTAGCTGCAAAGTCACATTCATTTAACATATTTTCCTTTGTAAACTGTTCACAAAAATCTACAAATATCAGAGAGTGTTTGCAGGGCAGAATGGCTGCACAGAAAGGATGCAATCAGAACAGATTTTGCTGGTCTATACAGCAGGTAAAAAGAAAACAAATCCAAACAAAACACCCTGAAAACAAAATGACCTATTTGTGATTTCACAGATTGATCAGGCAACTGCCCACCTTCAAGCCTGAATTCCTTCTGTAGATTGCTGTCTTTCTGAATTAGTGGTAAAATCTCCAGACTCTATGCATTGAATCCATACATTTAGTGATGTGCAGTCAAGAATGGCAATTCTTTGCCACGCAGCCCACAGATATTTTTCCCTTATCAGTCACACAGGTGGTGATTTAGGGATGAACACTATTAAGTACTGAGTTGATATCCCCCCAATGAGCATTGTAGTACTACCATATTGCTTGGAGAGTGATGAAATTCCAATCCACTTTTTTACTCCTGCGAAATATAGCTGGATCCTGGACTCAAAGCACTGCAGTAAAAGAGTGTAAGTGTTGGTATGATATACCCTGCACTCAGCCAATTTGTGAACACTAAGTGTGTTTTAAAGATTGTGCACAATTTCCAACCGCAGCAGAAAATCTGGATCAATACAGATAGAAGACTTCAGGGTTTTTGGGGAAAAAAAAGCCCACTTTGTTTTATACATTTCTGGATAGAAACTCTCTTGCATTCCTTCTCCCCCATACACCCAAAGCACAGAGTGAATTTCAATAAAAAACAACTTACATGAAATTATTCTTTCCCTTCTAGGTTGTCTATAGTTAGTGACTTAGACTTGATCTAGTTTTGACATCCTAAGGCTGAGAAATATTTTATAGGTGTACTTTTATCATAGAACTCTTCTACCTCAGTACTATAGTCAGCGCTGTATAAAGGCAGAAACTGAGGAGCAAATCTTTCCTGAAGCCATGGAAGACTGGGGCAGAGATGGGTAGAGAACTGAGAACTGTCAAATCACAGCCCCGCTGCTTTTCCCTTTGAAAACCTGCAATGCAAACAGTGGAGATCAGCAATGCTGCCAAGAGAGGGATTTGAAAGCTGTGAAGGCTGCAGGGATGTCCGGACACCATCTGGAACAAAGAACTTGCTCATGTGAGGAAGGATTGGGGAAGCACTGGAACAGGCTGCCCCTGCAGGTGTTAAAAAAAATGTGCAGATGTGGTGCTTAGGGACATGGTTTTGTGGTGGACCTGGCAGTGTCAGATTGATGGTCAGACTCAGCAATCTTAGAGGTCTTTTCCAACATTAAAGATTCTTTGATTTTACGAGACATTTTTGCCCATTCAGAAAGTCCCCTGGAAGAAAACAACATTAAAGAAGGAGTGTTTTGGGGAGCATAAGCAGGTTGAACTGACAAATGTAGAACTACATGTCCAATAGCTATTTTTTAAAGTACTTACTTTCACAGTGGTGGCTTAAATTAACAACAAAAACCCTTAAAAAACCCACCAAAATTATGTCAGGTGCCAATTCTCTAATATAAACTCACCTAGACCGCTTATCACACCATATACCACAGATCATTAATTTAAATATATTGCAAAGTAAAAAAGTTTAGATTCACTTTCCCTGTGCAGTTAATGAAGAGAGAGAGGCTACAAAGGGAACACTGCAAGGCAGAACACCTAAGATTTGCTAATGTGGATGAGTAGAGTGACCAAGATTCAAAAAACTGCCTTGGAAAGAGGAATCTGCTCTCACACAGGCAAAAAAAAAAAAAATGAAGATACAGTACTAAGGGAAAATGGTTGGTAAATGAACACATGCTACAGGGGCTGTATCTTTCAAATTTTGAACAGGAACCAGAAATAAAAAGATAAAATGGCATCCCTCTACACTAAGGAAAGGAGAATTGGCAAAACACCAAGACAGTATGAGGGTGCCAGAATCCTCATAGTTGTATGGATTGTGTGTTCTTTCTGCAGTAACTGTCAGGAAAAGAACTTCTGTTTTAATGTTTTCCTCCTCAGGAAGAAATGAGGCAAAGAGAGGCATTTCATGGAGATGGACTACTAAAGTGGATGTTCCTGGACTGTGAAGGAAAGGAAAGTACTTGAGAATAAATTACATTGTTTTTGCTGGACTTTTTTTTTTTTGGTTTAAATTCTCCGATAGTTTCCCTTTTTATTCCAGATCACCAAGAAATATGGAACTATATGGTTGGAAGAGCTAAAAAAAATTCAGTTTTCTATCTTTAATGTAGGTTCAGTTACTCCCATCATCCCTAAGAGACGTTGTTGTAGCCTGTTCCTGACAATCTCCCATGTTAGCAACTCCAAGGTTTGCCTAGTCAATATATCCCAGTGTATCACAGCCCTGACAGTCTTTTTGTTCCTAATATTTAGCCTGAATTTTCCTTGTTATAAACTGACTGTTCCTTTCCTACCTTTCAAGGAGACAGAGAAGAGATAATTTTTTTCTCTTTGCTGAATTGTCCTTGCAATGGGTCCTGTGATAACTGTGGTCTGTAAGCAACACTGGACTATAAATTAGTCCTGTAAATATCTAAAAGGTAATATCAGACCAGAAACCAGGGTAATTATCTCCCTTCTTTTTTTCTTTTTCCCTCTGCATGTTTGAGGAATATTTTTATTGACATCTTTCCATGCAGATGTTAAAACTGACATCATGAGATGTGCCTCTTAGTCAACATGGCAAAACACTGTATGTGATTCTCTTTGTCTGCTCTCTTGATTTTTATCATGTTAAGACAACGTTTAATTTATTTCTCACTCTCAGTTTAATATTTTCCCTCTCATCATATGCCAATCTCTTCATCCCTGCTGCTGCTAGTTCCCAAAGTGCTGTGAGATCTCAGAGGGTCTACAACACTTTTGAGGTGAATACAGATTAAAATGCTAATTTTTTTGTGCATTCATCCCTAATGCTTGGATTTTTTCTTTTTTTTTTTTCAAATTAAAATTTTCTGTAAAATTTTAAAAGCACGTAGAATTGAAAATGCTAAGAGAATGAGTTTTGTAGTTTTGTTCTAATTCTCCTCTTTAGTTTGTTTTTTGTTTGGTTTGATTTGCTTTTGTTTTTGCTTTATTTACCTTTCTGACTCCTCCCCTACAGCACTGCACAAGAATTCCTCCATGTAACTCAAATCACATGAGCTCTGTAATGCAAGATGTTACACACAGGGTTGAGTTAGAAATAGAATTGTATGCCTTAACCAGACACTTGCTGGTGTACACTAAAACCTGTCTTACTTCTTCCCCTCGTTACCAGGTTAATGAGAAAACATAAAGAAATAGGCCAGAGAGAAAAAACTGTTATTGAGGCTGATGGTCACGACCTCACAAAAACATGATGTGACTCATCACTGGGAAAAATGAAGGTTCAGCAGGAGGAAATTGTCACAAATGCAGGGTCATGGTGGAGAAGCAGCTTTTATCACTTGATTTGCAGGGTTTAGGACGACATGGTCGTGACATCTCACGCTGTACATATATCAATCATCCCTCCACTGCACAGAAGCAGCTGCAGGTTCCCCAGGGCCAGAGACGCAAAGTTGGGTATCACAGGAGAGAAATGACATTTCACCTCATCTTCAGGAGTGATTTCACCAAGAAGCTTCTCTAAACAACGCAAGACCAATTTGGTGGCAAACCATAATGAAATTACCCTTCCAGATTTTGCAAAGACTGCTGGATTTTCCCCTCTTTCCTTCTCCAAGAGGAAAAACCTATACAAGTTTTTGTACAAGACAGCAAGCAGTTCCAGTGCAGCTGGACCTACTTCCCTATACCAAAGTACATGATATACTGCCAACAAATCTCTGTGACTCTGTTATAAACTAATTGTTCTCTTGTGAGCAGGATGAGAAGACTACACTTTAGATGCAAATACTTTTAGTAATATTGATATTTCTTTCTCCTTTACCTGTAGTCGCAGTGAATCAGTCATATCTTTTTAAACTGCATCAGGCAGCAAGATTGTGTTCACTACATCCCTGCTTAAACAAGTACTCCGTTTCCAAGGGAGGTGTTACAATACTTGTCACAAAGGAGACAGCACTTGTCAACAAGGATTGCACAGCTGAATCAGAAATATTAATTTATACATGCTTAGTTAAAAAGGGTGGTACTGCAGTAAATCGTCTGTGCTGACAGGTGTCTCCTGCTCTCTGTAGCAACTGAATTAACAGCTTCACTCATACTGTAACAGCTCTACCTAAAGGCAGAGCTAGGATTAGGGTTAAAAGAGAGTACAAGCTTCTGGTTTCAGTCCCAGTCATATTATTAACTACAAAATCAAGCTGTGTTCTCATCTAGGTATTGGTCTGATCTCTCTCCTTACATCGCCAGGAACATACGAAACACAGCAGTTTCTTAATGAGAAGATCACAGAAAAGAGTAATGACAATTCCAGGAAAGCGGTGCCCCTCCTGTGCCAGAAGCTGCATAAGGCAAGGATCACCTTAGTGACCCCTGACTCCAACAGTACCAGGAATATCAACTGTGCAAATGAATATTGACCGTACAAACAGCAGATTCTGTCACGATTCAGCCGCCACACAGCGAGGAAACAGGACTATCAGAGAAGACAAAGAGCTTCGCTAAACAGACACTGTTACTGCTGGATAAAACACTTGTGATGATGTGGAGATCAATGCATGTCTCCAAGACTTTAATACAAAGCTGAGTGTTTATGCAGAACACTAAAGGACAACGTTTAGTGCGGTGTCAGGCACAGGCTGTGTAAACAGCCAGACAGAAAAAATCTGGGAGCAGGAAAACAGGGTAACTATGGGTCAGTCCTGCCCAGTGCTCACCACACATCAATCACTCAATCTCCCAGGGCAGGAGGATGTATTGCAGCAAAGACAGCAGTGACTCAGTGCAACACTGAGCAACCCAACACTGCTTAATCCCTCTTCCTGTTTCCCTGACATCTAGAGATGGACCAAAGGACTAAAAGGCAACACTTCTCCTTTTCACAGCTCTGCCAACCACCACAATTAGTAAGATATTTGTGAGCCTGTTAGCTGTAGATACAAGATATCTTATACTCTTAGGAGGAAAGAGAGCTTTGCTTTGTCCCAGCAGGGAAATATGTACAGACTTGGATAGAGAGAAGTGGAGCACTAAATGGACAGCCTTTCCCAGAAGTCGTTTTTGTTCCTTCAACCAAGAGAAGCATCTGTTTTTTTCTCCTCTTGCATTTCTGTGAAGTACTGAATAAATTCCAGTTAGTTTGGTTCATTTGTTAATCGTAAGACTTCTGTCAAGTGAGGGGAGTGGAGTGAGAATTTTGCTGGGAGATATTTAGCACATTGTATGGTTCATGGAAGGAAAGGTAAATTATTAAATATGAAAGCTTAGATAAGTTGGAGTAGCCTAAATTGCAGAGTTGTATTTCTTCACGTGTGATTCAACTGTTGTGAAGACAAAAATACAAAATGCTTCACTCTTGCTTTAATAGAACTGCTAATGCACAAAAAAAATAAGAAAAATATGAAAGTAAGTAGAACTAAAGAAAATATGTAAAATAATGCTTAATACATGACTGTAGAATACATTCTACTTGTTCTTACAGCTCTTTTAAGAGATGTGGATCCAAAGAGTCTCCCTAAATGCCCTGGATTGTATAGGTAAGTGATCTAATTTTTAAATTATCAAGAACAGGTATTCCTGACAGTTTTTTAAGCTCTCTTACTCACTCTAGCTGGAACTGTAGTTCAAAAACAGATTTTGTTGTTTTGTTCAACCATGTCCTCTTTTGACTTTGAATGGTGCCAAGAAACCATAGGAAAGACAAAAGCAAGAGAATTAACCAGACTGTCTGAAATCTAAGACTAAAGAAAAAGACAGAAATAAAGACTGTAAGTGAATAAAGAATATCTACCTCATTAGTGCTGTATTTCAGTAGAAATAATCAAGAATTATTTAAGTAGATTTGCTCTGAACCGAAACATAGACTCAAAATTTCTAAAAAAACCCAAACTAAAGGCAAAAAAAACCCTAAAATTTCTTTAGAAAAGTAAAATCAAGTCAGGTTTGTTATTTTCAGGAAAAGAAGTAGGCACATCCTGCCAGGTGTACAATGCCTCTATAACTAGCTTAGATAGAGTCCTCTGGAGTTAAAGACTTCCCTGCATCATGGGAATAACCTAGAAATCACACAGCCCTGCTTTGGAATCATTTCCCTGCCTTATACTTCAGAAAACGCCGACAACTTGAAATCCTAGGATACCTGGAATGACCTTTGAAAATCCACTCCTTACAAGTTAAACAGATGGGCATAGAACTCTTTGCTATTTTGGAAAACATTAGTTTAAATCATTGCTTCAATAAAACACTGCCTTTATCATGAATCCTCATTTCCCTATGAATGTACAGCAAAACGTTCCAGATAAGCTCTGGCTGCAACAGAAACTGTTCTGTTTTCTCCCACGTTTTCCAATTCCAAAATAAGTCGAAGAAAGGAGAAAAATTACCTAAAGTATGATGAAAGCTATTTCATGGTTTGCTAGGAGAACAGACATCTGTAGTTAGGAGAGAAAATACCAGCTGAGCTGTTTAAAAATGAGGCTGATGTGCTGCTTGGCACGAGTCTCACACCGTCGCATACAAAAAGCCTGCCATGAAATTGGCACTTCTGGAGTATTTCTTTAGCACCTGCAGGCATATTCATGCATGGCACTTTCTTAAGGTGAAGCCTTGGCAAAAATGCCATTTTCCCAGTTTAGAACTAAAGATCTGCAGAAAAGCTCTGCAAGTAACCACAACTTCCAGTGCATTGCTCCACCCCCAAGACTGTCCTTTGCTTCTCTCCCTTCTCAAACACTCTCCAACATCTGATGTGCGAGAGGTGAAGGGAAGCCTTATTAATCAACCACAAAGTACATTAAAGCACCTAAATAACTTGTTTATACAAATGATCTGCTCCAGTGTAAGTGATGGGGTCAGGAGTCCCGTTTGTTGTGCTTGTGCCATTTTGTGGATGCAGCAGGAGGCATCAGCAGCTGTAATTTCGTCACGCTCTGCTTTCCATCCCTCCAAAGGATCATCACTCTTGGGCTGTCAGATGCATCCAATATCCCAGTGCATGTTGCATGTTTGATAGAGCGCTACCTCGGCCATTAATCATGCGGGGAGCTAAATTTCCTCTGTCAATATGGTAATTCTGCAAGGGCGAGGATGTGTTATCAATTCTTATTGAGGAAATGACAACGAAAAAAGTGGGTCAGCGTGAGGTTGCCTTAAAGCAGTTTCTTAAAATTATCTGACCAGCTAAATTTCATAATATGATTTAATTCTAAACTGTTTTCCATATCCTGTTACATATCAAGTCTTAAGGATTGACTTTTTTCTTTTCCTGAAGCGCATCCCTTTCCCAGAGTATAATATCACTTCAGGCAGAAAAAGGGGGATTTTAAACATTATCCCATGACAAGATAATTGGCTATGGCAATAAAAAGAAAGTTTCCAGGGTCTTGCAGGTTTTGGAAAAACATTTTAGACAAACAACAATACTGACAAGGACACTTAGAAATCCTCCAAACTATCAATAGTCATTTAGGCTGTCAAAGAGGTGCAGAGACTAAAATAAAGCAATATGAGATATGTCAGGCATTTCAATTTAACATTCCTGCACTCATTAAGTGTAAGAACAAAAAAAATTACGAAAACTGAAATCAGCTTCAATAACATCAAAATTCAACTTAAAGAATTATGGATGATCAGTATTAACACAAAAAGATTTCTGAGGGAAGAGACCTCTTTGATCCAGCAGAGAAAGGTATAATGAGACACTAGGGCTGTAAGTTGAAGGTAGACATATTCAGAATAGAAGGATGAATGTAATTAACTGTTGGAACATTATACTTAGAAGGACAGTGGGTATTTCATCCCTTGACATTTTGGAATCAGTCATTTTCCAAAAGAAGCACATTAGTACACTTACAAGTGGCTATAAGCTTGATACAAGGATCATTCTGATGAGGAAAGAAAAAAATAGACAGATGGGGAGTAACTCTTAGAGGTCTGTTCATAAAAACAGTGTCCTGTTACTAATCCAATGTTTTAATTTTTTTTCTTGTATATTCTGGTTATGAGGTTGTTTAGCCTGGTGAAGAGAAGGCTCAGGGGGGACCTTATTGCTCTCTACAACTCCCTGAAAGGAGTTTGTAGCCAGGTGTAGTCAGACACTTTTCCCAGGCATCCAGCAACAGGACAAGGGGACAAAGCCTTAAGCTGTGCCAGGGGACATTTTAGTCGAACATTAGAAAGAATTTCTTTCTTCACAGAAAGGCTGATTAGACATTGGAATGGACTGCCCAGGGAGATGGTGGAGCCACCACACCCAGAGGTGTTTGAGGAAAGACTGAATGTGGCACTTGGTCATGTCACATCCAGGGGTGGTGTTCAGTCATAGGATGGACTCGAGGATCTCAGAGGTATTTTCCAACCTAATTGATTCTGTGATTCTGTGATTTTAGTAATGACAACAACTGCCCATATTTTTCCAGCTAACTCCCTATAATTAATACAGCAACAGCAGAAGGGTTAATTCTATTGAACATATTTCAATCATCACTAGTTAAATTAAGGACCTGTGGTAAGGGATGCAGCTTTCTGTGGGGTTACTGTACCATGACACCAAAAGTAGCAACTGACATTTAGTGATGGGGATGCTGATATACAAACCTTAGAGAATGTAAGTTTTGATTCCAAGAGAGAGTAACTACCTTATAGGATAGGTTTGGGAGGCGGAGACATTCATAAAGATGGTGAACATAATGTGCAATAATTAAAATCAAGAAATGTGGATATCATCCTAGAAGAATCACTTTTTAAAAATTGGATTTTTTTTTTCTCAAAGAATAGTTAGTTGGTGAAATTCTTTTCCTCTCAAGACCCTCTGCTCATCTTCCATTTGAATGCTGGGTTAATCTCAGCATGCAACATTTCCATGTGCAGTCTGTGAAGTTATGCAGGGAAGAAAATTCACATGAAACAAATAAAATATTTATTTTAATGTTTATTCTTTCTTATATTTTCTCCACTTTTACACTGAGATACTAGTCAATAGTAAAGAAATCCCACACTTTCAATCAAAAATTGGACAATTTAACCCCACCAGTAGCAGATTTCCCCAAGTACATGGCTGTATACATATACATCAGGGTAGAAACACTTTTAAAGTTGCTGCATTCAGCTTGAGTGCCACAAAAGACAAACAATACATTATGCTTAATTTACTTATATATCTGATAAGAAATTTATGTGTCACTGAGAAAAAGAAGTTTTTAATATTCCCCATACATGACAAGAAGCAGATGAGAACCAAACGTGGAACTGCTCATTTTGGGGAGGATTTTTTGGTTTATTTTGTTTCTTCGTTGTCCTTGTAAACTGTTCTTGAACCAGAAGCAGCACATGAGAGGGTCACAGGCTTGAACTGTTTTCTCTTTGCATGTTTCAGTTAATCTTTCTTTGAGTGGTAAAAAAACAGAATCTGCTGATCTCAGGGTTGAGCAGGCTTAGATTGATGCCTCTATTCTTTGCTTTAGCAAGTGACCTTAATTCACATATTCCATCTATTTTAATAAATGGTATTATTTACTGCACTGACACAGTATAGTATTTTTAAGGTATTTATGAAAGCAGCCTTTACATACACACCACTGATGTTTATCCTTGGGCTGCTGCCAGGGAATGAGCAATGTATGGGTTGAACAATGAGTTTGGATTATACAGTATTTATTGCTTTTCTTTTTTATCTCTTTCATAGGATAGACAGAAGCTTTCATCTGTTATAAAGCACAATACTGCTTTCTCCACATGATAGTATTACTGCCTTACTAGATCTTTTCTCCTAACCCACCCTGTCATTTCTGGGTTTGAATCTTCCATTATACATCTACATATCTCTTTTTTTTGGGTTTTTCTTTTTTTTTTTTTTTGTTAATAGAACACAAATATTTTACTATTTTCCTGATGTCCAATGTTCTAATAATATTTTAAGAATGTCATGTTCCATTTAAGTGTCAGGATGAAGACATCCAGTGTAATCTCTTTTTCCTGTAAGTGCTTCTGACTTCTTTTTGTCTGTATAATTCTGTCTTGCAAGGAGCCTTTTGCAAACCAATGTTCTTAAGGACACTGTAGATGAAAAGAGCTCACCTATGGCATTATGGAGAAACGAAACTGGCAGTGGGTGAATAGCTGGGGAAGGGAGATACTAGAATGAAAAAAGAATTAATCTAACTAGAGTGTGGCAGTGTAAGAGCTCATTGCTGAAGCGAAGGATAAGGAATTAAAAATGAGTATTATGTATTTCTTCTAAGTGAGCTAAATTCTAGTTGGAGCTTCCAGACTGGCGTTTCTGAAGAAGTTGGCTGTGAAAAGGATGCTGAGACCAGAAAAGTGCAAGTTTCTCTCCATCACTGGGCATTCAATCTGCTCAAGGGAGGATGAGTTTTCTGCCTGCATTCGGTCTGTTTCTTGATGATTTGGATCTATAAGACATTGATCAGAAATGATCAATTAATTTCATATAAAATGACCTTCAAGTTGTAATTGATGTCGGTTATTACATCCTACTTCACAGGTTGGTGTCTCCTGGGTAATGCTAAACCTTTGTCAAGGTACAAAGAAGAAGGAACAAAGTGAATAAAACCAACAACAATAATAATAATAATAACATATGATTTTATTTAGGATGAACTTTGGGAAACAGCTTCTCAGTGCGATAAAAATAAATGTGGATTATATCAGAAAACTACAATTTTAACTTCACCTATTAATTTTATTTACCAGACTGGACTGCTGTTAGACATTTTAGCAGAATCTATTGATGGTAATACCTCAAGTTTCAACATTTTACTATAAAAATATAAAAATTATATATATCATACACTAAAGTAACTTTCTATGTATGAAAATCAGGAGCATAGTGAAGTAGTGGTAATAATCACATGAGGGTGCCCATATTTTTACAGTCTGCAAATGTGGATAATTCTTTCACAACATTTGCAAAACTGTGAGTGTTGCTATCAAAGCTGACTTACTGGCTGGAGGGGCTGCAATTCCATTGCCAAAAGCATAAAAGAGACAAGCAGAAAAAACATATACAAAAGCTAAAATCTTGCCCCTTCCTCCAGGGAATGAGATTGTCCCCAACAATATATTTGCTATTGCTTTTCTAGAACACTGACCCTGACTGATGCTGATATTCAACCCACAGAGTAGATGTTCTCCTACTTCTATCCACAGTTTTCTGACTCTGGGAGCAAGCGAACAGACATCCAGTATGAACTGAGATCAAATTATTTTTTCTTTAATTTTTTTCCTATCTCTTCCCTCAGAAAACATAAATGATTCCTTAGATACTCTCTAATTTTTGCAAGTATACAAATAACAAAGTCAAAGTAGTTAGCAAAGTCTTTGCTACATGAAAGGAAAGGGATGTAATAAAGATGCAATAAACATATGTAATAAATTGTGTAGCAAAAAAACAGAACCAAAATTCATTGCTTAGGCATTAGTAAGACACTTCTTTTACACAGCTTAAAGCAAGTGGCTTCTTCCCTTTTATTTTAATTAGAAAAAGAACAATAATCTTTCTGTGAGAAATCACATAATCCTGCAGTTTGTAAATATCCATTAACAGAATTATAAGCTATTAATTTTTATTTGTTCTGGTTTACTCTTTCCTTGTATTTTGGTAGGAAAGGAATAAATTTAACGATGCAAATTTATTCTACATTTGCACAAAATAATTCATGATTTGTAACCCTAGATTTAAATATATCTTGCAGTTAAGAATTACAGGAATAATATTTCTGTGTGTAAATAGGTACTGGATAAATGATTAACTACTTTGGTACATGGCAAGGTGGGATCTGGCCAGACAACTGGGAGCTGAGAAACTGTTTTTGACCTCCATTGTTCGATAAGAGGAACAATTGGGAATCAAGGCATACATTTTAAGGTTATGGGCAATAAAGGAAAACAAGAATCTGAACGTAATATGTCTTCTCAGTGATATTTCTAAAGTAAAAAAAAAATGTAGTCCACTCTACAGGTTTAGGTTAGTTCAGTGCGGAAACAATGAGAAAGTACTTTATAAATGTTTACAATTAATTACTTTGTGTTCATTCTGTTGGCAGCTAAATTGAGATTAGTTTTAGAATTTGTTGAATTCATAGAGAGAAACTTTTCTATTTAGAAATAATTCATATTTTTGATGATCTAAAAGCAATATAAGGGTTACAGGAAAGGACTGTGCTGACTTGCACATGCTTTAGCTTGGGGCATCCACAAACTTAATCATAAAGCTTTCTTCTGATCTGAAATCTTTGCTTCTTTGATTATTTTTTTTGTTTGTTTATTTGTTTGTCTGTTTGTTGAATTCCTCTAATTGAAGCAATGCAGTGAAACCATAAGCAAAAATCCGTATTATTTCACTTTGTATACTCCAGTTGTACTTCTTTACTAACAGAAACTCATGCAACATAAAAAAGTTCAGAATTATATTTATGCATACTCCTGTGAATGTCTAAAGCATATAAAAAATAGGGTTCCACTAATTTTGAGTATTTTACCTAAGAGCTAGGAATGGGTTTGCCAAAATATAACTAGGAAAGTTAAGAAACTAAGGCCTCAACTTCTTGTAGCCAAAGCCAATTCCATGCATTGCTAAGGTTTATTGACTGAAGGCACAACCCTCATAGATTCTGAGCTCTCTGGTGGTAATGTGGGATGAATCTACAAAAGAAGAATATAGGCAGGGTTAATTAGAAATGTAGGTGGCCTTGGAATATGGTACCATACTTAGAGCAATGTCTGCTTCAGACTACTTTACTCTCAGATAGACTGACAAGAGAAAAGAATGCCTAAAGCCTGAAAGTTGAGCTCTTCTCTCTTTTTCTCTTTATAGTTGATAAGAAATACCATCAACTGTATGGGAAAGCTTACAAAGCAAGGAATTTTTTAAGTAAAATTTAGACATTATCAGAAATCATCATCACCTTGGGTACCACAGTGAACAGTACTACTACAGAAGCAACTATGTAGAAAACCAAAGAAGTTTCCCTGAAGACAAGACCCAAGCCTCACAATTCACCTGTCATATGCAAGACTATCATCTACTCATAAATATCCTGCAGGGAAGCCAAGTGATGTCAGTCTGATCACGTTTTATGGATATGCACCATATGGGTGAAGGGGAAATGTCTATATTGACAATAGAAATCACTGAACAAACAAAATCTTATCTCTGGGGTCCAAAGGCAGGCAAATTTACATAAAGAATGAGTTGTGCATTTTAAGAAGAAGGTTAATTAACCGTTTCATACATTTATCCAAAACCATGATCAGTTCCATGAGCTAAAGTCTCCAAGATTAGGAGGGTTTTTAAGTGATATTACAAGTTTAACCAGAAGATTTTAGGGTATTAATATAGGCATCACTGAATAAAATGTTATTCTGGTTTTAGATTCTGTAAATGTAACAGAAAAGGCTTAATGATAGTGGAAGCTTTGACAAATGAGAGTCCCACTGTTATGGAAAATGACCCCAAAGCTAATTGAAAGCATAAAATATTATTAAGCTCTAGCTAAATATTTGCCTAAGTGGTGTGTTTGCTTTGGAAAGACTTGGAAAGACTGCATTAACATCTCCTCACTGTGCTGTCTTTTACAAATCATAAATAAGTGCTCGTAAACTATAAAAACATGGGTAAATTAACCAAAATTTAATCTGAATGCATATCTGAGTATACTCAGTCAGAATGAGTGGGCTGTAGCTTTTCATGTTTGCTTATCACTAACTATGATTAATGATATCAGTGAATCTGAGAAGGTTTGAAGGTCTAGTGATGAAAGCATGCAAAAATATTTGAGTCTAGTTGAACCTGCCCATAACTGTCTGATACATAAACTGGGCTGGAGACATGGTAAACAAGCTATCTCATGAGAGCTTCAGCTTTCAGTTTCCTAATGTATTTTGCAATGCCCTATTTAATATAATTTTCATGCTTAATATTCAAAATATTTTCCATTCATTTTCTTTTTGAACTCAGTCCTTCAAGAGAGTATTTTTTCCTGATATGCACTAACAGATTAGTGTATTTGGACACACGAGGTCTATTTTTCCCCCTGATGTTATTACAGATGCATGACATAAAGCTAAATAAATGTTATCTAGGTCTCAAAGGACCATCTCCTCTGGATTCTTGAGCCTACCTTTGCTCCTGTAAGAAAGTCAAATTAAGATTGATAGAAGTGGTATGTACAAAGAAAGCAAAGAAAGTGGCAGGGTCATAACACGTGTATGAACATTCACCAACATTTTCTAATACTCATAGAGCAGCACTTTGGCTTCAGGATCAAGTTCAAAGCTGCTTTTGCATTCTCTGGAATCTGAGTGCTTGTTTCAGTTGGCCTCAAACTTTGGTTATCATACCAATTTTCTCTGAGGTTCATCCTGACATCATCCATATTTTTCAGCAAAAGACACTTCCTTATTCAAAATTCCCGATTCCTCCACTTTGTAGTATCTTCAAAGAGCCTACACAAATTCTTTTCATAGGTCTAATAGTTTCAAGTTACTAGATGACCCAGTCAGATTCCAATATGACACAGACTACTTAATGTCATCAAATTATCTCCTGACTGACAGCAGTCACTTTTTATTTCATACACTTGAATGATTTTGAGGATTTCAGGAGACTGAGAAGTTGGCACAATTTTTGTAGTTTGCTGCAATTATTCTCCATGTCAAGGATTTGTACTTTGTTTTGAATTTTGATTAATCTATTTCTAAATTTCAACAATTATACATTATTAAAGGTCCTTTAGCACTTGGCATTTTCTTCAGTGAGAGTATTTATGTGCTCTAATGAAGTCACCTCTCAATCTCCTTGTGAAAAACCAAATATCACTCTATGGCATTTCTCATGTCTTCAAAACCCTTTATTTTTGTCTTCTGTCTGCTCATTTTTCATCTTTTTAATATCCTACTAAAATCACTGGGCACTCACTGAGTACACAGTATTCCAATACTGTGCTCACAGATGCCACAGGAAACCTACTGTTAACCTTCATTTTTAAAGAATTAATTCCTGCTTTGTACATCAGGAGTCACAGTCATACTGTTGCACTAAAAACTTGATTTTCTTGACTATTATATCACTTAAATTTTTGTACCTCCTTATAAATTTCGAGCACATATTCTGCATGACTGGGATTCATTCCTACACAATCTCTAATGCTTTATTTAACTGTGCTGATACACGCTTTGTCTGAGAGATTCAAAATTATCAAGTAAAACAAAGTTCTTCGTGTGATTGGTGCACCCCTTTTTTATTTAATAGAGCACAAATTCTTGGGTCATCCCCAAATTCCACCAGGAGTGGAATTCAGCTCTGTCTCCAGATGACTGATCAACATATTCCATACACTTGAATTATTACACTTAAAATATTCCTTGACCAGGAATATTTGCTCTGAACATCTCCACCTCAGTGTTTTGTTTCACCTCAATCATCTTGACTGTGAATTTAACCCAGAAGACCTTCCTCTGCAGTCTGAGAGGAGAACAGCAGGAGGGATGACACATCTGTAGAGGTCTTTAGATAACACCACAGTGATGGATAACTTCACATTTTCATTTTTACAAAGACCAAGAAGAATCTGGTCCTCTCCTCATGGCACTCATCTGACAAACCAAACCCATCAAGAACTCTACTGGAAGAAGTTACACAAGAGATCAACAAATACACATAAGCACATTTGCTTCACCATTACAACTCTTAGAAGTATGAGAGAGGAAACTGCATCATCAGCAGCTGACAACAGGTGGAATCACGGCCCAGTTCTGTTTCTTCTGAATTAAATTTAGTCATACTAAAAGTTGATCAAATGCTATATTGTTGCAGTCACGAGGCAAGACCTGGGCCTGACAAAGATTTTTTTTTTTGTTTGTTCCATAATTTTATCATTTACACCTCAGCCATCAGGATGCACAAATGACCTCCCAAATATGCAAGTCACAGAGAGCATCTGGCAGCTTCGTGCTCAACCACCCTTCACAGAACGCACCATTCGCAAAATAACATAAGCACACCTTGGGGCACTGCTGTTTGCACCAGCAGCTGCAAAAATGTCTCTATAAGGAATACAGATTTTAATGGATTTTAACTGGCTATAAAACTCACTTTCATACTGGTGCTGGCTGACTGTCATGAAATTTTTTAATTTTTTTTGAAAAGAAAATAAAATTGACATATTCCGAACCACAAGAGCACCAGCTGTATATGGAAGTATTGAAATCAGACAAGTTCTTGAATTCAGTACAGAGTACAAAACCTGAGTTACAGGATATTTTATTATTTTTTACTGGGCTCAACAACAGAATCATAGAATCATATTATGGTTTGGACTGGAAGAGACCTTAAAGACCACCTGAAGTTCATAATAAAGTTCCAATAATAAGTTCATCATAAAGTTCCAAGCCACTACCACGGGCAGGGACACCTTCCACTAGACTAAGTTGCTCCAAGTCTTGTCCAGCCTGACCTTGAACACCTCCAAAGATAAGGTGTCCACAGTTTCTCTGGGACACTTCATGTTTTATTATCAGCTGTTTTACAGTCACAGAGCAATTCTACATTTGCTACAGCAGGGTGGCTCTTTTGACTACCATGATGCTGATTTGTCAAGTAAAAGTAGGATCCAGGACTCAACTGAACCTGAACAAAGCCTTAGGAGCTATTTGGTGGAGGTGTCTACTCACCAGTTCTTTATCATGTTAGTTTTTTCACTTCTTTATGTCCACCATGGAGTTTGTGAATTCACTTCATTTGCCAAAACCATTTGGTGTTTTTTGGGACAATCTAGGACACCCAAAATGACCTGCAACCACAAGTCCCGAGGATGGGTGTTTTTCACTGGTCATGTGTCAAACCCTCCAAACTTGAGGAGATGCCACAGATCTCCTGCTCTGTTTGACACAGCTCCATCTGACTGGTTTGCAGCAACCGGCTCCAGACTCTCACACAGAGCTATCTACATTTAGATGTATCAGAATCTGCAAGCTGAGTCCCACCCCAAAATTTGCAAGTTTTTCCTAATTCAGAGGTACTAATATTATGAAATGAGTGTTTAGGGTCACTCAAAAATCACCAGCAAAGTTATCAGTGAAAGCAGGTTTAATATAAAGGCACGACAGAGTTCGTGGCAGGGTTCACTCTACTACTTACTACTGTAGTTAAAATATACAGAGAAAAGCACACAAAAATCTAAAATCAATATCAGTCTGAACCAAAATAAAAGCAATACCATCTGTGTGAAGGCTGTGGCTGAGGAGGAGAAGGATAGGTAAAACTAAAGGAAAGATGGATAAGGATTTATGACCTAACAGCTTTTAACTTCAACTTAACACTTAACAATTTAACTTAACACTTAACTTATTAACTTAGCAATTTGACTTGATATATGATTTACTATACTATAACAGTAACTTAGCTATAAATCTAAACTACTTAAGAACTTAAGGAAGCAGTATCCCAGCACATTTGATACAGCATGTGCACACAGACAGAAAGAGTCTGTACAAGGTACCTGTGAAAAGTTTCCCTCGACTTCTGTGAAATACTCAAGGCCAAGGCCCAGTGAGCATTTCTCAGATTATAGTGTGGCCTGTGGTGTGTGTGGGGAGGGTGCAGCACCACAACTGAACAGTACGATGATATAAATAACAGGAACTTTTGACCTAATTGTGGTCACAGTCTGATTTTTAAGTCAGAAAGTGTTTTAATGTTTTTTTCTGGGCTGCTGCATGGCTGGGATCTTCCCCAGAAAGTCTTAATACGATGGACCTGCAAAGTCACATGTGAATAAAGAGATAAGAGATGGTTATTCTGGAGAGCTGAAAGTAGTGTATTGCTCTTCCCAATATAAAATCACAGTTGAGCAACCAGGCTATTGGGGTCTGCAAGAAGAGTCTTTCTTTCCTTTCTCCCTATTCTCTTCTCACTTGCCTCTCTATAAAAATCCTCCAAAACTTCCCTGAAGTTAATGAAATGTCACCAAAGTAAAAGGAATCAATTTCAGGCCATTTATGTTGTCTCACATTTGATCTTCTTCTTGATGTTTTACTTGTCTTTGTCTTCCTTTCTTATTTCCCAAGAGAACAAAATAAGCAGGACCAGAGGCCAGTTCATCACTGGATTTGTGTGCCAGCATAAAGCCATTTATTTCAGGGCTTTCTGCAGGTATGAAATTTGATTTATGATATTTGGATGTGCTCATCCACAAGGTTATCAGTTACAAATGAAACATGTTAAAGAAAAGTTAATGAGATGAGATCCATGACGTTATTTCTCAACCTAAAGTCTGTTGAGGATTTCTGTTTTATTAAACGTCTGAGAGGCAATGTATCAAATTTAAGATTTCAGATTTGAAATACGGAAAGATCTTTAACTGTCATAACAACGGTAGATAAAGTATCAATAATTTCTGGTTTGGGTACAATCTGAAATTGAATTTCTTTCATTCTATGACAAAGTTGATAACAAAGCAAAATGAAACATTCCAATAATGTACATTCCATACTTCTGAGAATAAATATGATTTCTTTGTTGAGCATCCTGGAAATTGGCATATTTCATGTACAGAGACATTAAAGCACTAAAGTGAGCAATGATTTGCAATTAGACTAGAACTTCAAATTAAAATTACAATATAAATACGGTCCATTGCCTCTACCCATTCTTTGTGTTATTATCTACATAGATCCATTTTCCTTTGGTTTTGTTTGTGCAGGTTTTGTTCATGTTTAGGTAATTTAAAATATAAGTTCAGCAATATACGCCAGGCACAACCTAGCTCTGATATTCTTCAGATGCAGAACTCCTCTGAAATGGTTTTGAATAACCTGTCTTTCTACAGTATGCACAAACAACATCATTTCTCCTGATGTTGGCTGTGGCACTCAGTACACTCAGCAGTACTAGAATTGTATTCAGAGGAAAGCTATATTTAACTTAAGAAAGACAGAAAAAACTGTCTGCAGCTATAACACGTAGCACTGATTAATTCTGGAGACCAGACTTGGCTAATATTTTAATAAAAATGTTTCAAATAAAAACACAGGAGGGGGAAAAAATTTGGAGGATGTATTCTGAATAATTTTTACCTTTGTAATCCATCATGGAGTGTAGAGTTTATGAAATATTAAGTTTTAAGTAATTTGATTTGGGTAGACTTCTGTTGAAGTGCTTTATTCTGTATTTCTAAGGGAAAATATGAAATACAAGGCTTGACATTCTCATCACAAAAGCATCCTTGAGTAATACAGAACAATCATCTGCAAAAAAAAAAAAAGAAAAAATCACAAACAAAAAATCTCAAAGGATTTGGAGAAATTATCTGATGGCATCTAATATACTTCCACCTCCAAAAGGGGAACCATTTAGCATTTTGCCAATGCAAACTCTGCAGAAAACTTTATTTGAATATCTCTACTAAACTGGTGGATATGTTTCGTTAAACGTTTTAAATGTATCAAGCAAATTTATCTTTTTTTTTTTTTCCCCCTGCAGGACAAGTTACTGTTTGCTTGATTTAATGTATTCTGGCCCCAAAGGAACTTGGCATTTAAACATGTGCATAACTTTAAATTGAAGCTTAGTCTCCTTAAAGACAATAAGACTTCTCACATGCTTGAGTACCTCACTAGACTGAGATCTATAGGCCTAGTCCAAATTCAAACTGTCTTTTCATTTATTTTAATGAGTATTACACTGGATGCTGTATGAATTTGTTTCACCATTGTCATCTTCCAGTATTTCTCCCTGGGGACTGAGTGCAAATACTTGAGATTCAACACGTGTCGCTTATCACTTTCAATTAGAAAATATACCATGTTTCCTATCTTCCTGCTCTTTGAATGGATGAGCACAGAAGGACTTCCCACAGGATGCCTTTCAGATTTAAATCTCACCTTCTGGAGACGCTCATATGAGGATTTGATTTTCATTTGCTGTGAACATTTGTGCCAGTAAAACTTTATTGTCTGGATGTGTGCAGAGAGTGAGCAGAAAAGACTTGTGAGCATATGAAATCCTTTGCTGCTCAATGTTTTTTACACCTTTAACTGTGGCTGATGAGCAGATGAGAGCTGGCTAAAGAAACCAGGCAGAGAATTTAATTTTGTCAGTCACATTTTTCAGTGGATTAGTTGAAATTTCTCTAAATCCTAGAGTGCTGAGAATTGTATGAAGGCCAACACTGAAGATGCTAGGACTCAGTTCAGAGCAACAACAGAAATGGCAGCCAGGGCCACACACAAAGGAATGGAGGGAAGCAAATGACAGCTGACAGAAGATGTTTGAATATGCATTAAATCTGGAAAGTAGTAAGGCCATTTTCTGTTTAAACTATCACATACCACAGACAAGAATTGTTAAATAGCTGCCACATTCAACATCAGTGGACCAATTTCAGTGGTGAGAAAAGTGTTTGTGAAGTGTTATAAGCATGCAGGAGTTGTGTGCTGAATGATTATGTTTGATGATAAAACTTGTGAGTAAATGCATAAAAATATTTCCAGAGGAAAAATCTCTTTCCAAGCCAGGATTAAATGATATAGACTTCATATTTATCCCTATGTACAAACTTAATATACTACAAAATTCTATAGAAATATTTACAAGTCTAAATAATATGTTCACTTTACAGACAACCTCATAAATCATGTGGTGAGAATTTTGGGTCTATAAATGAAGGAAATTCCCTTCACACTTGAATAATTAGAAGCTGGAGTACAAGGGCATAGATGATGAGAAAAGATGATGATCTTCTTCCAGTGGAAAAAGCTGGGTTATCAACCAACAGGACAGATTCCCTAACACAATAGCTACCTTTTAAATTAACTCCTGTAAATTAACCAGCTCAACTAAACATTGACAGGATCTTATCACTCTAATGCACAATAAAGTCTGCACTATTAAAATTCTACTGAAGAAAACTTAGTGTGAGATAAGGCAGACATGAATGATCATTTAACATTAATTGTGATGACAGCCATTTCCACTTTGCTATTGAAATTCCCTCCTTCCTACGTTTTCATTTCCAAATACAATGCAAACAACACGCTCTAATCAATCACTTATACATCCACCATAATTTTTATACAAGGCCCTCTATCTTAGATATATAAGCCAATGAAGATAATTTATCTTCCCTCTTGCTCTGCAGTCTCGCTAAATGAAAGGAAAGGGAGGGAAAAGCAAGGTGGTACAGAGAAGTAGCAGGTAGGATATAGAGTTTTAAACAGTATTTTCAACACTGACATTTGCATTCAGAATTCGTTCAGTGACGGATCACAAATGTTGACAACAAAGACTGCCCCATCCAAAAGAGAGATGTTTGTCTGGCACAGCGTCACCTAAATGTGATTAGATTGTTACAGACTACCTGTAAGTCAGAACAAGCCACTCAGGTCATCTCTGTAAAGTGATGCCAAGTCCAGGCTTGACTCATATCATGTCAGCTCATCACAGAACCTTGGACCGGTTTGAGTTGGAAGGGACCCTAAAGACCCTTTAGTTCCAACCCTCCTGCCATGGGCAGGGACACCTTCCACTAGACCATGAACTTGATACTCATGGTCCCGAATTCTCTCTACCACTAAGTGTAAGGAATTAGGTAAGAATTAGTTTAGGTGTTCTGTAGGTGGTGGATGTTGGAGAAGTGGTGCCTGCAAGGCACAGTTCAGATCACTTATGATGTGACTGGTCTGTTGACTGTGTTTGGGTTTGGTGTCTGTAGAGATAGACTTGGACAGAGCCATTTCTGGTTTATAGCATATTCAGGTGGGGTAGAAGGTATAAAGAGTTGTTCATAAATCCCCAGCGTTTGCCCTGAATACCCATCAAAATCTGCAATTATATTTGCATTTAAGCACTTGCACACCTGGCCCACTTTCTGAGGGGAATTAACAGTAAGAGCAGTCAGCTCTTAAGATCTCCAAGAGTAAAAATACATCAGGTCACAATGGAGAGTTGCCAAGAGATGTTTTAGTTTAGTTATCTGAGCTTGGAATGGTGAATTTGCTGCCCATCAAAACAAAAGAAACAAAAAAAACCCAACAAAAAAACCCACAAACTTCATTCTTCTACCATTAGTATGGCGGTAAAAGGACTAAAGTGTCTTCTCCCACATCATCCTTCTAGTCACTCTTATTTCAACAAGTCAGCACAGTAAATTCTCCAATTTATACAGAAAAAATAAAGATAGGAAATACTTCATTAAAATATAAATTATTCCTAAGATGTATCTATTTTAAGAATTTCATTGACCTCTGTGGGTTGGTATAATGGAGACCAGAAAATGGATCTTTTGCTAATAATGAGGACCTTTTTTCTGAGCCCTCTCACACAGATCAGTATAATGGAACCAGTGAAAATTTTACTTAGAACATGATTTGATCAAAATGTGAGTTTCTTTAATTTTTTCCTTTTTATTTTCCTGGAAAAAACAATTTGACATAGCTAGTGCATGGAATAATTTTCTAAAGGAAGACAGCATTTTGTTCAGTCTCCATCAGAAGATGCAACTGGAGATTTCAGAATGTGAGCAAAGTGTTAAAGGAGAAGGAAAGAGAATAAAGCAAACATTTTTGTCACAATTCACAGTGACAATGGAAAAAGATGTTATGGAAAATATATGTAAAATTATTTGAAAATTAAACCCATATAACAATGTCTCTGAAAGAAACATGAACTGAAAATTACAATGAAAAAAAAAAAAGGGAGGATAAAATGCAACCCTTATGCATGGAAACAAGAACAAGGGTTCAATCAGCTCATGCAAATGCAAATCAAGACATTTAACATTTTGAAGAAGAGCAATATAATGCACCAGGAAGAATTTGTAGACAAGAACATGTTCTGGGGACCTGATGGATTCCACCTGAAAAGCAATTCACTTATGCTAACCTCAAAAGAAATATTTAGAATGAGTCATGGCTCCATCTGGCTTCTCTGCATACAGAGCAGGTATTGGTAACCATGAACTTTTAATCTCAAAATATCAAGAGAACAAACCCCTGTCAGAGTTATTCTGGGTATGCCTACAAGAAGAAAACCATGTTGCTAACAGAACAAGTACTTTTACTGGTTGCAATCATGCCCCAGGAATTTAGATACCAGGAATTTAAGTCTTACAGTATAAGATCTGTTCTGCCAGAATAAAACACTTCTTATGGCTAAGAATAAGAAATTGGATAGGACTGTCATATTGTATTGTAACCAAACATAAGAACAAGACTAGGGGACAAAGTGGCTGATTAAAGCAAATTACCAGGATCTTCCAAATATTTACCTTATTAGTTATTGATAAACCAACACACAGCTAAGAAAGTTTCACATGTCAGAGTCCACACTGAGTTGCCTTGTGAAAAAAGATGGGATGATCACATCTCACTAGATAAATTGCCATTAATACCCAAACAGGATGTGATGCATTTTATATGTTTGAATAAACAACTGTTAACTTCTCCCCATGCCTTCCAAAATGAACAGTACTGTAAATCTTGTCTGCTTCTGGGCTGACTCATGCACAGGGCAGACTTAGGGGCAAGAAAATGGGACAAAGAACAGATAAATCAAGAAAGATAGTTTTCAACAGCACATGGGATGGCAAAACAAAAACCCAACAACAACCTACCTGCCCAGACCAGAAATGTCCAAATCTTCAGTGGACAGTTGAGATCTATGTTCACCTTGGCTGTCTTTGAGGTATTCAAACTTTGATCAGTACATTATCGTCACAGACTGTAGATATACCCTAAATGACAAAAATATGAGTGGGACACTTGAATATCTTCCTGTCTGCCAGTTGTCTCTATCATGTATGTTTTCAGTGGCAGGTGTGTCACACCCCTGGCATTTTGGTCCTGTTTAGCCTCACACTAACCTGTCATCTTGAGGCACCCCATCAGGGAGCTATAAATATTATAAGGCTTTTAACATAAATATTATGATGTTTTTCTTCCAGGAAAGGCATGTGCTTTTCAGTTCCATGTCATCAGATCACTGTGAATGCAAGATATCTGGTTTCCAACTAGATTTTTTTTTTCCTTATTGCTCATTAATAGGTCTGTGGAGACAAGGCAAATTTCTGCCTTATTTCTCATGTACTTATGCTTCCTGCTTATATATTCTTATGCATTCTTTTCATTTTTATGAAGTCAGGTCATGTCTTTCAGATAGGTTTGGTAAAAAAGCTCATTTACAAATCTTTCCAATTCTTTTAAGAAGAGAATGTTCCACTAGAAAATGGCAGTTTCCATGGAACTTTATTTAAGAAAAGTTTTTCAGGCTGAGATTTTTTCGTTGCTGTTGTGAAAATGTTAATTGCTTAAATAAATATTTTCATGCATAAAAACATATATACATACTAGTGCATTTATTTCTTACCTATGTGCATAGATATAAGTATGTCAACACATATTCACACAAATAAATAGAGGGAAAAACAGAAAAAGAAACCCAGCTAATCATTAATTTGGTATTTTGCATACTGACATTGTGGGCTATGAAAATGTTATTTCAAAACTTGTTTTACCTCAGACCTATCTATTCCAGGACAAATATCCATGACAGAGATAAGTTCATCTCAGCTGGTACAAGTTTGGTTTTTTAATTTTTTCTTCATGTTAAGGTATTAAAACTCTTGTTTTTATCTCAATGCAGAAATTACTTTTTTTTTTTAATCACCAATTTTCATGAAAAAGAAAAATAATTTTCCTTTGTCTACTATTGAGTGATGTTAGTGGACAGCATGGCAAACTTTGACCCCTTCCTCTTACATTCATACCCTTTATCCTCTTCTTGCTCTTTTGCATTATTAATTTCCATTTTCAGTTAACAGTGAGGAGTGTTACTTAAGGTACATATCATTTTGACAGTAAATTTTACTTCAGTGTCTGGCTGTATGAAATAAAATGGAAATATGTAATGAAAAACAAACTCAGGATAATGAGGATTATTTAAATGGAAATAAACCAAATAACTTTTTTAATAAAATAACAAAAAAAAGGTAACCTAATTTCTGGGTAAGCTAAAATTTGGCAAAACATATTTGCAGAAACCATGTAAAAGTATCATGGGATTTTTTTTCTGTGTGAGAAATTCCTGCACAGTGAGGGAATGAATCCATCTTGTTGCTGCTTATGAGGATGTTCAGTCTTACAGGATGCACAGCAGCGTGCAAAGATGTCAAGGTACTTGATGTCAGTGGGAGTAAACTAAACTAATTATTGCAAGCTTCATGTTCCCGTGCTTTGCTTTTTTATAAGGATGCATTAAACACCAGTTCAGCCACACACTCAGAGAGGTCTCTAAGTGAGTGAACCAAGCACCTGGTCAGAAACACTTGGAACATGGCAGGCAAACCCAGCCTGGGGAGACCTTACCCCAGCCAGGCTTCTCAGCAGCATCATAATACAGCATCATAATACAGCATCATAATACATATGATATTTAAAACTAATCCATCATCCTGGACAATGAAAATTAAACAGGAAGAAGACATGAAGAAAGTAAAAAGTCTGTGCACACTACAGAATTATTCTATCAGTTTACAAATTCATGCACATGATTTGAGGAAGGTTTAGAAGTCCAAAGGTTTTTGATTTAACGGCCCCTTAATACTGGAGAATAGTGAGGCTTAAAGCACAGACAGTCTGAAATCTTCATTTAGACAGCACTAAATACATGCAACTAAATGCTATATTTAAGTATTATAGAAATATTTTAGCTCCTAGGGCCTCTTGGGGCTAGTAAAATTCCTATCTTCGAAATCACTGAGAACATTCAGTCAATTAAAGACAGATATGCGATCTCCAGCGATAACAGCTCCCTCTACTTATTTTCCAATTTTAGAGATTAAAGTTTCCCCTATGGAAAAAAAAAAATTTCTCCTCATCAACCTCTTGATGAATAGGCACCTTCTCTATCCATTTTATGCTATTCATTTCTCCCATCAAGCAGAATCTGTTGAAACATGTTTTCATGTTGTTTTGAAATCAGCATGCAGACGTGGAATTGAAAAACCCCACACGCTGTTATTTTCACTGCTCTTTGATCACCTCTTCATGGGCATTTTTCTAGGGTCACACAAAGGGTCTGCCTTGGTGAGGATAAAAAAGAAACCATAAAAAGGATGCTATTGTGGCAGAGAGCACAGGAGGCACCTGAGAGAACCAGCTTCAGTTCCCCCTTTATTACAAGCTGACCACGTTCCTGTAGGCAAATCCTTTAAATGAGACATTCTAAAAGTGTTTTATTACCAACAACAGGGGACAGACACTCAAAAGTGCTTCATAAATGGGAGGCTATAAACACACACACACAAAAATCCAGCCTAGAGGTCTTTTGTAACTTTGACTCTTCAAGCTCAATTTTGCAGTCTTCCCTCTTGAAATCAGTTGAGGATAACTGGGATTAATGCAAAATCACAGCCTGTCCCTTTGTTTTCAATATTTGTAAAATAAAGATAAGAAAATATATCCCCTTCAGCTCTATGCAAGGATGATATCATTAATGCTAGGAAAGCTGTTTAAAATTTGTGGACCAGAAGCACCTACAGCTACTCTCAATTCAGGTACATATCCAAAACCTGCTGACTCCCTAAGCCTCCCAGCTCTCTAAATGTCTCAGGCTGCCTGTTAGAAATCTGAGTGTTTTTCAAGGCCTTTGACATGGTTCCACAAAACATCCTTGTAGCTAAATTGGAAAGATATGGGTTTGATTGATGGACTATTTGACGGATAAGAGATTGGCTGCAAACAGAGCAGTGGCAAATGATGTCCCTCAGAGGTGAGGGACTGACACCAGTACTGTTCAATATCCTTATTAATGCCATGGGCAGAGGGACTGAGTGCATCCTCAGCCAGTTTGTGGATGACACCAAGCTGAGCAGTGCAGCTGATTCCTGAGAGGGAGCTGGTGCCATCCAGAGGGATCTTGACAGGCTGGAGAAGCAGAGAAGTGTGAACGTTGTGAAACTCAGCAAGGCCAAGTGCAAGGTCCTGCACCTGGGCTGAGACAATTACAAGTATTGATATGGGGTGGGTGATGAGTGGATTGAGGACAGCCCCGTGGAGAAGGAATTGGGGATATTGGAAGATGAAAACTGGACATAAGCTGGCACCGTGCACTTGCAGCCCAGAAATCCAGTTGTGCCATGAGCTGTATAAAAGAGGAGCATGGCCAGCAGGTCAACGGAGGTATTTTCTTGAAGAAAATCTGGCTTCCTTTTCTAGAAAAATAATTCCAGATGTTTTGGTTTTGAAGATTAATTTTTATTAAATTCTTAGAGGAAGGAGGGATTTTCTAGATGAAGGAGGTACTGAGTGTTTCAAATGCCCAGGGAAGTGGTGAATCCTCTGTCCCTGGAGGTTTTTAAGATGAGACTGGATGTGGCACTTAGTGCCATGGTCTAGAAACCACGGTGGTAGTGGATCAAGAGTTGGACTTGATGATCTCAGAGGTCCCTTCCAACCCAGCTGATTCTATGATTCTATGATTCAACTATCTCATATGTAGGGAATTTGAACAGTGCCAGGAAAGATAATATTATGATTCTGTTCTCTAGTCATATAATTTCCCTTATTTTTTACATACTGTAATCATAAAGAAAAGAAAAATCTATCCTATAAAAATGAATCCCTGTATTTCAGTGTTTAGACCTGCTGATTTTTGTGGTAAGTTTCTCTAAAAGAGGAAATCCATAACTTATTTTTTACTCTTCTCTCCACCTTTATGCCATCATTTCTTGCACTAGGACTGAAGCATAAACAAAACCCCAGCAAATTCATGACTGTGAATATAGATCTTAAAGCCCAGCTGATATTTGAGGTGATTCACTAGGCCTTTTCTAACTGTTGAGTAATCCTTTGGTTAAAGAGATCAGTAAATTCCAGTGTTACATCCACACTGTACAACCAGGTGCTTCTGATGGTCTCTATTACAACAACCAAAACATTTCCAAAGTGAAACACTTTGCATTTTGCAATACATTTCTGCAAATCCTACAAGTCATTTTAGGTCATTCAACACACATAATGGGTTTCTTATGAGAAAACTCTGAATTTATACATCCAACAGACAACTGGGCAAAGTTTAGAAGTTTTAATGTCTTTCCAACTACGCTAAACCAGTCAGGTTTAAAAAAAAATTAGTTAGTTGTGGAACAGTTGATTCCTTGATGTGAAAAATACTCTTAAAGTAGTTGTTTGTTGTAGAACTGAATTCCTGCAAATCAGCAGTGCAAATCAAAATATTCTGTTATTCACTGAACCCAAACATAAAGCATGGCAAGAAAAACACTCTGTGAGGCAAACTTTTTGATGCATATTCAAATGGGAAATTTCTCCTTCGTGCTTGTTGATCTTTAAACACAAGGAATTAGGACTTCTGTGTTGTCTGCTGCTGTGTTTGGCACTCAGAAAAGGTGGATTTTTTTTTTCCCAGATCTGCAGTTAAATCATTAAGAAAACCCATTATATTGTCCAAACCAGTACAGCACACTAATACTAGGCTTCATTTTTTGTAAATTAATAAAGGAATATTAAATATAGTTTGGTAATTAAATAGAGTTTGATTGAGGGCCAGGAGGAGGCATTTACTTTACCTGTGATAATTTAAAGACAACCAGATAAATAAAAAGAACAAACAAGACATCCCAGCTTTAGTGATCTGAACAGGTTTATATTAAGAAAGATCAAAATTAATAAGCAATATATATTATTAATATAATTATAATAATGATAATGACAATGATGGTGATGATGATGATAATAACAAAACCAAACAAAAATATTATATACAATTATATAACATATAATTATATCTATTATATTATATAATTAAATATTATTATTTGATAATATTATATAGTTGTTATTATTATTATTATTTCCATTCATTAATCCATCCAACCAGTGCCAACAAATATTACAAGTTTTTTCACCACCTGCAAACCGTAAAGGTTGGTTTGTTAATTAAAAGCACCAAAGGGCTTTTTACAGCTTTTTAATTTTACTTTCATTTCACCTTTTACTTTAGTGGAGACAGTGCAGCTCTGCCCTGATCACAAAGCATTTTGTGTAGCAGTATGTCTCAATATTTCTATTTCTTCAGAGAGAATTCATTAAGACGCAGTGAATTTTTGTTGCTGGACCTTATTTCACAGAAACGCAGCAAATAGCAATAAACTGCATACTGGAAACCTGAGAGCAATGCACCCAACTATGGCCATTCAATCAAATCCTAACAAGATTTGTATGGTCCTTCAGAGAGTTTTAGAAAGAGCAATTCCAATATGAAAAGACTTTCGTTTGTTTGTTTGTTTCTCTGATTTAAAAAAAAAATGGTGAAAGCCTTAGATGTGTGGCAGTGATAAAAATATCAGCCTTATTGTGGGTGCTTTCTGATATTCCCTCTCCATTTTCCTATTCTGCACCAATTTTGTTGATAAAAATGGATGTTATTGTTTTTCAACAATTGTATCTAGTTCAACATATTTTCTCCTGCCCTAGGGAAGACACATTTCAATATACCACTCATCTAGAAACAGCACTGATTGGTCTTATACAGCACTGTACATGAAATTTTAAGTTCTTTTCATCCAGCTGCAAAGAATTGTCCATTAAGACCCATGAAATTAAAGGGAAATGCATTTGGAAAAAAAGTAATGGTGGAGCAAGGCCCCAGAAATATACTTGGGAAATGATTTATGCAACTAGTTTTAAAGTAAGTGTCCTTCATTTAGAACTAGACACTAATCTGGCTGGCAAGGTGGGATGCAACCTTCTCTGTGCTACCACACTTTAGTAACCACTATGATGATAATTAAAACAGACTGAAGCAGTAAACTGTATAAATAAAAAGAAAACAACATCTAAGTTCATAATATTTCCTTATTTTATTGTGATTTTGACACAAATGAAGACAAGATATATTTTATTCATTTTCTATTTTCACTTCAGGTTTTGCTTTATGGTCCTTAGGGACACAGGAGTGTGCATGTAAAAAGTCTATAAATTAAAACAAACTGTGTTTATGGTAATACTACCACATCTTTACAATGTGTTAACTTAATGTGAACAAACTACAGTTTTCATGGCAGTTCATTTGCATTTCCTTCCCTGCAGTTTCCCAGGTATCTTGAGATATCAGTACTTTGCTTCCCGAAACTGCTCTAGTGAAGGAATAATTAAAAAAAGGGAACAACAACATACTCTGTGTTCTTATCTCAGCCATTTCCCTCGAGTAATTTTCATAGAATCATGAAATCATTGAGGGGTTTGGGTTGGAAGGGACCTTAAAGATCACCTTGTTCCAACTCCCCTGCCACGGGCAGGGACACCTTCCACTGTTTTGTACTATTCTGATACAGTTCTTCCCTGCCAACGGGTGGAGATGGAGAGTCTGAATCTATCTGAAACCTGCTGCTCATTGATTATCAAGACAGTTGGACTATGAGGCAAAGCCCTGGGTTTGGGTGCTCATTCATAAAATTATAATATTTTGAACTTCCATTCTTAAAAGTTATAATTTTGCATCCTTAACGACCGTGTAGTGCTCAATCTTCAAAGAGCAAAACCATCTGGTAAGGAAAATTGGAAAAAATATACTTCTCCCCTTCTCTAGAACTATTCTTAGACTCTGTTTCAAGGATGAGGACAGAAATATTTTCTTTTGGGGTTTTGATTTGTTTGTTTTAATGAGTGACTGGGACTAGCTTTTCACACTTCAATATGTACCAACCTATCAGTCCAGGTCTTTATTCTTTTACTTTATTCCTTTGCTCTCCTTGGCACCTGAGCAATTCTTTCCCAAAACAGGTAACTGCAGGGGACAAAAGTGTCACCAGAAGCTGTTCAATGAAAGATGCTAGAGATAGTTCTTCACCCCTGAAAATGTATAGTTTCATCCAAATGTCTTGGACGAAAAAAAGTTCTGAACATCATGAAATTAGTGTTTAAGTTATCACTGATGGTAAAGGGAGAAGGGTATCATCCTGTACCCGCTGCTGATACAAGTCATGCTCACTTATCTAGTGGAGTATCCAAAAACATAATATATAGAATCATAAAATACTCTGACTTGGAAGGGACCCATAAAGATCATCCAGTCCAATTCCTGACCCTGCACAGGACTGTCCCCAAGAATCCCATCCTGTGTCTGAGAGCATTGTCCAAATGCTTCTTGACCTCTGTCAGATTTGGGGCCATGATCACTGCCCTGGGGAACCTGTTCCAGCACCCAGACACCCTCTGGGTGAACAATCTTTCCCTAATATCCATCCTAAACCTCCTCTGATACAACTTCAGGCCATTCCCTTGGGTACCATCACTGGTACAAGGAGATCAGTGCCTGCCCCTCTGCTGCCCCTCATGAGAAACCTGCAGACCACAATAAGGTTTCCTTTCTCCTCTTCCTGAAAAGGACTAAAAGTGTTTCTGTCTATACATGCACATGTACACTGTTCACACACACACACACACATGTACACATGTGCATATGTGGTACATCCTACACAAGAAAAACTGGAAAGAAAATGAACAAAGACACTAACACTTTACTATTTCTTTATTAGGTGCATTTCTCTTTCCTGAAATACTCTCAAATTTTCATAGACATATTTCCATGTCAGAAATATTGTTATTATGTCTCATTCCTACTATAGAGATGACAGGAAGAAAAGTAAATGTTTCATCTCCATATTATGCACAAATTAATTGAGTGTAAGAAAGTTCTATTGAATCTAGCTAAAAATACCCTGCTTTCAGTTGTCATCCTCAAGTCATATGCTTTTTAGGTTCTCATGCAAGTGCATGAGATTAGTATACACCCCATTTAATCTGATCATGATTGCCTGCTATTTTAATTAACCTTTATTGGCATATCTATATTGCCAAGAAAATATACTTTGAGAAGCCCCATTAATAACACTATTATTTGTTCAGGGTTTTTTTTCAGCTTCACCCATCAAATTCCTTAGACAGATAATAAATCTAGGGTTATTGCAGCCTAGGGTTATTGGTAGGCTGTTTGTTTTGTTATGTTTTTTTTTAACAACACATTTAAAATTTAATATTCTGAGAGAAGGATACTTAAGAAAATAATTCCTTCCCTACCTTACAGAGAGGCAAAACGAGGCAGAGGCTGTATGGCTTGTCCTCTGTACAGCAGGTCTAGTCAATGCTGGGCTCAGTCTGGGTGATATGACAGATAACCCAGATAATTCAAATGTTTAATACCGATAAACAATGATCATACCCTCCCCACTTTACATCCTTCCTTGATTATGGGTCATACAGGCTGGGGGCAAGGAGATGGTTCAAATCTCTTTTGTGTTCACCCAGGAGCATGACACAATCTGGGGCAGTCATTGAAGCACCATTTGGCAATGGAGAATTTATTTTCTAGATTGACACCTCTACAACTAATCACCAGCGACCTGAAGACTTGTCACCAGGAAAGAGATAAGAACTGAACCTTGGCTGATCAGTCAATCCTTCCATCTGTCCTAAAGCAGGCTTCCACCCTGAGCCTACCCGCATTTTCTAACCCACAAAATGAATTCCTGGAGGCTGTGTTTTGGTATATTTTCCAAGATCTTCCAGAAATCAGATGTTTTCTTTTTTTTCTTCTATTTTTGTTCCGTGGCATTAGACTCTAACTCCATATGTTGCCTCCTTCTACTATAAAGTTATTAAAAAATCTCAGCAGAACATCCCCCACTCTTAATTGGATCTCTTCCACTCTGATTGGAAAGACAGAGCCCTTTAGATGATATTTGGTTGATTAGCTGTTCTCAAAGGAGAGAATGAGCCATCTTTACTATCACCTTGCTCTGCATAAGCACAATATCTCAGCAAGAGCAACATTTGCTGCTCTGCATCCACCACAGATTGCACACTTTAAAGGATTACCCTGATTTCACTTCTTTATTTATTTATTTATTTTTAATTGTTGATAGACTTAGCAAGATGCACGTGTTGAATTAAGATTTTCCATTTGCTGCCATTTGAATCACAAACACAACCCTCTGTGCAAGTGAAAATCACAACTCTGGCCTTATGGGCTACTCCTGAAACAGCCTTGTGAATGAGAAATCACAGCACATCATAAATCCTCTTCAGTATTGGAACTCATGCAGAGATAACAAGGCGAGAATGAGTCCTGTTTGTTCTCAGTTATGCTATCACATTTATGGCTGTTTACCCCCTGAAAACAGGCAAAATATTTTGTATTTCAACCATGATCTGCAAGCAGAAAAAGAAGGCATAATTTAAGAGACAGAACTACCACAGTTACCCCCTTAGTATTTCATGGGGTTTTGGGTAATGTTACTTTTGAACCCTTGTAATTTTATTTAGCATGAGACAAGACATGAGATGAAGTAGTTGATAGTAAAATTTCAAATGGGAGTCAGAGCAAAGTTTTCCCTAGCTGGAAATGTAGGGGGAATTGGAGATGATGCGGTGGGAACTGAAGAGGAGAAGGAAGAAGTGAAAGTTAACTTTGGACATTTAGTGCTCTGAATTTGGACATTTAGAACCCTTTGGACACTTTGTGTTCTAAATTTGGACATTTAGAGTCCTTTGGACATTTAGTGTTCTAAATGTCTTCTGTCACAGTTATTTCTGTTTCATTGCTGGTGCTATGAGAGAAATCCACTAAATACTAATGGGAAGGTATCACTTGGTTCAAAAGAAATTGGGATACCGAATCAGGACAAGTCCACTGACAAAGCATGGAATAACCCTAATTTTTTTTCCCCCGTATAAATTAGGTGTTGTGTGTCATATGATAAGAGGAAAGGCAATGCTATCTTCATGATAAACAGTAAGTTTATTAGAATAAATGAAACAATAGCTTTCCTTTCCCCCACTCACTGTCATGCTTGTGGCTAAAACCATCCTCAGTTATCATCTGGACACCACCTACAGCTTTAAAGAAGTTGTGTATGTTTTACTTCACATGCTTGTCTTTTCTACAGCTAAATATGCAAAAAAAAAAAAAAAAAAGAAACTACCCATGTTAACTCATTATCCTTCAGAGGGAATTAATTCAGAGGAGTATTGTTATGGATCTTCTGTTCCTTAACTCTGAAGTTTCCCAAGTACAGCCCACGCCTACCAAAGAGGGATGTCAGGAAAATGCAATGGGACCTATGTGGTACACTCAATGTGCTATGATAAGCAAGTAGCCATCTGATATGAAAGACTCCTGTCTTCTCCCTAGAAACCATGCCTTTATGGTCATAAATTACTGCTAGAAAGGATGCTAGGAGATAACTCAAGTGTATGTGGGTATTTCATGAATTCTGTAGCACCAAATAAAAGTAACTTGTGTTCTTTCAGAGCAGCTTTTGTGGAGCTTGTAGCATCATATTTCCCATTTTACAGACAGAGAAAATGGTTTACAGGCAGTGAATGATTCATGAAAGATAAAACAATGTATAAAAAGTTAAACCAGGAACAGAATCCAGGATGTTTCATTGCCATATCTGGGCAATACAGAATATGTATTTGGTATGTGTATATTTGAGTGGGAAGATTGTCAAGACCACGGAAGAAGTCAAAAGCTCACAAATTGGGTCAGATGTCTAATTCTCTTCTTTGAAAGTGTGGCTCTGCAGTCTTCCAGTGTTAGAAGAGCCCCAGATTTTGTGTGACACTGGATCTAGAGCTCTTTAGCAGGGCACTGCATGAAACTCAGATAATTACCCACACTGCAGTGTTGAGTAAATAGCTTGTTGTTGAACTTCTTTCTACATCCTTAATTCCAGCAGAGAAAACATTTTTCATTAGACAAGGCCAGAAGGACCATTTTTTAACAGCAAGGACAGTTGAGGAGTTTCCTGGATGGACCATTACTCAATTAAAGGATAGATATTCACTTACTCCATTCTTTTCACTTTCTCCTGCCAGTTATTTTTTAATTTTTTGCCAAAGACTGATTAACTTTTATGTGTCTGAGGAGTGATAGATGGTGATGTCAAGATAAAAACAGTTTCAGAAAAGCTTGCTCACAATGCACAGTGTCCTACTTCATGGATAATTATTGGCTCCATACCAGTAGGCTCACATATAGCAACCTGAATTTCCCTTTTGTCTATTCTAGACACCTTAACAAAGATTTGCTGAAGGATTCTTTTATTTCTCTGCATGCATATCTCTATTGTTTAAGTAGACAAATAGAGAATAGGACTGAACAACACATTTTTTTTAGCAATTATAAGTGGAAGAAAAGGGTATCTCAGTCTACAGGGAATCATTTCCCTTGTACTAAATAAACACACAAAATGCTCATATTTCATAAACATTCAGTAATGTTCTACAAACTAGAAATCAGAATAACCAGAAATTCAGGTTGATTTTCTTCAATATTATATATATATATATTATTCCATATTCTATATTATATATTTTTATTAGACAAAATAGCATAGCAACTGATACAAAGGAAAATTCCTAACAAAGGTCTTTTCTTAGAGAAAAAAAAATGTCTCCATATATACATACATATTTAAACACAGACATATATATATATATATATATATATGTATGTATAAAACACAATACAAAGTATCCAGGAGTAATTCAAGCAGAGCTTAGCTGAGATCTCAGCAGCTAAGCAGGACCAGCTCCCACAAAGAATTGGACTGGGCACAAAAGTAAAGCTCTGTAGCCTTGGGCAAGGCATGATTGAAGCTTTCATTGAACTGACCACTGGAAACCTGTTGTTATGTTGATTTTCACAGCAGATGCTTGGTAGGAGCATTAAGATGGGAAAAACCATTCCATAGTTCTATTACTGTGTGTTACACGAAAGAAGACACTGACACACTGAAACTGCAATTTCATTCCCATCAGTTGTCCTCTGTGGTTGAGGGATGGGGTTTTTGCCTGGCAGCAGGAGCCAAGCAGGTCTCCTTCCTTTCTGAGAGCCCCCACAGGGGTGGTGCTGAGAAGAAACTTGCCCACTGCCGTGTTCTGAGTCACTGCCCAGGCTGGGTTGGGAGCCTGGGGTTGATTTCACTCTAAAAGTCTGCTTGAGACCTTTTGCTAATTCCACAGTGCAGCACTCAGTTCAGTTTAGGATTATTCAAAGAACTGATTTTAGTTCAAATGCCACCGAGACGGGCAGGAGCGGGACAGAAAGAAATTACTGTTTTTCATATTTTCCATGCATGCTCATAAATTATTTTAATTAAATCCAGATAAACTCCCAAACACAAGTGTTGTGCTTCAAAACCTTTTATTTCAGAAGTGGTGACATGAATCCCTTTGATTTCCTCATCTCCTCCCCTTCCTCTGCTACCAAGCTGAAACAATTAGATTAATTCACCATGGATTTGTGATTAGTTTTGCTAATTCTGAAACTACATTACTTTTTTTTTTTTTTGGCAAAAAAGCTTTTCAGCTCTTTACCACATTCTACTGCAGAGCTGTGGGATGGCAAACCACACCACATAGGTGCACAATTTATTACGAAATGTTGGATGAACAAGACAAGAAAAAACATAATGGACTAGAATATTGGCCTGGGTATGTGTGAAGTGTCCAAGCAGTACCTGCTCATTGAAACACTGCAAATATTTAAATATTCAGCTTGGCCATGGCTGATCTGGATGTCTTGGGGCATCATTGTTAAACTTGTCACAAGTGTCTTCAAGGTAACAAGTTCCCATAGGTATCATATTGTCTACACGTCATAACAATGTGAAATGTTTCTTTGTGAGGAACTTATTGATCTTCTTGACACAACATAGAATATTGTATCTTTCAATTTGGCCTCAAGCTGATGCCAAACTCTAAACAAATCTTCAGTTATACCAAAGTTATCATGGTTATCACATCAGGACATATGGCCCACAGAAAAATCATCCCTACTTTAGACCACCATAGCCAGTGGCCTAATAAAATGTTTTCTGTGGTCTCCATTCTTCCAACCTCAAAAAAAAAAAAAAGTGAGAAAAATCATGAGCTTTTCATGAAAAGTTCCCTTTTATCTATGTTCCACCATTATTTTATATGTGGAAGAAACCTCTGGAACCTCTGTATCCTGCAGCACCCATGGAACTGCTGTGGACACATGCAAGAGCAAGTTGGACTAGATGACCTTTAAAGGTCCCTTCCAACCCAAACTATTCTGGGATTCTATGGTGAGTCATCCTTGTGCTGGGGAAGAGCAGGGCAAGATGACAACCAGTGTTGTGGGATCACACAGGCATAGTTTATAATGAGAAAGAAGGAAAGAAGGAAAATCCACACCTTGAGGTCCACTGGTACAGATTTATTTTTGCTTCTTAGTTGTCCTGATCTATAGCAGATTGGGGAGCAGCTGGGAAAATGGAGAGCTGGGCAGTGAGTGTTAATACTTCAGTGTGGGCAATCACAGCCTGAGTGTTCAAATTCCCCTTTTATTTAGCAATACTGAACAACCTTCAGCGGCTGAGAGTTAGAGTAATGGCCAAAAAACTCCTCCTGATCATGGCAAGCAGGGCAAGTCAGTGAGTTCGGATAAGAGTATGGAATTCTGGACTAATTATGCACAAACAAAGACTGCTGTTACTGGAAAGCAAACCAGAATCATATATTCTTTTATGGTTATCTCTTTCCCAGTAGGAAATTATTTCCCACCCAGTCCTAGGAAGAGATTTGTTTCCCATGTGTAAACTTGACCCTCTTGGATCCTGTAGCTCAGACAGCAAGGGGTCCTTGCCCTCTGCCTGCAGAAGTGAATGTAAAGGGGTAAAAACAACAGTAAGTTAATATGGAATCAGGTTTTTTCAAGTGCCAGGCACTTCTCTCAGCTCCCAAAAAGGATGCAAGTTCAGAAAAGATTGTAGGAATGCAAAAATTTCCAATTACTTTTCCCCCCAAATATCCTAGAGGATTTATCTGGGCCCACAAAGAATTGCACAAGTGGAGCTTTTCAGCCCTGCTAATATTGATCCTTTATTGTGTTTGAAGCTGAAGAGGTTGGCTCCATTTCACCTGGCTATGAAATAACTTAGCACTCAATCCTAGTTGCTTTCTAGTAGTGCTGATTCTGAATCTGGCAGAGCACCAAGGTTTAAGGAAAGAATAAGGAAGCAAATGGTAACATGAAGGGACTTTAGACATAAAAAACTATTTTCTGTACAGTATGATATTGTTATTATTGTTAATATTTGTGGCCATCACAGTGCCTGGAAATCCTAGTCCTGGACTATGATCACAGCAAACTAAATAGCAGTTTCTACAATAAAAAAAGGTAAAAGATGACTAACTTCTCTATTTTATTCCATAGGGAGCATTTTCTTTCTGTCCATAAAGTCAACTAATAATGACAAACCACCAGCATCTTTATTTGAGATGGATGGACTACTGAATCTAGTTACTATTGTCAGGAACTCTGGGATATCCATTTTCATGTCAATGCAATGACACCCCAAGTCATAGGTGGTTTCTCTGTGCTCCTGCTGCCTCGGAGATTTCAGCTTTACAGATCAGGAAGCTGAAATATAGAAAGGAATTACTTGTCCAAGGTTAGAGGGCAGGTTGTGGAAGAATCAGGAATAGAAACTGTGGCTGGCAAGGCACACCACCTTTTCTAATTAACAGACCAAAGTATCTTTTCATTCTCCAGCTTCCTCTAATGTGTCTAGCCAATTACAGGGCAAATTCAAGGTTCTTTGTTTTCTTTTTCTGAATTTAAAAGAAAAGAAAACTTTGCCTAGATGTCATTATTAGTTAAAGAAAATACTTTGAATTTAAGGAGGAATCAAAACAGTTCCATTTAATTACTGCTGTGATTTTGCTTGCTTAGTGAAGAAAAGCAGTTTATTAAGTTGACATAGAAGAGCTCTAGACACTTAATTGTTGTCCCCAGAATAAAAAAATATATCACTTAGAAATTAAACAGAAAGAAATGTTCTGAATTCTTAAAACTGTGCAGAAGCTTGATATATAATGGAAAATAATGAATTGTTTCTAGATCACAATAATGATGTTTCTGCTTTTCCATGCTAATGAATACTGAAAGAAGAGTATGTCATCAAAGTGTAATCAAATCCAGCTTGTTTTGTAAATGATTAACAAAGACAGAAGCAGAAGTTGGGTTTTTTCAATCTCACACTAATACTTCAATGAGACACTGAAGTGCTCTGCATTAACGAAGCTCAGAAATTATATAAATGCAAATGTAAAATACATCTCTCATTTCATCACACTAACAGAAGAAGCAATACATGGGCCCAAAAGTAAAAGAGCGTGTCATCTGAAGTGGACTGTCACAAATTAACCCAGCGGGACAGGAAACACAAATTGCACGATGTATTTATGCCACCTGAACAATGTTTACCACGCCGTGGGCAGGGGATGATCGACTGAACGGCGGCGTAGGGAGTGCACCGGCTGACCAGAACCCTCATTAGCTGCAAACTGAAGAGCACCGGTGGTGGAAATCAATACCTCCTCAGCATCAGGACAAAGGCAGAGAACCTTCATCTGCAAATCCTCACTCGTGGCAATTGAGGTCTCTCGTGTAGTTTGTCCCTGTTCAAGTAAAAGGGACTGACATCACGGTAAAGATTTATAGGGTGAGATCCACAATGAAGTTTTCACTCTGGTTTTACCCAAAATGAAGAGTGTTGAGTCTCGAGTAATGATTAAAGCAAACTGAGCGGGTTGTATCATGAGGACAGTTCATTTTCCCTTATTAAATGGAAAGAACGAAATGTGAAAAGGACCATGAGATTTAAAGAAAAAACCTGGTCAATCAGTTGATGCAGTTTTGCCTGGGCAGGTCTAAATGAGAAGCATTAACAGGAAAAGATGAGTACATTTGCATGGAGGCATCTTGTTCTACTAATACATACAAATGGGATTTCTAAAGACTGACAACTGTAAAATTGTCAAGGACAAAACCACCCAAGTATTTCACAAAAGTGCTTTGCACTGCTGACAGGGGACTCCAAAGTATAACTGATCTTTAAGAGTTTGAACAGTGAATACCTGTAATGAAACAAATTATTTACTCTAGATCTTGGGATAGGTGGAAGGGGAACTGTAGTCCTCCTGCTTCACTTTAAGGACTATACCTGTTGGAGTGTTATTTATCAAGATTTCATCACAATATTTCGGAATGTGATAATTCTAAAATAAAAACAAGGCCCTTTTGAGAATGAGAGTAAAAATTCTTTTTTTTTTTTGGTTAAAGCCTATCAAAAAAAAAAAAGGAATTTCCCTCCTGTCTACTTCTCAAAGCTAGTATTTTATACAGGACTTTGCCTCTGTTTTTCCATTTAGGAGCAAGGCAAAACTAGCATCTTTATGTTTTCTACAAGTTGAAAATCCTTTATTAGTTAACTCAGAAACACATACCTGGAAAACAAACTGATCTGGGCTTATAGGATGATTTTAATTTTGATCCTTCAGAATAATAAAATATTCCAAAAAAGGATAACCTTATGTCACTTTTTTCTTCATCTGCTGCAGAAGTTTAGAATGAATGGGAGGGAATACTGCAAAGCAATATAGTGAATTTTGTGCTGACACCTCCTTCACTTTCCATCTTCAAGAATCTGCTATAGACTAGAAAAGAAGACTCATGATAGAAATTAATTCCATCTCTCACACCCTAATGGCACTGCTTTGAAACAGAGAGTTTATCACTATATTTTATATTAAATTCTGAACCTCTGTATGGAAAGATACAGAACAGCCACAATTTATTTTGGCTTATCACTGACCCATGGTGAATAAGAATTAGAATTACAGAATTAGAGGTAAAATTACTTACCATCTGTTTGAAATGCCTTATACTTCAGAGACCAATGCTTGCCCTGTATCATATTTTTACTCAGGATTAGAAGATTTGTTGGTTGTATTAGTCACTATTTCTTCTTGGTCACACTGTGTTTTTTAAATAGCAGACCACTGAGCAGCCAGTCCTCACAGGAAAACTAGACCATGGTATTAAAAAGCTTAATTCTTCCCTCATGATGTATAATTAAAAGATGACCCATAGATAGTAACCTCCATTTTATTTTAAATAACTTTTTTGTTAACTACCTTTGATTTCGAAGTTGGTTTGATTATAATCATTATGATGGCTTAATATTAATGAAGTTATTTCTCCTAGTTTATTTTATTTCTCATAGGCCATTTCTGAAGGAAAAGGCAGATATGTCCTTAGAAGTTCTAATATATCTGACACCTCAGTTCAAAATCAATCACTTTTCAGTTCTGTATTTTTTATTTCACTTAGAATATTCACAAGGTCATATTTCCAATATTTAGGGTAGATGCTATCTTTCTCCTACCTTACACTAAAAAGTTCTCATTTGGGAGGCATCCTAAATTTAAGTGTACCAAAAGACATGAGGTATTACAAGGTGTGAGAAATCAAGAGAGTCCATGACGTATCAGACCAAAGGCACAAATCTATTATTACGCTGTTTGAAAAAGAAGTGCAACAGTGGGTGTTTAGGGAGTGAGAATAAGAAATTGGGTACCCATAGTATGAATATTCAGTATTATAATACCTAAATTCTACTCCATGTAGAGGAATCAATGACAGATATCTCTCTTTTACAAGGAAAGGAAATGAAGAGACACCAGAAAACCTTTCTAAGGTAGCAAACAGGCAAGAAAAAGGTGACGAGAGGCATGACCTGGCACAAAGCAATATTTCATAGAATTATAGAATCATAGAATGGCCTGGGTTGGAAGGTACCTCATTCCAACTCCCCTGCCATGGGCAGGGACATCTTTCACTAGACCATGTTGTTCAGGGCTCCATCCAATCTGGCCTTGAACACTTCCAGAGGTGGGGCAGCCACAGTTTCCCTGAGAAACCTGTACCAGGGCCTCACCACCCTCACAGCAATAACTTTTTCCCTAATATCAAATCTAAATTTACTCTCTGTCAGTGTGAAGCTGCTCCCCATTGTTCTGTCACTACATGTTTTATTTGAGGCAGAACCTGATCTGCCATTTCCATTCACTGAGGATTCAAAACCCTGTCAGCTTTTCTAAGTGATGCCTGTCAAAATCCAAGCAGAGACATGGAAGTCTCTTTCATTTCCAAGGAATGGATGAGGTTGGAAGAGACATCTGGAAGTCATCTTGTCTCAGTGCCAGAGAACATCTCCAATGTCCAGAGATGGCTCTGGGGTCATGAAGACAACATGAGAGAGCAGCATCCCAATTTTTTCCACTGCCTGTTGGAGACTCAGAACTGCAGCTCCCACCCGTGGGAGAGAATTTCAGTCACCAGCTCAGAGGTGATTGGCACTGGAGGTGGAATAATCTTGTTTTAATAGCACAGGTACAATCCCTAGGCCAAAAAGGAGAAAAGAAAGAAGGATGAAGGAAAGAATCTAACTGTATGCAAATGTGATCCAGATTCTTAAACTCTACAATTGTAAAACTGCCTTTGGACAGGGGATTTCCATGTTGCAGTTCACAGTCCATTTAGTCCATAAGCTGTCTGTGCATTTAAGACATCCATTACCTACTCTAACGAAGTACAAATCCTTATAAATTCCTGTATCCTCATCCTACATTAACCACTGAGCTGTGGAGACACATTACAGAGTGCCCTTTTTTCTTCTCTCCTTGTCAAGGATATACAAAGCCTATAGAAAAGAGGAAATACTCAACAGATTGAAAATGTTTAAGCTATTCCTTCTTTTACTTTGAATGGGAATAAAGCACCTAACTTGTGATATCTGAAGACACAGTGAAGTTCCTATTTATATATTGCTTCAATATATATATTTATGCCTTAAGATACCTGACTTCCTCTGAGGATACAAATTACCTGCTTTTTGCAAGATAGAGGCCTGTAGGAATGTCAAAAGATCAGGTGACAAATCACATGCCTTGCTAAAATAAGTATTGTACTACATTATATTACACTATTCTAGTTCATCACGAACTGCCAAAAAAGTGACAGTTTCAGACTGCAGAAACAATATCTTTGTTCTCTAATTTTTAAAACTGAAGAACAGCTTGATATGTATCTGGAAGCTGGAAGAAAAAGTTTTAATGCAAATTCTGTGTTAGTTATGCATGAGCTGGAAATGTTCTGGCCAAAAAAATAAAATGCCTGATATTGTAACACGATAAGAAGTTTCTCATTTTCAATACTTTTGGCAACACTTCTAATCTCTGATAAGAAAATATTTGTTAGAAATCCTAGCATCCCATCAGAATATTTGTCAGTTGAAGTTAAGAGTGTGAGTATTTTTAACTGGATGATTTTTGTGTTATACAGAACTGTGAAAATGAAAAGATACACTCATGTTCCTTAGACATAAATAATTCGGGAGTTCCTCCTTTCACAGATGCTTTGCTAGAGGGGCAATAGAATTTTTACTTGTATGCTGAAGGGAATCACTCAAGAAAATTTACTTAAGAGCCTCATGAAATCTACAATTTAGTGTTCATTTTCTTGATGGGAGGGGATGGATTCTTGTCCAAATAACACTGTTGCATTTTCAAAAAGTGATTGTTTTCCTTCAACTACCAAGATGCTTTTATTGTAACATATCTGTTTGGCTTTGGACACTTATATCCTCTCAAGACCAATAAAAGCATAAAATAAAAAAATTAAGAGAAATGTCTGATAAAGTTGGATGTAATTTTCTGGTCCAGGTTATAATGAGAATATTGGAGTTTTGATTAATTTAAACCTTATGAATTACTGATGAACTGCTTAATTAAAATAATCTTTTCATTTTCTTTGAGAAGTTGAATTCTGAGTTTTTAACCCGAATGCCATTTCTCTATGTTCACATATTTTTGTCTCAGTTTTTATTTGAACACAAAGTATTAGACTTCTGTTAAAATGAATTCTTTCAAATAAGAAAATGTTTATTTAAAACTTAATACTCTACTTAAATAGCTTAATCTAAAATTAAAAAAAAAAACACATAAACTTTGTCAGTTAAATTAACATTATAAAAATCTGTTACCAGCACAGTTCCAACAGCTATTCAGTAAAAAGTGGGTTTTTAACTATCAGATTCTGAAAGATCAAGATTTTAGTTGCTTAATTTAGACATGTCACAATATGTAAAGATTAAATGATTTGACAGAAACTGTGCAAGGAAAGTGATTGTGACTTTAAGTAAAAAAAAAAAGTCTTAGATTTTCCTTTAATAGATATAATTTAAAGTGTCAAATTCAAAGGAGTATGTATGCATAATGCAAGTTCATTAAAACACGAACATGTTCAAGTTTGGTCCAAATGTTGGTAAAATTTATTCTCAAATTTTAGATTAGATTATATTTAGTCAAAGATTTCTGTAAATCCCTTTATTAATGTCACGGCTCCTTGGAATGGGTCGATTTCACGATTCAGAGTATGGGCACAAAATGCAGGGAAGGTCATTTTTTCTCTAGTGACTTGGTTGTCACTAGAAAACTTGGTGTTTTCATCTATTTCTGCACTATACCTACTGATCCTGACCACTTTATCTGTGAGGAAGATCTATACAAAGGTCTGTAATTTCAAGACCATTCACTGTGAAGAGATTTCCCAGGAGATGGTACAGACTCAACTGAGATCTGTAGGTCACAACCACACTCTCCAGTGTGTTCTCAAACCCAGAAAGCTTTTTTGGTGCAATGCTGACTACAGGAAGACCTATCCATCTTCAGCTCCTGTGCTAGGCCTCCTTCCATCCTAGCATGGATTAGGTGAAAGTACACAGGGTAGAGTCTAGGAGGGGGTCAGGGTGCTGGGCTTTGTGTGAGAGAGGAGATCCATCCCGTTCCTGACCGTACAAATCTCTGTTTATGACCCACCTGGAGCCATTTTTGATGAAAACAATTCAAATTTACCTCCAGCATCAAACCAATAACACGGCAACAAAGACTTATGAAGACAAAGGTAAGAGATATGTGGGGAGGGGGCAGAAGAAAAGTAAAAGAACTAAGGATGCTTAATCTAATTATCCTCAGATCAAATCCAAAAGATCTCTCTTTCCTTCTTTGTCTGAGGTACTGTTGACATTTGCTTTATTTCCCTGGCCAGTGACACGTTCCCTTGCCCATTGCCTGTGCTCAGGTTGCTATATCAGGAAGCAGGCTTTTCTTGGCAAAGCATTCTGGTTTTTATGTTCAATCCTTTTCTTAAATCTCCCCGGGGTTCCATTTAGATTAAAATCCTCCTTTCTCCCACCAAACACTATTGATCCTTAATTTATTTAGGAGGCAGTTTCAGCACTCCTTCTTCCAGATATTGACTGCCCTCACTGCCTTGGAAATGATAATGGCCCTTCAGAAAAATAGGTGCTATCTCTTGCACTTGAGTAGGCATTAGAAAAATACTAACAGCTCTCCCCCACTTGGGCAGACAATGAGTAAACCTCTTTGGGAAGTTTTTTCTACACACTGAACCTTGTATTTCACATTAATGTGCAAAGTCCTAAAGATACATCAACAGAATTGATGCTTGTAGCTCACTAGTGGGTGCTGGTTGAGACAGAAGTGAAAGCAAAATGATAAAAGAAGGTCTTAATAAAGTTGACTAAATAGTTTTCTTAAGGAAAATGAAACAAGACAGGTCTCAGCTCTTTACATCAGGATCTGTACAAAATCTTTTACAATTACAATGTCAGCATTAACTGTCTGAGGTATCTTCTCAGACTCTACTTCACAATGCATAAGTCTATTACCCTAAAAAAAAGAGTTCATAAGAGAACTGTAACACCCGCAGGTTTGCATGTTCTGTCAGAGATCTTAATTACATCCTTCCACGGTTACGAAAGACTGTCTCTCATGTATCATCTGGTAGAACACTATTCACCCATTTAACAGCACTTCTAAACCCACAAATACTCCTTAAAACAGCCTCAAAGAACAATCAGAAAACTTAAGTTGCATCACTAAGCAAGTGACTGTCCAGCTGTATTAACATAGAAACATCTAAAGGAGAGGAACTGTTTGTTCTTTAACTGTTGGATAGAGGAAAAATGGCACTTGAAAAATAACAGCTCTGCACAATGGTCTCTCCACATTATTATGTTCTTGTCTGTGATCTCATTAATGAGTGTTAATGAACTAAATCTCACACAGCCTCAGTGATACAGGAAAGTGTCTTCTTTCCCTGGCTTTATGGATGAAGAAATGATGGAGACAAAGAGAAGCCAGAAACATCCCTACCCCATGGCACAGGGCAAGGATTTGGGTGTCTGAGCAATAACACAATGTACTGGCCACCTTTTCTGACCTCTCTGTATTTACTCACATGTCTGGGAGAACAGGCACCCTGACCTTTAAAAAATCCATCATGAAAATTTCCTTCCTGTTTTCACTTTGCCTTAAATGAAGGGCAACTACTCTACGTGAAAGACTCTGCTAGATAATTACATTTGCTACAAAAAATGTTTGTTCTCGGCTATTGTTCTATGTGTTTATTAAAATAAATCAGGGCTAATACAGTCACCTCTCACAGTGAATTCACCTCCTGGCAAAATATTTAGTTTCCAGTTTAGATTATAACTAAACAAAGATGTGGACTTCAATGCATAAAAGCAATATGGATAGAGTCTCTGACACGAAAAATCATTACCAAGGTAATAGGTATCATATCCCATTACTTTTAATGTATTTATTTGTTACAATTATTGCAGCCTTTGTATAATAATTTTGGAAAGTAATAAATGTGCTTATATTTGGCTTGGAAAAGTGAAGTGTTCATTTCTAATTTTTACTGTTTCCTGACCAAGTACTTGAAGGAAACTCTCTTCCTTTAACCCACACAGCCTCTGACTGCCCCAGACTGCTCTCTAGAAAGAAGAAGATGAATTATTTGTTATATGTATAGTGCCTCCTTCTCTACATACATCTGAAAAAATGTTTTATCCTCCAGCAGAAAGAAAACTGGACCTAAACAAGAAAGCTTGGTCTTTTTTTTCCCCTCCATGTCTTTATGAGTATTCACTACAGATACAGGCCAGAAGATCTCTTGCTGCTCATTTCAGAGTACCCGTATTTGATTCTGTTGTCCCATTGAAACAGTTATGAGTGCTGACTCACCCATCTCAGTGACTGAGAAACTGAGGGCCTACAGTTACTAAGCCAAATATGAAAGCAGGAGACGGAAATTCCGCACATCTGTACAAGAAGAAAAAAACCTACCTGCCCTGCACCTTCTGGTCCATCTGGCCCATCTTGGACTTGATGATCTTAAAGGTCTTTTCCAGCCTTCATGATTCTATCTCCCTAATTGACAACCAATCTTACAGACAGAGGAGAAAAACAACAAAGAAACCAAATTCCAATAGTCTGGTATTTTGCCAGCATGTAATAAAAGGTACCTGACCCAAGGAGTTTTTGATCTTGTTCAGCACCATTTTGAGGTAAAGCAGGAAAAGGATCCAAACCTATGCAAAATAGGTGAGAAAGGGTATTGACAGGAGAGGTTTAGCCCTGGCAATAGAGCTTTTCAAATGAGATTGAGGTTTTCACCACTGGGATTTAACAGCTGTTGGTTGTACCTTATTTGAGGGAATAAAGGCGCTGAGCTCATGTTCAGGCTGGAGAAGTGGCACAGTGCTCCCCACTCCAAACCCCAGCACTCAAACTGTCTGAGCTGGGAGATGTGCTGCCAACAGATCTGTGATTCACCTGCCTCCCTGGATCATAAAATATCCTTGGACTTCCACTAAATCAAAGATGCTCTGGGAGGCAAGAGGATAGAAAAATAGCACTCTGTGAAACCCAAATGTGCTTTATTAGTTTAGACAGGAAAGATTCATCATCTTGAAAGAAAGGAGTGAGTGCAAGTAGAAGGAGCAACCTATGAGCTTCTGCCATGCTCAAACAGGAGCAGTCACCTGTGAATGTCCCAGCCATGGCATCAGAAATATGATAGACCAGCACCCAGGGTCTGCAGAATAACGTAGATATCTCACTATGGAATGATTAGTCACAGGTTGAGCCCCAGGACACATAAGTTTAAGATACAATGAGCTACAAGAGAGGGAAGCATCAAGCTGCTCAAGCTCCAGAGGTGATTGCACATGGGAGGAGAATGAGAGGGGGAGATGCTGCAGGGGCCTGGGCAAAATGATAGTACTGCAAAGCAGCCTGTCCATGCCCTCTGTTCCCAGTTTCCTCACTCCTAACATGCAAAAGTATTTTAACAATAACAGAGTGAGGACCCAAAATATGTGGAAAAATTTAGGAGTTTAGTGATATAAATGATTTTAACATAGATTATATAAAAATTATTTGTTCTGCAGATGTGCAGCTTTAGGACACTGACAAGGCAGAAAACTCAAAATAGGACTTGTTAGCTGTAGCCTTGACCTTATGGCTACAGGCTGCCGTTTTGACCCTGAACATATAATTTCATCCCAGATATTAAAACTTAAACTGAAATGGGCTTTCCCACTGGAATTGGGTGCTTGTGTAACTTCGAAGGCCTTTTTTTTTTTTAACCATAAATAGGAGGATAAAGGTGATGTCCTATTTCACATGAATTCTGAGGATAAAGATTACAAATAAAATCATGTAGTGCAACCATGGATTCCAATCGAGAATTCTGAAAAAAATGTCTTTTTCAAACTCTCCATTGCATTTCCAGCAGAAGCAGACATTATTCTTCAGACTCCAGCTAAGATATTCCAAAAATGACGAGACAATCTGCAGTCCCACACTGAGAAAAGACCCTGGACTGCAGCGTGCAGGAGGGACTTAAGAACACACAGTACAGTCGATGATAAAATGTTTGTTGTTACCTCCCTGGAAGTTGTAGAAAATCAATATACCCATCAGTGCCAGGTCCACTGGCTCTAACAGGCTCAGGATTTCTTATGTTCAGTCTGAAGTCTGAGCAGGGAAGGAAGTGTTTTGTGTGTGTGTGTCTGTGTGCATGTGAGTAACAGGGATGTGCAGTGAGCTGGAAACCAATTAAACTGTGGTGTTAGATAGGTGAGGAAAAGGGCTCTGTAAAAGCAGGATAGTGCCAGAAGTTGGAATTTATAAAGCACCTGGTATCCAGTGAATAATAATAACATTAAACGTGTTCTGAACTAATTTATTTGTAGAGAGAACTGGAGTAAGAAAAGAAAAGCTTAAACAAAATGTCAAGTTCAAGCAACAAACATGGAGAAAAAGATGAAAGAATGTCAGGTCTGATGCTTAAAAATAGGCCCAATAGTACAAAAGAGCAGCTAATAATTAAAGGCTTGAGGACTACCAATACTGACAGCCAGACCTCATCTCAAGTAACCCTAAAATGTTAAGTGATTGTGATAAGGACTCTCATTGAGGGGAAGGAAAGGAGGTGGGAGGAAAGTATGAGTCACTACAACCAATTTGCCAAATCTCTTGCATTTATCATCTGTATATCCTCAAAGGACACTGATCCTCAAAAGATACTGATCCTCTGAGATACTGATTCTCAAAAGCCAGCGTGGCCTTTGGGCAGCTGCAGATGGAAATGTGGTACAGTTGGCACAGATATCCAACTGACCCCACCGTGCTCTTTGAGCTCCTGCATCTTTGTTTCACACCCCCTTATTCAGGCAGAGAACTGCAATTCCTGCTGGTGATGTGGAAGGTAATAGAGACATGAGGAAAGAGTTCAGATGGAAATGGTTGTGATCCACCTGCCTGAGGTAACAACTTAAACTGTCCAACCTGGGAGCCCAACCACCAATCTAGATGTCAATGGAGACACCAGTGAAGAGTCACCTCCAGAGGTCAAATGAGGTCATAGGAAAACCAATTCATCTTGCTTTTTATATTCTTTCTCTCTCCCTCCTTCATGCAGCTTCTGATCTCTTAGTCTGCTCTAATCTTCACCTCCCCTTCCCCTTCATCTACCCTTGGGCAGCCCAGCCCAACTTTGACACCAGGAGAACTGCAGCGCCAGTCCCACAGAGCAACTTTGCCTCTCAAATTACTCAACCCATCAGCTGTGTAGCTGGGTCAGGCATGTCCACCACTTAATTTTCTAAGGAATAAATAAAACAAGACTCCTAATATTGCGTTACAGGATGAGGAGAAAGGAGGAAGAAAGTTTTCCTCAGCATGCTCAATCCTCACCCACCGCTGTTGAAAACTCTCAGGATGTCCAAGGAAAATATTTAAAAGCAGCTTCCAGCCCTGACCTGCCTCTGACAAGAACCTGAATAAACTGAACATGCACAGTCTCCCTAAACACGTTTCTGGTCTTAAAAAAAAAAAAAAAAAAAAAAAAAAAAGGCAAAAAGCTAAACATCCCCTAAAACACATGTACAGCCACATTTCCATGTGTGGGCAGAACATACAGAGCTGTGTGCACAAGGGAGTCTCTGGGAATTACTGGAGTGAAGATTTTTGCCATTAGAACAATCATTTGGAAGCAAAGCCACATTTGTGCACATGCACACACTAAAATTGAGACAAGAAAGGGTTCTTTGTATAGGAAGTAAATGGAGCTGTAAACAAACCAGTTGGAGACTGTTGTTTTTATATAGCCAGACTAATTAGCACTGGTTTCAATGTTTGAATAAAGAAATAGTTAGGAAAAGATAAGTCAACATCCTTGATTAGCATTCTGCATGGAGTAGCAAAGACAACTGCAGTAGGTTGACACTTTGTTGGTCATTTTGAAACACAGGGAGAGAATAAAAACTGCTTACTCTGAACATCCAATTTTACCTGCTGCAATCTCATTATTTTCTACAGGATTGCACTGTCAAAAAAATAGAGTTAAACACTGAAAAGAAGCTCAAAGATATTGACAAAATCAGGTGAAATTGTACACAGTATTGAAGCATTACCCTCTCCAGTTTCTTTCATAAATACCAACAAATTTTTGAGGCTTTTTAGCAGCTTTCTTTCTTTTTTGATTTCTTGATTTCTTTCTTTCTTTTCCATTTTTTCTTTTTTTTCTTTCTCTCTCTCTCTCTCTCTCTCTTTCTCTCTCTTTCTTTTGAGTGTTACAGCTTCTGTGTTCACAGACCCGACAGTATCAGTTCCTGATGCTGGTTTGAAATCAAAGCTCCGCTGATTTTTATTGGTTCTGCTCTAGCACTGATATCTGTTACCTGCTCCACGAGGTAAATCACTGCCATGAAATCAACCAGATAAAAACCTAAATCCCTCAAACACAAAGAAATTAAAGAGAGAAATGGCCTGCGCTGTTCTGGTATTAGTGAAATGAGAATCAGGTGTCCAAGTTTAAATTTGGAGCACTTGCAATCAATAAAGCAGCTTCAGATTTGTGCCCGCATGAGAGCAGCATTGCCTTATTGGATGCTCTGAGCACAGACTTAAAGAATTGCCATATTCATAGGTCTTGATGTGGTTTCACTGGATGAGCTTCCACATAATACTGAGCAGGAGCAATTAAAAGTGGCAGTGGCAGTTTATAACTGCAAAACACCTTTGGAAGTTCTTGTCTTTTCAGGATATCTTAGTAATAATGTTCCCATTGGGGTATCCATTTAGATATCCTTTATGGATTAGGGGCATAAACTATCCCAATTCGTTCCCACAGGTTTGCAAGCTGAATAGCTGACTCTCATATTCCTTTGAATGTCTCGGCCTTAATGTGAAAATATAGGAAGAGAGAAAAAAATATTTCTTTCCAGCTGTAACAGAGATCCAGTTGGTAGCTCACCATTCAGCAATAACTACCCCATTCTGCATCTCTCAGCAAGAAAGATGGGACACAATAGGATTTCACCAAATTTATTATAATGGTAGAATTATTGGAATAAGTCTACTAGAACACCTGAAGGGACTGATGGAGTATAAATACCATTTCCATTAAGAAGCAGGTATGAGTCAAGCTCACCTGCCAGCCAAAAGGCTCCCACACCTGCCTAGGATTTAACTATGCTGGGAACCTCCTGTTTAATTTTTCTTACAGTCAGTATCATTTCTCCTTGCATGACATACAGGTTTTCTTTTTCTTTTCTTTTTTTTTTTTTCTTTTCATAGTTTGTAGCTTATTTTTTTTATGGTTGGTAAGGAATAATGCAGTCACCTCTCTGGAAAGAAAAGCATAATTCATGCAATTTTACTGATCATTACTTCAATATGGTTCCTATAGATTGCTGTAAGATGCTGTCAAATTGCTGCTCCTTCATCAGCCCTATTTTGCATAAAGAGTAGCACAGGAAAATAATTCAGTGGGGCTTCTATTGAAAACTGTTCTCAAACCAGTCTTCCTTTCCTCTCTCAGACACACAGAAATAACTAATTTAATAAAATACCACAAAGCACAACAGAGTAGAATGGGGGAGAACTACTTTTGAAAAGTTCCTTTTGAGAATTTATCAATGCTAAAACAATCTAAAGATCCAATGCACAAAAGCTGTTTAAAATGCTGCCTGGATAGTCAACCCCAAGGTCTCAAGAACTCATTGATGACTAAAATTTCTCCTAAGTGCCAAAACAAAACAAAATCAAAACCAAAACAGAAAAGGAGGTCTGTTGCAGTCTGTTGTCAAAAAATCATTGAATGAAAATTGAGAAGACTGCTTGAGACAACTCTTAAATCTTCTTTACTTTCCTGCATTAGAGGAGACTCTCCAGTCCTGCAGGAAAAACTGAGTTCTCTATTACCAAATGTATCACTGCATCCAAAATATATCAGAATATATTCTTCTGAGTTGTGGCCATTTTCCAAGGCATCTCAGATCATGCCAACATTGTTTATATCCCAGCAATCTGTCTGTACTCATGATTTGACAAGACCTAGGTCGTTGGATATAGATCTGGAATCCATGAGAAACAATTCTTTAAATTATATCTCCCAATTAAGGACTTAATTTGAGATCTGTCTGTTATAAAGTTATTAATCCACCTAATGTTCTTTGTTCATTCTATGTATAGAAAGTTTCTTTTGTTCAAATGTCAGATAGTTATATGTCAAAAGTTTTGAGAAAACCAGTTTTCTTCTTTTTGACTAGACCTGAAATTCTGTCAGATCAAATATGCTCTTGTTTTACATAAACTTCTTTGAAGCTATGCTCACACTAATCTCATGGTGTTTTGGTTTTTTTCTTCTAGTCCTTTGCTGATGGTTTCTGCTTCCATATTTTAATAGTTATGTTACTTTTTCTAGAATAAGCCAACAGATTGATGTAATATATTTCCCCATTTAATTCATTTTAACTCTTTTCAATATTGAAATTAGTAATCTTCCAAACTCTGGAATCCAGACCTGGTTACTAAAAAACATTCATGATTCAGAAGGTACCTTCAATGCTTATGATATAAGTTAGCTTAGTTTGTTAATTTATTAGAATTTGCAAGTTTTGTTTCCATCTTCAAGACAAGGAAAGCTCCATCATCATCTACATCACCAGTTGTCTCCTCTTTTATTTCTTCACAAGTAGTTCTCCCCTTCCTATGATCCCCAGACTTGGGGAAGGCAAATCTGGCTTTAAATTGTCCTGTATCATAGTTTTTTAATGCTAATGCCTGTTGTATCTCCCCACTTCCTTTGGTTTTGTCTCAAGCATTCCCACATTTTATTGTTGGCCACAAATTCTTTGCACAAAACAAACCTGACAAGGTAAGAAGCATGGGTTAGCTGCAGGGTTGTTGTATTTTAAATTGGTGATTAAATTTTTACTGAGAATATAAAATTTCCCCTTGCTGCAGACTTCACTGTATTTCTGATGTTTTGAGAACTAGGTGGGTTTTGTTGCTCTGTCAAATTAATATTCCTCAGCTAAAATTGCTCAGTGTAACAGTTTTTGTAGTAGTTTAGGTCATTCTTTACAGAGATTAAGTGGTCTATAATAAATTCCTGCCTAGCAATTTCATTACATATCATTTTAATGAATTATTATTTAGAATCCTGTAACTCTCAGTGATCTCCAGTTATGAGCATCTAATATTGAACCTAGCAATTCTCCTGGCATTCTGATCTTTGAGAATCACCGGGTCCCTCAGATTTTCTTTCTGAGTATGGTGTTGGCAGCAATGCATATAGGCTTGTTCTTAACAGGTAGTTTGGGGGTTGACTTTTTCACACATAAAGGATTTCCAGCTTAGATTTCCTGCCTGAGTATTCAGACATGACTGGTGTATTTTAGCCTTCTCTGTCTTGTTTGTTTAAATGTCTCTTGACTGTGACAAGATTTAAATGAAGGCCACCCCATTCATACAACCTACTCTCCCTGTACTTGACCTAATATTCCTTGGCCAAAATTATCAGTCTGGTGTCATTATAACACTCCTTTTTTGGTATCTCCTGGCTCCTTTCCTCCCTGTACTGCAGGAGAGTGGGTTTTCTGGGAAATTCATGGATAGCCTGGATATTTTTAACTTTCATCTTTCCACCCAGAGCAGTCAAGCTTTCCAGACTGTGAGGAACAGTGCCAGATGCTGTGTCACTGAGTCCAATACAGACGGAGCCAAAGGTAGCCTCAGTTTTCAGTCCTACAATCCTGCCAATCCCTTCACTCCCAAAAGGGAAATCGACTTGTTATCCTCCAAACTTTACATCAAGTCCTGTCCACTTCTCCAAGCATTCTCTCCTTTGTGGCCAGTTTTGGATGCTCTGTTAGTCATATCCTCACTTTATTCTGTGTTGAGTTGGGCTGTCTTGCCCTTGTCAACCATTAAAGGCCTCTGTGCCAAGAGTGCTCCCTGCATTCCTTCAGCAACACAACTGTGCCTTCAGAGGGGGAAACAGGCTGTGACTCACTTCAGCATCTGCTGACACCATAAGGAGACAGGAATAGATGGGTGGGTGGATGGATGGATGGACAGAGGCAAACAGACAGCAGAGTCTTTCAGCTGCAGTGACAATTTCTGAACATGCCGCCTCCCAGCTGAGCTGAGGACCTGACCCATCAATATGTTACATTCACACTGAAGTTTCAGAACAGAAGAAGAAGACTGATGTTTCTGGCAGTCATGATTCTTTTGCTTCTGACATCTTCCTGGAGCTGTTCAATGGGAAGTTACATGGAATTACATTCCTTGTTCTCAGACTTCCCCTTCCCTACCTCTCACGTTGGTGTGAACCAGCGTGCAGGACACAAGGATAGTGGAACCTGGTGCAAAGAGAATAAATTTTTCCTATTATTAAAAGGCACTATTATATAATTATTAAAAGGGTTTATGAAGAAGGTGGTGGATGATGGTCACTTGAAAGATAATGTATGGAATTCCTACAAGCACGAGAGGAGCCCAACTGAGCTCTAATCAACACAGAGCATTTCTCAGTTTCAGAGCATTACTGAAAGCCAAACAAAGTCACTTCCAGTTTAAGAGACTGAAATAAAGACTGGACATTGGTAAGACTGGACACCCATAAGCCTACAAAATTGTGTAGAGCTGTAGCAGTTAATCTTGGTACGTTCTGAGAGGTCATTAAGCACTATACTTTAGTTTTAATGTAAGTTGGAACATTAGAGATTGGCAGAAGGCATAATGTAAAGGACAGATTATTACACTTTTACCTATAGTGAAATTCTTGTACCTTTTTCTGGGATATCCAGTGCTATGTCCTGTAGGACACTGGGTTCTGTATTGGACACCTCAGGTTTGAACGTATATTTCCTTACTAACTTCACAGTAAATCTTCCTAGCTGTGTAAGAAACAGCTCTGACAGGCTTTAAAAGGGAATTTCTCTATTGCAGAAAAGGGAATTCCTTTAAAAGGTAGTTTCCCTGTAGTCTCTTCCTAGAAGATTTTTTTCCCAGAAAACTACAAGATAACTGAAAAAGCTGACCGATGTAGAAATGGGAGGCAATAGAAAAGGATACGTGATGGGAAAATTTCTCTAAGGTTAATAAATTTAACTTGTATAGACACACTTTTTGAAACCATTTACAAATATTGTTTAGACAACTGAGATGGTTGTATGACACTTATCCCTGGGACTTTACCAGCAAGGGTTGTACAGGGTTCAGCCAAGAACCTTTGCACTGAAAACTTCAGTTCACCTGAGCTAGTCATCCCTGCAAGTGGAATAATTACTAATTCACTAATAATCAGAGAGAGAAGTTAGAGGAGTTATTTTACCCAAAATTGCATACGAAATTTATTCCACCCTGCTTCTTGTAGGTCTTTATGCAACCATGACACCATTTTTCTTGCTTCACCCAAATCCTATGAGCATGGAAGAGTCACTCATATTCATAGAATCATAGAATCACAGCATGGTTTGGGTTGGAAAAGAACCACCCAGTTCCACCCCTGCCATGGGCCTTGAATACCTTGAACAACTCCAGTTCCACCTCCATTTCAAACAGCACAATCTGATAAGACATTCTCTAATAAAAAGCAGTAGCCTAAATTACAAGCAATGATCACATTTTCCACACCCTAATTCTTTGTGCTGTCTTGGGCTTTGTTCTTTCCTCCAAACATTTGGAGGGTAATTGGGTGATTGGCATAACCGTTGGCAGCATGAAAGCCTTACATCTGTGTTGTGAGATCCAGTTTCTAGCTTGGCTAAACTGTACAGATAGAAAGGTGAAAACCACGGATAAACAAGCTCCATATCTTCCAAATGGATTTTTAATTATTTAGCAAGTTGCCTCTTTCATTAGTAAATTTGGACAAGCTTGTTAAAATGAATAAAATTGGATATTAACTTTAGCACAAAGAAGACAAACTGTTTTCAGTTATGTACAAATTTGTCTTGTACATTCTTTGCATCTGCTGAAGTGTTGTATTTTTAATATAAAATAACTGCTTGGTCAGAGTTGGATTTCATTTCCCTTGAGTACTGGCTGTAGGAAACCAGTCATGTGCTCTGTTTAAAGTATTTTACATTTCTTGCAGATTTTTTCCTTTTAAGGAACCCATAACATCCACAGAAAGGGAAAGAAATAGTGCTGGGCAAAAAACATTTTGAAACTTCTGCATTTTGAGCAGCAAAGAAAAATGTCTGTAACAGCTGATACAGTGGTTCATAATTCAAACTGTCCCTCATTACAGACCTAAATTTATCTTCCATCCCACACAGATTTCTACTCTATCACTTTTTTCCACTCAAAATTATTCATATCAGAAATGTAGGCTCATGAAATGCAGGGGAGCAAAAGTGTTATTTATGCTAAAGAAACCAATCCCACTTCTTATTTCAGCTTTCTGACTGTGGGTTTATTGTGTCCTCCCTCTCGGGGCTGAGTCCCATATGGTATCTCACATTTGCACCCAAGCACATTGAGAATATGGTGTCGTTGCCTCTGAGAGCTTGAATTAATCTACTAGGACTCAGTCAGAAAGTACTATAAAGAGCTGGAGGCTTTATTGACTTCAAGCTCTCTGGATGCATTTTTGTCATGTGAATTATTTAAAGTCCTTCACGAGCTTCCCTGGGGCCTTTTGAAAAGAAACTCACAATCACCTTCAAATGTGCTGTGGCCAGCCCTCTCCTAAAAAACCTGCTTTCTCTAAACACTACAAATTCTGGCAGCATCTTCCCACCTCTGTGAGGGAAGTGGAGTCCAATAGTCAAAATTTTCGGACCACTGTACATTTAGAAGTAATTATATTCTAAGTGATTGGCAATTTTTTTTCCAGGACAATAGATTAAACAAAAATCTAATAATTATAATTGTTCTGGTGTCCTGTTTTATTTCCATACAAAAGATTTATCTTCATAGGGAATATGATAAGCAATGTTATTTCAGAATTGCACATACATGACTGTATGCAGTCATAAAAGTTCAGGAATATTTGGTTTTAGTTAATTTTAGTTAAATCTAATGAAATCACCATTGTTCAGAAATTATTTCAGAACAATAATAAAATTTTAATTTCACAGTCTTTTTCAAGAACAGTTTCTCCATGAAAATCAACTCAAAATTATATGGGGCACAGGAATTCATTAAGAAAGAGTTCTGTTAATAGAGTCTGATGATTACTCCAAACAATGCTTCTGGGAAGCTCAGTTCCCAAAAGCTTTCAGCTGATGAATCCAAGAGTTCAGTCTGAATATTATCTGTAGGAAACACAGCAATAAAAAAGCTAAATCACCAACAGCATGAAGATGAATTATGGCTCTAATTCTTTTCTCCATCAGACACCAGATGAAACATTTTTATTTTTTTTCTGTTCCTGCAAACCTGAGCAACCCCTTTTTTGTTGCTGTTTATGACTGCAACCACTTCAGGATACAGTGAAGAAGCATCACTACCCTGGTTTAGCATATTTGTTCCTTCTTTCCTCCTCCTCATCCCCTGTGATGTTCCCAGCCCCCGTTCAGCCCCAGGTAGAGCTTCTTCACCTGTCCATATATGTTACCTAGACTCAATTTTATCGACTGTGCCTCCCCTCTCTTTCTCCATTTCCCTTTCTTATTTTCAATTTCTGGCTCAGGCAGGGTTTGTTTAATGAGTTCATCCAAGTCTTACCAGGGAAAACCTGTCTTGACTTATGTTTGTTATGCACCACTTGCAATGACAGTCTTAATAAATAATAAGTATTGATAATGGGAACACCACCATTACCTCAGCACTTTTCTTGAGCTGACAACTGTGACACAAACCTGTTAACAACACAAGAAACCACTCTATTCACAAACAATCTTGACATTAAACTTCCCCAGCAGTAAATAATTACCTAAAATATTTCTAAAATTGTCAAGTAGCAACCTGCACTTTCTTTTGCAGTTTCCACTTACATGAGGAAATTTCCATATGCATCCCAATATAATTAAATTGAAGTGTCTTGGATGCTTGTAAGACACTACTCTTACACTGAAGAAAGATCCTTACCTGATGCAACTTAAATTTCTTTCTCTTTTGAAGTTAATGCCAGATAACACTAGATGAGAATCCTGCCTACATTTTTTGTAGGGCTTAAACCCAACAAAATGAGAAACCTACCTATTGTGTCAGAATCAACAGATGTCTTTCTTCCCTTCCAAGAATTCTCGGTACAGAATAGTACACTATGTCTAGTCACTGTAGATTAGGGAAATTTAGGCTCATAAAGAAGGTGGATTTTTGAGATTCCAAAATTTCACCCAATTCTATTCTAGGGCTAAAGTTAAATTACAAAGGTAGAATTAGAAATTCCAAAAGGAAGATCTCATTTCTTCTCAAATTGAGACAATCTGGTGCTGCTGTATCCAGAGAATGAATTAAATTAAATCTATCATGGGGAATATATTTTCTACTACATGTTTATAGCAATTTACTCACTCCTCTCTTTAATTCAGGGTCTGACTCAGGAAGATAGATAAGCTTGATTCTTAGTTCAATGTTGGAATTTTTGTCACCATTGAAGACAAAGAATCCCTTTTATTTGGCAGGTCTATATTTACTCCAAACAAATAACTTACAGATTTTCAGAATATTTCTAATAATATACTGATTCTCAAAACAGCTTTTTCAGGCTTCTGAAAACCCTTTATAACTGTGAAGAAAAATCAATTTCTCCTTTATACGTTGCAATCAATTAATAGGCAGAAGATTTTTAAATCTTCCAATATTATAGTTTCTTGGACAACTAAGATTGTCAGACACTGACCAAACAGGTATTAGTACCAAAAAAAACAGTGCAAAGATATTTCCAGCTCTAATATTTTTCTGGCTATTGAACTCTACATATGTCTGCAGGAATACATGGATTATTTTTCTAATAATATATCTGTATCTGGGAACACTGTCAGGGAAAATCTCGATTTGAAAGTAAAAAAATATCTATATCTATCTATCTATATATATTTATTTTAAAAAAAACTATGCTGGAAGGAGTGGTTCAAAGATCATAAAAACCACACCAAAGCCTTCATGGGGATGCAGCCAAAGGGAAAAAAAAATAAATTAAGTATTTCCTACCATGTCCTCAATATTTGCTTCTTTTCCTGAAAAAATCCATCCTCAGATGAACACAAATAAACACATCATCATTTCCACTGGGAGAACAGGCCTTGTTATAAGATGTTTTCTACTTTTCTCTGTATCTCCTACTCCAAGGACCTGCCTAAGTAGGAAACCAGAAATCTTTTACAACCTTTTGTTTCCCAAAAATAACCAGAATGAGGTTTATCACTTATGCACAGAGGGGTATTACCTATCAAAAAATTATTTGGACTTAAGTTAGAAGGCAACTTTGGTACTCAGTGGCAGTAAGGACATTATGTGTTTCAGAATTATAGGAAAGGAAAAGCAACATTGCTTTTTGAGTTACATATGGAAAAACTCTAAACAGAATTTTGCTTTGCTGCTGCATTCTCACCATTTCTTGCCTAAACAAGACACAGGAATAATCTGACCCCTTCTTCTGCCTGAACAGTTATATCATGTTCTGACAGAAGATACAGCAAATTCTGCAACTGCTTTGGATTGTGTTTGTTTGAATTAAGGAAGAAAAAATCCAGATATTTTGATAAATAAGCATATAAGTTCAGTTGCTAAGTAAATAGTAAATCAGTTAATAAATTAAATTGCTTCAAACTTTCTTCATCATTGCACCTTATTGAAATAAGGAGAATAAAAATCCTTTAAAATTACAAAATTTTAATTTAATAAACAATACATTCTGTAATAACATGTTCTAGATACTCTTGGGATCTTTTACACGTTGAGGTTTTGTCCCAGAACTGCCAGTGGTGGTGCCTCATTCCACTCCCTTTTATGGCATATAGAATCATAGTATTATAGAATCCCAGAATTGTTTGGGTTGGAAAAGGTCTCTAAGAGCATTGAGTCCAACCATCAATCCAGCATTACCAAGTTCATCACTAATTCATGGCTCTAATCACCACATCTACATGTTTTTTGAACATTTCCAGGGACAGTATGTAATTTACCTGTTTAACTCTCAAATTAAACTTATACTTTGCAAACTGTCTTCATTCAGCTGTTCAACGAGCTTTTACTGGACCTATACAGCTTAATATTCTTATGAGTGATGCAGTAAGACTGAATCTGATGATAAATTCTCATATCAAACCGGGAATGTCACTTTTAGTTGGAAAGGACACAGAAAGAACTGACAAGAAATTAAAAAAACCCATACTGAAAAAGCTAAGGCCTGGATCTCTCAGCAAGGATTTGCTATCAAATCACACTGAAAATATCTATTGAACAGCATATAATCTCATTAACTAAAAGAGAAAATTACACCTAATTCTTATTCTCTGAAGGTATGAATTACAATAAATCCTACTGACATACTAGTGCATGGGCCCAGGATCTGGGATCTATTATAATCTACTTACCCTCTGAGAACCTAGTTTCCACTTGAAATAGTAATTAAAAAAAAATAACCTTAAATACATTGACCTCTAATACATTCAAAATGTTGGAATAAATCAAGTAGCAGAGTTAATAATTGACTCTTTACTAATGTGCTCCTATGAAAGAAAAAAATTCAATATGCTTGGTGCTACCCCTAATTTGAAGCTCTGTCTAATAGTCCATTCTTCATAATATTCTTCCTGCCAAGGTAAACCTTTTTAAGCATTTGCAAGAGCAACCAAAGGTGGAGTAAGAGTAGAGTTATAGTTACAGAACAGTGGTCTGAAGTGCACCTAAGTCATCACTTTATGCCATATTTCCCACAGCAGACAAACAATATTTGTCATTTACCTTGCAATAGAAACTAACACTGGAACTTTGCTGCAGCAAGTGTCACAACAAGGCATCACATTTTAAATAGGCAAGACATAAGAATGAAACCAAGCCACACCCTGCCTATTTTAGAGGATGAAGTATGGCATGCACAGAGAAAAAAAGCAGTACAAAAGTCACGCTAAAAACTTGAGACAAAGCAGAAAATGGAGGCAATGTGTTCCAGTTGTTAATCAAGTGGTCGAACTAAAGCATCCTCCTTCCCTCATCAGTTTGGTGGCTGATTTTCTGCACACCAAATGTAAAACATGCATACACACCACCCTTCCATTCCAGGGTTCCAAGAGGCTTTGACAAAAGATAACTAAGCTTATCTGTGAAGGAGGGAATTTTCAGCAGAAATAATAAACAGTCAGATATTTATTATTTGTAGCAAGGTGAATGGGACAGAATATTTTTTGGGGGAAACTCCCCTTTTATTAGACACAGGATCAGGATTTTTCCCAAGATATTTAAGAAGATATTTAAGAACTGATCAACATCAGTTCTTCAACTGAGTTAAATGTCAAAGTGTGTTGAGATGCAGTCCCTACAATACTCTTGTGAATGTAGCCCTGCAACAAGGCATTTGGGCTGCTAACTTTGACACGAGAAACATTTTTAACATGTAAATGTCAATAAAGGTTCCCATTGCTATATTTTTTAGCTGAATAGGAACACAGCATATGTAAAAATCAATATAGATACATTACAACATATCTATTTTTATGTTCCAAGAAATGCAAAGTGAGGAAGCGTGAGATACTCAGAGATTCATAGAATTCTTTAGGTCAGAAAGGCCTTCTAAGATCACTGAGTCTAATCATTAATGCAGCACTACCAAGGCTACCACTAACCCATGTCCCCAAGCACCACATCTACACGGCTTTTAAATTCCTCCAGGGATGGTGACTCCACCACTGCTGTGGGCAGCCTGTGCCAGAGCCCAACCTTCCTTTCAGTGAAGAAATTTTTTCCTAATATCCAACCTAAGCTTCTCCTGGCACAACTTGAGTCCATTTCCCCTTTCAAGACCATCGACAGGCATCAGCACTCAAGCTCAGGTGCCAAACATGCAGATGTCAGATAAAAGGATTAATCATGAAACAGAGACATACCCAGCCAGGACCTGACCTGGTGATACCACAGAGTATAACCTTCAGGATGGACAAGACAATCAGGTCTGTGAGTTTATGGGCTTCAAATTCATGGCTATTATGTCCTTCAATAGGTTAATGTGAAGGGTCAAAAGAGAGTGGGGAGTAAGGTGACAGTGTTTGTTTTCCTGTAAATGTTGTGCGATCTTGAAGGCACTTCTGCAGTGCATGGTAACCCTGTATGTGCAACAGCAGGAAATGGGAAGGGAGAAGGTCTCTGTCTGCACTTTACTGCTCTGTTAAAGTGGACTCCCAGAAATACAACATGAAGGAGTAGGTAAATGACTTCATGTTTTCAAAGCCTTTGGATTCCTGGAGCTTCTCTAAAATAAAGGTTTCCCAAAACTCCTTTTTTCAGAAATGCACAGTCAGGGCATAACCTTCAGTTACTCATTCATGGTTCATTGCTCCCAGACATTAATTTTCATTCCCTAACTGAGAAGGTCTATTCCTTATTAAATTAAATCTATCACCATATCTATGAGATAGATATATTTTTTTTTGCCTCTCTGCTGTCATCAAGGACTGATAGATAAATGATTTTTATTTGATACATATCACAACTTCCTAGAAGTTTCATTAAAATTCTTTTCTTTATTTTCTTTTTGTTTTAATATTATATAGGATTCCACTTCCATTGCTAAAGCCTGTGAGCGCCAAAATTACTGGGGTGAAAAGGGACATTCAAAAAGGCATTGATTTCAGGTGATTTCACATTCATTTGCCTATTCCAACTTAAAAGATAGAGAAAATGAATGTAGGTTCAAGTTTGTTAGAACATTTAACACATTGCACATAGAACTTTGCATGACACCTGCCTCTAGAAACATTGTTCATGTCTTAAATCTCTGTTGTGATTAAACCACAGCCAGCAACTAAGCACCAGAAATGGACTCACTCACTCCTTGTCAGTGATGGGGGAGACAACTGGAAGGGCAAAGGGTGAGATACCACAGTTAGAGCCAGTCAAAACAGTTACAACACACTGGCATCTTTCAAGGAAAAAATGATGTTTGGAAAGATAAACTCTCTGAAGTATAAATCCAGTAATCTAGAAACAGATTGCTAATTACTTGTACAGAGGAAACCAAGTCAGTCTTCATAAATCAGCAGCAACTGTGGCTGTGTAGGGAATCGAAATATCAGTTGTATGCTCTATTTAGAAGGACAACACAGAACTCTCTGTATGAAATGCTACCACAGGCCTACTGGTAAATACTTGCAAGTTATTTCATCTTGTACTTCGAGCCATAGCCACATTCATGTACTATTAGTGTGTGCATGAGATGCTACAGCTACTGTTTCTCAGTTACTCTTGCGGTACCACAGTAAACTTTTATCACTAGGTACGTCATTATTTTGTAAATCACATGCAGACTTGTATCCTGGTACTTTTTAGGAGTTTGTATAATGAAATCCATTTACTCTGCTGAGGTTGATATATATTTCAGCAGTCATATGTGCCATGAATTTTTTTACCAGAGTCATGCAGAAGGTCCCTACCAAAGTCAGATGAATCTAAGCACGCTGAGCAAACTGAGCAGGCTGGAGCCAATTTTTTTTCTCCCTTTCGAACTGTTTATTCCTCTGATGAAATTCTTTCAAGTCAACAGGACTGGTCATGAAAGCAACAGCTGGACTGATCAAGGTTTAGGGCACAGCACTTCTTCCTTCCTTCTTGAAAAGGCCTCTACAGTCATCTCCATAACTGCTGGATTACCTGAATCCCTGCAAAGAGCAGAGAAGTACTATGATAAGGTTCTAATGTAAGGTACATTCAGGGCCTTACAGAAAACAGAGTAGAATCTCTGCACTATGAGAGCTCTCCTAACAAAACTGCAGCAGATTTTCAAGATTTGGAAGCTGAAGTTGGAAGTTTATAGAACAGACAGGCAATGGAAGACAGAAGGTGCAAATGCGTGCCTTCTACACCTTGTATTTGTAAAAATTATCATAGATGACATTCCTCAAAAGCATTGCAGGCACTCTCTATAATCAGCAGGAGTAGCCCAGTGAGCTGCCAAGCAAGGACACAAGGAGAAGATTAATTTATAATAAACAATTAAGTAACTCATTGAAAACCTAAGCTATATTGAAAGCTGTAGCAAGCGGACAAAACATAAAATGAGCTAATGCTCTGCAGAGGAGGTGATGAAACCTCCAGGTGAAATTAGCTCTGCTTGTTATTAATGTAGTTGTTAAAAATGGCTGATGAGGTGATGAAAACTGATAGTTGCACAACAAGGGACAGCACTACAATGCAAGAACATGAGAACTAAGACTCCCTTACAAAAAAACAGGACTCTTAAGACTCAACATGGCACTAGGGCACCACTGGGGATCATCAAAGTCCAAAATCCCAGAAAGCCTTCCTTAGATAAGAGCTACAATGATCAGCTCAAGAATTAAGTGAATCTTGTTTGCCTTTGTTCCCTGGTATTTGGCATAATTTATAAAGGAGCAAAACTTGGGACTTTTGTAGTGGACAATACAAAACAAGGAGCCATGCACTCTTTGAGTGGACAAAAACTGTAAAGGAGTACTCTTTCTTCTGCTTGAGATGCTTTGCCTCAATCAAACAATGCAAATCAGCCATAAGATTGATTTAACTGTTATTGCTGCTTCTTACCATCAGGGTAAAACATCTGGAGTATATTGATGAATCAAGATTTCTGCACGTATTTTACGACCATCATCTACTCCATCTGCTTTCATGGACAGAGTTTTTGTTGGTTTTTTATACTGGATACTTTCTAGGCCTTTATTTGATTTTTAGACTCTTCACAGTCCAATAAATACCCAGGAGATGCATTTTTTTCCTTCTCTGCATATATATTTCAATGTGTTTGCATTTGTCATTTGCTAAATGCATAATGACACACCATGGCTTTGGTTCCCTAAAGAATTCCTCACATGATACAGCGATTTGGAAAGCAGCTGATGAAGGCACTGGGCTTATTAAGTCCCTAGTAATAGCTAAATCCTTACGCTTCAGGAGGGTAACAGCAGATGTTAAAATGTGTTATTGCCACCAGATAAGTGGAGTTTGCAAAAATAATTTCCAGTAACAGGCTTCCAGTTTTCATTTGCCAGCACATTTATTCTGGTTCTAAAATATATACACAGTGCTTTGTAGAAATACATTTGGTAAGTATGCGGCCATTCCAGAATGCTTTGATCACTGTGCTACCATCAGGATGAATTTCTGCTTAGTCCAGCTGCCAGACCCTCTGGAGGCTATCTGAGGAACAATGAGGCAAAGCTTCACCTTAAATGAATCTCGTTTAAAATGAGGAGAGACCAGAGGGAACAATTCTTCTCCGTGACCCAATTGCACTTCCCCATTCATAACTCCTGCAATTAGGCCTTTGCTACTGGCAATCAAATTCTGCTCTTGTGTGACCCCAGGGTGTACCCAAAGTGACTCCAAAATTAGTGCACAACTACTGCAAAACCGTTCTGGTCATGGACAGTGAAATCTGAAAGGTAGACGAGGATTTATGTCCCAACATGCTCAATATGAGAACACCTAATTTTAGGGGACTTCACCTTCATTACTCACATGAGGATGCTGCCTTTGATGTGTTCACCAAGGAGAGCTTAAACAAAAACAAGCAGGGTATCTTCAGCCATGTGGGCAAATGCCAGCTCTGGCTCACTGTGAGGCTCTGAAGCACAAATAAAGCCTCATGCCATTTCACCAGTATTTCATTATCAAAGACTACAGGATACAGTAACTTTATTTAGCAACTACTACAAATTAGCGGAGCTATAATTAAGTGAGATACTTCAAACGTTAGGCATCACCACAGGGGACTGTAGGTCCTTGTGTTCTTTCTTGATGTTATTAGGTCAGAACCTGCTTCCTTCTGTTTCCTTCTTAATTTTCTTTTCTAATTACTAATTTGTTATAGACTCCTAGTTGTAACTGTGGAAGAAAATTCTCTGCTGGAATAGAAACACTTCCAAATTCACCTTTGCCAACCTTTAGTTCTCACTTCTTGTGGTTTGGACTGTCATATCACCTGCTCTTTTTTCTTGGATTGTTTTTAGTTTGTTTTGTTGTTTAGTTTTTTTCCTCCTCAGGTTCCAAAGAGCCTGGCTACATAAAATCAGTCAGACGATACAAGTTACACTTTATCAGAGTGCAAGTAAAAACTTACAAAATTTTTTCTGTGTAGTTCTTTGCTTGCCAAATCTGTGATTGGGTTACTTTAGGTCCTGCTCTTGAAATTGGTTACCTTTTATATCTAACTACTCTCCAGGACTTTAATATTCAAATAGAAGAATTTTTTTTTTTTTAATCACTAGGCACCAACAACATAAACCATTTACTAAATGTAGGTCTTTGTGATCTTCCTTTCAATATCACAGCCCTTCCTTTAAAGAAAAAAATAGAGGGAAATGGTGAGAAAAATCTCATTTTAAAGAAAAGCTTAATGAGTGGCTTGCAACTGTTGTATAGGAAATGGGGAGACTTCTCACCCCTCTTATTGAAGCTATTCTGCCCCTCATGGAATAAGCGAGGTCTGAGTGAACAGCAGCTTCCCTCTTCAATCTGCTGAGATATTCACCTGTGGGGTTGAGATATCCACCCACTCTGCTCCAGAGAAACAAGACCTCTCACCCTTGGGTGATGAATGTGTAATTTTTTCTGTTGGACATTGACTCAGCCGACACCTGTGGAGACAGGAATGAACATCTAATTTGTGGTTCCTGATAAGGCTTAAATATTTCCTATAGAGTGAGATGCTCAACAAAAGCAAAGGGTGAGAAGGAAGATATTTTCCAAAGAGAGTCCATGTCCTCTGCAGCCAGTATTGAAACTCTGATTAATGACCATTAACCCAATGTTTCTCTTTAATCCACAATCAAGCACAAAAGGGAAAATTATGCCAGCAGTCATATTTTCTACAGGAGGACAGTATCCCAGAGATGGAATGTTCATATTTATATTGTTGGTGACATAAGAGCTTTTAGAGTATGGTCATACCAAAAAGCAGAACTTCAGAGGCTGGGGAAAATGACATTGAAAACTAGAATTTCAGAGCATCTGGGGTAAAGTGGCAGCTGTACTTCAGGATTGCAGTTTTGGTTTCAGATAGTCAAAACTGGAGGTGGGTTAGAGCTTATGAATGAGGGAAAGATAGCAGGAGGGAAAATAAATACATACTATTTATATATGCCTGTGACATTTAATAATGGCAAGAAATATAGTAAGTGAATTCCGTCCATCTGTCCCACAAACCACCACTAGTCAGGAGATTTTTTATAAGTCTCATATCAGAAGAGGGTGTTGAGACTTTTTTTCCCCCCTCTTTTTCCACTTTCCCTTATGCATCACAGTAACGAATCGTTATTTTTCCAGCTATTCTCAATTCTTCTCTGAAGTGGCACTTCATACTTAATTCCAATTTTAATTATCTCTTAAGTAAGACACTTCTCTATGTGTGATTTATTGTACACAGGAATTAAAAAATAGGCAAATTCCCATTACTTAATTCTTTTCTTCTTGCAGTTTTCCCGAATTACAAAGTAGAAGGTGAAAACTGATATTAGTCTTCAAGTGCATAGAAATTTGGTACCAGTCTCACAATTTCTTAATGTACAAATTGACTGTAGTTTTATGAAAAAATACTTTAAAATCATAAATTGTTGTAAATGCCAATAACTAAAGTAATAAATTATTAGTAATCAATGTGCATGTACATATGCAAATAGCAAAAATTCTAAATTGTAGTAATATCTTCTATATATTACTATATTCTCACCTACTTTCAATCCAAAACTATTTCAAAGCCAGAAATATGTATAATTGACTGTGCATGCAATTCCAGGTCTGATAAGTGGGTAAGTCACTGCTTATCTTTTATTCTCAATTGGCTTTAAACTGAAATACTAAATGGCTGTTCTACTGTTTAGATTTTTCCAGGTAAATACAAATTCTATGTAGAAGATGGAGCTTTTGATTAAAAAATAACTCAAAAAAACTTACTCAAGAAAACAAGGAAAGGATAACTGTTGGCAACAAGTAAAATCTTATCTAGTTCTTAAAAATCTAGTAAATGCATACTTCTGCCATGTGTCGATCCAGGCAAAGGAGAACAACTAGTTGACAATAAAATTATCTTTTCTCACCCTTTTATCTGTAAATGATCACAGCTTAATCACTTCATTAACTCCATGTTTTGAATATTTTACTAGAAAATTTCTCCGAGCTATTACTACTTCAAAATTAAAAACTTGTACTTGACCTAGAATGTCTTTTAGGAAGTCATTAATTTTCAGTCCAAAAAGATAAATGATAGAGTTGTTGTTGTAATGACTAATGATGCTAATTGTTAAACTTGTGCATTTTACATTTTCTATTATTTTATTTTTTTTCTTCTGATGGACTAAAATGCCCTTTACTTTCAGAATTTGGCTCTCAATGAGGATAAATTTACACTGAACATCAGTAAGTCCCCTCTTAACCTTCATTTGCTAAGTTAAATGCTTGAATGTTTTATGTATTTATTCATCTATTACTGATTAAGCTGCTTTTCCAGAATAACTAAAGCTTTTTCTTTTTCTGGACCTTTTTAATTCAGGAATGTTCATACTTTAATACTTTATCCATAAGTAATAATATATTTCTATTTCTAATCAGTGTTACCTTGATTTTGCACACAGCATTGTATTTGTTATTTTAATGATGACCTTATCCTCTAAACTTACTGCTTATCTCATACAAAGACAAGAAATATTTTGTAAGATTATACATCTTTCCTTTATCCCACTTTTACCTATGTCATATCACAATTTGAAATATGTTTTCTGAAGTTTCAAGGTTCCCTGATGCAGAGCAATGAAAAGATACACCTCAACACTGAACTAAAGAAATGAAGGGTGAGATTTAGCTCACAGACCAACCTGCTCAAAACTCAGCTTTGCAGTGGGGTTGATGCAGGATCTGGAAAAGACTCACATCCCTTTGGAACAATACTTGGTTATCAGCCTGGACGTTTTAGAGCTTTTCTTAGGGAATGCATGTGTGGGCAACACATAATTCTATGAATTATATTCATAGAATCACACAGAATATGCTGGGTTTGAAGGGACCCATCAGGATCATCGAGTCCAAGCCTTGGACCCGCACAGGACCATCCCCAAGAGTCACATCATGTGCCTGAGAGCATTTTCCAAACACTTCTTGAACTCCTCCAGGCTCAGTGCTGTGACCACTGCCCTGGGGAGCCTGTTCCAGTGCCCCACCACCCTCTGGGAGAAGACAATTTTCCTACTATCCCACCTAAATCTCTGTTGACACAGTTTCATGCCATTCCCTCTGGTCCTGTCATGGGTCATCAGAGATCAGTCAATGGAACATAAAAAGCTAAAAAGCTCACCAAATCTCTTGTGAGAAACCTGAATACCTGCACTGACTCTGTTGATTAGATCTCCTTCTACTATAATACAAGTTTAGACAGCCTGAACTGGCAGAGCTGCCCACACTGGCAACTAGTTTAGGTGTCTAATCTTGAAACTGGACTCTGTCTAAAAAGGCTAAATTACAAGCAATGGGGTAGAAGAGAGAGCCATTTCCCTGCTGCTTTGCAATGGAAAATAACTAAGGAAAATAGTATTTGAAGAACTGGACAATAATGCAGCAATTTTTTCCTGGTTTTTAGTGTATTCTATATTATATCTTAAAGGACCATGCTGTTCTCATTTTCCCTTGGAAGCTACACAAACTTTCTTAGGTAGCACTGCCTTCTGCCTATTACAGCCTCATGCCTGTTACAAGGAACTGCTGTTTCAGATTTGTATGTAATCTACCAAGTGCTTATTGTCCAAGCCAAAACTTGCAGGTGAAATTTCCTTTTTAACTTTACTTTCTACATTTGGTGCACACAACTAGAATGGAGTTCCATGTGAAGTGACACTGTTCTCTTTTAAACACTACAGCTATTCTTATCAGAGTGAACTGAGAAAGGTTGAAACCATTTTTTATTTTTAAATTATGCTTTATTGAAGAAAATGTTAAAATTATGGAAACCTGGAGGGGAAAAGAAAAAGATTGAATTTTACAATAGTTGAGCAACTAAGCTCAGATTGAAAACTGTTCTCTGTGTTATTTTTGTACCTGTTTGTCTATCTAGCAATAAGAAAATAACCTTCAAATGTTTTTTTGTACATTATCACAAAATCCATGAGTCCAGGATCTAATAGACATTTTTTTTATTCAAACTCTGAGCATTAAGTGACCAGAAATGTGTAACCAGACATTCTGTGAGGTCCTTAATAGCTCATAGCAGGGCTACACCTGATGTTCAAACTTTCATGGAATAGCATAAGCCTCAGTGAGCAAAACATTGATTTGGTGATAATCAGAGTAGGAATGGTAAAATGTGTCAGGGCACAGAGATCCTGACAGTTCATTTTTTAACCTAATGGTTTCAACAAGGTGTGTAATTACTCATAGACCACAAAACCAGTTTAAGACATCAGTATTAGCCACACTGTTCACCTCAATTTACTATCCCCACAGTTTGAAGTGCTGGAATCCTGAATGACATTTAGCACCAGGACAAAAGGAAAGCAGTGTTTTAACAAAATTGTGGCTCATGAGTGAAAAAGTAAAACCGTATAGGAAACATATGCAAGAGGTTTGTTCTGCAGAAACAGTGGAGTGTGATTCTGTGTGAAGGAGGGATGGTTTTGGCATTTTTCTCAGTCCTCCCACAAATCCAGAGGAAAAGGAGGATCGTAAAATATGCCTGAGGTTCTGCAAATCTGTGTCTTTGAAAACAATACCGACATCCAAGCTCTGCTGTGCTCCAGACACTTGGTAGGGTTCCATAAAAGAGTGAAATGTTGTGCAGATGAAAGATCATAAGACTCCCAGTGCTCACAAACCATCCAGAAGGAGTCCATATGCAAAAGGCCTACACTTCATACCTGAAGATGGTTCATCAATGGAATATGTAAAAACTAAGATACATTATATGTTGCAAAATCTTTAGTGAAGAATAAAAGTACTCTTTGCATCCTGGGTTACATTGCATTGATGGTACAACTGTTGCTTTGAAGTTTGGTACTTGGTTCAATAAAAAAAATATACAATATGGAAGCTTCTGTCATGGATTGAAAAACTTCCCAAAAGACAAAATTTCTTATTGAAATTGGTTAAAATTATAAAAGTAGCAATTTAAATCTTGAAGTGGTTCAAATCTGAGTAAAAACTTTGAAGAAAGTATGTTGATATGAACCTATTAAATAGGATTGGCTTGGTTTATGAACATATTACATAATCTATTTGGTCTTCTTTTTATGAAGGAGTTCCAAGTAGACAATCAATAATTAATACCTGACTAATATAGGCTTAGGAGTATATCTAATTTTAACACCAACCTCAACAAGTTATAGTTGAATGATGGAATTTGTTTTAAGAAAATTTACTTGATCTTGATTCACAATGAACTGAGAGCATATGAATTTTTTCCTGGACTGTTCGAAAGTTGTGTTCTACCCCCTCTATGGCTTGTCCAGCTTCTGTCTTTGAGCTTCTGGGTATTAAGATGCTTCTACTGGTTCAAAGACCCCTCCAGTATGAGATACTTTCTCACTTGATCCATGTCTTACACAGCTAATTACACTGATATAAAACTCTCCAAGCTTTTGAGCAATTTCTTTATCTTCACGAAATCTTCAAACCTGTACTTTTGTTTGTATATTACAAAATTTACAATTTCAGGTTATACTATCTTAAAATATATGAGTAGAACTGGATTTATGACTAGTCACTGGAGGACTGCAATGAACAGACCATCACTAAGGTGTGGTAATACATCAATTTCTTTAAAACGACTTTTGAGGCCCTAACTTTTAACATGCCCTATGCCATGTGAAATTTAATTGTTCAAACTATGTGATCAACTTAAAAAGAAAAAAAACCAAACAAAACGAGTATGTTATTCTCTGAAAAAGAACTAAACAGATATGTAAAATGAGACAGCAACTGCAGAGTATTTTGTAGGCACGGAATCCCAATAAAACTGGTACCCTCCAAAAAATATCTCATGTAACACGACTCATAACTCTTAAAATTTTAAGCCCTTGGAAAGAGAATATCAGGTTACAAATGTGAAGTACCTCCTTTGAGAGGAGAGCAGCATTCTAATTATCAGTTCACAGTAGCACTTCAAACACAAATATCACTGGACATGAGTCTTATTTTAAGTGCCAAGGGCAACCTATTATTTGCAATTTCACTTTTAGTGACAGAACCATTCTAACTACATTTCTCAGGTCTGTTATTCACAATGTTTAAAGATCACACTCTGAGCACTCAAGAATAAATTTATCTGGAGCTAAAGATAAATTATATTAAAAGATGGCATCAAGTTAAACTGTTCAGGCAGGGAAAAGAGGTTAAAAAAAAAAATGTTCGAAGCAGAATACCCACAAATCTGCAGGTACAAGATACAAATGTTGGCACTACCTTCTCAGGTAGGTTCCTTATGCTCACGGGACTGTAAATACCCAGACAGAAAAATTGATTAATTAACACTTTCCTTCTATTGTTATGATGGAACCTGGAAAAACAAGATGTATTTTTCCATCTCAAAGCAGCATTCTAATGTACTCTAGAAGACCACTACTTCATCAGGGAAAACACCATTTAGGAAGAATATAAAACTTGGACATCTAAATATAGAAACACTACAAACCAACCCACACAAACCAAGCAAAAACCCCCAAAAAAGCTCATGTCAATTTAATGTAAGAGGAATTGAAAGGCAAAATCAGGAAGAATATTCCCAAGGACACACAGGTGAGACACTAGTAGATGTAGTAGAGCTACTCCAGGAAATGAGTCTTTTCATCTTTACTCAACGCCAGCGTTCAGTTCCCAACTGTTGTGATTGTTCCCCCTTTTCCTTAGTCATACAAGGATTCTGCTCATAAACAAGGAAACATTATTTCTGTACACAAAGGGAAAGGGGAGCACAAAAACCCTTGACACTCAACTAAAGTGAGCATTTTGGTTGTGGATTCCAGTAAACAAACCAGGCAGAATACTGGGTAACCCAAGCTAAACAGAGCAGTCAAAAACCCAAACATCACCAATGAAACACACTTGAACTCTGCACATTTTTTTTTTTGCATTTTCACTTTATCTTACACTTCAGCCAAGAATCAGAAAACTCTTAAAAATATTTATGAAATCTTACAGAATTCCTGAGAAGTAAATTATCATGAGTTGCAACTTTAAAGACTGATACACTGAAATTAAAAGCCAACTCAACACTAGAGCTAGGAAAAGAATTTCACACATCTAACACCTTCCCTTCAGTTCTGAATAAAAATGTCCTAGGCTGTGTATAACAAATACTCAGAGACACTCTGGCAGCTCTGAGAAGACACATTTCTATTGAATTCTATTAAATTACAGAAATAGATGTTTTGCATTAGTTGATTTTCTTTCTTGCTATCCCTTCTCTATTCTTAACAGTGAGGTGTTACAGTTCTCAGAACTGAGCAGGTTTCCCATCTCATCAAATGTCTCATCTTAAGCAGGACTTTTCAGTGCAGATTCACAGAAATAACGAGAGACCTTGTTGTGAAGTTAAATTCAGATAATCCTGAGAATCATTCTGAAGAGTAAGTATGCAGAACCACTTATGTCCCAATACATACTAATCTGAACTTGCAAATCCAATTGATTTCAACTCTTGTTTTGGTGCAGAGGTTACCATCAATGCATCATAGAATTGCTAATTTTGGAAAAGACCTTTAAGGTCACAAAGTCCAACCTTCAACTCATCACCGCCACCATATTCCCCACTAAACCATGTCCTCAAGTGCCATATGCACGTGTTTTTTGAACACTTCCAGGGATGGTGGCTCCACCACTGCCCTGGCCAGTCTGTACCAAAGCTTTACAACCCTTCCTGTGAAAACAAATTTTCCTAATATCCAATCTAAACCTCCCCTGGTGCAACGTGAGGCCACTTCCTAAGGTTTGCCGGGTTTTTGGTATTACAGGATGATATTTTATCAAAGATGTTCACTAACAGAATGTGTAAATGAACTTATGGCATTCACTGAAATGTAATGAAGCTGGAATAACCTTCCACTATTTCCACTGATTTAGCTGAAGTCCCTTTGCATTGTCTCAGTGCAATGAAACAGCGTTTGGCCAATGACCTTGCACTGACTTAGAGGTGCTGAGAAGTGTAACCCAAGAAGGAAGAATTCCACTGGGAGAGACAGAACATGCTACACTGCAGACAACAGAAAGTTAAACACGGCTTTGTGGATGCTGACTGCAAATATGGTGGAAACATAAGCAAATATTAGAGCTAATTTGTCCATCAGCTTCACCCTGTTTTATTTAATGGACAGTAGGAAAGGGACAGCCAACTCATACAATTTGCAGACGCATATCCCTGGTGCCCATGTCTACAACCAAAACTAGCATTAGCAACAAGACACCCTCAATCATGGTTAAAATAGTGAAAATATTTTTAAGCATGAACTGTACGTAGTCCCCAAGAGAGTTTTTCACTGATTGGTGGTGGTGGGGTTTTTTGGGGGGGTTGGTGGTTTTCTTTTTGCTAAGCTGTTATTTGGACAGATAAATTATTTCAACAGAGAGTAGATATTCATGAATTGAACCAAGGTGAAGAAAAATGGGGATGTTTTGATCTAGAGCTTCTTGCTTCCTTGTGCTTATTATAGCCAGGGCTCACTGTAAGTTATAGAGTTGTCCTTTAATCAATTCCTCAGTTTCAAAAAGTAGAGAGTGAAAACAAGGGATGGCTTTCTTGAGAAGTAAATACTTTTGGGAGCTTATTTGTTTTGTCTTTTTTGTTTGTTTGTTTTCTTTTCTATATAAAATTCATAGGTTTTTACTGGGCACCAGAAATGCACACACTTTGTCATGCTTTAGCATGGATTGGAAACCAATGACGTGTAAAATGGCTGGACACAGATAATCCATTATGCAGCTTTCTGATTTAAGTTATAGAGAGATCTAAAGGTTAGGAAAGACAGAATGTACTTTAATTTTTTTTTTTCAGGATTTCTTTCCCTATATCTCACATTTAATACTTACAAGGGAATTCCTTCCCTATTGTGATAGATTTATCTCATGAACACAATTATGTATTCTGTCCTTGAGGCTTGAAGTGTTCTCAAAGAGTTCTTCCTATTACTAAAAGAGAAAAAAAATCTGTAGAGAGTGCAACACTTCTTACAGTTTATCAATCCCAATCATCAGGCCTAACTCTCCATTGATTTACTGACAAGCCTTAATAAATTTTTAAGAAATGACTGCATGTCCTGGAAAAAAAAATTACTGTTCAGAATTTTTAAGTCCTGAAGGGCATAATTTTTAATACTTTAGAGTCTGGTGTACTTCTCACAGCAGTAAGGCTCAGTTTTAAATCAGAACTGCAAACCTACAGATATTTTTCTCTTGTGTCAGTAAATGTGATGGTGAGGTAGCCATTTATTTTGCAGCTGTGCTACTAACCTGATTTCACTGAATTCATAAGCTAAACAATGTCAGTACCTATTAATATTTAGACAGAAGCTTATTAACACACACAGCTACACAAGTTGCATACAATGTCGATGTTTAAATAACTATTTTTGTTCTGAGGAAAGGGATTTCTCTGTTAAAAGTTGTATATCCTCTTCTTAATTGTTCCTTATCATCCATTCTTCTCCTGCTCTCTCTCAGTCTGTGATAACAAGATCTGCATATCACATAGTCACTGCCAGTGGAACCTCACACCCTTCGAGAAGGGAACTCTTTTAGCAAAGAGATGAGGTGACCTGTCCTCCATTGCTTAGACAAATTGTAGACTGTACAAGTGACTTGAGAGCTCCTCAATCTGTCACAAAGCCAAAATCATCCACAGCTAAACCTCCTTCCACACACCTGCCAAATGCTTCTCCTCACATGTTGACCCATCCTGTTATGGATCTTTTCATTTCCCCTCTTCCAGTCTTTTCCTTTTCAGTTCTGACTCTAAATTCTTCCTCTGTGCCTACTTACTATATGTTGTATTCTTCCTGATCTTCCTATCAAACAGAAATCCAAACTCTCATGATCAGAACATATTCCTTGCTGTGTCAGCACAGACCGCGGAATGACAGGATGATTTGAGTTGGGAGGGACCTTTATAGGTCATTTAGTCCAACACCCTGCCATGAGCAGGGACATCCTGGGAATGGTTTCAAACTGAAAGAGAGCAGGTTTAGATTGGATTTTAGGAAAAAATTCTTTATTGTGAGGGTGGTGAGGTTCTGGCACAGGTTACCCAGAGAAGCTGTGGATGCCCTATCCCTGGAAGTGTTCAAGGCCAGGTTGGATGGAGCTCTGAGCAACCTGGGATAGTGGAAGGTGTCACTGCCCATGGCAGAGGGGTTGGAACTGGATAATCTTTAAGTTCCCTTCCCACCCAGACCATTTTATAATTCTGTGATTCTGAGATTCCCAAATAGATCAGATTGCTCTGAGCCCCATCCAACATAAACTTGAATGTTTTCAGAGATGGAGCATCTACCACGTCTCTGGGCAGCGTGTGACAGTGTTTTACCACCCTCACTGTGGACAAGTTCTCTCTTATATCTAATCATTGGTGGCCTACAAGATGTCAAAGAATAGCTGGACCAGCAGTACACTGCCCAAATAAATGCCTATCTAATGAACCTGCCCAGCAAAGGTGAAGTAGCTTTCTCAGTTGTGGACTCCTCTTGTTGAAATGGAAGAATCTGACACCATGATCGGACCTTCTTTGGCTTTCTCTGTTCTGCAGGATTATTGTCATTCCTATTATGGAGCACTGGCACTTCATATAGCATGGTTTCCATCAAAAAGTGGTACAGAGACTGCTTCAGCCCTCTGAAATATGTGCCAGACCACCCACAGTGATCCATGGAACAGAGCTCATGACCATCTGTTGCATAGATCCAGATGCTTGTTACTTAAATTAAGGAGACATTTGTTAGCTGGCGCAATATTGAGCTGCAACACTCAAGGATGACATGACTAATGGACTATTTATAGGTGCAGCCATGCATCAGCCAGGCATAAATGGAAATCATGAAATATTCTGATAAGCCCCCAAAAGTGGTGGAGGAATCCATGTCATCACCAAATTGGAAGGAAATAAGAGAAAATTAGTATCTGGCACACTTTTTCTTTGCCCCTGTGAACCTTTACAAAGATGATGTTGTCATATTAATGAGAGGGAATTGTTTAATTTATTGATTCATATTTAAAAATGGTGGGTGATGTTGTGTACCTTGTCATGACATCTATTCTTAATTTGATGCATTAAGTAATGTTATACTGAGTGTCATTAAATGATCTCCCTTAATTCTGCCAATGAGTAGCGATGGCCATTAAAGTAATGACATTTGTCACCATCAGCAGTGGCAAGGATAATGAATAATTAACAAGGCAAAATTTCCACAGGTTTTATAGTCTTATATTCCACTTAGAAGCAGGTTAGAAAAACACAGAAACAAATTAGTCCCCTGAGGACAAAAAAGTTTGAGGAAGACAAGAGAGAAGCTTGTCTTTAAAATTTTAAAGCACACTAACCAAGATAGATATGGGTTAATGATGTTGCAAATAAAGATAATAAAAAACCCCCAAAACTTAAAAATTTTGTAAGAAAATCCATCTTATTAGGTCTGCAATAATATCACCCTATATATTCTTTTTACAGAGAAGCATAAACCAGTTTTTAATGAGACTGGTCACACCTGGAGTGCTGTGTCCGGTTCTGGTTCCAACAACTCAAGAAAGATGTGAGCAGATTGCAGACAGTCTGAAGAAAGGCCACAGAGATGACCCGAGTGGTGGACCACTATGAGGAAAGACTGAAGAAGTTGGGGCTTTTGTCCCTGGAGAAAAGGAGCCTCTAGGGAAACCTCACCACAGTATTCCAGTACTTATAGAGTGGCTACAAAGAGCGTGGAGGCTCTGTCTTCACAAGGAGCCACATGAAGGAGACAAGGGGCAACAGGCAGGAGTTGTACCAGAAGAGGATCCATCCTGATATAAGAAAAAAAAGTTTACACTGAGAACAACCAACCACTGAAAAAACCTCCCCAGGAATGTTGAGGAGTCCCCATCACTGGTGGTTCTCAGTACATGACTTGGGAGAGTGTTAGATAATCTTATCTAGGCTCAAGAGTAGGACCAGGTGACCTTTCAAGCTCCTTTCCGGTCTGTCCTGTGGATTTTTCTGTGATTTCATGGTTTTACACTGAGTCCCAGTGGTTGTTTATATCCTGATCTTGAAAAACAACAACAACAGCAACAAAAACTGATTTAAGACTGCAGGCATGTATATTGAGACTTAGAAGAATAATCCTTTCACTCATCTGCAAAGTAACTGACTCAATCCTAGAGTCAACCTCTCTCTGTGATGCTCCCTATTTTTGCTCCTGTATATAAGTACAATGCCTTCTAAATATAATATTTTCTTTCTAACATGAACATCCTGTGGTTATGCAGAAAGGTACTGCACATGTGTCTTGCAGTTGCACATTAAATTCCATGAAAATCAATGCAATGTGTGATAACGTGTATTTCTGCCAGAGGCACAAGGAAATGCCTGGGGCAAAAAGCAGCTCAGGTAGTCTTACAGTTCATACCATAAATACCACCAAACCTGGTGTTATGTTTGGCTTTTTTTCAGAAAGAAAAGGAGAAAAAGTACTTTATTATTGCTCATTCTCTTTGCACAGATTGTCTGTCCAGCTACAGGACCGAGCAGAGAGGATACTTAAACTGAAGTAAAAAAGTGATTCCATCTGAACTATCATTTTGCACAAGCTCTTCTATTACCTGCAGGAGCTATTGCCCACTTAAAAATTGGCAAGGAGAACATTTAAGGCTGCTCTGACATGTGCTTTTTTAGGACATGACATAGTCCTGTTGATTTAGAATGAAAGTACATTTTATAATAAATGTCTTGCTAGCTTTTAATCAAATGATGCATTATTAGCAAAGATTAAAAGAACTAATTATGTAGAGCATGGTTAAATGATGGCTGTGGGGAGAGAGAAGATAACTATCTCTGTGCATTTGAAAACTAAGCATTAAGAAAAGAAAGGATTTTTACTTTTTAGGGCAGCAGAGAGGGGATAGACTTCATTAATAAAACAAAACAAAGCAAAGCAAAAAAGAAAACCACAGCTGGAAATTCAGTAAAGGTAATTTTGGGCTCAATATCAAATGGCTGTCTGTCTGCAGACTGAAATCTTCGAAGTGATTGTGAAATCTCTGTAAGTCTGACTACTAAAAACTCAAACAAGAAAAAGTATATGAAAAGAACCCACAGAATTATTTCTTGAATATGGAAACCAGATTGACTGAATACATCTTGAACATAATGGACAGCTGTGCCAGGAGAAAGGTCAGACTCTGGGCAGTCAGAATGATAATTTCTTCTGGTACTGTCATATGGGTGTGATTTAGCTGTTATCATGTGGGGATCCACAGCCTACAAGGTGAAAAACCTCACAGTAGAAGACCATAATACCATTTTCCTGACATACAAATCTGTGAATGTCAGGCTTTGCCAAGCACAGTTTTGATGCAATTTTAAGTAAGTGGTTTAGAAATGAAAATATTTAAAGCTGAGTTTAAAAAGCAGTTGCTACAACCGAGTTATATCCTCTTTCTATTAACTGTCCTAGCAGGCTGGATTACTGTATTTGAGTTTAATAAAAATGCCTTTAAGAAAAATAAATGGTCTAAGAACTATGTTGACATGAAATCTAAAAGATAATGGATTTCAGCATGGAGAGAAAAGATTTGAATAATTTGGCATGGCATGGATAAAGAGTTTTATTAATTTCAGAATGACGTTTGCTAATTTTATGTTTGCCCATGAAAGAAGAGAGCTTGGTGCAACATCCCAGGAAATCTCTAGCTCCCCTACATCCCATGGGAATATCAAATGAAGAAAACCATTTATGAATGGAGCCTCAAACGCAACGTAATTTCAAAACAATCAATTAACTTTCCTCTTTGATGGAGCACATGTACTGTTAGACAACATGGAGAAGAGCTGGGATAACATTTCAGTAAATGCCCTGGTCTCTTTATCAAGGGCAGTAAAGCCTTTTCCTACACTGTTTCTTTTTCCCATACTCAGACTGCTGTTAGAGACAGGCATGAATTAATGCTGATATTTCCTCCTCCTCCCTACCTTCTCCCTCCATAAAGTAGAAGTAAGGGGGAAATAGCTGATGCTGTTGCTCTCAAGGCAGGCTCAGCCCATCAGGAAATCAAAACCGAGTCTATGATTAATGTGATCAATTAAAAAAAAGAAAAGCTTCTTCAGCTTCAAGAAAACCTTTTTTTTTTTTCCCATTATGAATGTCTTATTCAGCTGAGGACAGTAAACAGTCTTATGTTCAGTGACAGATGTTACATTCAAACAGATTGGAAATGTGATGAACTATCCAGTTTTGTCCCACAAAGGCTGCAGGAAGTACTGGAGTGAAACTGCAAAAATGGCGACCAACCAGCCTGGATTTATGAGCAATGCAGAGGACAGGGAATATGGAACACAATCGAGAACATAAAATACCTGAACTTCTTTAAAATATTGAACCTTTAGAACATTATGTTCACTAAATAAGACTTAGCTGACAAAAAAATGAACAGGTACGAACACTATGTGGATCAGCTTGGAAATGATTTAGAGCTAAGTGCACAGTCCAGAGTGTATTTTTTTTGCTCATTTGGCTTCTGTGCATAAGAACTAAAAAAAAGAAGAAAGAGGAAAATTAATTAGACTAGAATTACTACTTCACACCATATTAAAAAAATGTAGGACGCTCAGTAGAAGCTAAATCAGAAAGGACCTTAAAACAAACAAGTGGATTATGTTTGATGTGGAAAAGAAGAGATCATGGACGCGTGGCAAAAATGGGTAATAGGATCAGAGCAATGAGGTAGGAAACACTCCTCATGGGAGCCTCTGAAGGAAATTGTAGAGGTAAGACAGACACTGTCCAGGGCATGAGAAGAGGAGAACGTGATAATGAAGATTCCAGACAGTGAAGGTTCCAGACTATCGAGTTTGTGAATAGTACTTGCAATTTTCAATCAACTCTAGCACAAATGTTGTGGTGTGCTTTTTTCTCTCCTACAGTTTGGCAACAACATGCTTTTGACAGCTCAAATTCCTTTTAAACTTCATCTCAGGCTGCACCAGACCAGTAGCAACAATATTTAAGAAGTCTCATTACCACGCACTGCTCATGTCAGAGCACCTCCATCCAACCACCTTGAACAGCTTGTCAGTAAACCCAGCTCCTTGGTCCTCTTCTTGTTCAAAAATATGATTCCTCCTCAAGGAACTTGTGGCCTCCTGGTTTGGAGAGGAAACTCAGTGGGTTTCCATTGAGAGGTGGCTGCCCCATCCCTGGAAACGTTCAAGGCCAATTTGGATGGGGCTCTGAGGAACATGGTCTAGTGGAAAGTTCCCTGCCCATGGCATGGGGGTTGGAACCACATGATTCTTAAGATCCCTTCCAACCCAAACCAGTCTGTGATTCCATATTTTTTCTTTTGTATATGTTGTAACTGGATTAGCAAGTAGGAGATAAGAGGTAATGTTCTTGGTTTCCTTACTGTGATGTCCCTGCTCCCAGCCAGAAAACTACAAACAAAACCAAATCTAACTTTTTTATGATTGATCTCTCAAGCTGAGAAACTACCACATCTGAAATCAGAACAATGGCAAGCAATTGTTTACTTTCCTGTCACGGTGCTTCCAGAGTGGAGAAAAGAATCTCAGTTTAATCTGAGTTAGTATCATTCTAAATCCCTGTACCAGATACAGTCTCGCATTAGAATTTTTGTTACACATATCAAGAGTTCAATAATCTTTCAGGATATTCACGTAAAAACCAGAGGTTTGATTAAGAAGTTTAAGAGCAAAGGTCGATTTTTAATACAACAGGGTGTATTTCATCAGGTACCATTTGCCTGATTTTATGAGAGATTTACTGAAGATGACTGTTACAAGGCAATCAGAGTTCATGTTGGAAGTATAAAAAAACCCCAAAAAAACAAAATAAAATCATAAATGAAGAAATATAACCAAAACTGGCAAAGAGAAAAATTAATGATTGTTGTAAGTTCACAAAAGACAGAAATATTAATTAAGAGCAAGACAGTATATGTAGGAATCTTTTGTGCATTACACTCTGTGTTGTGTTAGAATTCAGATAATTTGCTTTTTAATGATTAATGAAATCAGAATCATTAGCATGTATTTTTTCCTGCAAAGAATGAAGCAGATGGATCTGTCAGGGCTTTATAAAGTTCAAATTAAAGATGAGGATTTTCCTCTTCACTGTTTGCCTTCAATCTATGGGGGAGGAAGGCTGTGAGAAGGAAGAGTAACTGCTTTTTCTTTGATCAAATCAATTTAGGTTTCTGCATGGATTCTGAAAAAACCCCTAGGTGTTTTTCCTTTTCTTTTTTCTTTTTTTAAGCAGCTGGGTTTTCAAGTGGGTAAACTGTATTTTATTGCTTCTCAAGAAATTTATATTCTTATTTCTTAATAAGCCATTCCCAAAAGGCTTTCAAGAAGGTTGCATTGCAATGGGGACTTATTGCTCTACAGTTGTATTGTCACTGGAATTCAGTCTCTGACTCAAAAAAAAGACCTATAGGCAAAACTAAATCAATTTAATCCTATTTAACATCCCTCCAGGGTCTTTCAGCCGAAGTATCTTTGCACATACATTTGGGATCTTTTTAGCTTATGCGACTGTTCAATCTGAGCAAAGTACCCACACTGCTCCTGGGAGTTCTAGGACAGAAATACTTGCCCAAGAACATCGTACACAGCACATGTGTTTAGTGTATATATCCAACCCTCTTCATTGCTGCACAGTGGCTTTTCTCTTCCCTATCATATTTACTAATCATGACAACTGAGGTTCAGAAGTTTCTTGATACACCATGGTCCCACATTTATACTATAGCCCTTGCCCTGTTAAGGCTATCAGACTTCCAAATATTTCAATTCAAGAAGGAGATCCTCACATCTGCTCTATTTTTTTTTTCTAAATGGAGATAAGAGCAGTGTAAAGGCCATTTGCATATCTAGACATGCAGATTACTTACTCACACTAATACTGTTGCAGATGCTTTATCACATTCCCACTGTGTCCTAATTATAAAGTGATTTTTAATAACTTCCAGGTTTAGCAGAGAGACAGATATGAGAATCGATATGTATAAATTTACCTGTCTCTAGGACTTGAGTGGCAAACTGGAGACCTATAATCTGGGTGATGTTCTCTAAAATGCTGTCCCACAATGACATCCAACTTTCCCCCCGTGGGAGTTGCTGCTTCCTGGAGTTTTGGGAGTTCAACATAGGAAAGGTGAGAGCTCACAGACCCAAACCTTCCTGTTAGTACAGAATCCAAATCACGGAATCCCACAGAATGTGCTGAGTTGGAAGGGACCCCCAGGGCCACTCGAGTCCAACCCTTAGCCCTGCACAGGACCATCCCCAAGAGTCACCCCATGTGCCTGAGACTGTCATCCAAATAGTTCTGGAACTCTGTCAGCCTTGGTGCTGTGACAACTTCCCTGGGGAACCTGGTTCAGTGTCCAACCACCCTCTGGGCGAAGAACCTTTTTCCAATATCCAACCAAAACCTTCCCTGACACAACTTCAAGCCATTCCCTAAGGTTCTGTCACTGGTCACAACAGAGAAGAGATCAGTGCCTGCTCCTCCTCTTCCTCTCAAGTACAGGTAAACTACAGAATTGCCAAAAATGTCTAGGAGCCAGAGAGAAACATCTTTGGGCTAAATCACCTTACGGGAAGGCCAGTGATGACCTTTTCTATTAACACAGAGAAAATATTCCCAGCAGAGAAAGCTTGAATTCACATTTTGCCCCCTGTCTCTAGGTCAGGGTTTGACTCCTCCAAAGAACCTCAAAATCTCTTTTGCACAGTGACACTGCTCAGCTTTAGCTGGATCTGATGAATTTTTAGCCTTTTCAGTGTTTTTAAGCTGAAGTGTGCTAAAGCTGCAATACAGGTTGGGTGTGCAGTGCTCAGTCCAGACATGTATTAAACAGGCTGGGAGGGACAAGACCCCACAGCAGACCTGGGCAGAAGGTAAATCACACATGAGCCACAGAGACACACCTTTGGAAATCAGTTATAAGTTTCAAGGATCACAGTTGGACTCAGGCAGCAAAATGCACATCAAGCACCTTGGTGCTCTCATGGAATTTACCCCTTGCTCCTAATTCAAATACTTATCTCTGGTCTTTTGATTTGGAGATGTTGAGTCCCTTTCTGTCACCAGTCTGGGACTGGTCATCATACAGTCACTCTGTCACAAACCTGGAATATGACATCACAGACTGGAGTAAGCTAAAATTAAATATATCTGGGATCAAGAAAATACTTTGGTGTAATCAAAATGCTTTCCTGGACACTATCTGTTTAATCACACATCAGTCTGCCTGATTAGTTAATTGAATCCTCTTAATTAATTTTCCACTGTCCACCACTCCTCATTATTCTGAAAAAAAATTAAAAATCTTCCCAGGAGATTGCAAACAAGAATTACATAAAATCTTTTCCAAAACCATTCTGATTGAAACCATCTTAATGAAGACTTGATACAAATTTTGAAGGAAAATATGAACATGATGTCTGCATCTCCTGTTGAAATGATGTGCAGACTTCAATGTCATTGCAAGCAGTTACCTAAAGAGTTAAGAAAGACTTTGCAGATATATCTGTCTGCAGAGTCAGTCTGTGTATTACAAGAGAAAGAGAGCCTGCTGTAAGAATATAAACCTCTAATAAGATGAGAGACTTTTACTAAGCCACTCATGCTTGGAGTCTATTGAAAGATAATCTTTGGTACAGTACTTCCAGAAAAGCAGTGAACTGAAATCAATATTCAGTAAAAAACAGATTAAGAGACCAAGCTAAAGAAATCAGAAGTTGCTCAGCAGAACAGACATATATCTTGGAGGTTATCATTCAGCATGAAAGCTTGGGGTCTTTTTAGCTCCTGGGAGAGAACAATTTCTAAGGACAGGCCCCTGTCTCCTCTCTTACTGAAGGTACAAACCCATGCAGTACAATAAATTTTGAATCTCCATATTTTAATTTAAAAATACAGTGGGCAAAAAAAAAAAAGAAGGTTCAGATATAAGCTGATCATGGGGAGAATACATAGTTCTGTACAAAAAGGAGCTCCTTTTCACTCACACATTTGAATATGTCTTTGTTTTTTCTCTCTGTGAAAAGAGACAATTTATTTTTGAGATGAAAGATGATCTTGCAGCTGGGAAATGGGGCAAACACTCAGCAAAGGCGAGATTATTGCCAACTTCTTCAGAGACCTTTGGCCAATCTAATTACTCCATGATGCCATTTCCAACTGCAAAATGTCAATAGCAACAGCATGTATCCTTCCTACTCAGATGGCCAACAATTTGGACCTGCCATTAACTCTTTCCATAAAACTAAGACCATAATTTCCTATTATATTATATTGCATTATATTACATTATGTCATATATGTTATTATATATTATTATTTTATATATTATATAAATAATTATTATTATATTCTAAATTATCTCTATTGCGATGGCCTTCCCTTCCTTGTCCTTTGCTATATGTTAACAAATCAATTTCTATTTTGGTTTTTAAAAGCTAAGAATGCCCTTTAACCTTTTAATTACTATAATAAAGGTAAGAAGACACAAGACCCAGAAGTTTAACAGTAGAGAAAGGCCAAATATCTTAACAGGAATTGCAGGTAGACTGTTTGATTTCATGTCTGAATGATTAATTTCAGTAAAGTAGACAAACCTATTTTAGTGAACAACACAATTACTTATTTCCAATGTGACAAACTTCAAATCCTGGTCTACCCAGTACTAAATAATTTATATAGGGAAAATAATACCAGTAGGAATTAATATAATACTCTATTTTGCTCTTCATTGAAGTGTATTTAGCATTGAACATTGTTTAATATTTCCAACATACATCCATAACTTTGTGAGACTTTATTCAACAAGGAATATCTCACAACCTCAAGATAACAAATTCAAAATAAAGTCAAATACTCAGTCCAGCTCTGTGTGTTCGCTGTTTAAAAAGTAAACGGTCTTTTTAAAACATACACCACTAAATTTCCTTGTTTTTCTTATCATCTTGATTACTTTTTTCTGATTTAAAGCTTTATTTCTAAAAACAAAATTTCACATTCTTAAGTGTTTTTTCCATTCTCCTTCCCTACTTTGTTTTACCTTAGAAGAAGTAAAAGTTTGCATATTTAAAAACATGAGAACTTCCCCCAGACTTGCCAACTTTGAAATCCTCTTTCTGCTACAAAAATAAGCTCCTTTCCTCTCCAAGACTGGGATTTAAGTTTGCTACACTAAGGTTAATCTTCTCCTCCCACCACACCATTCCTTCCATGTCCACTTACACACAGAACATTTCTTTTCTCTATGCTTTCAATGTCAAAACGTGAATTAAAGGGTAACATAAACTGTCTTCCCCAAAACACAGAAAGCCTGAAAACGCACCAATGATGAGATATTTGATCCTTTCCTTCTCCTCAGCACTAGGGAGACTCATGGATACACTAGAGGGATTCCAGCAAAGGGTAACAATGATAGTTAAGAGATTGGAGCATCTGTCACACGAGAAAAAGCTGAGATCAGTTGTGTTGCTCAGCCTGGAGAACAGAAGGCTCAGGGGAATCTTTCAACATGGATAAACACCTGAGGGGTGCTAATGAAGAGAAGAGAGCCCAGTTCTCCATGGTGGTCAGTGCATGGACAAGAAGCAATGGGAACTAATGAAAAATGCAGGAAATTCCATTTAAACATGAGGAAAAACTGGTTTATTGCGAAGCTGATTGAATGATGGAATGGGTTGCCCAGAGAGGTTTTAGGGTCTCCGTTGTTGGCCTCTTTCAATCTCTATGATTCTGTGATTCTGTGTTTTATAGGTAAATGCTGAAATGCTAAAAAAAAATAGTGATGTAAATACCTTATTTGTTTACTTGACCATATTTTAATAAGAGCTCATAAGTGTATTGCACTCCAAGCTTGCATGTAATATCTCTCACAAGTAACCTTAGATGTGCCATCCCATTTGCCAAAACCTTAGAGTTTTTAGTTTTAAAATCGTTTTCCTGTGAAATCTTCTCCAATCGAAAAAACCAACAAAAAAACCCAAAAAAAAACCAAAAAACCACCCACAAACAAACAAAAAAAACCCACAGAAAAAGATTATACTATGTAAAAAACAAGGCCTATTTAGTACCTGAGGGGTCTGCAGAGTCATTTTCTGACCCTCACTCCTCTCTCCAGCTGAGATTACTGGTTTGTTTGGGTTTTTTTTCCCTTAACTGTGTTACTACAGAGGCACTTCCACCATCACTGTTGGGCTTGGCCTTGGTCTGTCTTGGAACTCACTGGCTTTGACTCTATGGATATGAGGGAAGCTTCTCACTGAAGCCCCTGTAGGCCCCCACCACCAAAACCTCGCCAAACAAACAAGTTGTTTCTCACAGTTCCTGCAGCCTGTAACAAAGGAGAGCTGCACCCTGTGATCTTTTGCCTGTGGGCTTTTCTTTTCTTCTCCCCCCTCTCCCCGTTCCTCTGATGTTGAAGTAAAGCTGCATTTTCACCGCAGAGCTTCATGGAGCATTTCTTGTGTGTACCTTGAGTCTCACTCTCACTTGTTCGTGGTCTTTCCCTTGATCAAGTACAGCCTTGAGCCTGTGTTTGTGCTTTCATATACTTACCCTGGCTAGAGGCTTGAATCTGGGATAGCTTGTTAGAGTTCAAAGCAATAGAACACCCACCCTGAAATGAGGGAAAATGATCTCCACGCACTGACAGCTCTACAGTTGTTTACTTGTATTTTCTCCTCATGTTCCCATGACCAGGCCCATCGTCTCCTGATTCATCCCTTATTGAGGTGGCTCGGCCCAAGGAGTCACACAAAAAGATGTGCTGTCTTCAGTTAAACTTGCACAGCAGCTCTTCCCTCCCTTTTTGACCCACCAGACTGAAGATGGAGGCTCACACCACCATCCTTAGCACAAGGAAAAGGGCAGATTCCTCGTGTGGCATCTTCAGAGTGCAGGTGCTGAGTGACAGGCCAGCTTCACCTTGCTGCTCAAATCTGGGTGGTGGTTACTGAAAGTGACTTTGCAAGGCGAACATATAAATATTAACATTAATTCAATATTAAAAAAAAACATTACTAAGTTCCCAGACAATACACACTAAGGAAATTGCACCCCATCCTTGTGTCTCCGTGTGTCCAAGCTCCTTATTTGCCAACTAACTCTTGATTAAAATAGTGCACATATTTTCACTGGTGTCAGAAGGCAAAACATTTTGGAGCTTTTCAGCAAGGGAGGAGTCCAAAATGGTGTCTAAGAAAGTGGAAAGCAGAGGTATGTAAGACAGTTGCACCAAGGAAGAGTTCTGCGTAATCACATTTTAAGTGTTTCTGCTTCAGTACACAGTCATAAATGTCAGCTGAAAGTGAACTTTGCTGTTTATTAAATGTGTGTTAATAACATCATTGAAAATCAAAGTGCTTAATTGATTGCAAATGTAAATTGGCAACGCTGTGGTCTCCGTCTGCCAGTCAATCACAGCAATGTGAGTTAGGGAGGTAAAAACAAAATAAGGGAGCTGATTACAGAAAGCATTGAAGGAAGAGATAAATCCTAAAGAATATTTTTGTATTTCTTTATCATCAGACTCCCTACAACTCTTCATGCAGCAGCTGCCAAATATCCAATCCTCATGGCCCGTTTCTTTCAATTTAAAGCTCGGATGAGACACACACATCGTTCCCCCACCACAACCTCCTTTAGGAAAAAGCAAGAAGCAATGCTGGGTTATAGGAGACATTCCCTCGGGGAGTACTATCCAGACTCCCAGCTGGCTGGATGGGATCAAGGACTCCAGGAACATCTCCCTGTTCTTCCCAGCTGTCCTTTTACTGACAAGAATGGCATAAAACTTTCAAAAGAGTGACCACATCCAGAGCAAATACCAGCAAGCAACTAGCTACATCTCGAGAGAGTGACCAAAAATCTTCCTTTGGGAAGAGAGAAGACAGAAAGCCTTCTTGAAAAGACGGGCTTTTCTCTACAGGATCTAAAAAGATTTTGGCAAAATCCTTTTTAGTAAATGTCAACTCCTTAATATTGCTTGATTTTTGAAACCGATAAAAATTCATTTAGTATCAACAAAGACTTACTAAGTGCTACAGTCAACAAGCACTTAAAAGTTTATAACTTATCCCTCTCTGCCCTTAAATTCCCAGCCATCTAGCAGCACAACATTATTCTGTAAATCTTCTCTGAATGTCTTTCTATATTGTTTACAATAATAAGACTTCAAATTCATCTGAGCTCCTAATTACCAGCGTAGTCTGAGTAGTACTAAATCAGACCCATATTATTGTATTATTATGCAGAAAGGGTCATAAGTGCTATTTGATTGACGCTATTTGTTTCCTGTACACAAATGAGAGTTCCCCTCTGAGCACAGCAGATACTGTCTTGAACAATATTGTTATGGAGATAAAGCACTGCAGAGACATCTTTTAGAGGAGAATTAAAGTAACTCATAAGTAGCTGAACTAAGGAATCCTGCTTTCCTGTGGATTGGAGTCCTATCTCCTGCTGCTTTCCCTCATCATCAGTTCCCAAAAATCTTTTCCCCGTTGCAATAGTCAGTACAGGGAAAGGCACTGTGAGCTCCATCTGTCATGGATTTGGACTATATCCCTGGGGAGCTGTACCTGGTTTTAAGCTACCTATATGTCAATCTGTATGTGCTGCTAGATACACTGGCTGACCAAACAGAATAGGTTGAGCTTACATAGTTTCTCTTTAGAAGCACTAGTTTGGATTGTTTGCCTATTCAGACAGAACTTTCACAAAACATTTTGACCCTTATCTGTCTCCATTTGCCACTTCTGACAAATGGAGCAACAATGGCCAGCAGATTCCAAAAGTGTAAAGAGAAAATTAAGCATCAGATACACAAAGAACTCTATCTGATCAGCCTCACTTACACACAAAGTTGTTCTGTCCCTCTTTCTTCAAATATCTTTAAAACATTTATTTCCAACTCAACCAAAACTGCTGAGATTTAGACAAATATGTAATAATCTGCTAATAAGTAGTTTATATAAATGCATAATCTGCTAGTTTCAGACAAATGGGTAAGGTAAAGCCACAGGAAATTTCTGAAACTCAAAATAAAACCACACCAGAAACACTCAGCTAAAAAAAATGGTTTTGTTAGATACACAATAAGAACGACGTAAAAATACCTAAAGTCTTAAAATGTCAAGTGATGAATTATTTTATAAATGACTATTTGAGTGAAGTAGTATCTGACTTGATTTTTTGAAGAAACTTTAATTGAAGTACTTTTAATTTTTTTGCTGCCTATGTAAAATACAATAATTGCTTAATTAGCACATAATTACTTTCAGGAGTGACTAATTTTGGATTCTACTAAGTATGTATTAATTACTGTGCTGGCAACTGCAAAACAAAAAGTCAGAAAGTGAAAACCTTCCCCTATCAAGGTCAGCATTTGCATTATAAGACAATCAAAATAGTGCTAAATCAATTAATGGTCCAATATCCAATGGCTGCAAGGCACTGGGCAGTGAAATGGAAGGACAACCATGGGATTCATAAGGCATTGCTGGTAGGATTCAACCTGACCTCAGACTCGAAGGTCTGTGTTGCAGCCCCATGAAAACAAATGTTTCCAACGACTTTACTGGTGCAGGATTAGGTCCATTGATGAGTTACCTATCGACTGATGTTCATTAGCTGTGCAGAGTCCGCTTTGAAGCACCTTGTTCATCCTCTGTCATATATAATTACTCCTATTGTTCGGACTGAGGAGATATTTATTCATGTGTCTTCCCTTGGTGACAAAGCAAGTGGGAGTAAATCTATTAATTTATTTTTTTTTATAATCAAGTGCTCCATTTTTTATAATCAAGTGAATCACAATTTGTTAATTTTTGTATAGCTAAAATTTTTTTCGATTGAATATTTTGTTTCAAAGAAAAAAATACCAAACAACCCAGACATGTAACAACTTCATTTACATACCATTTTTGTCTCCTAGGACATCAGGAAAATGTAATATATTCCTACAGCAAACTAAATGATAAGTACTGCATGCACTGCTGACAAGGCTTTCTTTAACATGAGGTCAAACCCCATTTGATCTTTGAAGCTCGTTCAAGTTTTTTGTGTTACAGCTTTGATAATAACACCTCTCATGATCCTGATTCACCCAAGATAGTTGAAGCACTGATAATATCAAACAACCTGGTTTAGTAATCTCTCATTACTGTCTCAGAAAAAAAAGACCAAACTACTACCTTTTCTTTTCTTTTTTTTTTTTTTTTATTGTTGCCATACAATGATTATCCTTTTGCATTTAAACCCATTTAAAATAAACCAATACGAATTTATCTGAAATATTAGAAGGTCTGGTTGAAAATTTTCAGCATGGTCCTGCTCACATTAACACCAAACTTGCAGAGTGTTGCAGGCAGCTATTTTTACTGCTGTCATTCCTACATTTTCTGCTCTGCATCCCATCTGTATTTCAAGGATTTCAAAGGGATAATTAGCTGTGTTGGTCAGTCTTACATATAGATGGACCACAAGTCATATAAAGGGCTGGGAAATAATCTAAGCATCTCAAAAATCCTAAAAAGCAGGTCACTGCTGAAGAAGTTCAATCTATCTTTGGACAGCAGCAATAGAAGGAAACAATGAGCGAAAGGCCTTTTTTGCAAGCCTTTCATAGAGAGTGACCTCCAATGTACCCAGACTGTATTAGAGAAGGCAGCCCCTGCCAAAGAGATTAATTTGTCAAAGTGAATGAATTTAAAACCTGGGTTTTAACTTTCTACCTATTTACATATCACTTGGAGTTTAATGATTAGCAAATTAGACACAAATCATGTGCAAATCAATGCAAATTACTGGTTTACACACACATGGTAAACTTCATTTTTCATGTTGGGACGTAGCCAGTTAACAAGCATATGGATTTCAGATCTGGGGTAAATGAGCTACTCTGTCACAAGCCAAAGCTTCCCCCTTCCTCCTCCCTCTTCCCCTCTCATTCCTCCACTTGGCACAAACCCACCACACTTCTCATTCAATCCACATAATTCAGCCAATACTCGCCTCATGTCAGACTTCATGTAGGCAGGTAATAACTTCTACAGTCATTAAATTAGGCTCTATGTTTTCTCTAATTTGTGCTCCTTGGTTAGAGTTTTGTGGTCACTTACACTTATTAGAAATGCTTGGTTTATTAGCAGAAGATATGTGCTTTGGAAAGCTCCTGGAGATTTTCAAGGTATTTATAGATCCCTGTAGCTTTTGTTTTCTTGGCTTTTGAACTATGTCACATGTAACTATTCTGAACTGAGATGACAAAAGCCCTTTGAGCTTGTCCTCATAATTAAAAATCAGTGCATTCACTGGTTCTCTAATGTCACTTTTTATTTCAGAGGGGATTTCCCTTTCCTCAGGAGAGATTACATAAACCCAGAATCACAGAATTGGACAATAATTGTGTCTGGAAGCAGCCTCTGGAGGTCTGTTCTGCAAACTCTTGCTCAGAGAGGAGCAACCTCAAAGATAAATCAGATTTCACAGAATCATAGGATCACAGAATGGTTTCAGTTGGAAGGAACCTTAAGGATCATCCAGTTCCAACCCCCTGCTGTGGTCAGGGACACCTTCCACTACACCAGGGTACTCAGAGTCCCATTCAACCTGGCCTCGAACATTTTCAGGGATGAGGTATCCACAAGTTTTCTGGGAAACTTTGTTTCAGTTCCTCACCACCCTCATAGTAAAGAATTCTTTCCTGGTGTCTAATCTAAACCTACTCTTTCAGTTTGAAGCCATTCTCCCTTGTCCTCTCACTATTTCTTCAACATGTGTAGAGTTCAGAAAATCTGCAGGGTCAGCTATTCTGATCCCTCCCTGCTGACTCCTGTTCCTGTGATGGGAAAAAGGATTTCCTAAAATTCAGTGGGAGTTTCCACTGCTGACACATGTGGCCTTTGCCTCTTGACCTTTCATTGTGCAACCCCAAGAGTCTTCTGCCATGTCCCCACAGGCAGTGGAAGGATTGCTCTAATTCCCCTTCCAGCTTCTCCCATCCCACCCACAAGCATCCTGTGCTCCAGCCCCCAGCCCTCTCTGCTGCACTCACAACAGTTTCTCATTTTTAGGGGACTCTGCAAGATTTTACACAGACTCTTCAGCAACAGTTAAAATAAACTACTGTCCTTCGATGTGCTGCTGCCAATTAGATGGAAGTTTGAATATTAAACTTCTTATGAAATTACCAGCAATTAGCTCCTCTCAGAAAATCTGTGTAAGAGAGACCTTCCTTAAAGGCCAGATGGAGAAAAGGGTACCTGGAAAACTCTGTTTCTCACTCATAAACTGACTTTGAACTGTTTCAGACGAGGAAGATCAAAACAGACAAATCAAGGGAATGTGCCCACTGGCAACATACAATCCTTAAAACTCCAATGTGTCTCAGAAAATCCCACACAATACGTATGTATGGAAAAAGTTGAACTCAAACCATTGCTGAAGTCACAGCATCCATTTAAACTGCCTCAGGCCGGAATGTCTAACTGGGAATGAGTGATTTTAGTCCCAATCAGATGTGAAAAACATAAACAATCAAAGAAATATGTCTTCTCTGACATGACCCTTAATCATTGCAAAAAAAAAAAGAGACGGTGACCTTGATTAACATTGTGCTGCTGAATATGATATGAGAGATCCATTGATCATGGATTCAAACAACTGGGGACATACAGAGACTTTGTTTTTATGCCTTCATTTAGTACTTATAGAATTTAAGGTGCAGAGGAGAACATTACACAGACTGCATCTGTAATCTTCTGCTCCCTGCTGAATAAAAAGCTCTTACATTTTTTTTTGTATGAAGTAGGAAAGAAATACTCATATAACTCAGGCTCAAGAGAAAATGACAGTTAAGTTTCCATTTTAATGTGTGTGCAGGAGGACAGAGTTTAAATTCTGCAGGTAACTGCAGGAAACATTTTGTTGACCACTGCCTATGTAAATTCTACAAAAAAAAAATATAATATAAAAATATACAAAATATAAACCAATATAAAAATATAAATATAAAAATACAATATAAAAATATAAAAATATAAACATAAATACACACTATAAAAGTAAATTTATTATTATAATAATTATCATTATTTATTTATTTATTTATTTTAGAGGATTTGGGCCCTAAGAGTCAACTTCTAGTCATAAAGGTGTTTTGATGTTCCGTAGCAGTACTGTCACTCTTACAACATATTAAAATGTATCAATTCTCTGCTTTTTTAATTTTAAAAGTAACACCTTTCCCAGAATACCTTTTTTTTTGAAACTTGCTTATTCACCGTTCATCCTTCTCCCATCCAGAGCAGCTCTTTCCTTTGCTCCTTGCCTTGCTGCCCAAAGAAATTAATTCTGTTATACCAATGGTTTTGCATGTATAAAACATCAGATATCAGTGAGCGTTTTCTGACCTTCTGGTTTTTTTCAGAATTCTGTTCATTATTCTGTGGCTTCAGACGACCAGGTACTATTCATATCTTTTAGACTTCACCGTCATCCATCTCATGTGTCAAATGTTTTAAGAGGCTTAGCAAACGAATGTACAGCAAGATGAAATGTGCAGAAAGCAGCCTTTGTCTGAATTCCAGTCAAAAAGTGTCTACAAATAATTGCAGACTTCTCCCATGAGCCCCAGACATAGTCAAACAGACTGTTCTTATATGCTAAATTCAGTATTAGTGCTGACATTTACAGCCCCAGAAGTTAAGAGCATTGGGAAGGATGCGTGGCTGTAGCTGATTGCAAACTGTTGGGAATGACCTCAGCAATGTCCCAACCCCTAAGTCATGCTCTGAATTTGCTTCACAGAAAGCTAGTTAGCAAGTAAGGCCCAGGTTCAGGTCACCATAAAGATGTACCCTATATTCTGAGTCCTGGGGGTAGAAAATGGGAGGGTACATAGTGTTTAATGATTTTAACAATAGTTAGGAAACCTTTTATAGTGCTTTAGAAAGTGAACACAGAGTTCCTTGAAGCTTTGGGTACTTAAGTTGCCTTTTAAAACCTACAAATATCCACTTCTGAAAACACCTCAGTGCTTTGGGTTTGAGAATTAACCTACATGGGCACCACAGTGACAGTATTACTTCCTCAGCCAGGAGACTTCCTTTACAGCCCTGCACTTGAGATTTTTGCCCCTGTTGCATTTTGTCACAGAAACTCATTAAGTGAAGTGTCTGTGAGCCAGTTGCTTTGTATCTAAAAGTAAGTTCTGTGCCTTATTTCCACCATGGGATTAATCCAAGAGGGAGATGCTCTTCCTAAGAAATCCAAATGTACCGTCATGAACACTGCATGTTTTTACTTCAGAAACCATGTGGATTCACAGAGCGAGTGAAAAGGTTGTGTGGGGTTTCTTTTCCTTCCCTTTAGCCAGGGGTTTTTTAAACTCCTATGTCTGGGCATTGTAAGCTAAACTGTAACCACACAGAGTGAAGAGCAGTACCAGGTCTGGCTTCAATGCTTCTATTGAGTCAAAATAAGCTGACATAAGCTGGACAATAGGATGACTGGTTTCTTGTGCTGTCAGAGCTTTTAAACTGCTGTTGAGCTCAAGCTGTGATCAGACTGAAGTTTGACAAAATAAAGCGAAGAAACCCACCTGAAACAACTCTCTCCAGCCCTGAATGAATGCTATTTTTCACTGGCAAACTTAAGCCTTTCTTCTATGTATACACTCTGTGCACTTTATCTGCTTCCAGGATTGCTCCATTGTAAGGACGAAGACAAGTATGATACTGCTCTGAGCCATAGCTCCCTTGGGAGGATCTATCAGGCAAAACCATTGCTTTCTCAGCTTTTTCAGAGATTTCATTTCAAATATATATATCTCATATAAAACACATTTGATTTTTTTTTTTTAAATACATCTCCCTCTCTCCAAATAAATGCAGCTTCTGTTGTAGCTCCCATACAGAGTCTTGGATGTGAAGCAGGGATAACCATGATCAGACTTATCAGGAGCTGGTGACTTGAGCGAGGCTTCAATTCCAAATTTGTTGCTTTTCCTGCTCTGCTGTTCTTTGAATCTTTTCCACAGGCGTCACCTCCAGACAATTTTTCAGCCATGTAGTTATCTGGTTATTTGTACAGGATGTTTCCTGTGGATGGTGCTCATTAGCAGTCTGACATCAATATGATATTTGAATGAAAAAATTGTTTCACTTGCACCCCAAGACTCCAACATGGGCCTTTCAATTGCCATTCCAGGTACAACCATTTGATTCTTTTTCAGTTTTCTACCTTTCCAAGGAATGGAGGAGCAGGGGGGAAGTTTAATCTCATGCTCCTGCTGAATGTGGAAACTCTCAGCAAGCACTGAGATGAAATAAAGGAATAATTATTAGAATCAGGGAATTATTTAGATTGAAAAGGACCTTTAAGATCATCAAGTTCAGCTGTTAACCTGACACTGCCAAGGCCACCCCTAACTGGTTAAGTGCCACTACAGAGTTCCAAAGGAGTGGTTTAAATCTTCTTTCTTGGAGATTTTTAACACTCAGCTGGACAAAGTCCTGAGCAACATGCTCTGACTTTGAGGTTAGTCCTTTTGTCATGCAGGAGGTTGCATTACAGACCTCCTACATTCCCCCACAACCTAATTTTTGTATGATTGCAGTACATAGACTATACAAAATTGTCAGCCAAAGGTGGGATTATGTGCAAATTAAATCCATAAACATATAGAACAGCTTCTTTAGACTTGTAGTTGACTCTGTGAATGGTTCTTGCTCATTGGCTTCAACAGAGGTGGACTGAGATATAGGAGAGAGTCTGCAGGTGGTAGTGTTTGATTGTGCTGCTATTTAGAGAGAAGTAGCTTATGGCATTGATTTAGGGTTTGTGATTTTAAATAACTGACAAGTCAGGCAGAGCCTGTGGATGGGTGTTTTCTATTGCAGTAAAATCAAAACAAATAATGTAGTTAAGGCACCATGCAAACTGTTTTGGATATTGTCATATCATTACATGGCTTCTATTTCTGACAAACATTACTTACATTTCAAAGCACTTTTTTCCCCCCAGCTTTCCATATGTCAGCTGCTACCAAAACGCACTATTTAGAGTTAAGTGGAAAGAAAATTAAAATTATTATTTTTTCTAGTCTCTGATCTTCAACTGCTCAAAGAAAATCCCAGGCACTGCAATATGTGTAGATGTCCAGCTCTATCCACAACAGTAGGACCACTCTACTGCCTCCAACAAACCCCTACGTTTCCCAAGAATTGCTTTGGCCATTTAAAACTCATATGAAATAGACGGCTCAGGACTGGGATCAAGATTCTCCTATTTCATGTAAGTGTGAAGTATGTCTGTCTCTTTGGAGAGATAACAAGCTGTTCTTTAGTGTCAATATGCAGTGTTAAAAAGTTAAAAATAAGAAATCAAAAGGAACAATATATACTCTTACATGAAGTGGCAAAATTTGTGGGAAAATTTGTCAAAGCAGTAATCTTCGGGTGACTATTCAGGCCCTACATCTGAAATACCAGATTAAATTCTGATCAGTCATCCTGTGAAGGTACAACCATAAAATGGTTGGAAGGGACCTTAAAGACCACCTGGTTAGAACCTTCCTGCCATGGACAGGAGCACAAGACCAGCTTGCTCCAAGCCCCATCCAACCTGGCCCCTTCCAGGGATGGGGCAGCTACAGATTCTCTGGGAAACCTTTGCCAGGTTCTCACCACCCTCACAGGGACTTATTTCTTCCTAATATCTGATCTAAACCTACTCTCCTTCAGTTTGAATCCATTCCCCCTTGCCCAACCACTACATGCCCTTGTAAATAGTCTTGTGCCGTCTTTACTGTTCCCTTCGGGTACTGGAAGGCCACAACTAGGTCACCTCAAAGCCTTCTCTTTTCCAAGTTAAAAATCCCTAGTCTCTCAGTCTTTCCTTGCACAGCTGGTGGTCTATCCCTCTGATCCTGATCCCTATTGGTTCAAAGCAGAGGGGAAGAATCCCCTCACTCGTCCTCCTGCCCACACTCCTTTGGATGCAGCCCAGGACATGGTTTGGGCTTCCTGGGCTGTGAGTGCACACTTTGCCAGCTCATGTCCAACTTCTCATCCACCAGCACCTCCAAGTCCTTCTCGCCAGGGCTGCTCTCAGTCTGTTCATCCCCCAACCTGTATGGTATAAATGATTAGTCTGAGAAGTTACATGAGCACATAACCACGTACAGTCTTCAAGGTTTCACTAGAATGGGGAAGAATTGCTCCTAAATGGATGCTTAAAGCCGATTTCAGGTCATAAGTTAGTAGGCATCCATCCAATGCACTTCCATTTCGTCTAAAACCAAGTGCCAGGGAGAATGGACAAACACTAAAAGGAGAAAGTATTGCAATATGAAAGAAAAAAAAGATACTTTTTACATTAGCAGAAGGGATATTATTCTGGAGTTCTCTTGACCTATTATGGAAAATGGTTTCTGAAAATTCAGGTGAGTGGTTACTACTCCAGTGGGCACAGTGCTAGGGCAGGGAAATGGCTCAGTGTAATTAGCAATATAAATGCAGATTTCAACAGGTGAGTGACAAGCAATTGCTGAAGTTGGATGTACCTTAAGTCTTAAATTGAGATAGTAATATGAAACTATGAGACAGCTATAGCATGCTAATGTAAAAAGCTACTTAAAAAGTTAAGATGAAGGTTAAAGCCTACTTTGAGCATGTACACTTCAGTTCCAAATTTATTGATGGATAGAAGAATAGTTTACTCATACAATAGTTTTACAGTTCCTGATCTCATGTGTAGAAAAAGCCATTAGTGCCAAACTCATGTTAATAGATTGCAGAGAAAAAAGAGCAAAGCAAAAGATGATCTACGTTGCTGACTTAGGGTTTGATACCAGTGGCAAATTTATTTTAGACAGGTTTACACCATGCAGTCAATAAAAAGCACTGAGTTTGCAAGACTGCGCATATGTGAGCTCACTGTGAAATTTTGGCCAACAAATCAGTTGTAACCTTGAGTTTGTCACCAGCCTCCCATCCATTACCCTTTTCTTTCCTCTCTGCAATAGCATTTATATTACATATTATGTCTCCTCCTTTCTACAAGAGGTAACCCAGATTCATCCAGCTTTCTTCAGAGGCAACATTTCTTGATTTCTGATCACTCTTGCTGCTTTCTTCTTCAGTTGATCTGCATTAGAGTTGATTATTTCTACCTAAATATAGAGTTTTGAACTTAGGTATGTCTTTTTTTCTCCTTCTTTCTCTTTTTCTTTTTTAGACTTTGAAGCAATTAAAAGCAGTTTTAAATTCATTGATTCAGTCAGTATTAATGACGTATTTTTATTCACACAGGTAATTACCTAAGCCTCAACAAAAAATGCTTTCTGACCTTGTACTTTCAATGGACTAAAATACCTGATATTTCTGTCAAATACTACTTCTCACCTCCTAAAATATGACTTTGTCTGTGTAGGCTTTATATTTACCCTTATCCCATTACACTGGAGGCATCTAAGTGGCCTCACATCAGAAAAAAATCCAAGCAGAAGAAGGTTGTTAATTCACTGGGCTTTTCTTAGATCTCCAGATTTTCAGATTACAGTTACAGCTGACCTTGAAACTTAGGATTTATGGCCGAAGAGATAATGGCAGAAGTGCTGATAAACTAACTAGTGTTTTGGGATATGAATCTTTGTTGAGTTTACTCCCACTAGCAGTATATCATTCTGTATCTGAGGTATTACTTATCCTGCTACTCTTACCTCTGTCAGCACTATGGGTAGTTATCTCCCTCCATATCATTAAGGGAGAAAAATCCTGTAGAGTGGCAGGAAACAATTTACACTTTGGAACCAGAAAAAAAAAAAAAAGAACACAATTTGAGTGCAAGCTATAAGCTGTGTGGCAGTGAGAAAGGACTGTAGTTTCAAAGACTGACTGAAAACAAGAGTGCTCTTACTTTACTATTACGAGAGATTAAAACAATCCTGAAATCCTCCAAGGGGGTGTATGTGTGTTTGTGAAATTCCACACAAAGACACCCACATGCTCGGGGCACCTTTTTTTAACATTTCCAAATAATTCAAGAAGAATATTGATAACCTTGCACATTTTCTCAAAGACAGAAAGGGTAAAACGAATATATTCCTACTTAACTGTATAAAATGAGCTGCAGGTGATGTGTTCAATGTCTTTACAAAACATATCACTTACCCTTTAAAATTCTGAAGACAAAATTCTCATGAAAAAAAGCACTGAAGTTTGGTTTAATTACTGGGACCAGAGCATCCAAAGAGCCATAGCAATTTTTGTGTGCCTATGTCATCACATCAACTGGCATATCATCAATTACTGAAAGAGAATAAAATCATGCATAACATCTTATTATAGCTTAGGAATCAATTGCTTGCAAGAGTGCATCAAGTAGCAATGCAAAATTTCCCCTGGGTTATGTTGGCAATTATTGAAAAAAAATTGAGATAATTTATTAGAATATCCCAAAAGATCACATAGTATTTCTGAATGCTTGTAAGGTACTGAACCACAAGTTGGAGGGATCATTTCTGGACCGATGAAGTTCTTTTTTGTTCATGGCTATCCACACCTTGACGTCTCTGGTAGGAAAATGATATGCACTATTATTAGTTCTCATAGAAGTTCAAGGGAAGGGGGTGTCCATTAAAAAAAATCCTCATTGAGATCTCTGACACTCAGCACACAACAATGACAGAAGTAACAGCTCTGTTACACAGCGTTAGAAATATGATTGCTTAGGTGTCTTCCATAAAAATTCCAAGATCTGAATAACTGCCTGCATTGAATTCCAATAACTTGTGTTCCCTGGAAGTGAAGGAAGGTTTTATTCAAATCAAAGGATCCTCTAAGGAAAAGGACTGGTGATGCTTTGAGATCTGAACAGAGGCATAAAGCATCAAAATTCAGCCTGGAGCGAATTGCAATGACTCTGGTCATATTCTAAATTACTTCAGTTGTTCAATATTAATCTTTTTCAATATGTTATGTCCAATACTTGCTTGAAGAAACAATATTGAAACATGAATTCGAAAAAAATGGACCAGAACACAGGAAATAAATTGCAAGTTGGACATCAAGATTGCTAGCCAGGCCAATTTTAAAGCAGCCAATTTCCACATGGCCCTAGGTGAGTCAAGAGAACATGCTTTTAATCAATAAACCTGTCTGACACACTGCCAAAGATATGTTTTGGACCTACAGAAGTTCCAAGAATGATTTATAAACATTTTTTTACCAAGGTTTATTTTAAAACCTACGACATAATCTAAATACGGGAGGGGAAAGAATCAGAAACCTTTAAATTACTTCTTAAAAGGAAGTGTGGGAAAAGAGTTGGTCTCAAATTCAGGGAAACAAATTGTCCAAGTATATCTTAATGTTCCCCTACTTGTGAGAGCCTACCTTGGGCACCCACGAGTGGGGACCAAATCACCCACCCCAAATACACACACCGACAGAGAGGGAGGGAATGGAAGGGAAAACAAAGCCTCACAGCGACTTGGGTTGTGGAAGAATCCTGAAAATAATTGTAGCAATGATGAATAAGTGAAATTAATACAAAATTAAGTCTCTTATTAGAGCCAACAGTCTGGGGAGAGGGAAGGCACTCAGGATGATTGCAAAGGAATGGGTGCTGCTGGGTAGATGCTCAGCCCAGCGTAGCTATCAAAGGAACATGGAACTTTCCACACCTTCATTTAGAGAGAGCCTTTTCCAACTGGCCCCTTGCCATCATTAGCATATTTAGTAACTTCTGGAAATTTCCTTTCTCTGCACATGCCGAGAGTAGCAATTTCTTGGGCAGTTGCATAGTCCCTTGTATCAAAGTCATATGTAATGCTAGAATGAGGATGGAAAGAAAGGAATATGCCAGCCTTCTCTGACACACATGATGTTATTGTACTCATGATGCAATACTTTCTGTAGTTCTTTTCCTGACTGAATCTGGGAAAACTCCATTCTACCCTATTCCTACCCATTCATTTTGTTCCATCAGTCAAATAAGGTTCCAAATATGTCAAAGTACAAATATTAACTGTATTGTAGCATAACTAATTTGATATCATCACTGAAGGCTGAATCATAGAATATCCTGATTTGGAAGAGACACACAATGGATTATCAAAGTCCACATCCTGGCCCTGCATAGTTTCACCCCAAGAATCCCACCACTTGCACATAATATTCTGCAAGCACAAAATAGCTACTTTACCAGTGAACAGGCTTTTTAGTCAGGACCCTAAAGCCTCAAGTTTTACTTTTTGCTCTGCAGGGTGACCTTGGGCCATTATTTTCCTCTTGCCCCAACTTCCCTTTCCCACCTCTGCAAAGTAAAATGATCTGCTTCTAGCAAGTACTGCAAGAGATTAAGATATTCTTTAACCTCAGAAGTCACTTAACTGACCCTTATCTCCCAAAGAAAATATTCTTTTGCCACTAAGAAAAACAATAACCTAGAAAATGCACCAACAAAGGCCTTCATTAATGTGGAATTAAGATTGCCCTTATGTTCTTCCAAGATTGTTGGAAGTAGTACTCTGCCAGCTAGGAAACACAAATTATAGGACCATAAAGTCTGGCCTACACTTTCTGAGAAGATCAAACACTTTAGGCTTGCAGATTATGCACTTTTTATGGAGAATCTTAGAACACTTTGCGTTGGAAGGGGCTTTAAAAGTCATCTAGCCCAAACCACCTGCAAGGAGCAGGGAAAGAAGTGAGCTCTCCTAGAGAACAGGGCCCACAACAATTATTGCTTCCTGTTTAAATCCCCTCTCCCTTGGAAAGGGAACAACTGAATCCTGCTGGAGAAGACACCTGCCTTAATCTGAGTCCCCAGCTTTCTCCCAGGATCACCTTCCCACCCCTTGTGTGACTCATTCCCTAATATTCCATGCCGTGCTCTCCTGCCTAACCCTGCAGCTACAGACTGCAAGAGGGCCATGTTTTACAGCTGAAGTGTTGATGGCAACACTCAGAAAATAAATTCTGAGCCACCTGATATCAACAGGCACCTTCAATCACTCAGAAAGAGCAGAGCATCACTGGCAGCTGCTGGCACAGCTCTCCTCACCTCATGCTTCCCCCAGCTTCCATTCCATCTGCCTTGGTCAAAGCAGGAGCAGTTTAGTAACTGCAGGTGGCCACCAGAAATTATCACTAATTCGGGTGGAGAAAGTCTGCATTGCATTACTACCTATGATTTGGCTATTTTCTCTTTTTAGAACCTGTGAGTGTCACTGTTGATGTTCCATGAAGGCAGAAAGAGCAATCTGAACTCTGACTAATGAACTTGTGTTAATGAATAAAAGAACTGGTCTGTGGTGTGCTCTTTTAAATTTAAGTTTTTAATTTTTTTTTTTCTGATAACAGCAATGGTGTTAAAACAGTCTCTTTGTGCTAAGAAAATGGAATTCATAGCTATAATCAGAATTTTATTTTTATTGGTGATGTGGAAAGAGAACAGTCTATAATATCATATTGTTGGTGTGCTTCCACATTCACTGCTTATTTATTTCCCAGGAGCCTAAGACATTTTTACTTTCATCAGTAAAAAAGCAGCAACTTCCCTTAATATCTTTCGGGTCATACAATGTCTATATTGAGGCTATCACGTGTTGTTTTTTTCATCTGTGGTGGTTTTGTTTCTTTTGGAGGAGTGGAAGGTGTGAAGAGGGAGAGGGAACAGCATTTGAGAAAGAATTGTATAACTGAGACTGCATCCCCGAGCTCTCAGTTAGAAACTCCCAGGCAACAAATTCTGCATCCAAGACACTCAATTTTAAATGAAGAGTTAGTTACTGGGTTTATTTTAAAAGGGGGAAATAAATAGAGCCAGGGATAAAAAAAAAAATTAAAAGCACAGTTTTTCCAACTTTCAGTAATTAAATATTGAACCATAGTATGATTTAATGTATCCTATTCCTGATTCACGTGCTCCTGAAGAGATTTATGTGAAAACTGGTACATAATCATTGGAAATTTATCTTCATCTGTCAAAAACCATTCAAGTCTCATCCCCATCAGGAGTGATCTTTCTGTGGCTCTTTCTGTGCTTGCAGCTGGCAACTGTCACATTCTGGAGGTTTAAGCAGCATAAAGGCTTCACTGGTGCTGTGTCTAATGGATTCATGCACCTCTGCATTCACATTAATATTTACTGCTAATTATTGTTGCCAATACAGAGCAAATAAATGAAGTGTGGGATTCACCTGGATTTCTGAGTGAGGCCAACATTTGACAGCAGCATCTTAAAGCTGCAATACATCCCCAGGAAATCTCATCAGAGTTGTATCATAGGGCGCAATGGATATAAATGCCAAAGGCATTAAAAATATAGGTCTGTGCTGTTCTCTGAAAAACTGGCTCTGTGATCACATTATAGCAGAGAATGTAACTGTGTGTTGCAAATATTTTTAGTTTCTGTCTGTGTGGTGAATGCATTGATAAGACTGTGAAACAGAAATAAGATATTACTAAACAGCTTTCCTGCATGTGCAGCTATGCAAGTTGAAAAAAAAAATCAGCAAAAGGAGTAAAGTGGCCAAAAATCACACTTTAGGAAGGTTTTATGAGATTATTGCGTTACCTCCAGTACAGAAGAGATAGAGATCTATTTTAAACATATTCCGAATCCATTCGGGCTTCAGAACAGTTTGGAATGATCTGTTTTCCTCCACTTTACTCTGAGAGCTCATCTTTAAACACATATCCTAAATAACAGGTTTTCAGGGAGGCATAAAATACCAAATGCTCCACTGTCACTTCCCTGGGCCAAACCAGCCCTACGTCACTCAGGTTTGGTTAGAGCCACTTGTCAGGGAAAGCACGTGGTGGTGTAAGTTGGACATCCTCCAGTGAACCCCTGTAGCCCCTGGCAGTCAGGGACCACGTGAGGAACTGCACCACAGCACATCCTACCTCTGATGGACAGCTTTGGATCACATCCATCTTGTTAGACACAGAGCCTGTTGTCTGACAGGAGATGCTGTGCTGTGGTAGAGCAGGACCTGGATGTTTATAGGAGGTGATGGTGGTCAAAGATACAGCTGGTCATTTAAAGCAAGGAAAATTAAACAAGCCAAACCAATTTTAAAAAACAAACAAAACTCACAATGCAAGATAGGACAGAGGGAATGGCTTTAAACTGACAAAGGGTGGGTTTAGATCAGATATTAGGAAGAAATTCTTCCCTGTGAGGATGGGGAGGCACTGGTACAGGTTGCCTGGAGAAGCTGTGGATGCCTAATCCCTGCAAGTGTTTAAGGCCAATTTGGATGGGGCTTGGAGCAACCTGGTGTAGTAGAAGGTGTCTCTGCCCATGGCAGGGAGGTTGGAACTCGATCGCCCCTTCCAACCCAAACCATTCTATCACTCTGTGATGTTATGATCTTAAAGCGTCTTGAAGTATCCATATTATCCAGTATTTCCTGCCAAATTCAAAAAAGCTTCATTATTAGCTTTCATCCAATTAGCTTTTTCCTTTCATCTCTCATTTTGCCTCACTTCAGTCCCCAAATCCTGAGCAGAGATCATCAAGTGGCTAACAGCTGACGTGCTTCCAGCCAGAGGAAGGTATGTCAAATATGTTATGGATCCTGGTACAGATTTCACCCACCAGCTCACCTTAAGAACATTTCAAGAGGAAATTTCACTTGCATTAAGTTTATGAGTGTAAGATTGGCTGCTGAATGTGTTACTACAGTAGAAAAACAAATGATCACAACAGATATTTCCTCTGTTCGTAAGAAACACTGCGGTCCTGCTAAAACCATTCCTGCTGAAGTACATCTTGTCCTGAGAGGTTCACAAATAGCAGGTTTTATTCTCTATGCTCACAAGTGGCAAGGTGGTTAGTTTTTAGATTTCATCTTTCCAGCAAGGTCATTTTTCCTACTGATTCAGCACTTCAGCACCTCATTTTCTGTCTAAGAAAGGGGAAACAGTGCCTAGCAGGAGCACACAGACACACAAATTTTTGAAGACAAGATAGAGCAGAAAAGGGTCGGAGGATTTCCATTGTGCCAAGGAAATGATTATACTGACTGGTTGCTTTATTTAGATGTAGTGCAGACAGCTTGCAGTTGGTCCATTAGGACTGTCTTGCTCTTAATTACATTGACTTTTAAAAGCTTTGATTAATTATGGTACAGAGCAAAGGTTTCAAGCAGAGAGATGACTATGTCAGACAACAGGTACTGATGCTGACCAGATTAGGCTGGTGTTTAAAGCATTTTTTGTCCCATAATAAACTAGACACAAAGCTATCAATAGCAGTATTGTAGATGTTAAGAAATGTTTATACTGATCAAAGAGAGCCACGATTGCAGAAGACTAGCAATTTATTTATTTATTTATTTAAATGGGTTGAACTGAATGCAAGAGACAAATAACAGATTTGGTTTTTTTGGTTCATCACTGGCATGAAAATAAATCAGATTAAATACATGTATTTAGAGTAGAGATGGATTACTTTTTTCCCCTCTTTGAACCGAAAAAATGCTTAATTTTGTTTTCAATTTTGTAAAATTCGTTCACCATGTGTGCAAACTCAAAGCACTTGAGACCCTGTGTAAACAGAGTCAGATGCTTTGCATCTCTCCACCTCATTCCCTTCAAAACCCTCAATGGCTTTCTGAGGGTTGATGCTCATCCTTTCTGATATCTATGGCACTATTATAAAAAATTATATGCTTTCCTGTGTTGCATAAGAAACAAATTTGCATTCAATTCCCCAAATAGCCATAGAAGGTTTACATGTCCTTGAAAGCACCCCTTAAAGTGGGATTCATTGAAAACTAACTGATAGTCGAGCTTCTCAATGGCTCTAGGAAGCCAGCAGAGGAAAATTGAATTGCCTTCTGCAAGTGCTGCTGTCTCATCAGGAACTCTGGATGGAAGCTGGATGACAAGGTTAGACAAGATGCATGAAGTTACAGGACCTGTGTCTCTCTGTCTCATTTTCTACACCTTTAATTTAGTAATGGCAGCAATTCCCAGGGCTGCTGTATCAGGGCATATCCATTAACATTTCGAGTCCTGCTACTAATGACAAGTATAGGTGAAAGATTTAAGAGAGTGAGACTCTTGTTACTTGACTGATTTTGCACTGCTGATATTTGTAGCTTCTTAAATCTCACTGTTGCAGCCATTCCCACCTTCTCTATGTATAAAGGGTTTTTCAAACCCCTGACAATTTCTGCCATTCTTTTTCTCCTTTACTTTTATATCCTTCTTTTTGATGTCACTACAGTGATTATTTTCTATTGAAATGCCTCTTAGGAATATATATCCTCATTTTTTTCCTGATAATCAAATATGGGTATTTTTTATTATATCTAGTTTTAGCATTACTGGTTGAGTTAGAACCTGCTGTAACTTGCAGCACTCGTTTCAAGACTGAAATGTAAGTCTTTTCAAATGTGCTTTATATGACATTTTTCTTTGTCACCTATGCTGTTACCCCATCAACCTTCAGACAAAAGCTTTGTGGGAATAGACTATACTACTGTTAACTCAGGCTTCTAAATCTCTCTGCTTGAATTTCAAGCTCTGATTAAATCTGAACTACTCCCCAACTTTTAAACTGCTGGTGGGAAGCAGGTCAACTGGGGAAGAAAACAGCATCTTAGGAGAGCATACATCAGCAGTTTTGGGGGTGAGGCAATATAACACAAGAGACACAGAGAAAATTCAAGAGTCAGTTCATGATGTATTGCTTTCCTTACTGCCTTCAAAATGGGGCTCTGTCACAAGCAGTACAGTGATATATTGATGCTACAGCTTCCTCATCCACCCCACCCACTCCCCTTTCCAGATCTGACATGACTCTTGATATAAAACAGATCCTATACCTTTTCTAAACCAATCTGTGGTCACTAGGATGTCCCTTCTGAATTTATTGTAAGATAAGTTTACCACTAAGAATACCAGTTCAGAAATTCAGCTTATTGCCCTCGCTGGATTTTAGGGCCAAGCAGTCATGGGGCGTCAGAAAAATGAAGCATAAGTGGAGCCTTGATGGGAACACACCTTCAAGACCTTGTAGGCAGCTACCTTTAGAGGAGGTATCCAACCAGCATATTTTCCACCTGTACTGGGGCAACAAAAATTAGGGGAGCACCATCAGCACATATGTGCACATTCTATGTGTTTTTCAAAGGCTGCACCTCAGACACTGAACACAGAGAAGTAAAGGACCCGTGGCAGTGACAGTGTGGGCAATATAACTGAGAAGCACCAAGGAAGAAAAACCCCTCTAACAACCATCACTTGAAAAACCATATTCCCTACTTCAAGTCATGGTCACGCACACAGCATTGGCATCAAACAGAAACCTGATGTTATATATACTCTCTGCATGCAGAAACACATGTACAGAAAGTGAACCATGGGGGAACAAACACAGCCAGCGAGTTAAAAGTATAAACTGAACATGTGCAAGGACATCTAAGTGAAAGAAGAACTCAAACTGCTCTGCAATTAGACCTTCCCCTCACTGTACATGTTTTTATTTCTGGCAATAAAGCTGTAAGTGTCTTCTGAAAATTAAGAGATCTGACCTCTCATCTACACTCTTAATTATGGGAACAAATTTTACAGCCTTGCTACAAACATCAAATATCATTTCAATATCAAGTTCAATGAAAAAGAATATTAAACTACACATATTTGATTTAATAGTTGAATAACAAAATCTACCTCTCTCCTGTCTACCCTTTCTCTACCCATCACCTTGCCTTCTCTTCCTCCTTCCTTTAACCACGGGACAGAATGGGTTGTTATAGCCCTGCCCATGCCAATTGCTCCAGTGTCTGTTTTCTCCTGGCTACCATGTGGTTGGTGCACACTGCAGTTATGTGCAATAGATTACACCTGTTGTAATAAACAAGCCAATTTTCCACCCTTTGGGCAAATTTATACAATTTCTTCTGCCTTCTCCCCACAGAGTAATAAGTTCATATCAGAGAACAAGAACCAAAGTAGTGAAGGAGTAAGTGAGTCATAAATTCTCCAGAGATTGCAGAAGGGGCAGACAATGAGCTCCTCCTGATGGCAGTGATCTTTACATTACTGCCTTAATAAACACTCCCAACCTGAATCCAGAAGTTCTTAATCGGAGATATGAGCATGTATTTCACAAATAGCTGTGCTTCAGTTGTAGCAGAAGAGTATCCTCACTGTTTCCTGTGTTGTGGGTAAATTCATTCCTTGTTTCCCCCTAATAGTTAGGGTTTGATTTGTTTACATATCTGTCCCCAAAAAAAGCAAAACTCCCCACATATTGGAGTGAGTCCAGAGGAGAACCATCGAGTTAATCAGAGGGATGGAGCACCTCTTCTGTGAGGAAAGGCTGAGAAAATTGGGATTGTTCAGCCTGGAGAAAGGAAGGCTTCAGGGTGACCTAATTGCAGCCTTTCAATGTCTGAAAGGAGCTGACAAGAAACATGGAGAGAGACTATTTACAAGGGCCTGGAGCGAGAAGACAAGGGGGAATGGATTCAGAATGACAGAGGGCAGGGTTAGATGGGATATTGGGAAGAGATTCTTCCCTGTGAGGGTGGTGAGGCCCTGGCACAGGTTGCCCAGAGAATCTGTGGCTGCCCCATCCCTGGGGTGTCAAAGGCCAGGTTGGATGGGCCTTGGAGCAACCTGGGAATAGTGGAAGGTGTCCCTGACCATGGCAAGGGAGTTAGAACTAAATGGTCCTTAAGGTCCATTTCCACCCCGGCCATTCTGTGATTCTATAATCCTTAACCCACTTCTCTCCATTTCCAGAGGAACACAAAAGTATCCGTAACACTTTGGAAATCTTTTTCCTTTTCTATGAAGTTTCTGTAGTGACTCTTTGTCCTTGTCTCATCTGTCTTGAGCCTCTCTCTCTCTCTAACGCCTATGACAGTTGTTTAAAAAACTTATTATGTTCCCATCAATACCTACCTTCAGTGTGACACTTTGTAGCCACTGTAATAAAGACTGTACAAATGACCAGGTTCCAGAGAACAAATTCACACAAAATGTTACTCGCAGATTATTAGAAGAAGGACATAAATAAACCAAAAATAAAACAGAGACTTCCAGGCTGAGATAGTGAAAAACTGTCTTGAAATGCTTGTCCTCTGAGTCTCACTTTGAAATAGTGAGATTCAAATATTTGGTAGCATAGATTTTGTTTTATTTTATATACTCCTGCGTTTAAGAATCAAATTCAGCAAAAGGAACATCTTGTTTTAGATTCATGTGGGACTTAGCACACTGAAGTCTGGAATTGCTCTCCCTCTGTGCTACAAATGCTGATTACAGTCTCTTTTCTCTACAAGTAATTTATTTATATTTTTCTAAATTATCATTAGTGAAACATTATTGAATTTATTTTTTTTTTAAAAAAAGGATGAAGGATAAATTGCATTCAGCTAATGAAGACATAGAGTTTCATATTTTTCTATTTTGTATCTCACAGCCTCAATGGAATTTACCAGAAGAAGGTTTGATGTGACACGTCATGAAATGTTATTTACAGCCTCCATACCTGCATGTATATCCATGCCATGTAATCTGAGAAAAGAGGGAAAATAAGAAGAATGTATTAAACAGGAGTCAGCAGGAGAAGTAAAGGTTCTAACACAGTAGTTTAAGAACCTGGGTCACACTGGACCTTAGAACTACTCGAGGTTTTGAAGCACTAATAAAAGCTCCCTGCTAAAAGTCATTCTTTTAACCTGGCAAGAGAGAATCTGATGATACTTTCCTAAAATTTTCTTCCTCGTGTTGTTTACAGCTACTTATAGATCTTTCAGATGGCTTTCAAATTTCAGAAAGAAGTGGGAGGGTAAACAAACATTTTTAAACTAGGTGTGATTTTCTCCTTTTTTCTTTGGTCAGCTTTGTTAAATATCTTCACTACATAATCTTGAAAGAAGAAAGAAAAAAAAAACAAGAAAAAAAAATCTTGTTGATACTGGTGAAATATGTTGAACTTAGAAGTGCTGAAAATAGCCAGCAGGACAAGAAAATACAAAAGATTGTTATGACATCTGTGAAATGATTAAATCCTAAATTTGCAAAGTTGTTTGTATTTTTAGCAGGTGTCACAGTGGAAAAGCATTTTTTCCAAAGTTCTTTTAACGTAATTCCTGTCACGATCAGTGTCTTCACTTGTGCCATCTTTGAACTCAGGGAACATGAAGAATGGCAGCATAAGATCTCAGCTCCTATTTTACCAGTCACATTGCACACATTGCTTTGATCTCAACCAAATTTAGCTGACCTTTCCAACAAAACCAGGACAGAACCCATGCAACTGCATGAAAATTTTAGTCTTCTCAACCTAATTAAGGAAGAGGAAGAGAAAAGCAACCTCTTGAAGGACTATTTGGGTAAATAATGACACTAAAAGCTTCGTAGACATTGGGCTGTAGCCATTCCTTTTCCTAGTAACATCCCCTCCTCAGCTAAATAAATTAAATCTTTGATTACATTTTTTTTCTATATTCAGGTAAGTGTCACTAGTGAGTTTCTTTTATGGCACCATCTTCTTATCTATAATGTTTGTTTCTGTAATTGAACTTTCCTCAGAATTTCATTACTTTCCAATTTTTTTTCCCTTCTGTGAGTGCAAATTTATTTCAGAAATGCTCCTTAGCTCTTCCAGCTCTCCTGTCTGTATATGAAAGAGCCCTTTTCTCCTGTTTTGTGGTTACTTTCTTACTTCCTGGGGCTCCTTTCATAACTTGTCTGCAAAGATACAGGATAGAAAGAATTCAAAGCTAGTTTATTTCCCACAAAAAAAAAAAAAATTACTCTAGTTTTTGGAATAACTGCTTAATGTCTCTGGTCTTTATCGTTGGGAGATTTTGTGTCAGTGCTCACATTCCCCTGTAAATTACCAGCTTTGGAGAGCAATGTGGGACCTTGACACTGATCCTTCTCTCCCTTTGGTTGTCAGAAATGAGTTTTCCTTGGGGGAATGGCATTAGTGGGAAAACAGACAGTGGTCTGAACTCAACAAGGCACAATATTTGCTTTTAATCTGGTGGCAGTCCCATTGAAGTTAACCAGCCTTGAGTATATTCCAGAATAGTAATGTTTTTTTGAGCATTAATATAAATTAATTAAATTAATTAAATTGTATAAATTAAATATAAAGCTATTTAGCCTGAATACTTCTCCCTTAACCTAAGACAGAACCATAGGTTCATAATTTAAGAACCTATGATTTAGATACACAATATAGATCACCCCCAATAGCAGGTCTTTAATGGTTTATTCAGGAACTGTCCCCTTGATCCTCACTCTCCCCTTGTCTCACACACACATATGTAAACAGGTCTCTCAGCTGACTCTCAGATCCCACAGCTCCTCCTGTATTTGGCCTTGATCTTTCTGATCCCTCTAATTGTCAGCTTGTAGACTCTTTTGTCCCCCCCAGAACCTGTGCAAAAATAATAGTCTGAAGAAAATCTCAGTCTCCATTCGTTATTCCTGATGAGTTTTAAATTCCTCCAACCTTATCCCCACATTAACTGTCAATTATTATCAAACTGGATCCCCGTGGACAGGAGCTTCCATCCTCTGGTTGGTTGGTCTGTCTTGTAAAACAGGACTCATGGTAAGTCCATACAATCTTCAAGTCACATGAAGAACTGCATTTTAAGCCTTCTCAGCTAAACACAGTTGACCAACTGCCTTATCTCCATAACTAGTAAGACTACAATAAATTGATAATAATTTACGTAGGTGTCCAAATAATGGGATATAATGAAGAGGAGATCAGAATGATGCAAAAACTGTTACATGCTATTTTGGTTAAATAGGTTCATGACAGATTGCCAAATTAAAAGAAAAATATTTTGATTGCATTCTATGTGATCAAGATTTTTTCTGCTTTGGAAATGATGAGCACTTAAACTATATCAGAGGAAGATAATTTGTAAAGGAGCTCTGAAATAATACACACACAAAAAAGAAGATGCAAGATTTTTCAGGTCTGTTTTTGAAGCAGGGAAAAAAAGAATATATTTATACAGCTGCTAGAAAAAGGTGTGATGATTTAGAAGTTAAAGTCACATTTTTTTCACACCTAAAGCCTTTTTGAATAGCAGGCATTTAAAAGCACAACTGAGTCTTTACATTACTAGAGGTTATAATTTCCTTTAGGATCGGTGGGAGAGGGGTTGGGCTTTGCATTACAACTTTTAAGACACGTTAAGTTCTCTGCACCTCGACAGACTTTCTCTGTGACTTTCAGTCCTTATGTCCTATGCCCTAATTCCTTATTTCTAAAATAGGGGTAATAGCGTTTTTCTGCCTCTGAGGATTTCTGGGAGGATCAATACATTAAGGATGTGAGACAGATATTGAGGTGATGTGGGCTGTACATCTCCGAGATGGATGGCTGCTGAATGGAAGCCAAAATCAGAGTTTTCAGAACATCAGAGAGATTTATTATTCTAGTCCTTACACAGGGTAGAGCTGCATGAAGAAAATGTGACCTTGAGATTCTGCATCTCCTATTTTGATTGCCTCAGTGCCCAGAAAAAGACTGTAGATTAACCCAGACCCCCTCAATTTTCTGCTCCATTTGGGATCCCCATTAAGCGACCATTCAACTGCACTGACCATTACCCTCTTACACTGTTGGTTAGAAGGGAAGAAAAGGTATCATCCTCTTAATATAGTCATGTACCTTGTCCTGATGTGATGGCCAAGATTGCAACATCAACTGCAATCTGGTCATACTCGGGGTCTATAAAAAATTTACAATCCCACACAGGCGATAACTTTGTCACCTACACTTTAAAGTGTCACTCCTCATACACACATGACTCCTATAACTTCACCTCTCAGTTCCTTTAGAGACACAAAAAAAATATATTTCGGAACAAATTCTTTCTTTTCTTCAATCCCATCTTCCTGATCCAACAAGACATTCCAGCAAAGACTAAGGCAAATGCAGATAAATGGAAAAAACTTGTGAAAAAATGGAGATGGATATGGTCCTACTTGGTTTAACTTTTTCATTGCATTTCAAAACGCTAAAGCAAGTCCACCAACACGACCTTCCAAACTCGATACGTGTCTAATGTGAGATAAAATCAACAAAACACTCTCTTAGTTAGATAACTATTATAGCTGAGTAAGGATTCAGCTCAGGGTCAGAAAGCAGAATCAGATCAGTGTTTCCTAAACAGATAAAGTGGAGGTGGGGATGCAAAAATCCACACTTGGAAAGCCAGAAATATGGCAAGAAGCAGCAAGCAAGAACAATATCAGAGAGGGCAAGGCACTAGTAGTCCAAGTTTTATATTCCTCATTTTAACATGAAGAAGGATTAGGAAGTGTTATTGCTTCCCTTATGTTCATTCACAGAACACTGCTAAAACAAGAGAGAGAATTATTTTTTTTGCACTGAATGAACAGAAGCTATGGAAACTGAGAGGAAGTGGGGTACAGCGTATATTTTGGTCTTAATTAAACAATTTCTGGTTGCATACTAAGGACGAAGTTCACCTGCTTTCACAGAAACATACTGCCAAACAAAAGAGGAAGGGAATGACTCAAAGTGGCTGACATCTCAGATAATACAGATTCATATTCTTTATGCAACAGCAAATGTATTCACTGTTTATTGATTCACTTGACCAGCAATTATGCTACACACATAACAAATAAGATGTCAGGGAAAGTAGTACATCCTTGTCTGCTATATATACATATGCACTCCAAGAATTCTCACAAACCATTAAGATAAGATTAATATAAGATAACTTAGGTACCAACATAATAAAGAAAATGTTTTATAGTCAGGACTAGCCAGCTTGACCACTCAGGCATTTATAAAACAAAAACACAGAAATTACACCAAAGAGTTACTGAGGTCACAGAATCAAACCCACAAAAATCAGACAATGACTCCAGTGTGCATCATGATATATTTTCTAATTATATCAGGTCCTGTTAATTCTCTTCTGTTGCTTTCCACAGAGCGGATAGTGCTGAATTTCCTCCCGAATTCTTCCGTGATGCTTATTACTATAGTAACCAAATGTTCCAAAAAACATTAATTATTTTTCATAACATCTTTCAAAACATGGAAAATTAAATCCATCTGGACAAATGTTTCTAGGTGGCCCTTCTTGAGCAGAGTGTTGGACCAGGCGATCTCCAGAGGTCCCTTCCAACTTCAACCATTCTGAGATTCTGTGAAAAATAAGACTGTCCTTATTTTTTTTGAAAGGGAACAGAGGTAGAGGGTGATTAAGACTGCTTTTTTTGGATCTCCCTTTCAAAACACATTTGTATAGTATTTTAGGCATATTTGCATTTGCCTTTTCAGAGGACAGCTCTCTCCATCTTTAGTTTCGTATTTTTGCAGATGACATACAGAGATTTTCCTTGACTACGAAAAAACTGATGGTCTCAGAACTGAACCAGCACTTTAGGATCAATCAGTTCCAGATCTTTTCTTTTTTTTTTGCTTGTTTTCTGGTTATCAGGATGCTCATCCTAATTCGTTGGTCTCCAAACCTCAGGCTATAATCCTATCGAGGTGCTTTCACAAGATATTTCCCTCTAAATTAGCATGTCTACATTTTGTGTTTAATGTAGGGAGAAAAGGTGGAGACTTCTGTGGCTGTCCTTCCTTCTCCAAAACCCTTCCCAAAAAATTCTGCTCAGAGAGGTCAGCAAGAATATAAAGCTTCAGCTTTGAACTTCAGTTCAAAACCTGACTGAATCTTGTAAAGTTATAAACAGTTGAACACACAGATTTACAACAAGGAGAGTCAGAAATCAATATTATTGAGTCTAATACAGAGAGAAGAAGTTTAATTCACAAGGCATTTAACTACAGCAGCTTCACAGTGATCTGTTCCCCAGCTCGGTTTAAGTGAGTCTAAATTAGGATGAGATTTGGTACCAGCTGAGCTTTGAAGGTAAAAAGAAACTTTGGGCTATGAGCTTTTGCCTAAAGCTTGGGTTCTCTAGGTGGAACTTTAGGGGCTAAGGAACTATGTCTTGCCTGACATCATGGCTGAAATAAAAACTGCTTGGTATCACAGCAAGTAATTCAGGGATTTTAATACACTCTGTCTATGAAAGGCCTCCAGCCCAAGGTCAGAGTTACAAAGCCAGCAGCCCTTATGTAAAGAAAACTCCAGTGCTGTGCTGACTTTTTCCAGCTGGGTAAACCTTTGCAGGTAGCTGGATCTCAGTGCCACACAACTCCAGTCGTTTGGCAGGCAGCAAACTACCTCAAATTAGCCCCATGGAGTACAAATCATGAAACACCCCCCCGGAAGCAGCAAGAGATAAGCTATCACCAACTTCTAATTTTGCTATTTGTAGCAACAACAATAGCCAAACAATCACGTTCCTGGGAATCTCTATCCTAGCAGGCACACTTTTTTTTCAAAATTATGCTGCTGTCAGACTGAAAATACAGTAAGAGCAAGGAGAAAAACTTATTTTTTTCCTATTTAAATTTTCCTATTTTTCTTTCTAGATCTTTCCAGCAACTTCCTAGTTGTCATTCAACACCACTCCTTGGTACCACCATGTCAACTTCCAGCAGGTTTACCAACTTCACTGGGATATGAGGAGTAATTCCACACACCTTAACACTTCACACACAGCACAGAGCTGGAGCAGGCAGGCAGTGTCTGTGCAAACAACCTGGTGGAATTTAGCAACTGGATCAGGAACAGCTGATGAGATCCTCAATATTGTCTCAAAGTGCTGATGTCAAGCTCAGGAGTAATAATGCCAGCAGATTAATTAAATCTGATGAGAGTCTGAGAAGCAGGAACTTGTAAAATAGATGTCATTGCACTGGGAGGAAAAAAATACTGGGTAAAACCTTCTCCTGGGTTCTTCTCCCCCAAAATGTGTGAAACGTGCCTTACTGGCAGTAGAGCCTCTGTGGCACCTTTTCTTTCTGCATTGTCACAGGTCAACAAAATATGAACAAGAGGAGCAAAAAGAGCTTGAACATGATAGAAAAATGAGCATAAAAGGAGGTAAATATTTGATTCTTTACAGAGTGGTACCTACAGTGTTGGCTGAACTTTCCTTCCCCCAAACCCTCAGTCCTTTTCCATCGAGACCACCCTGTGCCTGTCCTACAGGATCCTGTTGAATCCAGCTCAGTTCATGCTGTTTCTTTCTCCTTGAAGTTATTTCTCTGGCATAAATGCCAGTTTTTCACCTTAAGCCTTCACTCTTTACCATGCCCAGTCCTTTATTATTCGCATTGTTCGTTCAAGTGCCAGGTTATCACACCCTCTGCCCATCTCATTTATTTAGCTGAAATGTTTCAGTGCAAGTTTTGTTGATGTCCCAGGGTTTGCACAAATTTTAGCATGAGTTGCCATCTTTTTAATGGCAGTTATAACACAACAAAATACACAAGTCATAAAGGGAGTACTTCAGGTTTGGAAATAGGAACAGTCCTGGAAGAAAAGCCTTCAGGCTTGTTCAGCCTTGAAAAGAAATTAAGAATGGAGTTTTACACATTATTTAGGAAAGCAATAAATGTGTACAGTTTGGGTCCTATATTATTTTCACTTTTTTTGGACTAGCCATGATCATAAAAAATATTTCTTCTTTTATTGTGCAAAGTTAGAGTCTAGATAAACCCAGTATAAACCTGATTGCTTTCTTGGAATTCCAAAGAAATATATGGTGATACTGCAAGAGCTGGAGGCTCAAAACTTCTCTAAAAAGCCAAAAAAAATCACAAATTACATGGAAACTGAGTGCAGTTTCCATTGATTAAGAATTGTAATGAATCAGGGGACTCAAGAGAATGTGTTTGAACCATCCTGATGTCATATATGTATTCTATGATTGCATTTTAAAAAGTCCTTTGGAGACAGACAAACTTTATTACTCTCATTTTATAGAGAGGACTGAGACACAGAAAGAAGAACCCATCATCATACTTGAAACCTGCAGTAGGGTTAAAAATTGACATAACCCTACTGTTCAAACCACACGACTATTGTTGCAGTACAAATTGCCAGACAATAACCATTTTCATAAAGTCCTAATTGATTATGCAGTACTGTGGGAAGTTGCTTTTAATGTGCTACAGATGTTTGGATACTTTACACACTAGATTTCAAATCTTTCATAAAATAGATGACCAGGTGTAGGGAACTTCATAAGAATATTTAATGTCTTAGCTATTACGAAGTTTTTTCCCATGCAGTTTCATATAGTGAAGTTAAAGATAACAATATATTTCATTTTCTTTCTCTTCTGCTGTGTCTTTATAAGTTATTTAATTGTGCAAACATATAAGCAGAAATATAATATATATGACTCTGAAAAAAAAGCTCTGTGGTATCATAGAATACTAATGTATTTGCAGCTTTTTTATTACTTAGCTGTGAGCTGTACCTAGGGAGGCACTCAGATTACTGATGCAGAAAGAAGCATTTTCTCAAGGTAGGTCTATTTTTTTATAGTCCAGAATTATGCCTACCATTTTCGCCAAGTGGTGAGCATTCATGCCACCTGCAATGATGTTTTGTCCTTTTAGAAAATGTGTTCAGAGCTCTGTTACAAATAACAAAACATTACTCCCATTTTGGGGTTTGTATGGTGGCCACAGCAGTGTCCAAAGCACAGAACAGGGGGTTATTCAGGTTGCTCTGCTGAGACCTCCTAAGTGCCCTTTTAGTTTCTTCATATGTACTTAAAATTCCCAGATAGGTCTCTGTACAGTATCAGTTTTCCCACTACACTATTTTGGGGCAGGCAATTTCTTGAATAGTTGTATGAGCTGAAACCGGGGAAGGCTGAGACAATCATCTCATCCTGTTGCTGTTGTGAAAAGTGACAGTGGGAGACATCAGAAGATTCATCAACCCATATGTGTCAGATCTGCTACAGTTTTATAATGGATTGGGCTTGGCAGAGAGCCTCTTCTGGGTTTGCACATGGAGAGGTGAAATATCACTTCTGATGTTTGGCAGAGAACAAGACCACTCATGGGTAAAGGAAAAGGAAGGAAATTTCCAAAACTGAAGGAGAGAAGACATATGTGTGTCATTTCTGTATTTTGCCCTGTTTAGATGCTTCACAGAAACATGGATGAAGCAGAAGGATTACCAAGAAAACCTTCCTCCTCCAGGCTAAGGACACGGGGAAGCATCTTCCTTGAAGTTTTCAGCTTAGCAGATATTCCACAGACTTTGCTACTGGAATGTCAGATGTAGGACCAGCAATTAGGTATCTAAAGTCATAAGCAGATCAAAGTGCGTTTAAGAAGAGAAAGCAAATATTTAAGTCTTTAAGAGCTTCGCTTAGTGAATAGATAAGTATTAGGGAATATATCTATAAATCCTCCATTTTTCCTAAGGAGCTTTCCTTGATGCCATGCATAAAATAAGTGCCTACTGTACAGTATTTTGCACTGTCTGCCAGCTGCCAATAAGCACAAGATGCTGAAGTAAATGAAACTTCAGTTGCAGACTGATGACAGTTCCTCTTTTCCAATGAGTAGTCTAATGGAAAGGTCTCTTCCATGAAGAGCAATTTAAATAATACCATTCTTGAATTTTAGCCACAGGTATTTAAGTACCCATATTTTGACATTGTGGGCTAAACCAGATGAAGACTGAACAGCAGTGTAGAACTCACACATGATTATAAGATAATCTTGTTTTTTGAAGGTTTGGAGAAAAATAGAAAGATCTAGTTAAATCTTAAAATGAAAAATTATTATTCCTTTCAAATAATCTAAACAGAAGGGGGCATGTCTAATTAGTAGAACAGGATGTAAACGTGACTAAATTGAAAAGTTGATTATTAACAAAATTATTGTGTGATTCTTCTACAAATAAAATAAGACAAAATGTATTTTGTGGTTTGAAGATATAGGTAATACTAATGCAGACAGCATATTTACTGATGTGAATCTTATTCAATAGTCAAGTGAGTTCAATCAATTTTCTCACATAAGCTGCATGTACGAATTTTAACTGGCAAATTAGGTAGATGTCATCTGCTGGCTCTTTTGGGAAATAAGAAATCCCACTACAAGATCATCAAATTAGTTTTCACCAATTGTATGAAATTATATTAAGCAATACCTGGCTATGTTTTATTTATTTGAAAGCCTGCATCAGGAATTGATAAGTCAAGTCCAACAAAACAATCCCAAGAGTAATTTTTATGAAAACGTCTGTTTCAAACCACTGAGCGAATGTGACAATTTTTAATGGCTTGGGCACGTGTACCACTCACACACAACCCCTGTAACAGAACAGGAGACTGAGACAGGTTTGCAGTCCAGCTGAGCCACAAGGAACAGAGTGATCTGGATGCATAAACAGGCATAACGTGCTCCTTCCTCGATGGGAAGCACCAGATTGTGCCATTTGAAATCATCTGATGAGGGAGATCCCCACATACCAGCAAAAAAATAACATAGGGATGAGAAAGTCTTACAGATCTTGCCAGTGAATTTTTGCACCACAAAGCACAAATTTGAAACCTCCTGAATACTTCACTAAAAGCAGGTCAAAACCTGGCATCTTCACAACCTCATGCTTGACTGTCTAAACTGAACAAAATCTTCCATGTCTCACATGCAAACCTTATATAATTTACAAAATTGCACTACTGTAGGATGCAGGGACACATTTGCTAAATCAAAGTGTATTTATTTAAAAAATTACATTAAAGGTAATTTCTGTGTAAAGATGGAGTGAAATTAGAGTTCTGAGAACTGTAGTTATCAGTTACGATTGAGAAGGAAACTCCACAAATAAAGACACCAAATCTGGACTAGATAATTTTCAGTGGTATGACAAAACCACTGAATAAAACTGAATAGGGTTGATTTGGTTTGTGGCCTTGCAACTAAAATTTATTTTATTTTCCCACTGTACATATATTAAATTTCCTCTTAAAATTAACTGTTAATTATTGATATTAATTTATTTTAATGCCTATGTCAACCTAATAGCTGGAGATCCAGGCTTGTATAAATTTGGTTTATTTAAAAGTACTGAATTTCAGGCTGCACTCAAAATGACTTTAGTTTCTCAATGCCGAGTTGTAATACTCATTAAAACCAAACAAAACCAAATCAACTAAATAACAAACAAACCACACGACCATATTGCTAATAAATTCTTGTGGATTTTCTAAAATAAATATCAGAATCATAAAACCTCCCTCTAGACCAGGTTGCTCATGTCTCCATCCAGCCTGACCTTGAACACTTCCAGGGATGGGGCAGATATGCTGTGTTATTCCTCCATGGAGTCACTGGGAAGAGGCAGGTGTTTCCAAAGGACAAGTCACAGCACAAATTACAGCTGATATAGATAGTGCAGACCCTCTACAAGGATCAGATCAGCCTGAAGATGCTGTTACAGAACAACATCCGTGGAAAATGGAAAACAGGAGGAGGAATCCGTTTCTCTCTCGTGCTCTTTTTTAAAACTCACTATGCACTGATGCAAGAACACACATTCAGGCTATTGTTTTCAAGGGTTTGAAATAGCATCTATCTATCCCCTCAGCAGCAGTGCTGATAGATCATTTCAGCATCTGACACCACTTACAATCTTCTAAGCCTTATGCAGTGCCAAAGAATAGCTCTGCTTTCTGCAGCATCCATAAAAAGACATTATTCCTTAAGGTTTTGTAGGTGAGGAATTCAAGCATGAAATTGTGTTTCTAAGGGACCCTGAGAACAGGAAATTGTCCACAGGACTGGGCTCAAAGGGACAGAGATGAGGGGAAGGTGAGGGAAACAAAAGGCAGGAAGGTGAGAGAGAACCAACTGGTGTAGCAAGAGAAACACCCAGTGGACCCTGTGCATCTGCAGTTCACTTGTTCTACTTTTACTTTCTGCCATTCCCACACATAAAAATGATATTCACTGTGAACATAATGAATGCATATCAAGAGCTAAGTATAAGTAAACATATAAGGTTTTTTCCCTAAAGATACAGCAAAAATTACACAAAGAGTGCCATAACGGGGCAAACAAGAGCTATAAGAGAAAAATCTGAAATACAATTGATCCAAAAAAAATTTTGCTATTTTTTTGCAAAAATATTGGGTGTGCAGCACATAACCAGAGTTCATCAAATAGCTTCAATGTTTTTCTCTGAGAATGTTCTAAAGGGGGAGAACTAATAAACCAGCTTTAAAAGAGTATATTTCTGGGACAACAGATAATAAGTAGCAGCAAATACAATCTTCCTCTTACAAAATTCTATCACTTAAGCCTAAATTCTTCAAGGAGATGTGACTGCTGAAGCTACGACAGTTTGTTTTAAAATATCTGCTCTGTGTGTGTAGTTATTAATTCTTACACAGGAAATGAAATTTGTGTGCTGAATCATTTGTTCAATAATCTGTGATATACAATCTATCCACATATGGTTAAATAAATCACAAAACTTCCACTAACTTCAATGAAAATATATATACATATATGCATAAAGCACCATGTATAGATAGACAGAGTATTGCTAAATAGAGGCTTGGTTCAGAGATAGATTTGATATTTTAGTCTTATCTTCCTGCCTAAGGCCTAGGAAGATAAATTTGATGCCATCTTCAGCTGGATTTAGAAAGACTCAAGGAATTGTTCTGGCATAACCCTTAAAGCTTAACTATGTGTAATAACTTCATATTCTTCACTTTGGCAAAAGTTACTTCTGCTTGCATGGATTTAGTGACACAGCAAAATGTCAATGAGTCTTCTGCTTGTATAAAGATCCAACATTTTAGAGAGAAAATTTGGCTGTGCTGGAGTCAGAAGGAATTTTGCAGTATTTAAGCTTTATTCCTTGCATTTGCAAATTAAGACTGAAGGCAAATGGCTGTGGCTGCTGACTAAGCCCTGGCCTGAGGCTAGGGAGAAAGAAAAGGCCCTGATAGCATTGGCAACTACTTCATAACATTATTGATTAGGCAGAGAAAGGACTGGATCCATTGGTAACAAGATTCACCTTCGTAGGAAACAGGTTTAAATCCATTTAAGTTCACTTTGATTTTTTTAATTATTTTAAATTATATATACTAAATAAGTTTTGGGTTCAATGGTACAATCTCAAAAAAATTCTGATTATGTTCGACTCCAGGGGTTTGAAAAGCTACATCACATTTCTCAAACAATTTCAGTAGGGTAAAAATAAAGCACATTCCAGAAAGGCCAAAACATTTTGGTTTGACATACTCAAAGCAAACTTACTCAGTTTTGCACATTTAAATGATATTCCTTTCCACTACACCCACAATCAGCACAACACGCTTCAAAAGAGCCTTCCTCACAACCAGATTTTTGGAGGGGGTCAGTTGGAACCAAACTGAAACATCTTGGGTTTTTTGCACAGCTCCAGGTATGAGTTGCATATTCAGCTGGCACTGAGCAGCAGGTTCAGCAGGAGAAAAAAATTGGAGAAAGAAATAATGACCTTTCTCATTGTGGTCCTTCCAGATCATTCCTGAAGTACACAGTAACTTTTACTGCCATCATCTGCACAGTACTTGCCTGCTTTGTCATTAAATGGGAGAATCAATCATCACTGGTCCTGAATTCACTGGAAAAATATTGGTTAGTGAAACTGTGCCAGCTCAGGAAAAAATGGCCCATTGACTTCCCCCTCTCAGTGACGAAGGAAAATGTTCTTTTAGTAACAGGCAGAATTGACGGCCTTTTCTTGTTGATTATAAAGGTCAAAAGTGTGAAGGAAAAACACAACAACTGCACAGAGAAAAACTATCTTGGCTAAAGAGCCCATGAACTATCACTGGCTTTGCTCTGGTTTGCATTGACATTCTCGGTGAGGTTCACTGACCACCTCTCTGGCCTTATTTACCCAATAACTATAGTGATACATTAATGATGCTGACTCACCTCTTGCTACAAACACAATTGTAAATTTGAGAGCCTTAAGCTGGTGCTTTGGATCAATGAAACATCCACAGCTCCTTTCCATCCATAAGGACAGAGGTGCAGCAGCAGGAAGCACAGTCTGAAGGACCACTGTGTGCATGTATCTTCCCAGATCCTTTCTCAGCAATTTTGAGGGCTGCTTGCACCAGATGAGGCACAAGTTATCATCCCCTCCTTTTACAAGGGGTACTGACAAAATTCTGAGGACAGATCACAGGTTTTCCCTACCATGCTGCAGTAGGGAGGATGCTGAGCACACACTGAGGACCAGACTTCCTAAGGATCCTCAAAACTACAGAATTCCCATCATGTTTCCCACTACCTCAACCATCACAATACTTCCAGTCCAGATTCTGTAATTGGCTCTTAATCCTTACAGTTTATGTCCTTCTCCTGCCTGGATTTGCCACCTGCACCTCCACACTTGCACTTCAGTCCTGGTGAGCCTCCTCTCCCAGTCCAACAAGATGGGACTTGCTGTGGTGTATATAGGATCATAAAATGGTTTGGGTTGGAAGGGACATTAAAGATCATCTCATTCCAACTTCCTGGCATGGGCAGGGACACCTTCCACTAGCCCAAGTTTCTCCAAGCCCCATCCAACCTGGCCTTGAACACTTCCAGGGATGGGGCAGCCACAGCTTCTCTGGGCAACCTGTGCCAGGGCCTCACCACCCTCACAGGGAAGAATTTCTCCCTATTATCCAAGCTAAATCTATCCTCCTTCAGCCTAAAGCATTTCTTCTTTTTCCTCTCAAGTACATGTGAATTGTACATTGTTCTCCTAATATTTTGAGACCATTTAACTGGGCCTCCTTATTCCATACTGGAGAAGGCAGTATATCCTCACAGAGAATCAGTACATGCATTTTGGTGGAACACATAAGAGTGTATATTTCTAAAAATGTGTTGGGGAGCTTTTATCAGTTGTTTTTCTTCTTATACAACTGCTTGATCTCCTTTTCGTGCTAACCTTGTGTAAAAAGCACGGTTGCAACATGTACCATCCCAGCCAGGCTTCCTGGGAGCACAGAAACAAATCTTCTCAAGGAAATTGGTTTATGTGCAACTCCAAGCACGTGCTAATTTGAGCTGATTTATTGGTGCCAGCATCCCACCCATGTGTGGCAGCAGCTGCCCCACTTTAAAGGATTCACAATCTGCCAATGGGGGTAAACACATCCTGACATCCCTTTCCTCTTCCCTGCTCCAGGCATTATCTTCTGTGCCAATCCCTGGGCTTCCCGATCTCAGGGAGCACAACTGTGTCTAGCCTGGGGTAGGGTCTCCAGGGGGAGCAGGGAAAGCCTGTTTCTCTCATCTCCCACCCTCACCCACACAGGATCAGGCACAATCAAGCCTGTTGTGTTTGAACAACTCTTCTATTCATTTTTCTCCCCTTCGGAGTTCACAGCTTGAGTAAGAGCTCATCTTTTATCTGGATGAAAAGAATTCCAGCTGAATTTAGCAGCTTTTCTTACATCCAGCTTGCACTAGGGGGTCTGATCCAAAACCTATGGCAGCTTTTCCAGGATTTTCAAAGTGATTTGGATTGTGCTTTTAGCAACAGGATTCTCTTCCGATGAACCTAATTATCCCACAGAGGCTGGTGAGGTGCATGCAGCCAAATTGTCCCAGGCTGTCACTGCCACCCACAAGTTAAGCTAGTGTGGCCCTGTGGGTACATCTAAGAGAATGACAACTGTGATGCAACATTTTTCCAAGTGCTGTGATATCTGCAACAACCAGAAGGGTTATTTAATTTACCCCTGGTAAAAAAAAAACAGTCACTGATTCAGCGTGTTCTGATTCAGTGATTTCTTTCGACAACCTCTTGATTCCACGAGGCTGCAGAAACCAAGGATTCATTAAGCATGTGCCATTCAGCCTTATTCTAAAACCTACCAGTATTTATGAGTACTATCCTGGGGTTAAAGTGTCCCTGAAAGTTACTCCACGTGGAACTCCACACTTTCTTGACTGAAAGGCAATTTTTAAGAGACACTTGCACATTCAAAAATTCCTTGGTTTACACCAACATACTTTAGGAAGATCAGATGGCTGCTGATTCCCTGGGCATAGGTAGTAAAAGAAAGCAAAACATATTAAATTTCCTATACATGCACAGGATGGCTTCCAGTCTTAACATCTGGATGCTTCAGCCCACATCATGGAATCAGTCATAGAATCATGAAATTATGGAATGGTTTGGTCTGGAAGGGACCTTAAACTCATGTAGTTTCAGCCTCCTGCCATGGGCAGGGACATCTTCCACTAGACCACGTTGCTCCAAGCCCCATCCAACCTGGCCTGAAAATCAATCCTGTCCTATCTTACTTCACAGAGCTCTCCATCAATTTATACTTCCCATTCCATAGGACCAGTATCATAAGATTCCTGGAATTCTTTATTTCCTTGCCTTTGAGGGTCATGAAGCTCATTGTGTTATTTTTATCAGATTTATGAAAGTGTCTGTACATTGTACAGAGCTAAAGAGATTTTTCAGAAGTATTTGCATCTCCCTGTATGACTTGACAGAAGGACTAATCTTAAAGTATTGACAAACATGGGCATCTATCTGCTTTTTGTCATCTTGATACATCCCTATTTCCATCTTTGGGCACCCAAACATGTTGACAGTTCAGGCCCTTTGCTGTTGCAAATAGAAAACAACATAATAGGCAATACCACTGCATGTTGTAACTGTAAAGATGCTACACACAGACCTAAATTCCATTCACCCTGATGTTCAGGTCAGCCAGATCAACCAGAGCATAAATTGCATGGCATAAAAAGTGCTGTCCTGCTTATCCTGGGATGTAGAAATTACAATTTATATTGCTTTCTGGCCCCAAGAAAGATTAAAACAAACAAAAAAAACCACACACACACGCAAAAACGCAAAAACAAAAGCCAAAAAAAAACCCAAACAACAAAAACACAAATACAAATTATTTTTAAAGCAGAAGAAAACATAATCGATTTATAATTATATAATATGTCATGCAAAATGCAAGCAATGTTGACGACAAACTGCTTTGGCACAAATCATTCAAGAGCCATGACCCTAAGAATCAGACCCAGGGATTTTCTTGCAAGCAAGAAAACGCTCAGATTTGTCGTGGTCATTTTCCAAACAAACAGCTGCGAAATTACTACTTCCCCAAATAGATACCACTTGTATCTATGTCGGAAGTAGAAGGGTTTTTGGTGGTTGTGTGTTTGTTTGGTTGTTTTGGTTTTTTTTAAGCGTGGGTAATATAAAAATCACTTTTTGAAAAAAACTACCACGTCAAACATTGGTTCCATCTTACCAATATGGAGCTACTCCAACCTGAGCGAGCATGTAAGAATTAAGCCATGCCAAGCAGTAGCTGGCACAGTTTCCTATCCTACAGAGAAAGGATTGAGCAAGTACCAAGTTTTTGAACTCCTGAAGTTTCCAAATTGGTTGCAGCTCTGCTTGCTGGGCAGAAAATCTCTGCCTAAAAACCATTTCCATTAACAGCTCCCAGTTTGACTAGTAGTATTTAAGGGCCTTTTCTACTTTTACAACCCAGTAGGCAATTCTACCTCGAAGAATATGTATTGTATTATCAAATTGGGATGAAAATTATACAAAACCACCAGATCTATTGCACATTCCCAATACTCTGTGATCTTACACTAGTAAAGACTAGAGACAACTCTGTGTGACAGGTTGGTAAATAATAGCTCTGAGAACTGAAACTCTTCAGTCTTAGGAAAGCTCAAGTCTGATCTTAAAAAGGAAAACGCTCACATTGCATCTATATTCAGAGAGGGAGACTGAAGTTTCCCTATACACCAAATACACCAAGTTTTGCACTAAAATGTTGAGCTCTCCAGAGAGAAATCAGAATACTCGTGGAAGAGAGGGAAGAGTTAATTGCAGCTCAGTAAGTCTTATAATCCACAGCAAGAGGAGAGAAGGACCACACATCACCCAACACCAGCTCCTGATCTCAGAATGGCTCCATTTCAGTCAGAACTGCTGGTGACACAAATTAATCAGGAGATGAACAAGCTGGCAGATGTAAATGGGTTGGCTTGTTTGTCAGCATGAATGGCTTGTGACATTAACAGGTCTCATCCCTGCGAAAGGCAGGAACTTTATTATTATTAGTTACAGAAAGTGCAGGAGATCCTTTTCATGTTCATATAATACCCCATTAATTCAAAATGAAGGATTCAGTTGACACATATTCCAGCTATTGATGTGCTGTTGAACATTATCTTTTGCTGTTGTTCATTTCTTCTTTTGTTGTGCAAAGAATAAATCCTGTATATCTGCCTAACCCTGCTCATCTTTCTAGTCTTCTTTTTCTGGTTTTTTTTTTTTTTTTATTCTATCACATATATTTATAGTGATTAGTGAAAAAAAAAAAATCTTACATTCCCCCCCTCAAAGCTTTCATTTGCTCTCACATCACTCTGTTTCCTTTCTTGCATTAACATCAAACGGTTCGTCTGTGAAGACAGTCGCTCATCAAAATCACTTGGAGTAATTTCAATTTCACACTGATCACACAGATCTGAAACCTCTCCAAGCAGAGATTTTCATCACAAGCAAAAATTTAGTCTCCTGTTGGGGTTGTTGATATTTCAGCTCTGTCTCTTGTTAGCTCTTGGAATAGATGCGTCATGGGAGCTTACCTACAAAATTGAATTGATTGCAAAAATGATTCAGGATTAAACGAAATTATTGCAATTCTTTCCTTTTCCAAGTAGCATTTGTACTGCGTTTTTTTTCTTTATGCCTTTTTTATTTTTTTTTCCCCCCTCTGTTAGTTTTTATTTTGAAAACTGGCCATTTTGGACAGTGTAAAATCAGTTTCTGATTTTGTCCTACCTTTTTACTGCTTCTTTTGCCCCTTATGTTGTTTTTCTGTTAATTCTCTTCCAGTTGCACCTGGAGTCTTCAATCAAGACAGAGAATCAGTGATGACAGGTACTGCACAGATTGGGAAGACTGTCCCCACAGCTTTCCAATGCAAAAACAAAGGCACAGAAAATGGACCAGAAAGACGAAATGCATTTCTTATGATCTATAAATGTGTCTCAGCTCTTCTGAATTTTGTGGTCATGCTCTGTTCAAGTTTTTGACTGTACTATTGACCACACACAGATTTGAAAAGGGCTTCTGTAGGCTGTGAGATCATTGACAGTGATGAAACCTGTTTTTTGTATGTTTGGAGCTATTATAGGAATACAAATCATTAGGTATACCTAGAGCAAAATAAGGTGACTAAATTTTATCATAAGAAAATATTTACTCCTTTCAGCTAACTCCATTGCAAAGTCATTCTTCACAGATTAATTCTTCAAGCATGGAAGAGTATTAAACACTTCAGATGTTTTGTACATATATTCAGTGTTTCTTTAGATTTTGCTAGAGTATTTTTGGTGAACCTAAAACATTTTGGACACATGTTCAAAAAACAGACAAGTTAGATACTATGATAACATATGATCTGAAGAAGAAAGTGATGATTTAAGTCACCAGAAAGATGGATTTCTCGAGCAAACTCAACAATATTATTTTTTTAAAAAAGAGGATCCTGGATAACATGTATGAGTATTAATGTCTCTTCAAAATTCATCAATAATGATTAAAGGTAAACAGCATATCAATTTACTCTACTTTTTATGACTTTAAATCTGGCACAGGTGAAATTCAAAAGCTTGAACATTTATTCATTCTTACTCAATTTAATGAAGTATTCCCTTCCCTTTTGTATAACTCCATACTTAAAGGGAAATCTTCAGCCTCTGCTATATTCCAAAGAGCTGGTTCTGGTGAGTCCCTGTTTTTTTTGTGGTGTTTGTTTTGCTTTTTTTTTGAGGGGGGGGGGGAATTGTAAGGGTCTTCTCTGGACACAGATTTGCCCCAAAATAAAATTTCATTATGTACAAAACAATGTTTGCATTATGTTCAGCTCTCATTTGGAATTTTGATAGCACTGCCTGGAAACAGAAAATACACTGCAGTGTCCAGATGGTGAACAATCCAGCAAGCCTCGTACTCTTGAATAAAGAATGTTCCTATGGGTTAGCACACTTTCATTACATGGCTTTTGCAGGTGATGAATGACTGCTTATATATCTTCAGGCATGAATCCAATATTTCCTCATCAAACTTCTGGAAGACTTTGGGTGTTTGGAGAATAAATTAGGAAGATTATTCCTGATTTAGTTTCTAATCTTGTAAATTTGAAATTATCTCATGGATCAATACAAAATATATTCAAACATATGGACTGTGGGTGACAATCAGAAATTGCAGATGGGGGAATTCCAAGTAGAAGTCAGAGAAAACATTTACACCACGAGGATATGCAAACATTAAAACAAGGTGCACACAGAAGCTGTGGAGTCTCCATCCCTGAAGAAATACCAAGCCCAGGCCCTGACAAATGGGTCTAGGCTATAAGTTAGGTGCAAATTTGATGGCCTAAGCAGAACCTCAACTTTGATGGTTCTAAGAAGAAGGTAGGTCTCAATGACCTCCAGAGATCCCTTTCAAGCTCTGTGACTCGGAGTCTTTGATGTTGAGTTTATCCCACAGGTCTTACTCTTACCCAGAAAGGAAAATTATCACCATATTCTCTTTAGCTCAGAACTTAGTGCACTCAGCCAGGGTGCAGAATAAATGCCTGATTTACTCTTTCCCTGAGAGGATTCAAAACCTGATCTTTCTCCAGGAAAATAGACTACACCAGATTATAATTATTCCAGGGTGGGAAGGAGGTCCTTGACCTCTTCCTTTTGTGCCTGTTTCATTTCATACAGTGCAATTAAAGATTAGGCTAGAGAGACAGAGTTTAAATCTCTAGCCTAGTTGGTTGATGACTTCACCTGGGAAAATTCTGAGTTGTGTTTTCTACTCCAAGGAATTTTACTGTATTATAAACAGTTACTGTTTTACTGAGAATATATTGCTAGTCTTTGGTGTTTAGGTACTGACAGGAAGAGGCCACTAAGTTATAAACAGCAGTGCTACTACAGAATTTATCCCTTACTTACACCCCCTGCCTTATCAGATGAATCCCTGTTCTCTGTTCAAAAATACTTTAACCTTACATTTAGGTCATAGAGGTATGAAGATAAAGGACAAAAGGAAGGTGAATCCTTTTCCTCCACAATGCCTTGAGCACTGAGCTCTGTGCAAGGGCTTCACTTTGTCTCATCTCATCCAGGGAAGGCAAAGGGTGGCTACTGGGACTTCATCAGACCTCAAGATATGAAATGAACTCATTGCAGGATGAACTCATCATGAAGAAAAAGGAATTCCTCCTCATTTTTGACTTCTGGTAGGATTGGGTACCTTATTGTTTGTTTGTAGGCAGTAGGGTATGGATTGAGTCTTGGGAGTTGGACCTTGCTTAAGGCTACCCAAGAAATCTTCAGGAAACTTGATTCCCACTTTTTATAGACCCATATCAATACCACCACCAGTGAACTATCTGCCTACCACCTTCCTTCTAAAGAATGTGGGGTATGGAGGAAAGAATAAAAGAACAATGAAGGATGTATATATAGGGTTAAATCTTCAGACAATTCCTCACTTTTCTACTGCATTTTTCTGTGAAATATGGCTAATTTCCACCCCAGACATACTATAAAGCAGAATCTTACACTTCCTGATATCCCTTATTTAGAATATCTGTCACATAATATTCAGTTACAGCATAATTTGTTAATGTATGCTCTTCCTCTCCTTCATATTACCTGAATAATTTTCCAGCAACAATATCCTTAAACAACCAACCAGTTTTCAAATGGCATCTCAGTGTTATCTGACTTCCCATTGAGAGGCTGTCAAAGTCCTACATAATTAGGTGAACAGGAATAATTTTATGTATTTGTCGCATATAAAATGAAATATTTATCTTCCTAATCTTTGAAGATTAAAAAAGAATAGATACAATCAGAAAGAGGAAAGCTATATCAATATCAACTTAGACTGCAGACTGAGACATATTTGTCCTATAAAAACCACCAGAAAACACAGTAGGAACCATGCGTTGTTTCCACGGGTTGAAGTAAGCAGCTCTTCAAATGCTGGCACAGAGCTCTCTTCTTTTTAATTTTCACACTCCTCTCATCTTTTAGAAAACATTGCACTAGGAAATGCTGGACTTACTCAAAAAAATATTGCAGTGGTGCTAATCCTGGCCTCCTTAGCTGCGGAAAGGCTTGAAAAAGCAAAACTCTTCTCACAAGATGGAACATGCTTTACTCATCTGTTTGCTCATCAGGCTTAATTTATCCTTCAGTGGAAGGGTTGATACAAAGTTCATTTTCATCTCAAAACAACCTTGACAGTCAGAAAAAATCACAATAAAGATTTTTTTTTTTTTTAAATTCTACTACTTCTAATTTAAGATAAAATAATTTGGTGTAGATGAGGGGAAGGCTGTTGATGTGGTCTAGCTGGACTTCAGCAAAGCCTTTGACACTGTCTCCCACAGCATACTCCTGAAAAAACTGGCAGCTCGTGGCTGCGACAGGGGCACTCTCTGCTGGGTTAAGAACTGGCTGGAGAGTCGGGCTCAGAGACTGGTGGTGAACGGTGGGATTCAGTCATCAATTGGGATTCAGTCACCAGTGGTGTCCCCCAGGGATCTGTGTTGATTAATATCTTTATTGATGATTTATATGAGAGGATTGAGTCCACCACCAGAAAATTTGCAGATGACACCAAGTTGGGGGGGAGTCTTGTTCTGCTGGAAGGCAGGAGGGCTCTGCAGAGGGACCTGGATAGGTTGGAGAGTTGGGCTGATTCCAATGGGATGAGGTTCAACCAGGTCAAGTGCCGGGTCCTGCACTTTGACCACAACAACACCCTCCAGTACTACAGGCTGGGGACAGAGAGGGACCTGGGAGTTTGGATTGACAGGAAGCTGAACAGGAGCCAGAGTGTGCCCGGGTGGCCAAGAAGGCCAGTGGATCCTGGTCTGGATCAGGAACAGTGTGGTCAGCAGGACCAGGGAAGTGATTCTTCCCCTGGACTCAGCACTGGTGAGACCACACCTCGAGTGCTGTGTCCAGTTCTGGGCCCTCAGTTCAGGAAGGACACTGAGGTCCTGGAGCAGGTCCAGAGGAGAGCAACGAGGTTGGTGAAGGGACTGGAGCACAAGTTCTATGAGAAGAGGCTGAGGGAGCTGGGGCTGTTCAGCCTGGAGAAGAGGCTCAGGGGAGACCTCATCACTCTCTACAACTCCCTGACAGGAGGTTGTCACAGTCTCTTCTCCCAGGCAGTCAGCAGTAGGATAAGAGGGCACGATCTTAAGCTGCGCCAGGGGAAGTTTAAGCTGAATATTAGGAAGAAGTTTCTTATGGAGAGAGTAATCAGGTATTGGAATGGGCTGCCCAGGGAAGTGGTAGATTCTCCATCCCTGGAGGTTTTTAAGATGAGACTGGATGTGGCATCAGTGTCATGGTCTGGTAACCATGGCAAGGTTGGATCAAGGGTTGGACTTGATGATCTCGGAGGTCTTTTCCAACCCCATTGATTCTATGATTCTATGATGTTTTTATCATCACATTTTGTCTCCTTATTTTTATTAAATTACCTGCTGTTGCACTTTTATTTTCTCTCCTACTGCATGTAGACTAGGATTCACATCTCCTAACTTTATTCACATCTCCTAACTTCACACCTGAGCAAGTCACCTTAGGGTCCTTTTTATTTCTTTTTTGTCAGAAAGTGTTATATGAGTATGATCTGCTTGCCCAAAGGTAGATGTCTGCTTTAGGATGCAACTTACAGCGCCCTACAGTCACTTGCTTGTTATGTTTTACTAGAAGAGGAATCTTCTGTGACTCACTGTAATAATTTAAATATCTGCACTGTAGAGTCTGACTGGTCAGGCAAATCTCACCCCTGACATCAGATTCATACAATGCATTTTTAGGCAGTCAAACACTCAGCATTTAATCTTCTCTTTCAGGCTTCCTCGGGGGACATCAAGATGTAATATTTAGGAACAAATCAACCACCTCTATAGTGTGCAGTCTGTGCAATGCCTGTTGCACATGAATCCTGATATTTACAATCACTTTGCATTAAATGCCCAGGTAATACAAAAAATTTGGAGAATATCTGAATCTATCAGTACCTTCCTTTTCCAAAAATACCATGGGGTTTATTTTTGAGGAGGACGAAATCTCTGCGGAATCAATCCCCGTGGTTCCAACACTTCTTCACCTTCCCAAGGAACGTGAGACAATAGCAGCTACTGCATTCCCACAGTGCACAAGAATAGCCAAAACTTTTCACAAGAGGACAAATCAATACCATATTCACAGTGCTGTCATAAGCATAGTGAGGGTATTCTTGTTAGAGCCTCTTATTTTTCCCAATGTTATTTGTTACTCCTTATTTTAATGCAGCTTCATTGCAGGACGTAGTTCCCTCAAATTTCTAACCATAGACATATTTTCACCTATTTCCACTTCTTTCCACAAAAACAGCCCCTCATGTGGCAACTAGAGACAGGGTTTAGTGGCGGACTTGTAGGTGCTAGATTCATGCGTGGCCTTGATTACCTTAGAGAGCTTTTCCAACCTAAATGATTTTAGGATTCAATGTGACTCATGTTTAAAACCCTTTCTGCAAGAATGTGGGGGTTTCCTTTAATATTTTTTTCACCCTCTGTACTCCTGCCTCCAACAAAAAGCTGAGCAGTTCATTGCCCTCAAGGCTGAATCCTGTTCCATTGGCTATTGACAAGTGCAAGATTTTCATTATTATGTAGGAGAACAGAAAAGATCTTTCTGTGGTCAAAAGTATGAGCTACGAATTGCAAGACAATGCAAAGAGCGACTGTTTAATGGAAACTTAAAATTGTAATAGCAGGTCATAAAACTTCTTTCAGAATAATCATAATTTTGCTGTCACACAAAATTGCACAAACAATTATGACACCATCAAGGCAACTCGTTGTCAGAGTGGGATTGGAAATTTAGCGGTTTTTACTTTTCTGTTCATGTCACTCATTGATTTTTTTCCTTTTATCAGCTTCCCTCTAGTGACCTATTTATTAGATAAACAAGATTCCTACCCACTAACTATTTTTTTCTTTTAATTGCCTATGATTATTAGACAACCACTCAATTTCAGTCACCATTTGAGCACTCTCTCAGCTAAAGACTTTGATTAACTAACTCACTTTTATATTACAGTAATTTTACATGTGTCAGAAACATCAATAAAACAAAACCAGGCAGCAATACACTTCTGTCTCTTTTGTCACATGGTGTATCCATGCACTGTAAAAAGGTATTCTTCCCTGTAGGGACTGGAAACTGCTAAGTTACTGAGATTTAAAGAGGAGGTTCTGTGGTCTGGGAGCGATGTGCTTTCAAATTAGTAATGTTGGAAAATGAGACCTCTGAAGATATGCAAGGGGTTTCTTAAGTGTTTACAGATTATCAGTCACCATTAGAAAAAGATTTAAATCCATCTAAAAGTATATAAATTCACCAGAGAATTCCATCAGAATCCCATTTAAAAGATCCATTCTTTCTTTGAGCCAGCAAAGCTATTACTAAACTTCCAAGCCCAAACTAAAGTCCTGTCTCAGGTGATTTAAACATCTTTATAAGCACCATTCCTAGAAATTAAATATCTAATAGTTTGGATGGTCAAACGACTTGCAAAAGTCAGAGGCAGAGTTGTGAGATGTAGAAGATCTATTGGAAGAGTATGAAAGGCTAAGGAGGGTTAAGAGGGTTTGGGGCTATTGGAATAAAGGGGCACATTGCTGGGAGGGAGAGGTTTGACCATTGTGTCCTGCTTTGCACATTACCTGCCCACATGTGTTGCTGCAACAGTGTTGGATCAGGGATTTTATACTGTTTATCCTCATGAAAACACCAACTGCATCTCAGAGAGGTCCTTCATGCCCTCTGCAGTCCTTGACATGGGTGATCAGTTATGTCTATCGTGGATGTGGAAGCCTTGGTGAAGTCATCGTAAGTTCTCCTCAGGTACCAAACACATCCAGATCCTTGCCATAAACACCACTAATTTAAACTGGCACAACCCAGGAAATATAACAACAACTATTATTGTTGCTGTTGCTGTTGTTGTTATTCTACATGGGGAGGATTTCACCTGTGAGCTCACTGATGTCTCCCAGTCGTCCTCCTTCAGTGTCTCTGGGCTGTGACATTTTACTCCCATGACCACAAATAAATTAAGAACCAGCACTGCACACAGGAAATTAAAAGCAACTCTACTGAGAAGGGATTCCTCTGTGAAATTGTCCTACCAACATACAACTGCAACCTGAACACTGATAGCACTGGTAGACAGCAATACCGTGGCCTGGGTAGATAAACTGAGATTAAATGGAATCCACTGAGTTGAAGCTAATGGGAGCTGGAATCCCTATTTAACTGGCAGAGGCCTTCAGCAGTTGGAAGATTCAACTGCAGAACTGATATCGATTCCTTAAAATGAGTACCAGTAATAAAAAATAAAATATATAAAAAAAAAAAGTGTACAAGCAATGAGACAGGATAGGAAGCGGGGGTGGAGCAGATGGGGGATATGGTGGAAAGAGACCATCTTGAGCAAGAACAAGCAGTTCTGGGGAAGGGGAATGCTAAATTATACATCTCCAGCTAGTCTGTGATGTCTGATAGATGTTTCCTGGGAGTTATGTAACACAGTAATTGCTGTTATTTTTTTTGTGCCACGCTGATTTTTATTAAACCATTCAGCAAATGCTAATTTCAGTCGTTTTTCCAATTAGTCATAACACTTCATGGGTATCTCTGCTACTGAGCAGACTCTTCCACCTTTGCTCCTCCTGAGCAATGTTTTTGCTCCCCCCAAATAATGCCTTGTGCTTCTCTGGTCAAAGTTGGTAGAATCTGCCCTTGAAATTTTGCCTTATACAAGTCATTTACTTGGTCTTAGGGTCAATGTGAAAAAAGATGGCTCTTCTAGGTGATACATTTCAAAAAAAATAGGAAAATTATCTGTCAATCTAAATGCTGATAGATGAAATAAACATTTTTGTTATAACCAGGACTTAAAAAACCACAATGTTTTCAGGGAAAGGGATATAAGAAATTAGTACTTTTCCACTTCAACTAATTTACATGTGACTGTTACCGATATGCAGATTTCTTCCTAAAAGCTGAAAAAGAAACCTTGGTGATTCTCACTACCAAAAAACCCAATCCCCAACCCTCTTTTTGTCAGATTGCTGAAAGCAAAACTTATTTTTTAAAAAAAGAACTGCTCAATAGAACATTTTCAAACAGTATTATTAAATCTAATAACAGCATACTATTCAAATTTTTTTTTGCAGGTAGATAGATATTGCACAAAAGAATGATGACTAAATTGGCACAAGGAGAATGTCTGAGCTTTTGTATATTTTAATAAGTCCTAGTTTATTTAATTGAGCAATGAATATTAATTTTTTTACTCTACCTTTATGATGCATGATACTGTAGAAATGGCATTTTATGATAATTCAATTTCTGTTGTCTATAAAGTTTGTAATGTAACTGACCTCAATTTCTCTGTCTGTAAAACAGAGGGAATGTTTATGCTTATTTTTTCTTTTTTTTTTTTTTAATAATGATCCACTGATGATTGTTATATAGGAATCACTGTTCTTAATCCTGAAGAATTTTCTGCACAGTTGCATTTTAAATAAAAAATATCATAATGATCTCTTGCAAGTATTCCAGGACAGGATTATTTTCACAAGCACGTTGAATAATGAGATGTCAGGGATTTGAAGTACATCCTCCTTCATAAAATCCCTTAATAGAAGCTCCAGTAGTTTATTATAGGACAAACTTTATGCCTCCATTACTGACTGACCCAGCCTTGTTCCTTGTGACATCACAAGGATGTGGAAATAGATGGTTCTTAAGGTCCCTTCCACCCAAAGTATTCTGTGATTCTGTGGCGATCCTGGAAGAATGACCTGACACAGAAACTTGTGTTTCTTAGGGACACAAAATCAAGTATGTCCTGCTCAGCTTTACACAGATATTAATACATAAACTATGTGTCTGCATTACTGATGCATTCCTTTGAGATTTCATGGAAGCCTGCACATCAAAATGGACAAAGATTTGGAGTTTGGTCATCGTCTCCTTCTAATATTCAAAAAGTTGCAAATGCCTTTTCTTAATTCAAATGCTTTGTTCAATTTTTTCTTCCTTTTTCCAGTTGAAAGAAGCAATTCTGAATAATTTTCAAAGTATTTTAATAAGAAAAAATAATTTATTTTCAAAGGGTAACAAAATGTTTTATACCAAGCTTTAATGATAAAATTCCATACAAAAAGTGGTACAATTTTACACTTATCTGATTTTTTGATGCTCAGGACAGGCAGAAAGCTAACTGTTTGTGTTTCACAACTCAGTCATGGAGCAGGAAGGACAACACTGAATCAGCTGCTTCTCAACACTCTCATCTTTTAGTTAATTGGCCCTTCCCTTACTTACTCTGCCCTAGTCAACTCTAACTCAAAAAAACCCCATTTATTAATTTCTTCCTTCTAGTGTGAAGATACTATAGAAAAAAAGTATGTAACAAACATTAATTTAATTACCCTTGCTGGGAGGCAACAATATCTCCATTCTACCAATGTGCAGCTGAAGCACAAATTGATTAAAATCAAGTGCATACACTAACATGTCCAGCCTGAAACACCTGGAATGGTATTTTTTCAGGGTACTTATCCCTGTACTCTGTTTTTTTTTTCAAGCACAGAATCAGTGACTTTGACTGCTACTGCAGGAGCTCAGACTCCTATCAGTCATTAGTTGGGATCTCAAGACGAGAGACATGGAAGGGAGGGATGCTCAGCTAAAGACCATTTGTGCAAAGTGCAGTTTAAGTGACTTTCTGGGCATCACACAAGTGGAAAGCAGAGGTTGAAATCTAATTAAGTCCCTAGAGTTGCATGGAGCTGCCTCTCCATGAGGCTGTGTCCCCTTCCTGCAGTCCTTTGGCTCGTTCAGTACAGCTGCTGACAGAAAGTGAGGGTGAAGTCTGACAGACAGCCTGCTCTAGATACAGCCATGATATATCCCAGAATTCCATCACACATGTGGAATAAGGCAGGATCTCATGCAAAAAAAAAAAAAAAAAAAAAATTGTCTGTGCTTAAGTAATTAAAGATTTTCTCACAGTTTAGACCAAACAGGGAACACATAGTCAGGTGCAGGCAGCACATAGTCAGACACCTTAACTGTGAGTGACAGGTTGGTAAATAATAGGCCTGAGAACTGAAGATCTTCAGTCTTAGGAAAGCTCAAGTCTGAGTTTTGCCTAATTCTGCCGTGTTAGAGATGTGCTGTTAGCAATGTTTTGTATGCTTGCATCACTGTGTTGTGATTTCCTCCTTGGCAGTCACTCATCATACTCCACTACCCTTGGAAATATTGCTGAGCTGACAGGCTTTGGTATCCTTCCATGATCCCATTTACTTTCTTTGAACAATATTTAATTTGAGAAGTTGTCACAGTGTGGACACCTATGAGCAAATCATCCTAAACTGCCTTCATCACCAACAGTGAGAAAACAGGCATTTCTGAGGGCTCAGTTTATCTCCCATATTTCATGATTATATGTTAGGATGTAATGAACTGGAGCTCAGCTGTCCCCAGCAGTGTCATCTGTGACTGCAAGATTTACACATCCCCATTAGTCCAGATGAATGTGTGTTATTTCCAATCTTTGAAAAAATAAATCTGAAAACACAGCAGTCCCGTGTGCCCTGCATCCACATCCTTGAAATGAGGAGTGTGTGGTATTTAAATAAACCAAGTAACTACAGACACATCAGCCTGAGGCTGGTTCTGAGGAAAATAATGGTTGACACAGGATATAGCAGATTAAGACCTAAAAGAAGATGCTATAATTCACATTTCTTTTTGAAAGTGATCCTATCAAGCTAATTTGATATGTTCTTTCATGAAATTGCACATTATTAAAGTGCACGGTGTCAGTTTTGTTTACCGAGATTGCTACAAGGCATTTTTTTTGACATCATACACCGTTCAGGTTAAAAAAAAAAATCAGAATAATCTCTAGCTCATAGGAATATTATTTAACATGTTGAAAAACAGCTAGTCAAGAGTCACCAAGTCAAGAGAAAACCCAGTCTCCAGGGAGATCAACACTTCTTGCTTACCCAGAGAAAAGTAATAAATTCTTTTTCTGCCCTCATTGAGTGTCCAGAGAAAGGTAACAACTGGGGAAGAGTCTGGAGCACCAGGAGCAGCTGGGGGAGCTGGGGGGGCTCAGCCTGGAGAAAAGGAAGCTCAGGGGGGACCTTCTTGCTCTCAGCAACTCCCTGACAGGAGGGAGGAGCCGGGTGGGGTTGGGCTCTGCTCCCAGGGGACAAGGGGCAGGAGTAGGACGAGAGGAAACCACCTCGGGTTGTGCCAGAGAAGGTTTAGGTTGGATATGGGGAAAAATTCTTCACAGAAAGTGTTGTCATTGGAACAGGCTGCCCAGGGCAGTGCTGCAGTCCCCATCCCTGGAGGGATGGAGTAGCTGTGTGGATGTGACACTTGGGGACATGGTTTAGTGGTGGGCTTGCCAGTGCTAACGGTTGGACTCAATGATTGTAGAGGCCTTTCCCGAGATTCTGTGATTCATATGGGACAGAATAAGTCCAGGTTGTTTTTTTTTCAGCTGGTTCATAAACACACAGCATAGAAAATGTCAGTCTTAAAGGATATACTTGAGCAAAATGACCAGTGTCCCAAAATTGGGTCTTTTAAACCTGTACTGGGTAAGTGTTCCAGCATGCAGAGCCTGGTGAATCCTGCCTATAACACTGCAAGTGAAGAATGCAGTAAATTAAACCATCATTTTGTTAAAATCCTACCATGTAATAAGTTAGAAGATCTTAAAAGATTGAATTCTGATGACAGTGTGACTATCCTGGCTTAAATCAGATGATGAGTCCTTTGTGGAAAATTCTCTGATTCTCTTCAAAAGAGACCTAGTTGGAACTATATTTTGTTAAATTTCTTTTCCACAGAAAAAAAAAGTTCCTTTTTTTTTCAAAGAAAGCTTTGTTTGATTTAAATTTTGACAGCAGGAAGATCAGTTGCTCACTAATCCTTCAATGCCTCAATATAGATTTTTCTTACTGTGAGTGGAAATAGATTTGGCATTTTGGGAAACTATAGTTATTGGATTTTTTTCCCCTAAATGAAATGCCTAGAAAATATTTATGAAATAATGAAATAAATATTTTTTCCCCTCAAAGTAAATACTGACAATTTCCTAGCCAAGTCTGCTTGAAAAGGATGCAATTCAAAGCAGGTAATATTTTTAAAATGTTTGTCTTTTCTTATATTTATTTTAAGGTGGAACTTACAGGATAGAGGGAGGATTTGCTTAAGGATACAATATCAAAAGAAAGAAGTTTGCTCTCAGTTATAGGAAGATATAGTAGGAAGACATGGAGCACAGAAATCCTTCCAGCCTTGCATATATTCTATAATATATCCAATATATAACTGGCTCTTAGGATGTTATTGCACAATTACTCTTCATTTCTATGGCAAAGATGTTCATGTGGTGCATCATTTGAATAATATCTTGCCCTCTTTCAGAAAAATTAATATCCAGGTTCTGGCCAGTTTGGGACCAGAGGTTCTTAGACAGAGACCAGAAATGCCCAAGGCTGTTTCGTGCTTGCAGTCAAATCATCCTTAACTGTGCTGGAAACACAGAGTGGCAAAAGGCACCTCAGTTTGCCCTGAAATGTTATAAAATGCAGAAACCTGACTTCATTTTCTCTACCTATCTGCATTTTCCTCCTACTTGGCATTTAACAGTGTTGATGTCAAGGTGCTCTGTGTTTCAGGAGTTATTCTCAAGTATTCCAACTTTAACACAGACACGTTGGTAACACAGTTCTCTGATTTCCTTCTTAGTTTCTTAGTTTTATTCTCAGAGGTAGCTCTGTGCCTTGTACTTGTGGCATGCTTGTGAGATTAGGTTTAAATGCCTGCAGCAAGGCCTTTTAGAATAAAATCAGAAATCTTGATGAAGTCACAGTGTAATAATAAAAAGATACATGCATGAGAACATCTGTAGTCAGTATTAAACCCCCAGCCGTCAAGTATTGATAAAATATGCTCCTGTGCATGCATAAGAATGTTTTTTAGGATTTTATTATTCACAGTTCTTTGTAAGACTTCATCAAATAAATACAGCTTCCTGCAGTTTGATACCTTAGAAGCTCACAAAAAGCTTTGGTTTGATTGATGTTTGGGTATTTTTTTGGCTTATCTGAACTCAGTGACTCAAATAAACTGCTGCTAAAACCAAAGCTGCCTAAACATGGGACCATATTAAAGGAATCATCAAATCATAGAATGATTTGATTTGGAAGGGACCTTAAAGACCACCCAGTTCCAAACCTCTGCCATGGGCAGGGACACCTTCCACCAGACCAGGTTGCTCCAACTGGTCTTGCACACTTCCAGAGATGGAGCATCCACAGCTTCTCTGATCTGGGAAACCTATGTCTCTCCACCCTAACAGCAAGACTTTCTACCTGATGTCTAATATAAATATACCCTATTTCAGCTTAAGACCATTCCCCCTTGCACTGTCACTCCAGGCCCTTGTCCAAAGTCCCTCTCCAGCTCTCCTGGAGCCAGTTTAGGCACAGAAAGGGGCCAAAAGGTCTCCCCAGAGCCTTCTTTTCTCCATTTTGCTCCTACTTACACAAAACTGTACAGATCAATCTGAGTCAAAGCTGCATTAGTCCAATTAAGTATCGGTTTTCTCTGGAGAATGAGCACAACAACAGGCCTAAGTAATTTCTCAAGTGTTTTTACACCTGGAGAATTCCAAAGGCATAAGGTTCATGGAGCTGGTGATCTCTTTAAAGAGCTTCATTGAATATCTTGCCAGTAAAAAAGGCAGAGCAAGCATTTTGAACATGCTCTGTGTGCCAGGGATCCCTGCCATGGTACAAAACAGTCCTTCAGCTGCTCCCACCCAACAGCTTCCCATCCCCTTATTCCAGTGCTTCGTTGGCTTCTTGAATAATGTGTATTAGTCACCAGGTTACTTAAACTTGTAGCACAGCCAAGTTCCAGTGGCCAAGTATTCCCAGAGCTGCCTGTGAAGGATGCTAAAGGAAAATCTGGGCTAGTATTATAAATTTTATACCCAAAAAAAAAAAAAAAAAAAAAAAAATCCATTAAAACTCCAATAGGATTCCAAAAAGGTAATTAGCTGCCATTGATTGATATTAAATTGGTTGAAGTAAAGAAAGAAACAAACATTCCTTGGTTTAAAATAAAGCAAAACAAACAAAAAAACCCACAAAACAGTGTAGAAAGGATGTCCTTGCTAGTGCAAATTTAAATCATGGCCAAATCACTACTGTCAGAGAAAACAGTATCAGCATACTGTAAGCTAAGCTAACTTATGAGTGAAGAGTCATTTTGGTAAAATGATTATAATCAATTTATGGTGAAGAGAGGGTATTTTGAATTTTCCTCTGTTTAATTTGTGTACATAAGTGATATAGAGACACTTTAATGCTACTGCACAGGACAAGGATCCACAGTTGTGAAGCATTTGTATTACAAAATGAGTCACGGTTTCTTAACAGAACCTCAGGCAAAGATAATTAGAATAAAGGATGTTTGTGACAATTTCAAATAAGATTATATTAATCTCCTGATAAAATTCTTCACAAGGGGCCGTGGCATTGGTGATATGACTCATTGCTTCAGGATAACCCATATTTTACCGGCGTCCAATCTGCCAATATATGGATTTTAATATAGAATTAATTGTGGATAGATTTTACAGACATATTTCTGAAGTTCCTATTCACTGAAATATATTTACGACTTCAGAAGTGAGGCTTTTGCAATTTCTTGACCACTTATTGTCAAATTTAAATTGGTTTCTGAAGCTTCCTCAGGGAGAGAGCTTGTGTGCTCAAGTGGCCTCATACAGGTACAGTGTCAGATCATGCAGGTTAATGAGACAGGGAGAAAGAAATGAGAATAAAAGCAGAGCAAACAGGTTAACAAACCTTCACTGAGTTTCCTGGTGTTACACACGGGCTGCTCCTGGTCCCCAGCCTGCTCAGCCAGCCCTAAAGCTCTGCAGTCACTGATTTATTCTGAACACAGAGCAGGCATCAGGAAAAACTTCAACACCACAGTCGACCACAAAAATCAACCCCAAACACCTCCATTAAGCATAGAAATTCTGAGTATTTTGAAGAGATCAGATAAACTCAGTTCTCACCCTTACTTTTCAAAGATGGTCTGGTTTTCTTTGCCACCTCCACCATCAGATCCCACGTCTGCCAGACTTCTGTTTATTTTTTAAGCAATCTGACATTTCAGGAAAGATTAGTTTGTACCTCCAAATGCAACCTAACCCAAATAATTATGCTAAATGTCCAAATACTGTCTTTCATGCCCTACTTTCAGCAAGCAACCCAACAGTTTAATGTTATCCAGCAGACATGCTTCTGTACCGTGGACTGCAAGCAAGTTTTGAGTCTTACAAAGGCACCAGCCTAAAAATGGAAGCAATCAAGTGACTGTAACAAACATACCAGCACTTCAGGGTCTATCTGTGCCTGTGAGAGATTTCAAGCCTAGAAAAAGAGATTTCCAGGCAAAGGAAGCTCTTGCTAAGAGGGCAAATGCTGAGTAGTTGCTTCTCACGGTAACAGCTGAGCCACGCAAGGCACAGTTCCAGTTCAGAGGACACGCACGTCCCTGTCACATAAAACATGGAAACTAATCTGTCTCATCGAAGTCAGCTCAGAGATGTTACACCTTGACAAGAGAGTAACCATGTGGGGAAAAAAAAACCAAATTCCAGCTCCCAAATAACCCAACAGAGGCAAAGTTAGGGAAACAGTCCAGTCTCAAATTTGAAGCAGCTGGGCAGAGAAGGGGGTCTCAAAAGTGTAAGAAGTTGCTGAAGAGAAATGGTAGACACCTTTCTTCCTACTTTGTGTTGCTGGCACACAGTGTGGAGACCCTTATGTATGTTCCTGGGGCATCCCAGCCAAGTTACTCTCAGCACCTGGTCAGCAAACTGGACAAGGTGGTTTAGCAAAGAGGGTCTTGGGTCACTGCTGAGTGCATCCCAACAGGGTAATACAGAGACAGCTCAAGGTAATCACCACAGTGTGTGTAATCCAGAGGGAACATTTTTCTTCTGACAAATAGTGCTTTTGGAGGTGGCCTGGGATGGCTCTGCTTTGGATAATCCTAATTCACACACCTGCACCACAGAGCAGAAGCTCACCCTTCCACACCTGGGGAAGAGACTCTCCAGCCAGTTTTGGGTCAGCAGACAAATCCTGGGAAAAGTGGTGGGGAGAAGTAGATGTTCCTTGGAGAAAAGGGAAATCAGGCTCCAGAACAGGGTCAGAAGAAAGGGGGCAGACAAGGGAGGGAGCACACAGTTCAGAGAAGGGCATCTCTGTGGTGCAGGTTGCAGATGTGCAGTCCAGGCACTGAAGCAGACGGGAAGGGAGTTTCTTTGAGGATGATTTACAGTGAGAAAACCAATTATTGAGGGAAACTAAACCTGAATTCAAGGAACCTGCTGCAACAGTGCAGTGGGCAAAGGTAGTTGTTTATATTGCTTTTTTTTATGACTACCCTGTTTACTCAAGACATTTTTGCATTTTACTTAAGAAATACTATGGCATATGTTCTAATGAATCTTGACTTTTACAGTTATTTTAATCTCCTTGTAAATGATTACTGTTAAGGAAAGTCATAACTTTTCTATGTTGAAACCCTGAATATCTTGGGCTTTTTTTCAGCCATTGCAAAATACTTGTTATCAGGGTTTTACTTGCATAGAATATGGCTGTGGTGCAGTTATACTACTTCTGGTTTCAGATGCAGTTCTGGCACAGCCAGTTTGGTTATCTCCAAGTCATGTTCTGTGGCACAAAATAGATACCATCTTGGAAAAAACCCAAACAACACAGAGAAATCAAGCCTGGACCTATATGAATAGTGTAAGATGAAGATCCAAGAGAATTTTGAAACCAATGAAATTTTTGTGCTGTAGATGCACTTGGTCCAAGCTTTCTCTTGCAGAAATGTGGGATAAAGGATAAAGCTGTTTGACAACATTTCCTCCATCCCAGGCTGCTGAAAAAGCTTTCTAATGCTACTGCAGTGGGGAATTGTAAGATGCCCACCCAATTAGGTTAATGTAAATAATGATGTCCCTCCTGAAAAGGGAGGAGGAAAAAAAAAAAGTCATGTGGCTATAATTGAGACACAGCTAGAGAGTTTTAAACCCAAAAAATCATCAGTAATCAAGTATTTCTTTTAGCAAGAACAGAGCCTTCAATAGCTTTAATGCAAACCTAAAATCCCATGGCTTCGGGAGGAGTGAGAAGAATCTGAAAGCAAAACATTAAAAGCAAGGTGTTCTATATGATTGAATTAGCAATGTAGAAAAGAATCCCTCAGTAAGAAACCCCAATCCTGTAAGGAAAAATAAAACTTCTCTGCAATCCAAAATACTTCATCAATAATAAATGCAATGTGCTTTTCAGTGAGCTCTGGTATCTCATTTTTTTCCTGTAGAAGTGCTGTGAATGCAGGTTGCCCACCACAGGTAGCACCAGGGATATATTCTGCTTCTCAGCGCTGTCTGACAGTCTCACTACGAGCCTCTGGAGCCCCACCATCACCTTTGAGCCCCCAAACCAAATGGTTTAGTGGGAATCTCTCCCTCACCAGTGTGACCACATCTTCTCAGAGAGGAACCACTTTACATTCAGCCAAACAGCTTCTACCAGGAGAGCCTCAGGGGAAGCAATTAAATTTAATGGGAGGCGTAACTCCTAAATAAATGCATCTCTTAGCCAAGGCATGGGGAAGCAAAGGTCAGCTTGCCCTCTGCAGCATGCAGGATACTCTGAGATTCCCACATCAACTCCAGCATTTCCATTTCTCTTTTCAAGTTTAATTTATCTCCTCATTTCCTAATGAGCTGCACTAAAGCAATAAGCCTTGATGAGAAGGGCATTATCAGGAGACAACTTAGTCTGCCCAGCACATGATGCTCCACAGGTCAATTATAAGGTCAATTAACAAACCATATTCTCAGTCAGACTTTTTCTGGGAGTAAAACCAGTCTTTGTAGTTGCCCTAGTAATTTTTTTCCCCCTTTTTTCCTAAGTCTGAAAAGCATTTGAGAAGGAGATTAAGAAAAATAAAAAACGGAAGAATTTAATTTTTCTTCACATTTCTTCACATCTCCATTAAATCAAGGCAGTGGTTTCTGAAATGGAGACAAATGTTAGTCTTTTACAGTTATATTTGAACCTAAAAGCAGCTTTCTGCTTTATCTTTCTGGGTCTGGGGGAAAAAACTTAAAAGTTCCTTGTGACTATTTTTGCACAACTAGATAATGTGGGGACACAGTCAGAGCAACTTGTCTCAATCTAATTTATTTATTCACCTAGATTCAGCCTGGCCAATACAATCCCTAAAGCAGCAATCTTTATCCATACAGTCAGTTTACCACCTAATTTCAGACTTAGACTTGAAAATTTCCTATAATCCATAACATTTGTATCTGGAAAATATAACATAGTTTCATTGTGAAAAATGGTGACCACAGAGTGGCCCTTTAAGGAGGTGAGTTACAGTTGTATATTTGGTTTATGGTATAATATTGGTAGATTTGATATCTGGAAGAATCCAGAGACAACTAAATATTGATCAGGGTGGTTTTTCGGTTTTATTTTGTTTTTTTCCTATTTTAATCTTTTTGAGTGGTTTCAATTGACTTGTACTTTACAGGAAAAAAAAACAAACAGATTTTTTTTTTAAAGATTGTTAGAAATCACACAAAATAAATAAAAGTTAGCTGAGGAAATTGATGGTGATAAAGTTGGATGCAGTAACAATTTATGTCTGAAAATCCAACCCACAACATTACAAAAAATATTTTTACTGATGAAATATGTTTAACAAATTAACATAGATTACTGGTTTACGTGTGAGTATCTGTGTGGGTGTAGACTTAGACTAACTCAGTTTTGTTTCTCTTACCATCAGCTTGGTTATGGGTGTTCAGTGAGAGTCTCCATTCTCATTTAGGGGACACAGCAGCCAAAGGTTTAAGTCTCTTCTAGTATGAGAGTTTATATAAAACCTTTGCAGACTTTTTTTTCTTTTTTTTCCCTTTTTTTTTCTTCTTTAATAGACAGAGTATATTTGCACAAACTAGGATGGGGAACACTGCATCAACCTGGGTAAGCACAATGCTCATCTGACTGTAATAGCACCATGAAAACACCTTAGGATGATAAAAAGGGGTGGAGAGAGACACTGAAGGTTGATTAAAACCTCGTCTTTCCTATATTCTTTTAGGCTCTATTAAAATTTAAATGATAAAAGCTCCATATACCTTGACATCTCTTTAAAATTTAACATCAAATAATCTGCATTCAAATAAATTCTTCTCTAAAGTTTATTTTAACTTATTTCTTCACTTATTTCCAAGGAATTAGGTATAGATCTTCAAGATTACTATACTGACCATGTCCTATTTTATTTCAGGATTTGTTTTTTAGGCTTCATTCCAGAGTGTCTTTTCAGAGACGCCACTGCAAAATGCTTTTTCTCCTCCTCCTCCCAAAGATACTAATTTGAAAATGTTCGAGGTACAAAGTGTAATGGCTTTCACACAAGTGCTGTCAGAGAGATATAGACTGTAAACCCCATTTTCAGGACTCCTTTAAAAGAAAAGAATTTTTTAATAAGGATTGATTTGTGCAAAAATCAAATACCAGCCCTAGAATTCTGACAGATGAAACGGTCATTCAGGTCCCATTCAGTCATGAGACTCTCCACTGATCATGCTGTTCCCAGCTTTTTCATGTTGAAGTGATTAAAGTTTACCCATAAGAAAGAAAGAATAGGTATAAATGGAGCAGTCAAAGCAGGGACGAAAATTATAAAGAAATAAAGAAAGAGAAAAGCAACCTGCAAAATCTTATCCAATACAGATTTTATGACTCCAGAAAAATAATTACGATTTATGAACTTATATCACTCCTTCCCCTTCCCATAGATATTTCTTTCATATTGTGCCCATGCAAAATATGAGCTGAGATGCAAATTGGGTTTTTTCCCACTTAATCATTTGATAAGTTACTGTTATAGGTAAAGGAAAAACAAAGATTATTTCTATGAGCAATAGAAGCACTTGAAGGTGCACACAGTGAGAAAAGCTAAAATCTCTTCCTGTGGAATGGTGACTAATGTTCAATGTACAATACAGTTGATGTGTAAGATACCTGCAGCACACCCTACCACCTCAGGCAGGGAATGTTTCCACTAATCCACACAAAAATAAACTTTTAAACTGCTCCCAGTGACAGGGATTTCCCACAGTGCGAGATCCACCTACTGTGATTTTTGAGATATCATTGCCAGTGAAGAGAGATCATAAATGTCCCCCCATGTCCCCAAACATGCACACTTGTGTGAGAACCCAAATCAGCTGAGATCAGGGCACCAGGGAAAGCTGGAGAAGCTTTCCTTCACAGGGCAAATAAATGACTCACTGAAATACCACAGAGATTTTTCTGAGCCCTTATCTGTGCACGCTGCAGATTTACAGCACTGTCTTAAGGAACAAATGAACCCGAGGTGCACGCAGGCTTCACACACCTCTGTGACAAAGTCTGGTGATCTGAATTTATTCCACAATTATGGACCAAATAATGGATCTTCCTTATGGTCTCAGTTGTAGACCAGGGCCTAATTAATAATGAAAATTGTACATGACACCAAGCAAGGTCTCTGCGAGCTCCTGCAGGTCCCAGACATGGGGCTGTGTAACACTGAGGGATGCTGGGCAGCAACACTGCTGGCAAGGTAATGAAAATAAGGAGCCTGTGGTTTTAACTGAGCCAGGCTGGACTTCCACACAGACAAAGAAAACTCAAACAGAAACCAACAAAAAAAAAAAACAAAACAAAACAAAACAAAACAAAACAAAAAAAAAAACAAAACCAAAAACAAACCCCTAGATATATATTTGGATTCATATATATATGTATATATAATCATAGAAATATTTAGGTTGGAAAAGCCCTCTAAGATCATAGAGTCCAACCAAAAACCCCACACTGCCAAGGCCATGTCCCCAGTAGCTGCATCTACACGGTTTTTGAACACTTGCAGGGATGATGAATCCACCACTGCCCTGGACAGCCTGTTCCAATGCCCGACAACCCTTTCTGTGAAGAAATCTTCCCAATATCCAATTTAAACCTCACCTGGTAAAACTTGAGGCTGTTTTGTGTCATCCTGTCCCTGGAGCAGAGCCCGACCCCACCTGGCTCCCCCCTCCTGTCAGGGAGTTGCAGAGCCAGAAGGTCCCCCCTGAGCCTCCTTTTCTCCAGGCTGAGCCCCCCCAGCTCCCTCAGCTGCTCCTGCTGCTCCAGACCCTTCCCCAGCTCCATTCCCTTCCCTGGACTCACTCCAGCCCCTCAGTGTATTTCTTGTGAATTGTGAGCCCCTATTGAGGGGCCCCACATATATGTGCATATAAACATCAATATGCATATTTATATATTTGAAAATTCAGGCACTGGGATCTTCAGAGATCTGAAAAAAACTCAGGACAGCACATTCAGAAAGTCTTGTGACATCCCTGTGATATTCCATCTAAATAAAGGCAACACCTGCTTCCTGGGGAGTAGATTGGTGCATGGTAGATTTTTGGCCATCTCTGTGTCTCCTGGAAATTTTTTTTGTGTGCATGCAGGCACACATGAAGCACACATAATTACACATGGACACACTTAAAGAAAAATAATCAAACAGTTTATGAGAAATTAGGATTCAAAAATGGATTTTTGTTTCCATTTATCCTCCTGTTAGCAGCCAAACCTACGGTTCAGTGAGGAGATAGAGCCATTAAGATAACTTAATGTGACCTCTCGGAAATGCAAGCCAAAGAACCTTTTTTTAATAATTTCTGCATGAAATATTTCAGGAAAATAATGGATCAAACACATCCTTCTAGCAAAGTCGTTACCCCTGAATAGTCTAAGAGACTTTGGAAACGTTAATTCTCTTTCTTCCTTGTGTTTAATTTTTAGTGAGCTGGGATAAAGCAGGTAAGTATAAACATTTCACATTCTGCAATGATTCAGCGCTTTTCAAGGCCATTATTATGCAGGAGTTACCAAACAACACTGGAACTTTGAAATTTTACCCAAAGGGAGAGGATAATATTGGGTAAGAGCTATTCACCTATGACATCTCACCTTGCAATATCAAAAGAAGGAAACATTTCTCAAGCAATTAAATATTTATTCCTTTAAAGGTATAACTGGAGCACGAAAATACATTTCTACCTCCCACAGCTTTTATCAAGCTGTCAAGTTCTCCATAACTTGGTGTTAACTGAGTCATAAAGGGAAAAATATCTAAAGCAGGAGAAATGTGTGAACCCTTGCCTGAGGATGCACTTGGTCATTCAGTGAGAAAACAGAAAAATTCTTGATATTCCTGCTCCCTGCAGGTGCAACTCAGCAGCAAACTGGGTGTGTGCTTAACTTCCAAATAGGTGCTTGAGTTCTGTGCTAAGAAGACATGGGACAATGGGCCTGCCTTTGGATACAGCTTCAGACATGACCTTTCACTTCTGGACAAACTACTCATAAGGTTCCAACCACGAAAAATATCCTTTTAATCTATTCCAGCTTCTTTTTTTCCTCCACACACGTATTCAATGTCTTACAAAATAACTGAACCACTAAATCTGGTCTAAAAGGTTGTTTGGCAGCATATTTATAAAAAGAGTGAAAGGAGATACATTGCCTTATTTCCATTGTAAGCCTTTAATTTAGAATCATACCAATGGGTTCATTTAAAAAAAAACAAACCTACTACTCAGCTTTTGCTTGAAAATCCTATTGAAATCTACATTTTTATATGCAGAAATGTCATTTGAAGCCTATAAATGTACATTCTCTGCATTAAACTCGAGTTTCCCAGAGACATTGGAAACCTGCTTTGGCCAGCTTTCATGCAGATTTACAAAACAAAGTGTTAGATATAAAAATATACCCCCAGTATTTTTATTTTTATGAGATTGTTTCCCACTGCATTTCCACACCTTGGTCCACCTCTTTTTAAAAGAAGAACTGAGCTGTTGATTGGTATTTTACACGCTGAGGGCACTGTAGTAGGAAAATACTGGATCAAAGTGAATCTCTGTAGAGTTGTGTCCCCTGCTTCCGTATTATCAAAGCATTTGTTCAACTTTAAACATTTGAAAGCTATCATTTATTTGGAGCCAGGCATTTAAACTCATGTATAAGTTTAATGATGTAATTGAGATCACTGGGGATTGAGGATAAAAAAATGCTATATCTGAGAAATATATTGTTATTTTATTACACTCAGGTTTCATTTCTTTGCCTCATCCAAAACCTCTGTTCCTCTGTAGTAATATGTCTTGTTCAGTAGTTCCTCGACTGCTGGCTTGTTGACCAAAAATACATATTCAGCTGTTTCAACTCTTCAATTTCAGATTCTTAATTTAATAAATAAACCAACAAGGAAAAAAATAATCTTCAGAAAAATTATTTTGAAAGCTACCTAAAGCTATCAGGCTTTCTGTTTTCTTTGACTTCTTAATTCAGGAAGTAGCTCATGTTCTTGCTGAAGAATTATAATTGTCTTATAATTCTTTATCTTATAAACTGGAATATTTTCATAGCCATTTTCCCATATTTTATTAAGATGGGAAGTAAGCCAAACCTTTTTCTCTACCTTTCTCCTTATGGCCACAGGTCAAAAGATATAGGCATTTCTGGGACTTCAGTAACTTGGGCATCTAATTTCTCACAGAAAAGAAAGAATTCCTGGCATATGAATAAAAAGAAGAGTGACTACAGCATTTAAGACCACACTAGAAACTGTCCCTAGTTCAGGGAGGCCTCTCTGACCTTCATGTTGATCTTCAAAACAGTCATTTGCTGTATATTTATTTGCTGGAAGCACCTAATTATTTAAAAATAACTAAATTCTGTCATCAAGAAGCATGTGCACATGTAACTTCTTCTCTTGCATTGTAGGTACAACTTGAAGAGAACATTTTCAAGGCTGTAGGTACACAGCAATACATATGATACCCATAAATTTTGGTTGTGAACTAAACTGACAGTCACAAGAAAAGTGCAGCTTTCTGAGTGAAGGTGCTGGAGGTCCAGCTGATGATCAGAGCTCCCTGACTCCAATGGAGGACTGGCTGTAGAGAACATTTCCAACACCCACACAACGTTGTTTATGCCTACACTTCATATTGCACTTAAATGTCTTCTAGAATCTAAAAGATCTGCAAGATTTCAGGACTGAAAGTCTGTTGGATGAATTCTTGGTGGGTGTAGTTAATGGAATTATCATTGTGGTGACCATGTCATTGTGAAAATGAATTCCACGATTTACTTATTTTAAGAAGAAAAATATTTTTTTTTTAATATTGGACTTACTGTTTGATAGTTCACTGTGTCAACCTGAATTTTTGAGTTATAAGGACCAGTGATTACTTTTTGCTTATTTGCTAATTTCATAGAACCACGGAACGGTTTGGGCAGGAAGGGACCTTAAAGATCATCTAGTTCAAAACTGAATACACTTACTTCATTTAGTCTCTCCTTACATGAAAGCAAATCCAGACTTTGTCATGCTTATGTTTCCATATACTTTTCCATCCTACACCATCACTTGTTTCAAGTGAGTTGATAAAAACTTCATGAACTATTCAAACACAGTATGACCCAATATTTTCCTCTCTCTCTCTATCAAACCTCATCACTCTTAACATTTTGTTGGCTTTATTACATGAGCTGAGCACTGAACTGGTATGTTCTCATTGGTTTTTTTTGTTCTTGTTTTCATGTGCATTATTTTTCACATACTAGCACTAAATTTTATGTTACCGCCCTTTCAAAAAGCAAATAATCCTTCCCTAAAGTAGGACTCTAATTCACACAAACTAAGTTGTCCAATATCGTTCTGGATTTTGCCTTCATGGACTATTTTTCCTCAGCATTTTGCAGACACTGTTTTGACTGAGTGACTGATAAAGGATTCCTTCGGTTATAGTCTTTCTCTGCCTTAATCAGTGGAAACTCTACATGTTCATAGGTGGCATTTGTCTACATGCTTTCCTCTAAACATTTCTGAGGTTGAGATGCCTTTTATAGCAACAATATCATTTTAGGGCAACCATTCAGTTTATCCATCACAGTATTAGAGTAAAACCCTTATGAAGAAGTGCCATAAGTTTTACTTGCAGCAAATTTCCTATTTTCTTTTTTTCATGCAGCACATTGGGATGTCTTTGTCTGTAATTTACTATTTTTTTTCTTTAAAATCTGTCTTTCATCTCTGTCATTTCATTTGTAGAGATCCCAGTTGCTTCTAGGGAGTTTATTGGTACCTCAAGTAATGTCAGTCTATGTCAAACTACAGGGCAATATAAGGAAAGCTCTTCAAGGACTTACCCACATCTTCTAACATATTTGGGTCATGTCTACACTCTCCAGTTCTGATTGGGGAACTGCTTTTATCCCACAGTGCAACTAAACAAAGCAAAAATAGTAATTTCCTAAAATGCCCCAGAGAGTGTGTTTCTTTACATAGACTGTGTAGGAGGGCAATGGAACAAAATTTGGTACTTTGCTATTCTGGGAAATAATCAGCTTATCTGAGACAAACACCCAAAAAAACCCTAAAAAACTCTGCAAGGGTTACTCATGGTTTATCACAGTGTTTCAAACCCCTCGTGAGGTCATGAATGTTCCCTTAAGTTGTTAGTATTTTATTATAAGAAAAATAATTAGATGCTCATGGTTTTTCTTTTATATATACAAAGATTTTTTTTTTTAAAACAATAATACAATCTCTGTATTCAACCAACTGTTGGTGTTAAAAGGGAATAAAATTAGATCTTTGCACAATGGACTTTATACAGGTCTATAAACTGTGGCACAGTAGATGATTTCCAAGGGTCTAGAGTGCCAACCTTACAAGGTTAATAAACTGAACTATCTTTATGCTGGTTCTGAGGTGTTCTATTAAAACAAATAATTTCATCCCACATCACACATCTGTCTCATATGTATCAAGGCTTGAATCTGTCTCTGATTTAAACTTAGGTTTTGACCCACTGACTATGGCTGGCTTACTCTGGTTGTAAAAAAAATGAGAACATTCACAAAAAAATAATAAAAAAAAGAGAAAAATAAAAAAGGAAGCACAAGGCAAATTAATCACTGCATCCATCAAATGTGCTGCAGGAGACATCTGTGCATTAAAGGAGACGAGCCACATCGAGGATTCCAAGGTTAAATGAGTTTATTGAGTTAGTGGTTACAATGGTATGTCAGATACCTGTAATCCAAGCTACACCTACATATTTGCCTCTAAATTCTCACACTGTCAGTTTCCGTGTCTCTAAACATTCCACCACCAGGTCTTCTATTACTAATATTATAATAATCAGAATAATAATCATGATATAAAAGGCAATGTCAATCACCATATTGTGCTTCATACTCCACCATAAGGAATTCAATTGGCAAAAGTAAACCTCTGGTCATATTAATGGGATTAATCGAAATGTGAGCAATCATAACACTACTAGAATATAAAGAACAAAATCCGGTTTAAAAGAAGCATTTTTAAGATGAATTAGTTTGAATCTGTTTTAAAAATTCACATACTATAATGAAGATGACTTAAAAGTTATATCATTTAATTATTGGGCCACACATTGAAGCATATTGGCTAGTACATTTTTGCACTGCAACAGAAGCAATACAAGCTTTATGGTCTACCATTACAATTCCATTTTTTTTTTCACTTAATATACCTGCCAACCTAATGTTTCTTGCATGCATTAAAGATTTCGGGGTTTAGACTTGAATTTTTTATTTAACCCACATGTACCCCCGTGATGCAAATTCTTTGGCCAATTCAATGCTATAGTTTACTTTAAAAAGGAAGCTTGGAGTGAGTCCATTTAACATCAGAGGGCAACGCCCTAAATTTTGGCATTGCAGAAGGTTAGTAACTTTATGAATAGAGTTTAAGGTCGCATGCAAATTGTCCCTGCTTCCCCCCACCCCATGCCAGACGCACACAAGTCGGCAGGTATGCATACAAAAAGAATATAAAACCCTCCTGGTAAAGCTTAGTGGTTTAGAATGAATCCATAGCTTTAAATTCACTTAAGGCCTGTACAGGGGAAATATGTTTCTTCTGGGACCCTCTTCTCACTCTTGTCTGATATTCTTCTGGTTTTTCTCTCTTTACTAGAGGTTTCTTCTCAGGGGCCTTCATCTTCCAAGATACAACTGGTGAGTTCACTGCAGCAGTACCATAGACCTTCTGATATTTAGTAGAAGCCACATAAGATGCTTTCACTGTAAGGACCACAGCGTTCATCAGATTTTTAGCTGCCTGGATGAGGGAAGTGGCACTGTCCAGCTACAAACAGAAAAGAAAATGAAATATGGCAAGGTTACTCCAAAGTGAAATACAGCAAGGTTATGCCACGACTGGATCACTGGACCATTTCCTGACTGAAGTCTGGATCCTCCCAGGTCTTATTAGAGATGAAACAAATACTCTCCCTCAGGATTAACTTTTTGTACCCAACACAACATGCACTGAATAGTAAAGGTAAGACTATGGTACCTCACATTACATTTTTTTGATAATTCAAAGGAAAAAACTTGCATTGTTTTTTTTCTTGTTGTTGATTCTTTTTCTGTGGTTGAAGGAGTTGCCTTTTTTTTCACAAAAAGATTTTACTTCTCACTTAAAACCCTTAAAAATTTACTGTTACATGTCAGAAACCTCAAAACAGGTCAACAGGGATTTTTCCCAAGTGTTCTAGTTTGTTCTAATTATTCCTATTAAGCCCAGGATAACCCTCCCAGTGATGTCTACGGGAATAGTGCGAAGCCAGTGCTGAGCTTGTTAGAGAATCCCATCTGAAAAGATGAAAGGAGGTTCTGAAACCCCTACAGAAACAAAAAGATGAAACAGTTAACCACAGGTTTTTGCAGCTCCTGTAACATGTGAGTTACTTCTGGTGACAAGGAATGTCACTTTATGATTACCAGGCTTTTTGTACTTATACCTTTGTGCTCCTCCCATGCACGAGTCTGCCTGAGGTTCCCGGGTCCTCGGGATGTAAGAGCCCTTAAGAACTTTGTTGAACTTCAAAACACTGGGACTTCCAGTCAGGCAGCTTCCACCATACACTGAAATGAAGTACATACCCCTGGCCAACATTTTCAAGAGGATTTTAAGCACTTAATGGGACTTCCAAGGCAACGTCTCAACGTCCCACAACGTGAATTAGGTACTTGCCAAATCCAAGTGGATGTCCTCAAAGTAGTAGGTCCTAAAAATATGCTCTGTATATTACTGTAGCAACCCAGGTTACTACTTATGATGTTCAATTATGCCTTTCCTAAAATACTGAAAGAGTAGGATACACTTTTTTGTGGTAAAGCCTTTCAGTTATATACCATAACATACCAGTTATAGACATTTCAGTTATACCATGGAAACTGCTTCGATTATTTATAAGTCTTTCCCAGACCTTAGGAATTATTTTGCATGTAATATTATTTTAGCTCTTTAATTCCACCCCACATGTTCAGTAAGTTTTTAGCTATTTTTAGTAAGTGTAAATGTGTCTCTCCAAACTTTTCATGGTCCCTCTTTGGGAGCATATGATTCTGTAACATAGATGTCAAGCAAGGTAAGCAGGATAAACAGTCATAAGGAAACAACAAAAAACATACTGTACTTCACCTCAAATATTTTGAATCATTAACAGAAGAATTCAGGAGAAATCCCCTTCTGAAGTGTTAGTGACTGATGTGAACAGGAACAGACCCTACAGAAAGCCTGTGTCTGGAACCACAATATTCTGTACTTACCTGTTCTTTTTTATTTCCTCATTATGATTCATTCAATACATAAATAGCTACATATAGTGAGGTGAAAAACAAAAAAAGCATTTTAATGATATTCACGTCCTCGGTGCCATTTCCTGAAAGGCACAGTTAATTGCCTGCCCCTAGTAAATATTTTTCCTCAGGACTAATCTGTATTTCTGTTAGCAAAAGAAACCAAGTTAAAAGATGGAAAACTGCATTACATGGCAGAAACATGACTGTTCAAGAGGGAGTAATGAAATAAAATCCAGTACAGTGTTATTTACTGTATGATTTATAAGGCAATCTGTATGTTTGTTGGCAAATAACAGATCATACTTTATTAAATTAGGATATTCTAATTTACTGCAGAGATCTACAATCAAGCATTATTCATTGTTAAATGATTCTTTCTGAAACACTGGTGAATTGATATTGAATATAAAGTGATACCATCAAATAGTATTTACTTCATCATCAGTGTGAATAAACCGCCTGAACTGAGTCCATATTGCACATTCCTGAATGAATTTTAGTTGCTGAAGGTTTCCAGTAGCTTCACATTTTCCATCATGAAAAGCATTCTGGTGGCTGTTTCACATGCATTAGGGAACAGAATGATTAAAGGAAGCATTTTAAAATGAGGGGGCACACAAATTAGATGCTGAAACCTATACATAGGGTTCAATCAACATCTTTGAGCACATTAGCAATTTTATGAACTATATTGATAAGAGTGAGCAGAAGCTTGTACTTCTTCAAGATCAGATGCAGACTGCAATGGCACCTTTTAGGAAACCACATTATTTTGATACCATTTTAATCACCTTTAGTTTTCAATCTGCTGTTATAGTAGATAAAAGCTCCCTGTTTTCACCATTATTAATCACATTTTAAGATACAGATACTTAGTCTTTGACCTTAATATCCATTTATATTGTAAAACGCTTTCAAGTCTTGGAATCAGAAAAGAGACATAAAACCCTCATCATAGAAACAGGCCATGATTGTTCTCCAAAATCTGCTGTTAGCCATCCCATGCATCCAATTTGGCCACCTAAGCACTTCTAGTGATTTTCTCATGCCTCCAGCTCCTTGCTTGTCTCGTGGTTCAGTAAAGAAGAATTAAACTGAATGAACATCATTCCAATTAACATTTAGATCTTACTCCACCACTCCAGCGTTTCTCCAGCTTTAAGCTGTGCTTTGCTATCAGCAGAGCTACACTGGCATAAAGCTGGAATGAGGCAGCAGTGAATCAAGCCCTTAGTGCATTAATTCCTTACAAAATCTGGGCAAAGAAATATAGGCACTTTTCCAAAAGGATAATGTTAATAATAAAAAACATAAGAAGGAAAATTAACATTTCGAATAAAAGTACCACTAGGAAATTATTGCACTGCACAGAAGGCAACCTTCACTCCCTAGCAGTGCCCAGAGAATTATGGATATAATCATCGTTATATCCATAATTATGTTAGTTGTTGGTCCTAACAGCTAACAGAGCCTTTGACTTGATACACAAAATAATAGTGTTCTGCAACTTAGACCTCTTTACAAATATGTTTGCCCCCTTATAGGAAAAAAAGCCCTCTTCAACATAGATAAATTTAGGTTATTGGACCATAAAACTCTAAGAACAGTGAATGCTGAGGAAAATTCAAAATTCATAAATAACTTAAGAATCACTGCACTGGAGATGGGCACTTAGTATCACAGAATCACTGGGGTTGGAAAAGACCTCCATGATCATCAAGTCTAAAAAATTTACCCAGGTTAAAACTGCCATGGAATTGTAGAATCATGCAATAGCTTGGTTGAAGGGACCTTAAAGATCATCTTGTTCCATCCCCCCCCTTCCATGGGCAGGGACACCTTCCACTAGCCCAGGTTGCTCCAAGGTCTGTCCAACCTGGCCTTGGACACTTCCAGGGATCCAGGGGTAGCCACAGTTTCTCTGGGTAACCTGTGCCAGGGCCTTCCCACCCTCACAGGGAAGAATTTCTTTCTAATATCTAATCCAAACCCACTCATTTTCAGTTAGAAGCCATTCCCTCTTGTCCTGTCACTCCAGGCCCCTGTAAGAAGCTTCTCTCCATCTCTCCTGTAGGGTCCCTTCAGGGTCCATTACCCTGGGAAGGTGTAAATCATTCAGAAAAAAACAATTTTAAAAAAAGGCTTTTGCTACAAGCTAACTTTGCTATTAGGGAACGCAAGGGTAGAACTCTGGAACAGGAAAGGATCATATCTGCCAAGAAGATAATTCTAGATTTTTTCCCCCCTCCAAAAAAATCCTTAAGATTTAGAGGAGTTTTTGAGCTGCTGATAAGCTCTGCAGCAATTTTCCTGAACTATTTGAAGAATTATCCAGAATCTTGTGACAATCAAGATTTTTTTGCCTCTTTTACATGTACATATAATCTGAGTAAAATAACCAGCAATTACAATACCAAAATAGCTGAAGAATTGGGAGAGAATAAAGCTGGAAATTTTTCCTTTTAAGAGTACAGCAATGAAAAGAGATTTTCTCCCTGCATTGTCCCATCATTGTAATGGGGAACAATTATAATTATACTTCAGTTTTGAGAAAGGAGTAAATCTAACTTCCAGAGATATCTTCATATTTATAATCCCAAATATCCACAAAAAGTAAGGGAAATAGAGGAAAAAATGTATTTCCAGTGAGCAATGTTATAATACAGGTAGTTTTAAAAAAGTTGGTTGTTTAAGAATTTTCTCTATCATTATTGCTGATTTTAATAAACCTTAAAAAGTGGGAGAAGACATCAAAAGAATTGTAGATACTTCCTAGTCATGAAATATTTGAGCAGAGCAAAAAAAATGACCTGTGAAATTATAGGCCAGTTCAGCTGACAGAACTCCCAAATAAGATAAGTCTGTGACAGACTCCATAAATAACGAGAGGAAAGAAATAAATGGCAACCAAAGGGTTGTGTGGGTTAAAATATTTTCAAAGTAACCTACATCACACTTTGATATGATTAAACTTTGAATTGCTTAAAATAATGCTGTGGATATAATTGGACCTTTGAAAGGCGTTTTGCTTAGTCCTACATGACAGTCTGATTAAAAACTCAGTTGATACAAAACTAACAAGGCACAATACAGAATGATTCCAAATTCTCTAACAGCTGCTTCCAAAAGAACATACACACAAAAAAAAAAAAAATCAGTGCTCAACAGTGACTTTTTCAGTGGGCTCTTGGAGAAACCATTTGGCAGCTTCACAGTATTACTATTTCTGTTGAAAGATTGGGAAAAAGGTCACTTATTTGATGAAGTTTTCAGATAACAATTAGGAAAGTGGCAAGTCATACAGAAGGCAAGCGACTGATATCCAATTAGCTGCTAAAAGTCACAACGTAGATTTTATTTTGGCCAACTTCATAACAGATGATATCTACTTATACAATAAGGAACTTTATTCCATGTAGGATCCCAGGTAATCACTCCTTGAGTATACAAAAATGAAGGAGCTGAGGAAATTGGTTCAATTATTATATTCAGTTATGGAACAGTGAGTCCTCTTCCCAGTGCAAGAACAATGTTACAGAACTGGAAAGAATTTACATAAACTCAAGAAGTAAAAACATATTTTATGGGAAATACTCAGTCAGCTCTGTTTTTTCCAATCATAAAGAGAATGACTAAAAAATGAATTTATCAAAATCAGCAAGTACATGGTAACAGGAAGCTGATTATATTTCAACTTCCATAGATTGGACAAAGATAAAACAAAACATAATGGCTGAAAGGTGAAGCAGGTCATATTAGTTATTAATTAGCTGATTTTTTTATGTAGCAGTGATAATAATTAATCACAGGAACTCATGAAAGATTGATTCTATTTCTTGAAATTGTGAAATCAATATTGGATGGTTTTGCTTAATATGTATTAACTACTGGACGTTTTTAATGCACATCAATTCAGGGAGCCTGTGCATCAGTTATGCAGGAAGACAGCTTAGATGATAAAAACAGCCCACGTTCACCTTGAAATGTATGAATGCAAAAAGTTAGTATTGGGAATCATTGATAAATGCAGTTTAGTCTGGTTAACTCTGTACAGATTGCGAGGATCAATTGCCATTTATTTAAGCGTGTTGAAAAAGAACCCGTAAGTGCTCAAATACTCTTGGCTAAGACTTGATTTGCGTGCCTTTAGAAGGTAACTTAGGCATTGCCAAGTCCTCAAGGCTACCTGTGAGTTCTTGGTGAATTCCTTGCTTCTCCTGCTTTCCAAGGGAAGTTCACACTTCCATGGCCAGGTGCAGTTGCTGTTACCACAAAGCAGAAGTCAGTTAACAGTCTCCAGACCAAATAAATTTACATGAAGCAATTAGGAATCAGGAACGTAATTTTCTCAGACTGTATTCTCATGCAACAGAACATTTTCCTCTCAGCTGTGCTTGATAGTAAATCCATTCCTATGTACATAAGATGTATGTAAGAAAAAGATCTTATTCATAATACTTATGTCTTACATTCCTGTGGCACATTCCATGCATAAAACATGACAGTATTAGTGACAGCCAATGCAAGAATGGCCTGTTTGCTATTCAGATGCTCTCATCCCTCTGGTAGGAGACATCTGCTATTTATCAGCACTACTGTGCAATGGCTGAGGGTCTATTTTAGTCAGTCACTTGAAAATGCACATAAGGCTTTTGCTAGGTACAGCCCATTGTGAGAAAACAAGCCTATATATTTCAAAATCTCTATTTAAAAAAAAAAAGGCATTATTTGGAATGTAATGTGGTCACAATGATGTTAAGAATGGATCATAGCTACCCAGAGAAAATAGTATTATCCTTACTTAGCTATTTATTTTCACATTTGACTGCAATTAACTTAGTCCTTTATAATGATGAATATTTAATTCATTCTGGGCATAGTTGTGTTTTACAGGTGGCTGATCCATTGAATAACCATCATCATCTGCATTTTTTCAATTACAGGTAAGGAACCCAAGGGATTCCCAAGCCCATTTGGTTGTATTTTACAAAGGCTGTCATCCCCTAGGACAACAGAAAGCATGGGAGTACAGCAAGAACTACAGGTATCTTCTGTCTTCTATGGACTATTGTAATTTTAAAACACATTAGCAACTGCTTTATGCCAAATTTGCAAAAACAGAAGCCTATAAAAATGCTCCCAATACTGGTATTCCCAATAAAACATAAACAGACACAATAGAGAAGCATTTCTACAGTTGTTTTACTTATTCCAGGCTATTTTAAAACAAAAAGTATAAAAGACAAAATTATATCCCAATACATTTGCTTTGAGAAGAACACTCAATATGGAAGTTCCTATTTTAACAACTGAAACGGTGGGAAAAAAAAACCAATTAGAAACACCTAAAAGTTAATGTTACACAATTCTTTTTGTGAATTGTAATTATTACTGATTTGTCTTCAGCCTGGTGGGTCCCAAAGGTGAAAAACATGTTTTCAATTTTTTGATAGATATTATTTTTTTCTATTCATTAAATGTTTTTTCAATCGATAAATTACTTCTCCAGTATTGTTGCTACGAAGGAAAAAAGTGCAATTTTTCTTGTAGATACCAAATATAATGTAGTTTTTTTCCTCAGTATTTAATATTTAATAAATATCTTGTTGCATTCCTTTCAGAATGTAATGGGGAAAAATATTTTGACCCATGATAAAAAGTCTGTCAGAACCAGTTATTTTTCTTTTTATGCTCATTATCTGCCATTTCACAGGAGAAAAAACATACCAAATCAGTACAGCTCATATCATACCCCAGAAACACTGTAAGGACAAGCAATCATATATAGCATTGAATTTTTAAAATTCAATTGTTTTATCAGTATTTTTCATGATACAACACTGTCTCAAAGCTTCCAGTTACTAAATTAGGATATTTGCTATCAGTTTGAATGCCAAAACATCTTCAACAATTATACAGAACAAGGAAGAAATCCTCAGTCAATGAAGTCAAACGAGTTTTGTAGATGGAAACAGATTTCACCCCACAGATTTGCCAGAACTCCTATGGTTGTTTATACCACATATTTCACTTTCTACCTCCACCTACAACTGAGAAACATGGGAATGAGTTTTCTGCCATGATGGCTCCAGGGGTTTTTCTTCCAAATCTGCCTCATTCTGCATACAACTGATGTCTGGAGGATGTTGCCTATTATGGAACATCACAGACAGAAAATAAGATTGTTTAAGGGCCATCACAGTTCCAATACAAACTGAAGCAAAATTAGTACAACCACGTTTACAACTCACAACTTTCAAACCATTCTGCCTCATGGAATGGCTTGATCTGAATTCTTGGATGTTAACAGGAAACAGAATTTGGTATGACTGTTTTAAAGAGAGGCTCCCACCTAATATTCAAGAAGATAAATGTCTACGACAAAGAAAAAGTCCAAACTCTATTTGACAGAGAGGAAAACCCAAACTAGAGCTAAAATTTTTTGATATTGCCAGGAGGCTTGCTGAAGAAAATTAGAGTGGGAAGTCTGTCAAAGCTCCGTATCCAATAAAAAAGCAATTTACACAAATTTACACAGGGATTCACACGCCAGAAGTCTACCCAAGATACAACATTGCCTCACCCTGAGGTCACAGAAAGAAAACCACAGACAGGACTGTCAAAAGCATCTCACTACAAAGATCCATTTTCATATTCAATTTCAGTTAAATTTAAAGAAAAAGGAAATATAGGATATCTAGCTAGCCTATGCTACTGATCTCCCTCCTCCTGACTTGACTTCTGATTTGGTTGTAATTTGAGAACAGGAATAAATTTTAAAAGCCCAAAATAATCTAGTCCTCTTTTAAACAGAGTTTTAGAAGCAACAGGTATAATAACAAGAAAAAAAACATGCCTTTCTTACAGTCTTACCTGAAAAGCATCCAAATCATGTCTAGTTGGCTGGAAATTGTACTCAGTAATAAAATGTAGGAGACTTTGGATACAAAAAAATCAATAAAGCACAGAAACACTACATGCTTTACACAAGAATGTGTTATCTCCTGCTATTCCTCCTGATTTTGTCACAAAGAAAACACAAAGAAAAGCAGCATAATGCAGGATTTCAGACTGCAATGCTAAGAACTGTGCTATTTGCCCAAATTCTTTTTAGATTTGTACAGGTGTCTATGTGGTTTATCTCCCCATCTTCAGCTGTGAGGATCTGCCACTTTGTAAGGCAAATCTGCTCCTCCAGGTACCTTCTTATCTCTAAAGTGATGCTTGCCCAGGTCAGCACAGAGACACATTTTGAGGATGGCTGCTCTACAGGCTTTTCTCAGGAAAGGGCTTGGAAACAATGCATCAAACAGATCAGAATGAATAAAACAAAATCCTCCTGTAGAATGGAAGACAGTCCCAGGACAACTGTTCCTTGCTTCCTAATGTTTGCCCACTGTTGTCCATGTATATTTTATCTCTTGTAGAAGCAGATAAAGGGTTTGATTATTCAAGATACTGAACACTTCTAAGGTGATAAAAGGCTTTCGCTTTGTTGGAGTTGAGGGTCCTTCCAGTATTGCTCAACTCAATCAGTAAAAACATTCCTTTCTCTGTTTGATTCCCTGAGCACTTTCCAGGATTTTAAAACAGTATGAAATGAAATAAAAAATCCAAAATCTAATCTCCACAATAATCTTCAAGGGAGAGCCCTATTTCAGCTTTTCATAAAAGTCCCAGCACTGACAGAGTTAGTTTAATCATATACAGCAAATAATTTGTAATGGAAATTCTATCATTTTATACCAAATAAATTATTCACAATAAACTATTCTACTCGTTTAACCAACTCAATTAATGGTTAAACAAATAACATTCATCCTTACTAAAACAAATTTTTTCCCTGGTCAATTATGGAATATGCAATCTGTAAATGCATTTGTTCATTACATTTTTAACTTTAGCTAACATTAAATGCCACTGAAAACCATCAAACTGGGTAAGATTTAATGGAATTACTGCAAGTAAATCAAGCCAGAATAAAACAGAAACATTTGTAAAGGCTGTTGCATCTTGAGGAAAGAACAAGCAAAGATGACAGCAAATTGAGAACAAATTGGAATGAGTAAAATCTTGCTCTGAATTCCAAAGGCTCATTTTTATTACTCATGATTTATAATGCAAATTTTCATTTAGGATGTAAAGAACCTTTTGAGGTCATCTAGTTCAATGCCCTGTTCAAAACTTGAATTAGATGAGATTGTTCCAGATTTTGTTCAAATTCAAAGCATGTCCAAGGATATGTTTTTCCCACATCTCTGGACTAGACACCTCAACCTTGAACTTGAATTTCACTACCGTTGAGTTAAAACTCTTTTATCTTATACCTAATTGGTATTTCCCATGTTAAAACCTGTTTGTTGTCCCTTTTCCTGTCCCTATGACTATGCACCTCCGACGAGTCTGGATCTGGTTCTTCAAGATCCTCCTCTTTGACAGATGTAAACAACATCTCCCCTGAGCCTTCTCTTCTAAATACATGCAAAGGTATCTAAGAGAGCTGTGAGATGATGTTTGGAATCTCATTTTCACTACAAGACCATGTGTCTTATCCAAAGGGAAAAAACTGAATAACTGTAGAAAGGAAGGAAAAAATATCACCAATTACTGACAATTTTTTAGTAGCTTACTCAAGTTGGTTAAGTCCTGTAGTACTCTCTTCAGAAAATACTTGTGTTAGGGATTCCTAATTTACCTGGACTCTTTCTCAACTCCTTTGCAATTCAGTACTTTAGATAGCATTTTCCTTGAGCAACAACACAAAGTACTTGTAGCCTCAGTGCTTCAAATAATACAAATGGTTTCTGTGCTTTTCACCTCCGGACAATCATCCCCACACAAGACCAAATTAATTCAACCACATTTCCAAATCTTCCCTCTAATCCAGAATTTATGTAAAGGAGATGAAGGTATAAATTTGGCTGTTATTTAGAAGAATGTTGAAATGAGAAAGCATTTTCAAGGGCTCTTTTCATATAAAGTTCTTACTTAAATGTTGTCCATTAATCCTGATTATCTATAGACTTGACTGCACCTAGTTGTCATTGCAAAAATTCAAACTGAATGTCTTTAAATATTAGTCATGATCCACGAACTGTTCATGGCAGGTGTCACTGGATTCCCAGAAGAATTTTTTCAGATGTCTCCAGTTGAACAATTTCTCTAGGAATGAAGGCAGGAAAAATAGGGCTGTTCATAAAAGCCATTGATTTGATGTGTTCGGTGACCTAGGCAAGGTTTTTAGTTTCCACTTCTATAAATGAAGTCTTACCCTGCACTCATTCTACCTAATTCCAGGTGCTGGACCAAAAGATTCCACACTCCTTTCACGCTCGGAGAAGAAGACCAGGAACCATGGAGTACTTGAGGTTTTTCACAGGTTCATTTTCTACTGAGATGGCCAGAGCAACTCACCTTTTAAATGATTTTTATAGATCCTACCTTGCATTAGAATCCTAAAGACAGTACAGTGAATCTGGGAAGAGATGCTCAACATCTGCAAAAAAACTGTCCTTGGATTTGATCCAGTAGTCCAAGAATTCAAACAAATCTAATGAATATTTTTTAGATTGTTTGCCCTAATTTTCTCTTTTGGTCCTCAAATAGGGGAAAAACACACACTACAAAACATATCAATCTCTCCAACATAAAGAAACTAATAAGATTGGAGCCCCAAGACAGTCACTTTATTTAGATAAATGCTCCTTAGAAAAGAATTTAAATATTTCTGTCCAGAAAAAATTAGTTTCCTTTCTCTAGGAGTTCACAGAAAGCTGACATCACTTATCTATCAATATATGCCCTCAAAAGAATCCCAAAGCTAAACTCTCTGATTCTTCCTGCCTGAACACATGGTTTAATTCACCTACCCATGTCTCTGTATTTTTTTGAAGACACTACTATCCTAACCAGCTGTCAGTGTCTACCTGACACAAGAATATCTGCTCCCTAGAAATGGCCCTTGAGTTCCACATGAAGGAAGTCTGGAGTGAACTTCTCAGATGCAGATGTTTACACTTCACTAGATGAATCACTCTCCCACAGCAACGGAGATGAGAGCAAAAACTTCTTCATAATTCAATTAAAAACTTTCTGAATAATAAAATAATTAGTTTTCATTACACTATAGATCTACTCTAATCTTTTTGCACAGCTTGAGTGTGGTAGCCTCCCACTATTACTGCAAGATTGCTTTTTCCATCTTTTTCAAACCACACTTAACTAGGGTGAAGTCTTTCTCCTGGTTTGTTTGTGGGTTTTTTGTTTGTTTGGTTGGTTTTTGTTCGTTTGTTGGCGTTATTTGTTTGTTTTTGTTTTAATTTTTAATTTTAATTGGCCATCCAGAGTAGAAACTGGAATATAGAATTGAAGACAGAGAAATGCTGGTATTGAAAATTAGGTGTCTTAAGGGAGGATGTAGTGACTGAAACTCATCATTATTCCATAATCTTTTCTGTCTTGAGCTCAGTATTGTTTGCAGAGAGGAAATAATGACAATATTTCCTTCTGTTTTCAGTTCTACGAGGGTACACCATGTGTTTGCTTTGAAACACTGTGGTGGGACTGATAAAAATCCAAAGGACTGTGACTGAACAGAATCACATTTCATGTCTTTGAGGTGCAACTGTACCAGGATCAGAACAGGGTGTGAAGGCAGTCCTGGTTTCCTCCATCCACTGTACACAGTTCAAGTGTGATTGAGCATTTTTGTTGACAATTCAAATGAGTTGAGGTCAAAGTTTAAAAGGATTGCAATTTAAATCAACACGAAGAGTCCTCTAGAATGCTGGGCACTATCATTGTGACTTCTTTGGCTGAAACAAGATGAAATCCACAGTAATTCACTTTGAGTCAATGGTGTTAAACCAGCCTAAAATTGCAGTAAGAGAGGGCAGGGTGATAAGCATCTCTCTGCCAGCTGACATGGTTTAGAAACAGATGGAGCATTTCACAGCTCTCCCTCACTTCTCATATAGAAAAAGAAGGTAAGAACCAACCCACAAAGTTTTAATTCAACTTGTAAGAGAAATCACCCTGGGAAATAAAGAAAATTTGGGAATTTTACATAGACACCTTAATCATACTGAAAAACTGTTTGATCCCTTTAGATGATCTTACATCATTAAACTATTGTTCCCCCTTTGCCAGTATGACTGAGGAACAAATCTGTAATTTAATCACTGACTTCCTTAAATATAAATATGCTAGTTACTGGTTTTGTTTCAAGACAGTTATACACAATGTGTTTGCAAATTCAAAACAATTTTTTTAAGAATACCATATCGGAAAGTAATTTTCATTTTGCTAACAACTTATTTATGAAGATTTAATTCACTCAAATTAGCATATATTGGAAAAAGTTGCTCAGATATTTGCTCTAAAAGTGTTCATATTAAACACTAAATAAAATCAGCTGAAACATAGGCCTTATAGTATTTTAATTTATGTACGTGAAAATAATATTAAAAAACATCGTAATTGACTAAATACATATTTAAGCATAAGCTGTAAAATGTAGGAATCTGTGCACTTCAGACATTTTAATATTTTTTTCAATCATAGCTGCCAGAAAAATAATTAAACAGGGGAATTAGCTCAGTAAATGTAAAATTAGGCTATTCATCCTCCCGGTGTTAAGTTACTCAGGCAAATTCACATCCTGGGGTTGCATGAACAAAAATTTGTTATTAGAATTGGTACAGACAGATTCCAGGTTAATTATTGCAACAGTTTAGGTAATTTTGAATATCATTCCCTCTACAAACTCCCTGCTATACAGCTCTAATTTGCTCATCTTAACAGATAAATTTAGAGTGCAAATATCTCTGGATTTAAAGTAATCCACTGACATCTCTGTTCCACAATATCCCCTAAGTTTTGATCACTATGTCTAGTTCATCATAATTATTGAACAACATCAATTTTGATTTCCTCTTCCCAATCCTAATACCACTTTTAAAAAGAGTTTCCCTCTCTATGCCACCAAAATGGTTTTGTATCACTGAAGTGAGATGAGGCATTGTGCAGTTGGTCCTTATCTTTTATCAATTCCGTGCAAAAATTAAAGTCTCCTGCATTATGCAAGAGTAATTACGTGCTGAGACAATTTGACAAAACTCATCAGCAAAGGATGTGCTTAAGCTCTAAATTAAATTTTACCTCCAAGCATTTGCTTCTGAAAAGAACGAATTTCAAATCATCTTTAAGAGTAGCAATTCCCATAAAGTTTTCCCAGTGAAACGTTAGAGACTGACTAACCTGCTTCTCCTTTCCTACTGAAAGGATTAAAGTTTGCTGGGGAAGCTAAATTTGCTTAACAAGCTCGTGGCTTGGCAAAGGAAGATTTGGAGATTTCACTACAGGAATAAACAGTAGTAAAACTCCTTGTGCACATTATTCAAACCAGAAAAGTTACCACCTGTCAGGGAGACATTTTTATATTCTTTGTCCTTATTTTTCTCTCTGACAGGAAGGGAAACAATCATTAGTGAAAGTTTTGGTATCTGGCTTTGTAAACAAGACTCTTATCCTCCCAGAATTTCATTCAGACCTCTTATGCATTGATACAAAGAGCATCCCTGAGTCATCAGGGAGGAATATCTATCCATCACCACAGACCAATCCCCAGTATGTGCCACTGACCAGAAGATGGAATGGTCTGCATCCTTAACCAATTGCTCAAAGCCACCTAGTCACCTGGAAACAGAAGTACTTCATCAATCAAACTATGGACCACCTCTGCAGAAAAGGCTGTGATTGCACTCTCCTCGTCTTTGATTTATGGAGAATCTGCTGCTGCCTTTTAGTGCCTCTCCCTGAGATATGACAAGACCCCACACAAAGCTGGTAAAGAGCTTTAAATGAACAAGAACAGCAAGATTTGCAGGATCCCCAGGGGCCAAAATCTTCGTATGATCCTTCTTCTGCCCTTTAGTATGAGAGCTCTGACATCTTGACAGCTTTAATAGATACCCAAGAGGCAGAACAAGAAAGGAAAATCTTCGTAGTCCGTCTTGTCTTTTTTAAAATGCTGAGGGATATTAAAACAGTGAAGCAGTAATACTTGAGGCCAAGGGACATAGGTAACAAGATAATGCTTTAAAGGAAAATAGTAATGTTTAGGTAGTGACAAAAGAAAAACACCGAGAAATTCAGTTAGCAGTATCCCTGCCCATCTCAAGTTCTTATCACAGAAAAAAATAATCAAATGCTCTGATTTATAATTTCAAAAGTTAATCTCAGTTACATCTCCTGGTGTTTCCCACTTAATTATAAGTCTATCGCAATTTATCTTTGAGTTTTATTTCATCATTGGCCTATTGTCAATACACAGCTTCATTAAATATTCTGGGCAAAGAAAACAAAAACAGTAACAGAGAATACAGGAAAAAAAAATCCTGTCCCACATAAACAGCTATTATCCACAGTTAGTAATGTTAAATATATAAATAACACCACCTTTCATCATAAAGAACTTAAGAAAAAGTATGGCCCAGCACTGTAATTAAATACCGTAATTAAGTTAATGGAAGTTTAGCAATTGAGTTCAAGGGGACCAGGGCCTGCCTTTTAACAAGGCAAGTTAAACACTGAAGGATCAGTTTAACCATCAGTAAATGGATTGTCTCTGCAGAGAAACATGACCATTGCTTTGCAGATGATGTAAACTCTGGGACTTCAGGACAGGAAGGAAATGCTTTTTCCCAGGTGACTAAGACAACACATGCAATTAATTCTGTGAGTCCTACGGCTAATTAAAAAAAAAAAAAAAAAGCTATCAAAAAAAATCCCCCCTTGGCATGTCTCTTCCCTCCACCCCCAGATCTATAAAGACATAGATGAGACAGGAGGTTACTCACCGTTGAGGAGTCACCGCTTCCAGTCTCAAGCGTAGCTCCCTCAGCACAGGTGGGTGGGTGGGTGGAAAGTTGACTAGCCCTGCCCCCATCTATGACATCACACTCTACCTCATAAAAGGTAGTGAAAGTGCTCTGAACTCCAGTCTGATTTCCGAGAGATACAGAAAAGAGATAGTGAGAGAGAGAGCAAGAGAAATATTGTGCCGTAGCGTAGAGGTGAGGAGAGAGGGAAACGTGTGCTGAAGGAGCTATGCTTGGCCAAGGAGACAGGGACTCCTCCACGATGGGTGACCCCGCTGGCTGGTGGTTCCTCTCACTTGTTCCCATAGCACAGGTTAAGCCTGCAAAGCCCTAGAGGGTTTGCTGATTCAGAAACTGGGTAATTTTTGGCATCTTTTGATGAAAAAGAGAGGACAAAAAGCTCAGTCCCCATTAAATGCTAAATGACAACAAATTGAGCACGAATTTGGTTCATAGACATCCAAATGACACTGTTTAATGTGTGGTTTTGTACAGCCAAACTGCACAAAAACATACCAGTGCAAGCAGGTAAAATTCCAGTGACTACAACTGGAATTATGCTTGTGTCCCCCCATGCTGAATAAACATCCAATCCACACCTCTGGAATGACCCTTGAGAAGAGTAAACCAGAGGGCTGGCCTTCTGTGTACCCTCTATACACCACTATATGAAGATGGTCAGCAAAGAATTATGGTTTTCTTGCACTGCAAATGAGAACCGGCAAACTGTGCTGAGAGAACAAGTGAGGGAAGTATAAAAATTCTGGGCATACATTTATTTACAGAGCACACTTTCAAAGTTCCAGAAAATATCAACAAAATTGCAAAGAGGTGATGTTTTTAAATACGTGCATTTTTAGACAATGACAACCTTACAGGCTGAGGCACATTTTTTTTCAAACAACATCCCGAGGACTGAAATGGGGGGAGGTTTAAAATGGGATATTCATTGTAATTTATTGTAAATGGAATTTTTATCATCTAAATTCTGGAAAACCAGGTTCAAGAGTAAACATAATTGCTTAAATTATTCACTGGGATTTTCTTGATAACCTATCTGTATACTAAAAGTGAAAAAAAACCCCAGTATATGCTGCTAAACTTAACTCCATTTAATAAAACTGCTTAGAGAATCAGGGACTATTCAGTGCCAGTACAGAGTGCTAACATAAGATCCTGCCTTTTGGAAGAGGAAAAATGAATGCTCCTTAAATCTCTTTTAAGACTATGGATTATAAGCACACTGAGCTAATATTTATGTTTTCCCTTAGGCTTTTTGATGCTACAAGGATCATGTGAATTGTAATCTAATCGTGATTAGTTTTTCTGTCTTAATAATGATTAATGTGCATTCCTTGCTCTGTGTGATCTTTGTTTTTCTCTCCTTCGCTTCTATTGAAAAGAGAAAGTGTGTGACTCATGTCTAGTACCAATCCCTTCACCTAACAGCAAAAGTCAAGTATTTTTCTTCTTACCCTTCAAAACTTTTATCATAATGTTAATCCTGCAGTGTCTGCAGATGGTACTTTAAACCAGTATATTTGTGGGTTTAAAAACTTAACAAATGGGTGCCCAGTTGGCAAAATGAAGAGTTACTGTGACTTAGAGATGATATGGAACTCCAGGAACACAATGCAAAACTAGGCTGCAGCTGAGCAATGCTAAGTGATGATAGTGCTGTTCACAATTGAATTAAACACACATCTGTCTGATTTCTCTGTGCATCTTCTTGACTACAAGCTATTTGCATGTCTGAAGATAGAGAGGAGGAAAACCACCTCTGGTACCCTATATTACATCGAGTCCTTATTAATATTTATGTCTAATGGCCTGCTAAAACTAAAGAAAAATCATAATTTTTAAAGTCTTTTATGGTAAAAAGTACCAAGCAGAATTCAGTTAATTTATAACTTAGGTAACCTATGCCTTGACTACTGCACCACAGTTGTTTTTGCCAAATAAAGTAGGAATATATTTGAACTCCTGTGACCACCAGACCTTATGAAGGCTGAGCAATGTTGCTGATTCTGTTAAAGAGAAGAATGTTCAGAGGATATATCTTTAAATATGAGAAATATTACACCTCTAATACTGGTTCTAAGATTTCCTACAGAGAGACTTAAGAGTGAGCAAGAGTTAAATTGTCTTTTATTGGATAGAAACATATGGAAGTAGCACAATTAAATCCCAGAAGACTGAGTATGAACAAGGATATTCTCCAGTAACAATACAAGACAAGGAATATGGAGAAATATGGAAGATTCCATCATGATAATGTGATATAAACAGTTCAACAGATTAGATAGTAGAGAATGCCCCATCTGAAATCTTGCTTTGACCTTCTCAGTATGACATCTGTGGTTTATAAAGAGAAAATTAAGGGAAGAGTAAAGTTAAGATGAAGAGCAAAGTTAAGACTGAGTTGTGAACATACACTAGAACACATTACTCACCTACTAAAACACATTATTGAATAAAAGCAGGGAAAGAATATATCTCATGAAAACATTTTCAAAATGTTTATACATTCAAGGAAAGTCAGAAATATTCTAAATGTTTCAAAGAATTCAACTAAGAATAATTAAATGAATGCAGGGAAATGCAAAGCGTCAGAAAATGAAGACTTTATTATCAAATATTTTCTTAAGGGATGTAAGTTAAGCCTAACAGCATAAGAACACTGTGAATGCAGGTTGAATAATTGATTTAATAATTTGCACCCAGGCACTAGAAATCAACTTAAAACAAGGGTCCATGTTCAGTCTGACCTCAAAGATCTGCTGGAAAAAAATCCTCGTCTGCTTTCTTTCTTGCTTAAAGAGATGAACAAATGATGGAAAGGGCAGGCACCACCCAGGTACCACTGGCTCCTCTCTACAAAGCTTGAGTAACAGCAAGATTGTGAAAAGCTGAGGAGCACCAACAGCACAGGAGCATTATACAGACTGGTATTATCCAGAAGGAAAAATGGATATATTTTAAGAAATTGAAACAAGAGCTTGAAAAGACCATGTGAAAATGCCAAGGTGACACAGATCATTAAAGTCTGAGAGTTTAACACAGACACACCTCTGACCCAAATATGTCCAGTTTCTCTAGTGGATCAACCTGATGGATAAGTGAAAAAATCCTTCTTGTACATTATCTGTCATAGTTAAGGAATGGTGAAATATGTAACCTCCTACCTGACACTGAGTAAAGCTGTAACTTCTCTAAGTTTTTGACAATGGAAATGCTGAATTTAGTTACACGTATAAAAAAGGATGAAAACGCTTCTGCAGTCTTTTGGTTCAGATATTGATGCTCTAATCCAGTTTTACAGAGTTCTAATTTGGCCTTTGGTGAAATTTAGGACACGTTACTTGTAGACTTCATCTCAGTTTCTAGAGATACAATTACCTACCTCGTAACTTATTTCACAAGGTATTTTGGTGATGTATTAGTCAGAATCTGAAAGAACTCATGTTAAAAGAGAGCATTTGAGAATATCTAACAGTAAGAGGTTAGGACTGATTTTTCTGACACTGGTTATTTTTTTACTTTGACATTTTACTTTTTGTGGATGCAGCTGCTTATCAGTTATGTAAGATTAATGATGTGATAACAGATATATTTTTCCTTTGCTTCTATGAGGTACATAAATAATAATTGTAATAAAAATCTTTCCCGGCTGTGGAAGAAAATATTTCACAGGTTAAAGATAAAAGGTAACTTTTAACCTTTCTCCCTGTTTGTTCTCTTCCCAAAGGCTCCTATGACCTCCTGCATTTAATGGAAACACATCCCTATTGTGAGTTCTATTAAATGCTTTGTTGTAAGTTGTTCTGTTCAGTATTTGCAGTTGATTTTGCTCAGGCTGAGAAAACTTGTTGATGTTTTCCCTTCAGGGTATGTCTTCTTGTCCGTGAGTGTTTCTATGTGTGTGTTACTCATCTGGAACTCATGTTGTCAAGAACAATAATTAAAGTTAAAGGAGCTGATGAGTTTGAACTGAAGTTGTTATTCTTTTAATATCTGCAAAAGCACCACCTGACAGTATTTCTAGAAGTGAGATTTAGTCTCACCACTATCCAACTCAGGGAATTAAAAAATGGCAAGAGCTACAAGATGTACTTTGTATAAGAAACAAAATCCAAAATCTCCTATTGTGTGCTAAATCTGTCATTATGTAAATTCAGTTCTCCATAATGCCATGAGAAAGAAAAAAAAAACCCTAACTTTTATTTAAAGCCTCGGGATGTACCTATTAGCAAATCTCTGCTTTGCATTAGGGAGGCCAATTGAGAGTGCCCCAGTGGAAAGGAATTCTTATTTAATACAAAATGGTGACACTTGGTCCCAAACCATCTCTTTTAAAGGCAGTAATACAAGAAAAGAAGGAAATGTGAGAAAGCACGATATTCCTCTCTTTCTTTATAGTAATTTTTACAGGAATAATCTTTTAGGACTATATCTTAGGGTATGTTAGAATGGTCTTTGCTAATTATTGCAGGGCTGGTGCAATCTGTGTATCAGAAAGCCATAATATTCCCATTTTCTTCTCAACTCATTCAGTGTGGTCTGGAATAGGAAAACAAGCTGAACTGAAGCCATAACTGCTGTAGCAGAGGAGCTCTGAATTTTTGAGTGGTTACTGTTTTTAAAGCAAATGCAGTATGTAATGAAGCTCATACAATAGTATTTCCTTCAATTCTCTAATCTTTTTCTATGATCATATTTGTTTCAAGCTTTAGTCTTCAATCTGTAACACTTTGCTTTGTTCTTATGGAATTAAGTGGATTATTTGGTATCAGAAATGCTTTACTTTGCAGAAAACTCTTCTAATGAGAAATTTCAATAAATGTAATCTTCAGAAATTCATGAATATTTGTCACCTGATAAAGCACAAGAGCATGTTCCCTCTAGCCAAAACGCTTCTTAATAAGGAGAAAATCTGACCTGTCTAAATTTGAATTTATTGAATGTAGACATATAGATGGTGCTTCTTGTCTCCAGGAATATATTCTAATGAAGACAAGTGCAGTGTGATTTTGCTTTGCAAATTAAATTATAGATAACATCTCTCCATTTATGCAGGATATATTGTTTCATATTTATGTGTATGTGTGTTTACATAAGCATTTATATATGAGATGTTTTCTTAGACCTGGAAATAACCTTACATCAACAAATTGGAGCTCCAAAAGAACTGAGATTATTGCACAAAAAATATTTTCTTTGTGAATTTTTCAGTTCTGTCTTAAGCTTCATTTAGCTACTTTTCCTTACATGGAGTAAACTCTGCCTTCACTCAGCTGCTTTGAGGAAACAGTCATATAATAATTAAAAAAAATTAACCTTTCCAAAGGCTTCTACAAATTCTTGTACAACTTTTGACTGGAAATGAGTTGATTACCAACATTGGATCTGCTCAGCACTGTCTACCTGGGGCTTGAATCCCTCCAATGATGCCAATTGCATAAACTCTCTGGGCTCCTGGTCCACACTACCTTTACTGGGAAGCAATAGATAAGTTATATACGAGGAATTAAATCTTTATTATTGTCAAATATTTGGGAGAGGTATTGCAAATGGCTTTAGAGCCACTAGAGATACATCTATTTATGTCTTTTTTTTTTTCCTATTCATCTTTGAGAGGTTTCATAGGATAACTAGGAATTCCTCACTGTTTTAACTTTCAGAAAGCCCTAAGACAGTGCTACCATAAAATACATTATATATAATGAATATATGACCATGAGGGATTTTATCAGCACTCATTTTGATTAACCTGCATAATTCACTGGTGCCTTTATCCTCTAGGAGTAGTAAATTGACTCAGTGTCAGGATGATAAATTTTTTATGTTACCATATCATTGGGTAGTCCCTTTCTTGGACAGTGTACTGAGGGACATCCTGTGCCAGCAGGAGCTGGAGACTCCTGTATCAGTCACAAATAGAAAAGCTCAAATTTTTTCCAGATAAAGGTTTATCAAAACCTGTGTAAATATCACGTGCCTTATACAGCCATATATTTTGGAACAAAGTACATTTACTACGGCTTTATTTCACGCTCTTGAGTATCAATATATCTGCATACATTCAAACACTTATGCAGAGGTTACTTAAATATCTCTCCATCCCAAACTGCCCAGCTGAAACATCTCCCTGTATTTTTCATTTCTTTAATTTCTTCCAAAGCAGGTGACATGAGCTACTTGAATATACAGAATAGATCAAGGTCTCTCTTGAAACTTGCTGAGGGTGCACTCAATCCCATGGTCCATACTGTTGACCCAATATTGACCCCTGAGGGACACCACTCATCATTCTTCTTCACCTGGACATTGAGCTGTTGACCACAACTCTTTCAGGGAGACCATCCAGCCAATTCCTTATTTTTTTGATCCATCTGTCAAATCCACATCCCTACAGTTTAGAGATGACGGTATGTGGGCCAGTTGTTTCATTTCTATTATAAATTAATAGTAAAACTGATTTTCTTGCTAGCTAAGTAACAGCAATAACCTTTTTGTATTCTTGAGAATCTTGAAGAAAAAGGACCCCAACAGTTTTATTAATTTACCAACTCTCCCTTCAGGAAACTTTCTTTTACATAATGCTAAATTCTTGCCCGATTCAGGAGGAATTAAATCACTCTATTTGCCAAGCTCCAAAACAACACTTTGTCCGTATTCTTAAGCATTTTACATGCAAAAGTTCTCTTTGACTGCCAACTTTAAAGCAAAGGAAAGCACTCCAGAAAGGCTTTATTTTTCAGGAAAATGAAATAACCCATCAGTGGCTCTTAAGTAAATGTTTAGGTACATGCTCTTAATCCAAATTCAATGAAAGACAGCCTTACTCACTTTTAATAACAGTTGAACCTCAAATTACCTGATTTTTCTTTGAGTCTCTAGAATTAATAAGTAGCAACTTGATACTTCACTGCCCACACACATACCAACTTGCTTTTACAGCACGAGGTAGTTTACAGTGATTCAACCTTAAATGAAAGAAAAGTAGGACCTTTAAACTATCTTCTTTTATTCCATATAAGATCCATAGGCAAATTGATAAGGACACTGCCAGCTCACCTGAAATAACTGCTGGATGCTCCCTGTTACTCTGTGATAAATAATGAGGTTCATTCATTTTTGATGAGGACCAGCTCTTTCTGGTTACCTTACTCTTATCACTGATCAAGAATAAACCTACATTTATTTTGCCCTATGTCCTGTATCTGTTAATATTTTTATGTATCCACCCTCCCAGTCAAGGTGCTATGGCAATTTTTGTAATGTCCTACTCAAAATTAATGGGATGGCTCCAGCCCTTTTACCTTCCTTTTCCCACTAAAGCCCTCACTGAAATTCCCCAAGCAGGAGCTCCCCAGTAAACTCACAACCTTAACTAAACTGCCTTGTATCTTCAACAGATTATAAGAATCCTTCTCTGAGTATTGCAGTTGAACCTATTATGTTAAGATAAATGGGATTTGGAAAACAATGGAGAACTGGACCCAGCTAAAGTATATGTTTGGAGAGTGCTTTGGCTGTTGATTCCATATTTTTGGACAGTGTTCAAAGGCACATGGTACAACACTGCATATCTGTCTGGCTCAGAAGTTTCAGACTTTCTGGGCAAATTTTCTGATAATACAGCTGATTAGATCTGTAGGGCTCCAAATCAAACCTGAACACGATAAGGGGCTGCCTTGGATAAGGGATTTTCTTAGATTCTGCTCAGTCTAATCCTACATGAAAATCTGTGGCAAATCTACTAACATAAACAAGAATTTTAAAAAATGCAAGCTCATAGCCTAAATGGGTAGTAGGTAAATGAGCTGATCAGCTTCTGAGCAGCAGTAAACAGAACAAGTGGATATTTATTCTAAAGTAAGAAATGAATATATATATTTGTTTTATTGTAATGCTCTTGCTAACAAGAGGCAGGAAGGAACACTAGAAAAATAAAGCAGCCCTACAGTCACAAGTCTGAATTTGTATCCAAATGAGAAACATCATCATTAAAAGCAACTCTATTGAACAAAAGTAGCTCCCACAAACAGGCAAGGCTATCAGCAAGAGCTAAGTATATGCAAATGGGATTTACTGAGAGTAGTGTATGCTCAGCACCTCAGAGGATTCATTCCAATACAATAGTGTAACTGATTACGAAGCAAATATGTATTACTTTAAATAAACTAAGGCAAGAGACAAAGCAAATTATTTTGAAATGCTTTTACTCTGTAATTTCATTAAAGGACGTTGTTTATTCTTAGAGGGGAACTACAAATTGAATATTCAAATTTAAAACTACAGAAATATATATCTGTTTATGGACTAAGGTCAAAGAGACTTTTATTAGGAACAAGAATATCATCTACACAGATCAGAAGTATTTGCAAAATCTTTTGCAATTTTTTATATTAATTTGTGTTTGCTATTAGCTAACCTCCTCACCATTTTTACTTACTTTCTTCCCTATAATCCTCTTCCAGTTTCCAAGGCTCCTCACTGAAGGACAGGTAGAACACAGTTTTTTTCTTATTTCACTTTCCAAAACTCAACTGGAATCAGAAATTAGAAGTCTCATCTTGCAACATAAAGGACCAAGGCAACAGACAAATTGGCCTTTCTCCACTGCTATAATGAGGTATTAGCTGACGTATCCTAACTCCCAATTGCCAGGTCTTACTTGTCTAGTAAAAATAGTTTTGCTATCTGCATGGAGGGAGTTTGATGGGAAAGATCAAAGGAGAAAAAAGAGCCTGGAGGGAAAAGCAATGGGAGAAAGGAAAGGGAAAAAACAGTGGGTTCTTTACTGAAATAATTTACACTTCAGGACTGTGACATTTTCTTACTTTTTGATCTGTTTTCCTATTTGCAGCAAAGTCACTGATGCCAAAAAGGACCCCTTCATATGCTATGCTAGTACCATATCAATCTATAGAGGAAAAAGCAAACAAGATCAGCTTTAGGCTTATTTTCAGAGATAAACCATACTGAAATACTGAATCTTGTAGGGGGGAAAAAAATAGAAGTTTCATCAAAATATATATAGCACATTATGTGTTATGTAGACAATATTTTTGAAGTTGTTGCAACATATTTTTCTCTAACCAAGCTATAGGAACTGTGGGGTGGCTTTCATCTGTCTTTTAGGTTTTAATTGGTTTTATGTCTCTTTCCTTTTTATATAAATATGCAGACACCCACACGCAGATTCAAACATACATATGCATACCTTCATTTCATTTATAAATATTGATTAATATTCTTAATAATGAAAGAATTCAAGCAGAGATTCTACTCTCTATAAGAATTCTGAGTCATAAGTCATCTTTTGGATCGATCTGAATGATACTGTAGTTCTCTGAAAACACAGTAGTAAATCACAATATTGTAATAATCATCCTGGTTCTTGATATTTACATCAAAACACTTAAATATATTGCAAACATAAAGTTAATTCCATAGTCACAGGTTGGGAAGCTGGAATTCTGGATTTCTATAGTACTTCTAACATTGTACTGTATGCAAGTTGCCAAATAATGGTATTTCATTTTGATACAAATAAAATACTGTTTATTTGTAATTGGCTATCCAAGAGAAAATGAAGAAGAAGATGGAAGCAGAAGCAGCAAGTAGACAAGCAGATGTAGATGTGCACTTGGATACCAGACCTCTGGATAGCAAAGGAGCATACAGTACCCAGCACCTTGAAGATAAACAGCTCAGAAAACACTATCAGGAAAGCACTGCACTGTGTTATATCAGATCACAAGATAATGCTCTCACAAAGGGATGCACAGGAGTTCAACTCTGAGTCACCTCCTGTTCAGGCACCAGCAGAAGAAGCGAGCTGGGCAACCTTCAAATTTTCCGTACATCAGTACTACTGAGTCTTGGGAACAGAACCAAATCATTTCTTCATTTGAAGCTACTTTTGTCTTTGCAACTGACTGTAAAACCCCAACCAAACAGAAACACAATGGTGATGAAGCCTGGTAAGCAGCGGGTGCCAACAATGCCAGACTGGGAATGATGAAGTCAAGCGGTTCGGCCACTTATAGTTTCACAACGGATGGGGATGTTCCAGGAACGAATAGATGCTCGAGGTTCACAATGGCTTATTCAGCATTCACATACACTGAATAAAGAGACTCGAAAAAAGAAACACACACAACCACAAAAGCCAAGCTGGTTGAAGCACTGATTTGGGGTAATTGTTGTCGAGAGATGAATATGACGACTCGATGGGTATGAAAAGCTGGACCCAGATGGCAGTAGGTAAGAAAAGATCATAGCAATCAACTCTGCAGCATAGCTGTCAGCAATACAAGGACAGATCATTCCGTTAATATCAGGAGAATGGAAGAGGATCTTTTCGTTGCTGTGGGAAGATCAAGGTATTAAAATTACATACGTACATACGTCAAGAAGTGAAGACCAATTGCAGGACAGATACAGGAACCTTTAAGCAGCTCCTTTTAGGATTGTATGTATGACTTCAGAATGTTTGATCCAAGAAAGCCTGGCAAATGTTTAAGACCTTCTATAGTGCTTTGCAAAAAAAAAAAAAATAAAAATGTTATGTGGTTGAGAACATTTTCTCTGACTTCTGATATGCTTGAGGAAGGCCAGTGATGTCACTGGGGAATCTTATGGATGGAATGAAGGGCACAAGTTAGTTGTCCTAATAATCTTCGTACTTGATTGGGCTTAAACAATGAAAGGGTGCTTTTTCAAAACCACATTTGAAAACAATTTTTTTGAAGCCTCTCGGGTCTCACAAATCACCACTTTGTGAAAACACACTCAGGAGAGTGAAAATATTGCACATTTACATACGTGTGGCCTGTATTTGAGTTAGAGGATAACAAATGTGTCACGGGGCTAATACTAGGGTGAAAGAACAAAAAAAGGAAATTGTGAAGAGCAGCAATTGTTACTGCTTGGTTCTAGTATTCTCCCAGAGGCACAGAAGCCAACATTAGGAGAAGGAAAGAAAAAATACTTTAAAAATACAGAAAACTCTTTGTTTATCGTATTACTGCTGCTGCATATTCCTGTCTTTATTTCTAAAAAAGATTGTGTGTAAGAAGTTTGCAGTATTCATTGAAAATAACTGAAATAATTGGATGGGCACTAGAGCATATAATCATTGTGCTTGCCAATAGTATTTGAAAACAGCACATGCATCAAAATTTAAAATATTTTGCTGGCCTTCCAGATTTTTTTGCTAAACCTAGTGTGCATTGGAACCTGAGTGAATGAATCCCATTAGTCATCACCATCTTAACAATATGCACTTCATACAGAGCTGGCTTCTGCACAGAGGAAGGAAATTACCAGTACTAACAAAGGAAAGAAGATTTATAATGAGCAAATATACAAAAGCTCCAAATAATTATAATATTCACAGCTTGGCAGTGACTTTCTAGGCTATAAAATTACTTCTCTTTTGGAAGAATGAAGATTTTACAAGGTTAATATAAACAAAGGGTAATTGGAAAATCAAATTGCTCTACACAAGCCATTGTAAGGCCTGGAATAATGGTGATAACATTTTTAAAAAGCTTGCTTATGAATCAGTGGATTTTTGTTTTGTGTATTACTGCAATCAAAAATGCTCCCTTTCAAGTGCTACGTGGGAAACATAAATGGCTAAATACAAATCCCAGCTTACCCCTGATACGATAAGTTCTCCTCCCAGGTTCTGAACTTCTGCTTTCACTTTGCTGCAGATATTGAGCTGGTGGCAGTACAGGGCAATGCGCTGCAGGTAGGCCAGCAGGTCCTGTTTGCAGGCTGAGTCTGGGCACTGCAGACAAAAGAAATATTTCATTAGATTGTAGCTGAGTTTATGTGATTAGAGACAGGTCACCAGATAGAGGCAATGTGTGTGTATTAGGTGGATCTATTCCACTTTGTCTTTACATGAGGTACTTGATGAAATGTGAAAACTCAAACTCTGCCTCTAATTTAACTCAATATTTATGAATTGTAGCCTGGAGATGCACTATACCTTTCTGGAGAGAGATGAAACCTCTCTGTCAGTCACTAATGGAAGGCAATGACAATAATATGATCACTGCGAGTGTTTACTTATGACATCAGATTGTACTGAACAGAAGAATCTACTGAGCAGCCAAAAGACCAGGTTTGACTTGAAACTTCACAACGTGGACCAGTTAAAGTCCAGACGAACCCAATTCTGCCTGATACAACCACTCTAATGCCAACTCTTGCCTGTGTTGCCATCTTCCCTGGCATTTGTGCAGACCTTCAGAGGACACAGCTCTGCCTCAGGCTTGGCAGAAGCCAGATCTCTCACTGACACCTGAAGGACTTGGGAGGCAGAGGTGAGGCTGCTTGGGTTTGGTAATGACAGATTTGGCAAGCTTATTTTTGATGTTGAAATACCTTAATCTGTGCCAGAGAGAAATTATTTACTGAAGTGTGAGCGACATATTGCAGAGTATCTCAGCAAATGACATCAGTATTGCAGCCCTTCTCAAGAACACAGGGAGTTAAGCTGATCCCTCTGCATGTCTAAGGGATACTTCTCCATCCTAGAGGGAATGCTGTCTACAGTCCTGTACCATTTCAGATACTGTGAATCAATCCCAAATGTGTGTTGATACAGATTAGATTAGGTCAAATGTGCTAGACACTGTGAGGGTTTTATAATCAATGTAACTAGAAAAGGCCCAAGTACAATTTATTCATAGTCCCTGGGACTCTTAATAGAAACTGCATCTTCCCCCACAATATCAAGAGCATAATAAACAACAGTCTTGTAGTTAATATTCAAAGTCTTGCCTCAAGAGAACAGACCTCTGTAATTCACTCTGATGAAACACTGCTAAAAGGGTTCATTGCTAACAGCATGTCTCCAATAAATGCCCTTTGAATACCCTTTGAGTGCATAGCTTGGGGAACAAAGATTCCAAATATGCCTTCTTAGCATCTTACAAAGTCTGTGCTCAAATTTTTAAAAAATATTATCAGAGCATTTCAAGAAAAACTGATAGAATTAAGCACACATGAGCCAACAGTATCACAGCCTTTGACTTGAGATCGCTGCTCTAACCCAACAGATAACGCTGCCCAGCAATGAGTTCATGATGAACCAGTTGTATATGTTGTTGTCTATAACCCTGAAAGCAGTAACTTTGCTTTTTTTCTCTCCCTTTAAAACTAACAAGAAACAAAGCTGGAGGTCCATTGTGGCTGTCAGGTTAAATGTGCCCTACACTCATGGTAATAAGGCTATAAAGCCCCTTTTCCTCAGACAGATGCCACATCTTTCAGGCATGAATCCCTAAGAACCCTTTTCTCCCTACCAGTGTCAACTTAATACAAAAATATTTACCCTATTCTTGAAGTCTATGAACTGAAAGAAATGAATTTTAAAGCAATAATTCTAGAGAGCTGTCAAGGTTTTATATATAAGCACCTTGGAGTGAAAAAATGTAAGAGCTCTCTCATTGGAACAATAATTAAAAATGCAACTGTCCATAAAAAGTTTATATTGCATGAGGGTCTCCAAAGTTTTGTGAAATATCATTAAAGTGCAAGCATTAAAACAAATAATTCATTCTCAAAGTGCTTTCACTGTTTATTATTAAAGTGTTACAGTCCTCTGAAATTTAAAATGTGACTCAAGCCAATGCACTCTAAGCATAACAAGTCTCTTTGTGTTTCTTTCTTTAAAATATTCCACCTCTGCAAATACTTCAGACTAGGAATTTCATCAGCTGACAGATGGATTTCTTCTTTTTTGTGCTGAAATGAACAGATGCTACTTTTGAAGGATTGGAATGGGTTAACTATGGGAGAAAATGCTTGCTGATAACGAAGAAACTCTGAACTCAAAATTTCCAAGGTTGTAGAAAAATGGGCAGCTTCAGGTTTCTTTCCATTTTAGCTCCTATTCCATGGTAGGATATGTTACACACTATTACATTCTTTCTTGGAGAAGAAAAAGACATACTTATTGTGAAGAGAAATATTAGAAGCAAGGAAGTTATCGGTTCCCACTTCCAGTGGATTTTCTCCTGATCATAACGAGAGGAAAGGAACTATTGGAAGTTTACAAGTGAAAAAAACAGTCAAATTTAATTTGCCTGAATCTAAAATTAACTACCTAGGACCTGGATGTAAAATTTGGCTCTTGACTTTTAGTATGCTGCTTCCTCTCGCTCTCCAGATGGATCCAGATGGAATCCAATATGAAAAATTATATATCTAGTGAGTTCATCTTTCCAGTTGTGATATGAGTTTGGTACTGGGAGTGAGGACACAGAACAGGGACCAGGGGCCTGTTAAGGTGAAATACCCACAATAGCCTGATGCAAAGCAGGAAACTGGGAGTCAAGGAACATTGAAGAAGAAATGTGCCATATCAAGGGAAGTTGCTGAAAGACTGAGCTGAAAAGAAGGTGAGAATTCCAAGGCATATGGCAAAGGTAACGGAGCATCTGAGTCTCTACTGCTTCCATAACAGCAAATAAATTTTGGACTCGATGATCTTAGAGGTCTTTTCCAACCTAAATGAGTCTCTATCAGTCTAATTCTAACACAACATCTGGGCCCAGGAATGAGGTGGAACAAGTCAAGCATTTCTGAGATTTAGAGAGACTTGTTTGTGACTTTCCTTTACTGCAAAACCCAACTGATAGGTACAGAAAAACTTCTATTCGATGGGTAGATCAGAGTCCAGGTGGTGACTTCCAGCAGGTGATTCTCTGCCAAGTAAAGATAACCTCTTCCTGCAAAAGGCAACTCATCTATAGAGGTTACATCACATTTCTGCTCATTTTTGTGGTTACCTGATCAGCTACTGCCCGTGCCAATTTGTCCATCCTCGATCCTGCCTCTGCAATCTTCTTGGCTGCATTAATGACATCTGATGTGTTCTTCAGGGGGCCTTTGCCTCTGTGAAATACAAGACAATTACGCACAACCTAAATAAATCATGAGAGGCAACAGCTTTAGTGACCCTGTTTAGTGCTTGATTTTAAAATAGCAACTCGAATGACTTCTTAATTTATTAGAATCTCACCTTTTAACTACTTTATAGTACAGCTTGATTAAGAAATCGGTTTGCTGCATTTCCTCTTCCTTACAAAATGCCTCACCAGCAATTTAGTGTGATGGTGCCTTCAAGCACATGAGCTGAGCTGTACTTAGAAGTATATGCATTTTTAAGTGCTCATTAAGCCAATGCTCTTTCTGGAATACACAACTATTCAAAAATTATGCGATTCCCAAGCCAGTGCTAAATGTTAAGCCCATCATGTCTAGGGCAAGAATGTCACATTTTAGAAAACTTTTTTTTGGTAGTTTTTTTTTCATTGGAAAATAAAGACATGTGAAGCATAATCCTTATATTACACTTAAAACATGTATAATTAGCTTTAAGACTGATCTTTCACTATATTTTTAAGATGACATACAAAACTCTCATTTTAGTCTATAAAGCAACCAAAGTGCATTAAGACAAAAATTAAAAAGTCAACACAGACTTTTCTGAGTTTGTTTCACACTCAAAACTTCAATCTTGTTTGTACTTATCAAATTGCTGCTGCTCCTGAGAATGGCTCAGTTGGAAGTGAGCTTATTTTATTTTTTTTTTAAATTTGGAAAATCATACTATGATCAGGCAATTCTTTAAAAAAATTGAAGTAGAAGGAATTTTTTTCTAAGCATAACATTGTATTATTTTTCCTTTTTTCACAAACTATAATGCCAAGAATAACATGCTAAAACATAGTTCCACTTTAATCTTCTTTCCATACTTCCATTTCCACCTTAAACAGATAATGAAACAAAAGTATCCCACTTCTGGTGAACTTAAACTGCAGCAAAAGTCCTTCTTGGTGACCTCTTATGTTTCTGCATTAATTACATGAGCAGATCTTGCTGTCACAAACTCCATGCATTTGAAAAGTTATTCTATTTTAACACTGCTGAGGTTACAGTCAACCAGAAAGGTGTGATAGACTTTGTTCTGTTTTAATGGAATATATTAAACAAGCTGTTATTGAATCTGATGCTGACAGAGGTGCACTTTGATTTTTTTTTTATTTACTTCAAATGTGACAGTAGTTTTCTCTCATTCTCATATTAGTTCTGTTCTTTTGATGCTGGGAAATGTAATTACAAAATTTTCAATTCCATGATCTGTGTATCAAAGATTGTCCAGGAGGCTGCATGAAATGTTCATATTCTAGGCTGTGTCTTTAGAACATCATTTCTTCCTTCCATGAAACACTGTTTGGGCAGTTTTTCATACTGTTTTTTTTTGGTCAGAAGGATCAGAGTCCCAAGGCAATACAAGTACATAAGTAATTCAGAATCCTGTAAAATATCACCCTTCACAGGAGGTTCTACCCTGACATTTGGTATCCAGGGGTGGTGAATCTACTGCAAAAAGAACAGTTGTAAATGCACAAACTGAGAGGAAAACAAGTAAGTGGAGAGAATGATGGCTTGGAGCAAGTATAGTAGTAATCTATTAAAGCAAGCAAACTTTCTATAGGTATAATTAAATTTAAAATGGATAAAAATGTTTGCTGTTGCCTATTATCAATTAACTACCTATGCAAATAGTCAAGTTATTTGAAAATTAATGTTATTTATACACACCCCTTCCCTCTCTCTCTCTCTCTCTCTCTCTCTATCAGGTGTGTGTGAACTCCACGTTGTAAATGCAGAGACTGGTTCCTCTGACGTGGTTTGAAGGTTTCAGATACAAAGGCATGTGATCAGCTGGAGATTAAGAAATCATAGAATCACAGAAAGATTTGGGTTGGAAGAGACCTTAAAGATCATCCTGTTCCAACCCCCTGCCATGGGCAGGGACATCTTCCACTAGACCAGGTTGCTCCAAGACCCATCCAACTTGGTCTGGAACACTTCTAGCTTCTCTGTGGAACACAGTGAGATGAATAAATGGATGTTTTATTTTAATTCTAAAGGAAAACATGAAGATTTTTGTCCAGTTTTGGGCAATCACATTTTGGCAGATACCATTGAAACGTCTGAACTCCCATTAAAAATAAACACTGAACAAAATTTAATCTATTATGATGATTTGTAATTCAAAGAATCCTGTAAAATGTTGTCCCTGGTGTGTTTAACACTATGGCTACAGTTTAACAAAATAATTCTGTTTACATTATGCCATTAATGAATGGCCTTTTGATGCTTTCCAATTAGAGAAGAACAAGATATCAATAGAGAAATAAAATGAAAGCAAAAAAAAGAAAAAAATCATTACTGACAAACTTCCACGACATATTAGATCAAAACAGTTTCGTTTCATTTGGAATTTTTTTTTGAAAGAAGTTCAGTGATCAAAATTATATAAATAGTTTTGCCATTATTTTTGATTGACACAAATTGCAGTGAAATGTTGAAAGTTCAGAGGGGCGCATGCATTTTAGATGGGTACTAAACGAAATGTCAGTGGAGTGTCTGTAAGGTCACAGACTAACTCTGGTGCTGAAATTCAAGATGATCTGCAAGTAAAAGAGATTCACAAACAGGACAAAAAACTTCATGTGATTAATCCTGTTTGGAGAAATATCCAGAGCTGTTGTGCGCAGAGAACTAAACAACACATCCCACTGTATGTGATGTGTGTTACTTGGCTTTGCATCTCCAAAAATGCAGCAAATCATCTCAACAGGCTACAAACTGAACAAAAAAAGAAAGATGTGGCATATCTGGACTCCTCAGTGCAGGTTATTTTGTCCTTACCTAGTGAAGTCTGTCATTTCCATCATGATCATGCACATCTGCTTTGCCAGCACAATGATGTCATTACCACTGTCATCCCACTTTGCCACCTCTGCATCCAGTTTGCTCTTCTCTTGGTGGAATATCTCTACCTGCTCAGCAATCTTAGCCTTCTCCTCCTGGGGAAGCTGAGCCATGATAGCCTGGAGAAAAAAACAGAAGTTGGGCATGAAAAAAGGAAGCCAGAAACTTGACATTTCCAGTGGTCCAAATGGCAAGCACAGCTTCAGTTGCTTTTCATGGGAGTTGAAGATGCCAAGCAAAATCCAGCAAGCATTTGATTTCTGTTAGGACAGGCAAAGCCAAATCCACAGCATGTTTATAACTCTTCTTGCACCTTCAAGATGGTAAAAATTATATGACATACAGATTATTCACCAGTTGATACAGGAGGATTAAATTCCTATTAAATCTTAACTTCCAGGAAGAATAAAATGAAGGACATTTATGGGAAAAGGCAGGCTGAATTGCCAGTGTCTCCCCTAGTCTCACTCTCTGTCAGAAATCCAAGTTTCTGATTAACCCAACACTAAAATAAGCTATGACATGCAAGATAATACATTTACAGTGAATTGTAACAAACATGTCTTTTAATGATATTTAGTGCTCTGTCTCTTGGACGATATGCAAAAAGGCACTACACAGGTTGGTACTAATCTGCCTCAACATCAAGAAAGCAGAAAGTTCCCTGCCCTCTCAAAAAAAAAAAAAAACCTAAAAAACTATAATAATTACTTTTGAAGATCAAATGGACACTTCCAATAATGATTTCCAAGTTAACTCACTATTTGGCTTTAGGGGTTCTGAAGACCACATTATGCATTTAATGGGGTGTGACACATATTTAAGTGTCATTACATTTTTTTCTTGTTTATGTCACTTTCAATCAGCTGAAGTCTTTTTGCTACATATTCTTTAAATGCTCTTGGCTTTTGAAAGTTCATAGTTGACCTTTTCCAAAACTGAAATGAAAAAGGGTTATAAACAGTAGATCAGAAAATGAGAAATTTGCAAGTTAATCAAATTAAAATTCAACACGAGTTTTAATTAGGCCTTATCAATGTAACTCAGCAGTTTCAAATGTTAGAATAAAAGTCCTTCCACAGAAAAATGCTGTGTAAGTCAAGCCAATAAATAAATAAATAGATAAAATACACATAAAACCCTAGAACTGATGAATTAACTGAAGAGACCATGATAGGAGTGGTAAAATTTGGGAATTGGATCTGAATGTCTTGCCTGCAGTTTCTTTTGGTGGCAGCTTCACCTGCACACGCTTTAAACTGGTATCCAGTGTTTTAATATTTCTGTTCCAGCTGGTGAGGTGCTTTCAAAGCAGCCATATCCTACAGCAAATGCAACTCATTCATTCCAGTTTTATTTCCACTGAAGGCCAACACAAGCCTTTCTACTGAAATACTAACAGCTTTATGGAGTAAGCATATTAAACAAATCCATTACATTCCACAAATAAAAATGTTTTGAATATTTTCTGCGGAAACGGTTCAAATAAGATACTATTCCACTTAGCAGAATCATTTCAATGAGTCACTGCAGAGTGTGGAATGGGCAGTTTCTGCTTAGCATGTTTTCCTTTTAGGTTTTTGTCATTTGTTGCTTCCTCTGACATATTGCAATCTATGTTATTCAGGAACTGTCCTTATAATGTATTATGTTTATACAGTGTTTGCAGCTGATCAAAGCAGAAGGTTTTAAGTGCAGCAATAATAATAACTGTAATAAATGTTGTAGAATTTAAGACTCATAAGTCCCTAGGTGAACTCAATTCTTAGCAAAAAAATTACTGCAGTCTTTACTTGGTTTTCAGATCAAGAAAGGATGATATGCTACTAGTCCTAAATGTAACCAAAAAAATGGAAAAGACTATGAATTTTGATAGAATACTCTGTACCGTACCTCAATTCTGCTGTACCTGAAACTTACTTTAGTAGTCAAGTCTTTGAATATAACAGAAAGCACTTTATGCTCTTTAAAATATAAAAATCACAAAAGATAGTCATCTCCCTCCAGAACACAGTTCTGTCATCCTTCTCACAGTGAGGTATCCAGGTATCATTTTGAAATTCTTGGTACTGCATGGTTTTCACTGTCAGTTCCTGGTCACCCAGCTCTCTGGGATAGGACCTACAATCCATCTCTCTTCTTGTAGATCAAAATGAATATATGTATTATGTCCTTGTGATTTGGTGATAGAAATCCAGCTTTTCTGATACATGGTATGATTTATTTACCATCTGTGTTCAATATTCATGGAAATTAATTTAAGACAAAAAGAAATATCTGCCCATTACACTGGCTCCATGTCTCACATTTCTCCCATACTTTTAAGTAAGCTTCTTTTAGATTTGTGTAACTCTTCTGTTTCTTTTCAGGGTATAAAATCTTTATATTAAGTTCCAACATACTCCGAGTCCTAGAGCAGCTAAAAACTCCTCTGTCCTGCTGCTCTGAATTGATTTTTCAAAGCATCATTGCCTTTTGATCTTTAGGTTCTCAGCCCTACAAATCCTCTTGCAGAATCCAAGGTAAGAAATCCCCATTCCAGCTACGAGCTTTTGCTAGTGTTTGTTTAAGTGTGTGAGGACACATCAGAAAAAACCACAGACTTGTGTGAAACAGCCATAAAAATCATTCAGGTAACTCCCAGTTCCCCACCGGTTCTCTGCTGGAAAATGTTTAAGGCTTATTTTTTAAACTCTCCTTCCAGTCAAATATATTTTCACGATGTCATTTTCCCCTCCAATTATATTCTGATGGTTTTTTTTTAATAATGTGATATGAGCAGCCTATTCAGTATGAAGTAAACATTCATCAGAGGGTGGCATAATCCCGAGTGTTAACAGGAATATTCCTGAGTGTTAACAAACTTCACTTCCCCAGCACCTGTGACCCCTGAAGCACTCATCAGCTTCATTTGCAATCCCCGTGCACAAGCTGAGGTCGCAAATCACAATGACTGGAGTTTATCATGATGTAATTACCCTGGCAAAATTACATTGACTCAGTAGCAAATGTCTTCAATTACAATTAAATTACAGGGACTACTCGGTAGCTTAAACAGATCTTCTTGACAGGTTTGCACACTGGGAAACATGACTAATGTAAGATTTCTCTGGATACGGCACATGGTGCCCTGATGGGATTTTTTTATTTTTTTTTTAATTTGCTGACTACTCCCACGGCCTTCAGCACATTCCAAACCTGCAAAGCCTCCTCTTACAGCAGTAGCTGGAGCAAACAGCTGATACAAGGCATCACGAAAGCCTCAGGAAGATCATTCAATGAAGTCAGTGCTACTCCAAGAGGTGCGACACGAACTTTCAACACTTGGGTCAGGTTGGTTCTGCCCTTTCTCAAATGACCCTGAAGATTGGAAATCACTGCCTTTGCTTTCTGAGGCACAGCTTTTTATTGGTGGCTATACAGACATCAATGTTTTATGTGGGTTTTACACTCACCCTGGCACTCTGGCCAGCAATAAGCTGGTCATCCTCAGTCTGTACACTTGTTCGGCTGCGAACGTCATAATCTTCCTGCTCGAAGTCTGAATCATCCTCCAGCTCTTCAGGGGTCTAGAGAGAGAGAGAGAGAGACAGGGAGAGAAAGCCAAAGAGAGGAGATGACAAGCTTAGAAAGAATACAGACAAAGTCCTATGCACAGTAAGCTCTTATTTCATCGATCCCTTGCCCAGGAAATGCTGTTCTGTTTCCCTTTTAAATGAACTTGTCTGCCCAAGCAGTCAGGAACTGAAATTGAATTGTCTTAAAAATTAAGTTGTTTCACCTCTAGTTTTCTTTACAAATAACATTTGTCATTACCTTGCCACAACTTTTCTTACTGCAATTTCTCTTAACTCTGTTAACATGATGAATGCAGTTCCAGGAACAAATATCCTTTGGAAACACTAACAACCAGAATGCTGTATTTCAAAATAATGTTATTTCTTATATAAATGGACACTAATACTATTATATTACTGGAAGCTACATGTAATCTTCAAAAGAGAAAGTAAATATCTGGGAAAAAGCAACTGACATCCTGGAAGAAAAATTTATCAAAACAAATAAGAGATTTCCCATTAAAAGAAATTGTAAATGATGTCAACTGGTTTTCAAATAAATATAAAGTTTATAACCTGTGTTATCTTGTTAACTCACATGGTTCTTTTCAGATACAGGGCTTTGGAATTTGTCTCATCCCCTGACTGAAATCATGTTATCTCCATTGCTGGTGCTACAAATGGTGTGAGGGTCTCTAAGCAGATTGGTTAAATCTAGTTACATATATGCAGGCTTCAGCTTTCTTGAAATTTCAGAGGGAGGGAGGAAAAAAAATAACTGATGGATATGTTTATTTGGGCTTTTTCATCTTCTAGCAAAAAATTAGGAGAAAAGAATTTCCTTATGTATATACAGAGAGACAGTATAAATAAAATCACTATTTAGTACTATATTTATTATAGATGATGCAAAAAAAGAGTCTTTAGAAAGAAGATTATATTCCATTTTGTGACTGAATAGCCTCTAGGACAACAGTCTGGCCATGAGTAACTTCTGTAGGTACAATACATGATAATGGTGATAGAAGAAGAAGATCACAGTAACTGTATCACCTTACTGGATACCCCCGTGTGCCCCCAGTGTCAATCTCGAAGGCCATTACAGAAGAAATCATCCATGCTGGCATTCCATGCTTGGAGGCAACGTCAAGCTTTTTAGCAGAGGTGCTAATCATTGCCAGTTGTCATTACAGCTCTGCCTTGAAGATGCTCAGTCACTAGGAACCGCTCCAAACCCTCTAACGTAACGTGGAGAAGTCTTTTGGCGGTGTTTATATTCCAGCCTGGCTTCCAACGTGAAGTGCACATCACTGTTTGGAGCTGCATGGTGAAGTGCACAGGATGGGGAGAGTAAAACACAGCCATCATCATTTGGCTTGAAGAGTATGAATTAAATATGTGTTTTGATGCCGAGTGCTGGAGGAAGAAGTAACCAAGTGTGACAGTGTGGTAATGGAACTCAGGCTGCATCTCTGAAGAGAGACATGTACAAACAGCGTGTGTAACAGGACAGACAGCACGAGAAGTTTAGATGAGAAATGAATTTACCTTTTCTCTACTGTCACAGGAAAAACAGAAAGATTGGTACCCATCATTAAAATGACCAATGGTCTTGTTTTCCAATCACCTTTAATCACTTTATTTTCTCTGCTCAGCTGCCTGAGGGCAGAGTGTGACCTTAAAATCTGTCACAAACAAACAAGCTACAAAGAGAATCATACAACTCCCTGAGCAAAGAGAGTATTTTCTGTCATAGGGCTCTGCCTGCACTTTCCTGGGAAGAAAAGGAATAGGGTGGAGAGCTTCAACTCCTTCTTCATAAACCAGCTGGCTCTGACCCATCCTCCAAGTCCATTCAACTACCCAGTTTCACTGGTCATTGTAACACCTGTATCCTTTCACCCCCAAATATCCTCCTCTTAGTTTCTTCTATCTCCACTTATATAGATAAGAATATAAAAAATAAAGTGCAGTCCTCCCCCAGGCTTTCATAGTCAGACTTCAGCAAAGTAAGGGTGTAACATTCAAAATACACATCTCAACACTGTAACCAGTAAGAACATCCATGAGGATGTCCCTTAAAAAAGCAAAAATATTCTGAAAATTCTATTCAAGGATTTACTCTTAAAGAAAGATTCAGAAAAAAACGTATTGCTGTTGTTGTTTGACACTACTAACATTAACATTTGTGGTCTTTCAAAGACTGAAATTTAATGGGTATAGGTGTTGAACTTGGAGAAAATGTAGTACAAAGCAAAAGGACCAGCAATGCAACTAATACACTCCAAGCACATTACATCTCCATATTTCTCCTCTGTACATGTGAGATCTAATTCAAAATGATCTTTCAGATTCATTTCATTCTCTTTAGGTTTTTAAGTGTGGTGAATTTAACATCCTTGTTTTCTTCCCCAGATAGCTACATTTTTCATTGAGGGGAAGGACTGGAGTCTGTCTGATGCCATTTCAAACATCTTCATGCTTTTCAGCCTTGCACCATTCCTTTGTTTTAGCTGATCTCTTGGACATGCAGCCCACATAGAATAGAATCTCCCTTTTGTTTAGACACAAAGGTATAAAAAGAAATATTGAAGTTCCTTGACTTAAAGACTTCTACTCTTAGCAGGGCCTTCTAAAAATACCATAACAACTCTAATTTTTGTGTACAACTAACAGGACCTTGGTATTTAAAACCTAGTTTCCGTGACAGAAGAGTCTGAAACTCAATTTATCTGATTTGGAGGATGGAAGGACTGAATCCATCTTGCAGATACATGGACTTATGGTCACATAAATGCAGGAAATACGGATTTGAGACTTGTTTCCGAACAAAACTGACAACTGCCAGTGGCAGGAGAAGCTACAGTAATTTTCAAAACTAATAGATTTTATGACCTGACTGATTTCAGCAGAAAACTGGGCCATTTTCATCATTTTTAGTCTGTCTGGTTTGTAGCACAGGCCATAAGACTTCCCAGGACAACTTCTTTTTCAAATAGAGTATCTCTACTACACAAAGAGCATATTCTTCATTCATCTAACTCAGATGAATTCTTCTAGTGAAGAATATTCTTTCACAATCCTAGATAAATCACCCAGTAAATACATACTTTCTCTTTTAAGATGCATGTTTTATTTCTAATATGAATATGGTGACTTTTAACTTCCAGGTACTGGAATATTTTGTTTAAATATCTTTCTGACTGTGAGAGTAAAGAGCTTACTGTAAACAAAATACCTTCCATCACTATATTTTTTTTTATCTTTTGTGACTGCTGTATAAAAATGTGAATTATACAAGTCATAAAATGGCATATATATGCAGATAAGTGCTATTTGTTTCATATTTCACCAACTCAAATATACTTGATGAAGATAGAAACCCCACTATGCTACACTGCTGTATGCACTTAGAAATTGTAAGATGCAATTATAAGAATTTCAACACTGTGAACACCAAGTCAAGCTAACCTTGTAATGAGAGGAAAGACTGAAAAGATGAAAAGATACTCCCCCATTTTTTACCACAAAAATGCCCTTTAATTCTAAAAGATAAGGGAAAAAAAAAAAAAGTAGACCTTATAATATGCTTTTCTATCCAACTCCACACTCGTCTGTACATTTGTTTTGGTACAATTGAAGCCTGAGTGATTCAGGTGCAAGCAGTACCTGAGTGCCTAAGTCAGAGAACCTCTCTCACTGCAGGTCTTTGGTTGTTTAATGATTTACAGTAAAACCTAACACTTCAAATTCAGTCTGAGAAGTAGCAGGCAGTCAATGCAGACAGTGGACCCCATAACACTCTTTGGAGATAGGCTGTTTCAAAAGATGATGGGATTCTGCATCAGATCTAGTTTTCCAGAGGACCTGAAAAGTTGCAGCACTTTGGGTTTCTCCACAGTGGCTGCCCCACAGGTGATGATGGCTAAACCTGTACTGACAAGTGTGGAAGAGTGGAAGGGCATTAATACACCCAAACAGCCTGGAGTTAAGGACCCCACACTGCCCTCATTTCATTTTTATTCAGACTCATTGCAGTCTGCTCTCATGGACTGAAAGTCCCTTAAAGATAGAACAGAAATGCAGTTAATCATAGAATTGTAAAATAGAACATCCTGAGTTGGATCCACAAGGATCATCGAGTTCAACTCCTGGCTCTGCACAAGACAGGCCCCAAAAAAATCCCACCATGTGCCTGAGAGCATTTTCCAAATGCTTCCTGAACTCTGTCAGCCTTGGGGCCATGGCCACTTCCCTGGGGAGCCTGTTCCAGTGCCTGACCACCCTCTGAGTGAAGAACCTTTTCCTGATATCCAACCTAAACCTCTCCTGACACAACTTCAGGCCATTCCCTTGGGTCCTAGGGGGCTCACAGAGCACATCCTCCCAAAGAATCAAGTTTCTGTGCTCTAAGATTACTCTGTAAAATGAACAAAAACACAGCAAGAAGGAGCACCTGGAGATTGGCTCCAAAAATGCACTCCTGACCCAAACAGATGTAACACTGAGGTTAATGCAGATGCCACTAAAGGCAAGGTTTCTAATAGCAAAGGCCATGTGTGAAAAGAGCAAACTGGCCTCAGAGAGACATAAGAATGAGAAAAGGTGCCATTGTGATTCCTCCTAACTGCAGAGAGGGTTTCTAGCTAATAACTGAGGGAATTTCATAAACAGCTGTGAAAAAACAAAGTGTAGTTTAATCCCTGCACAGTAATAGAAAAGATGTCGGAATGAAATTATTATTTTCTATTTTATTTTTTGGTTCTATAATTATACTCTTAAATTCATTTATACTACTTCTTAAGTTGTGGAAGAGATTTTTTCCTCTGTGTAGTTCATAATAATAGTCCTCAATGAAAAAATGAGTCTCCTTTCTCCTCCAGAGGGAAAATAAATTCTCCCCTTGTGAAAGAAAAAGAGAAGAACAGAGATTATCCCCCTTTCCTTCAGCTTACCAAAAGTAATAATACCAACCAAAATTAATTTTAAAAGTGGCTTTATTTACTCTATGAAATGAGAGAATCATCTCAGATAAATTCAATCTTTCACAGCTTGCACACAAACAATCACTGCCTGAAAATAATTGTGTCAGATGCTCTAAAAAGTTTGCAAGGTCGGGTTTTTGTGGGTTTTTTTAATAATTCTTTGAGAAGTTTTATAGCCTGAATTAAAGGGGTGCATGAGATTTGATAGATTATTAGATAAAAATATTCTAAAAACTTTCTTCTATAGCTTAATGCCTCACTCTTTAATTATACATTCCATTTCAGGGTGACATGTTCAGATGGGAATGAGTATCTCAAAGTGAAACTAATTTTGTTTTCTACAGAGAATAAGGTTCTGATTCAGCAAACTCTGGTCTGTGTAAGCTTATATATGTGGATTTTTCCAGTTAACTCACAAGGATAATGAGTCCATTTATGTGCTTTAGTTCTCTGCCTGGGTAAGGAGTACTACATTTAGCTCCATAAATACATTAATTGTCTGAATGCAAAAATAAATCTTCCTAATCTGGGTAAGCAGAATTCATTAACTCATATCATACAACGAGTGGAAAGTAGTAGTGATACAATTGCAAAAGTAACTTGGGAGGACTGCAGAGCCTGCATGCTGATCAGCTTTCCAAGTAAACAGAACAGTGAGGCAGAAATGAAATAAGTGAATGTGCCTCCAGAATATAAAATGGTGCTTTGTGCTTAGCAGAAACATCTCACCAGGACAGTCTCATGGCAACCTCTCAGGGACAACTCTGAGGTACAGGAGGGTGCTGGAAGACAGAACTCTGTATAGGGGATGGGAAAGTGTGTTTCTATAGGAGATCCCACCTGATGGTTGTGCCTCATGAAGTGATTTCAAATGACTAGAGAAGACTAAAATGTGCTAAGAAGTGCTTCTTGTCCTAAGAGAAGTTTGGAAACTGCTTCTACAGACTAAGGAACTGGATAATCAGGGAGGGAAAATGGAGATTCTTTGCTATGCAGATCTTTCATTTCATAGAACCATAGAATCATAGAATGGTTTGGGTTGGAAGGGACCTTAAAGGCCATCCAGTCCCACCCCCTGGCATGGGCAGGGACACCTTCCACTATCTCAGGTTGCTCCAAGCCCTGTCCAACCTGGCCTTGAACACTTCCAGGGATCCAGGGGCAGCCACAGCTTCTCTGGACAACCTGTGCCAGGACCTCCCCACCCTCACAGGGAAGTAATTTAAGTAAAGATTCCCATCCTAGTCCAGAAGAGTTGCCAAAACTCTGATGCTGCAGACCCAGAAACAGGATGGGTTTGCCCCTGTCATCAGTCATGACTGTAATTCAGGCTACCTGAGATGAGCACTGGGAATGAGAATGGAATTTATGTTTCACAGTTATAAAATTAAGCCTGTCAAATGCTTTTTCTGTAAATGTTAATACATAGTGAGAGATGACTAAAATGGAGCTATTTTGAAGTGCTCCAACTGCCTGAAGTCTTACATTAGAGCCATAATACACTGCCAACCACAAGTGTATGTTACCTGTTTGCTCAAAGGGATGAGTTGGTGTTTTAGCCCTGTTATTTGCTTCATAAGAAATAAAAATCCTCTATGATTTTCTCCCCAGCTTTATGTGTATGAGGCTCTCATTAGAGCAGATTCAAGGTAATCTGGGTTTCAAATAACAGTTTCAGTTGCTGAAGAGATGTCCAAACTAGGTTTGGTTTGGTGTTTTTATGTTTTAAATCTTTGACTGCAGACTACAGTGAAAAGCAACACACGCCTACTCTCATAATAATGATGTTGTTCTGTGGTTTCTTTTATTTATTTGTTTGTTTTATTAAAAGATGTCTAAGCAAATTGAATCAACTGGTTAGTCAACACTGAAATGACACATTTATACCTCAATAAACATTCAAAACCATCCCTGCAGAGGCTCACTGGAGCAGCAAGATAATTTATTTATTCATTTAGATTTTAACCAGACCTACCTCACATCCTAGGCAGCACACATATATTAGGAAAAGAACCCAAATAAACAAAACAACAAAAATCTGCACAAACTTTGAAGACCTTGGGAAATTAATTCTATTACTATGGAAACAGTAATGAAGTTTGCATCTATTGGCAGTGGCAATCAAATCTTCTCCGAGGTGATTAACATATTTAATTGTGGTTCATCTACAAAAACAACTTCATCTCTTTATCTACTAATTCTTTTTCGTTGTATACACTTTTGTTTCGCGCTTGTTTCAATATCAACCTTTTCTGGCTTATTACAACTCAAGGTCGATTCCAAGAAGCTTTTGTGTTTCTCTCATCCAACATGATACTTCCCTGTCAGTCCCAAATTTTACTCCCCGGGTGCTTCACATACCCTTATCATCAGAACAGCTTTCCTGATGTCACGAACTCCGTCGTAAACCAGGCGGGAGGCGTCGATGAACTCGTTCTCCTCAAACGGCTGGGGGACGTTGGCGCTCAGAGCTTCAATGGCAACCTCCACTTGCTCAGCAAAACGTGGCATAACTGGGTTAAACACAACAAAAGGAAGATTAGACACCTTCTTTCACGACCATTCTCCCCCCGCTCTCGGGCAGAGACACTTTCCAACAGATGTGGGACATGCTGTTCTTACAATTCCAAGACACAGGAAGGCTCGTGGCATGGGTTTGTACTGATGCTGCACATGCAGGGCTCTGGCACATTTTCTGGCAGCAGAAAAATAATGATCTTCGCATTCTCTCCCCCAGTTGCACAACAAAGAATGGAAAGATTCCTTTAAAAAGTGTGATTTACTAACTTTTAAAAGACTGCAAGATATCTGAGCAACCAGTTAACTACATTTAAAAGCTTTACAGCTTGGAACGAACAGAGTACATATTGATATCAAGTGATCAAAGCAAACTGTAGCCATTAGAATCATAGAATCATAGAATCATAGAATCGATTGGGTTGGAAAAGACCTCCGAGATCATCGAGTCCAACCCTTGGTCCAAATCCAGTCCATTTACTAGATCATGGCACTCAGTGCCACGTCCAGTGCCCATTCCTTTAGAGAACTAACTGCAGTCTAGCTCATACTGAATAATAATGATTATATAAAGGACAAAATGCAAAATCAAGCATATTACTTCTGAGAAGGCACTTAAATGAAACTTTTGCTTCTTCGCTATCATCATGTATATAATACAAAAAAAAGTCATAGATATTAGCTAACAGTATTATAAACTGTGGTATGAACTTTTTAATACATAGCTTAAAGCAATTATTACTTCTGTAAATAGTTTCAGGGCATTCCTTGAAGCAGCAAGAGGCTTTTCTCCAAATTTTGTACAGGATTCCTTTAAAGGTATAATCACTTTCTGCACATCATGTTTGCAAAAATCTTCCCCAAATCAGTCCTCTAACAACTTACAGCCAAATCCTACAACAGGAACATGAATGTCAGGTCCCACTGATTATAATGCACCTACACTCCTGTACTTATTAACTCCTCTGAAAAACTTTAAACTTAATATTGGAGGAAACCTGGATTCACTAGAAACCTGGATACAAAATCCAGTGGGATTAATTTTAAAGAATTCAAGGAACTTGGGTCAAGCTTGATTTATAGATAGACATCTTTACAATATATTCATGTCATTTTTAATCTATCATTTAGGTATCTAAATCATGTACCACTGGCTTTACTATTTTGGCAGTATAATTGGAAGAACAGGGAAAGATGATTCCTAAATCATTCAGTTACCTTTTTTTGTTCCGGACTATCTTTTCCCTATACCCTATTTTAATGCATTTCTTGGTAACTTGAATCCAACTGATGAATACAAAGGGGAATTTCCAGTGTTATTTTCATCCAAAGCAGTGACAATCTTTCCTAGGAAGGAAACTTTCACTGTGACATGAAACCACATTTTCTTCTTGACTGAATATCCTTAAATTTATTTTAATCGTAATGAAAACTACATTTTATGCATCTTACTATCTGGTTTGAAGTAAAATCACAAAAAACATGATTCAAGAATATTTTACATTATGAAGAACAAGTGGCAGCAACCATGAGCTCAAACTTGCTGTTTCTGGCACTCAAGTATTACTCACTGGATATTAATGGGGAACCCTTTAAAGTTCAAAATATAGTGATTCAAATCTTATTTATATGTATACACACACACACACATACATATATATATATATACACATATATATATTTGTTCATGAACACAGATGAAAGAACAAAATTGTATCTTCCATGAAGATAATATTCAGTAAGAGCTTGGGATATATTGAAGAAAACAGGAAAAAGTGGCAGCAACAATAGACTTTAAAAAAGTAAACATTAACAAAACATTGCCAGGCAGAGGGGAAACATTCTAATTAGAAAAGAAGCATGAGAGAGCTGGAAGTTTTGGGAAGAATATTAATAAATTCATATATCAAATTATCTTAATTAATAGAACACTTGAAAGTGTAGTAGGAGACTAATACGAGTGCATAAGGAAGTCTTTAGACTGATTATCAAAAAGCAATCATTCAAAATACAACGAAAAGAAGTAAACCTAAAGAATAAATCAGAAATTATTTAGGGTCATAGGGATAAAACAAGTGAAACTAGAGATGCAAAAATGACAACAAAAAGGAGGTAAACCCCCTAATATTAAGGGTTAAATTAAATTTAACCTTAAATTTCTGTCTAGAATTTCCTAACTAGCAGAGCTGGTCAGGTATTTGATATAATTAATAGTAGATGCTACAGACCTGAATTAGGAATGGGCAGTTTGGAGAACATTTACATTAACATAAGGAAATTTATCTTTTACATATGTCTTCAAGTTATCAGAGTATGGTAAAATTTACCCTGTAGTTCTTAAGAAAAAATAAAAACAATTTATGAACCATCTTTTAGAACTCAAGGAACACAATAACAGTGAAAATTCCAGGGATTTAGAAAAAGAAAAAAGGAAGCACATGCCTATTATTATAAATCTAGAGAAAAAAGGAGGGGAGATTTATAGAATATTCAACATAATTTTAGTACCCGGAAAGAAAATGAAACATGATGTAGAGCAATTAATTTTTAATTATCTTGTAAATAATGAGCAGATGTTGGACAGGCAATGGATTTGTCAAAATAGGTTGCACCAAGCTTTAACAATATTTTCCTTGACGGGGCAGGTATCAGTGGTGGTGGGGAAGCCGATATGATACAGCTTGACTTTGGTAAAATCTTTGCAATGGCCACCTGGGGTGTTCTTAGAAACAAAACAAGGGAAATGCAAATTAAATCACTGTAAGGTGGAAAGTTAGATTTTATTAATTTTCCTGAATTAACTTGACCACATGTGTTACCACAATGACTTCCACTGGGTGTGGAAGCCTCTTCCACCCGTTCTGACTTTGCAGAGCTGGCTATAATTTAGTCCTTAATTTACATTGCTACATGTGACCATTATCCGCTCTTTCAAAATGGAAATAGCTATTAAATTACTTTATGAATTGCTTGCTTGTCAACTGCATTTTTACATCAGTGCTCACTTTTGATTAGACAAGCAAGAAAAAAACATCTTAAACTAACAAGATGCTATTACTTACAGCTTCTCCATGCATATGTGGCCATTTAATGCAGTAAAGTTTTTGAAAATTGAGTTGAAAACTGTATTATTCTCCAATTAAGGTTATTGAGCTCCATGACAAACAACCTCCAGTCCTTCTTATCTATCATTTCCTGTGCAACGAAGGATATTCTTATCCCAACAGCGAAAGAATTACAAGTAAAATTCAGGCAAAGGCACGGACCTGTATCTGGAGTTAAAGCTTGCAAATGCATCAGATAGAGAATGATTCATTTATTATGCACAGAGACACTGGCTATGAATTTTAGATTCAGAAGCAAATCAATACTTCTGGGGAAAAATTAAACATTGGTTTCATAGTTTGAGCCGTGGCCTTGAAAACAGTTATGCATATGCTTAGACTGAAAAATGTGAGCCATTAACACTTCTGGGCCTAACTACATGAATTAATTAGGCACCTGCATAAATGTTGACAGAATCAGGTCCCAAGTTAATAGCAACACTTCTAATTTACTGACTTTGTCATTCCAACAAATAAAGATTTTAAAGCTTTTCTGTGGATGAGTTTTCGATGGCAGAGAAAGTAAGATCACTGCCAACAAAATGTAGGTTGAATGGTCGCTGGAGAAAAACTGGGAATCAGCAAAGTTAAAATTACTTCCATTTTATCATTTGATTAATTCTTTTAAATTATATAATTTTTTCCATCAGCATAATACAAAACTAGCACAACAATTCATGCCTTGATAAAACGTGTATTTTTTGGTGAACCAATGTGTTCCACAAAGAAAATATTTTCTCTAAAGCTCTTCTTGTTTTTCTCCCACTCATCCATATCTCCTACATATTAAAATTATCAAGTAATTATCTGTTTTCTAAAAATATATTCCCTATTGCCCTTTTCTTGTATGGCAATCAGTTTGTACTGCAATTTTTGTACTTAAAAACATGGTTGCAAATTTTGTTTAGTGGTATGGGAACAATAAGATCACTGACAGGGAAATGTTAGGTTATGTAATAAAATTATTGAGATAAAAAATTAAAAATGTTTGGGTGTTACTGTTCACAGCATTAGAACAAAAAAGTTTCATTAATATGCAAGATTAAATGATTGCCTCGCTAATTTACTGCACTTTTATGGCCTTATTATTTAGGAACTTGAATTCTTGAGAATCTTAAGTAGATGTTAATGTTCAGAAATATAGAAAGGGATAATTAAGACACAAAAAAAAGCAATAAAGGTCAAGGACCCTCCAGGTGCATAAGTTTCTAATTCTTAGTAGCATCGATGGGAGTCAGGAAACTTGGCCTGCTTTTGTCCTACTTCATACACCTGAAAGTTATAAATCTGTTTCCCTTTACCAAGCAGAAAGGAAGAGATGTTTCCATGAGACAATTAATCACACCCACTTTAAGAAAGCAGTTAAAGCTCAACTGGATCAAATTCTGGCATTCCTCTGCCCACCGAGTAGAGAGGGAGGTCAGGTGTTTGGCTTAGAGCAGATGTCTGCTTTGCACAACCAAGTTTAGGCATAAATAATCCCATTCATGCACCAAATCCTAGAACAGTTTTGGCTCTTAATCAGGAGGGTTCTGGCTGAGCAAGACATTGCTCCTTTCTATCCAAATCACACTGGAACTGAAGGGTTCCCAGAGGTCTCATCTTTGGGGTATTTTTCTGGCCAGAAGAATATTTCTGAATGGTATCAGCAAAGCTGTTTCTTAGAGCTTCATTTTAAAGAGACAAGCAGCTGCTCCACTCTCTCTAGTACCCAGGAATTTGGATCCAAAGACTGGGGGTTGTTCCCTAGAGCCAGACTGTCCCCAGACAAATCAGAGAAGTGACTGATCTCCTACACCCTGCTGTGTCCATCTCTGTCCTCTGGTTAGCTCCTGTTAGCTCTGTATTCATTTAAGCATTTGTAGTTGTCCTTCAGAAATTTGATTTTCCCCTACTCCATGTTCATAAGGTGCCAATCACCCAATCAAAGCAGCCCTTAAATGGCTGTAAAAATCTGGTCTGATTTGGGTAAGATTATTCAAGAAGGACATGGCGGTCTAAAGGTTTGGACCACCACACTGCTAAAAGGTGAAGGAAGGATCCCTGAAAAATGTCTGTGCTTCTCCTAAACATCACAGTTGTTTGTGTCACATAAATCAAGAAAATTATCTAGAATGACTGGCAGGAGTCAAACCTAAGGGTTATCAGGGGAGACTAATAAAGAAAAAAATCCATGAATGATCCACGAATACCCTAAAAAAAAAGATGCTCTGTTAGGAAAAAAGCTCAGCCATTATCCATATTTAATAGGTTTTAGTATGAGAAATTCACAAAGTTGTAGCTTAAAAATTTCAGTGTTCTGGATGAAATTTCTCCTATTTTTTTTTTTTTATTAATCCATTAATTTAACTAGCTGAGTAAAGAATGTGGTCTACCAGGAAGTTTCAGATTTTGAACAGGCATTTAAAAGATAATTCCTATGGGAAATCTGACATACTCTGTCAAAGACAGCACAGTTTCTCAGATTCATTTGAAGGATGAATAAGGAATGAAACATGATACCTTATTTAGCTTGAAGTGTTTGTCAAAGTCTGTTTTCAGAAGAACTGAACATTCCTTATCAGAAGATTCTAAATATTTCATGAAATGTTTTTAAGTCCTGGTCTCATATAATATAATTTACATTTCAGTCATGATTATTATATTGCTAATTAAAAAGAAAAAGCTTTATAGAATTCTACTGAAATATTATACAATATTTCACAGAATCACAGTATTGTTTCTGTTGGAAAAGACCTCTCAGATCATGGAGTCCAACCATTCCTCCAGCACTGCCAAGGCCACCACTTAAACCATGTTCCCAAGTGCTACATCCACATGTCTTTTAAATCCCTCCAGGAATGATGACTCCACCACTTCCCTGGAGATCCTGTTCCAGCGCTTGACAACCCTTTCTGTTGAGAAATCTTTCCTAATATCCAGTCTAAACCACCTCTGGCACAACTTGAGGCTGTTTCTTCTTGTCCTGTTGATTTTTATTTGGGACAAGACATGGACCCCCACCTGGCTGCACTCCAGGCAGTTGCAGAGAGCAAGAAGGTCCCCCCTGAACCTCCTTTTCTCCAGGCTGAGCTCCCCCAGCTCCCTCAGCTGCTCCTCATCAGTCTTGTGCTCCAGACCCTTCCCCAGTTCCATTACCTAATAGGACAGTATTAATCCAACTGGTTTTCCAAGAAGCAGATCTGATTTAAATATTTTGTTGCTTGGGTTGATGTATGTTTTGTAACACACACTGTGCATGGATATATCTTGCCTGCAGATACATATATTAATTTGCTGTCATAGATAAAGAAATGACCATATATAACCATGTCTGTGTTTCATGTCACTGGATTGGGTTTTGAGACCGGTTACCCTTCTGTTCTCAGAAAAGTGGTCACTGATTTCTGTTACAGTTAAAACTCCTAAGTAGAAATGTGACTTCTCTTTAGTTCTGGATATCAAACCCTGTGTGCCTGTCATTGGTGAATCTTGAAGGAGTAAAAGCAAGATTAGGGCAGAGTGCTATAGCATAGAAAAGGATGAAATGCCACTGTCCAATGCACAAGATCATCTTGTCCCTTCTTGCCATTTGCTATTCAGGTTTCTCCCAATGAAATGGTTAAAAGTCAGATGTAAAATAATGAATACCCACACCCTACAGCATAGAATCATAGAATCATAGAATCGATTGGGTTGGAAAAGACCTCCGAGATCATCGAGTCCAACCCTTGGTCCAAATCCAGTCCATTTACTAGATCATGGCACTCAGTGCCACGTCCAATCTGCGTTTAAAAATCTCCAGGGATGGTGAATCCACCACCTCTCTGGGCAGCCCATTCCAATGCCTGATTACTCTCTCTGTAAAGAATTTTCTCCTGATATCCAACTTAAATTTCCCCTGGCGGAGCTTAAGCCCGTGCCCCCTTGTCCTATTGCTGAGTGCCTGAGAGAAGAGACCAACCCCCACCTGGCTGGAACTTCCCTTCAGGTAGTTATAGACGGTGATGAGGTCACCTCTGAGCCTCCTCTTCTCCAGGCTAAACAACCCCAGCTCCCTCAGCCTCTCCCCATAGGACTTATGCTCCAGTCCCTTCACCAGCCTTGTTGCTCTTCTCTGGACCCGCTCCAGCACCTCAATATCCTTTCTGAACTGAGGGGCCCAGAACTGAACACAATACTCAAGGTGTGGCCTCACCAACGCAGAGTACAGGGGAAGGATCACTTCCCTGCTCCTGCTGGCCACGCTATTTTTGATACAGGACAAGATCCCATTGGCCTTCTTGGCCACCTGGGCACACTGTTGGCTCATGTTGAGCTTCCTGTCAATTAGTACCCCCAGGTCCCTTTCTGCCTGGCTGCTTTCCAGCCACTCTGTGCCCAGCCTGTAGCGCTGCAGGGGGTTGTTGTGGCCAAAGTGCAGGACCCGGCACTTGGCTTTATTGAACTTCATCCCATTGGAATCAGCCCATCTCTCAAGTCTATCCAGATCCCTGCAGATCCCTGCAGAGCCCTCCTGCCTTCCAGCAGGTCGACACTCCCTCCCAGTTTGGTGTCATTTTACAGTAAACACAAGACTTTCAGGAAGAATCAGCCTTCACTGCCAATACACTGCACCACTGATTTACCCACAGACCATAAAACCAATGTTCTCAAGCTTTCCTGAATTTATGGCCAAGTCCTGACCCTTTGGCCCATATGTGTTAAGTCTTCTCTTCTGGCACTTCACAGAAGGCTCCAACTTAATCTGTGGGTTTATGCAACTAAGCAGGATGATGTGGGAATGGAAGAAATGGATTTGTTCATGTGCAGTACAGGTGAGCTGTACCTCATAGGACTTATGGGGATGTCTGGAGTTACATTACCAAGTGTTGGGAGATAGGGACACACACAGAGGAAGGAAAAACAAACCTTAAAACTTTTTTCAGACTGAACTGTTGTTTGCAGAAAGATAAATGTCAAGGGAGAAGTGAGGTAAGTGTTGTTTGCCTCATGGCCAGGTACATCACATAGGTACAAGGAAAGGTACATCACAAAGTGTTCAGAGAAGGATAATAAATGGCAGCTGCAGGGACAGATGTGCCCCACCAATTTCAGATGTCTCATTCTCCTGTCTACCTGTGCAAGACGACGGGCAGTGAGCACCCCCAAAATATTATTCCTACTAAACAGAACTCCCCTCAGGTTATAATTTCAAATAAAAGCTAACTCTTCAAAAAATCCCCTCAAGAAAACAGTCCCATGCTGTTGGACACAAAATGGGTTATATAACACAAGCAAACCACCCTTTCTGGCTTAGTTATAGGTTTGTGTATATCTGTATGTAGGTGTGTGTAGGCAAGGGGATGCAAGGAATACCAGTGCTTTTATTTTAAAAGATTATTGTACAATTCTCACTTGTGTTCACAAACATTCTGTTGGAGCTAGTGTATATTCACTGCATTTTTCTGCCTTTATTTTCTAGACTTGGTAAATTTCTCTCCACTTCCACCACCATCCTTCTTTTTTTAAAAAATGGTTTTTAACAACACAAGATTTTTTGAGAACAGATTTGTACAGCAACAAAGTAATAACAGTTTTGTGAAAATGGGCATTTCTATTATATTAACCTACTGTTCATTATATAAGGTGTCTGGCACATCCAAAATAGATAATCTTGGTATTTTTAAACTCTCACTGAGTTAAATTGCACCTAAATCTCGAATTTTCTTTAATTATGTAATCCTTATCTTGACCTTCTTCCATTCTGGAAGACCTTCAGGTTGTGGAGATCAAAGTGGAAACAACTAGTTGGTGTGTTCAGTGAGCATCTTCCTATAATTACAGCCTAACATCTTCAACACTGCTGTGAGGGCTGTTAAGCATGGAAAAAGTATCTTTGCTCAGCTGCCCCTAACGATTCCATATTTTTTCTTAGAGGATGAATTAGCTCAGAACCTTCCTGTCTCTGTAAATAATACAGTTTTAATTGTTCCACTTACCTAGAGAAATTAAATAAAAATATCTTTTAGCCTTGTCTTTCTGACAAGGAAACTCCCCCATTCCTACCAGGTAAACCAGTATTTTCCTTGTGGCAAATTTTTCTTCTGCCTATTCACCTGTTAATTAATACCTTGTACACCAACCCCAGCACTGACCCCTGAAGCATCACGGGATTTATCTTTCTGCCTGCTGAGAAATGGACATTTATGCTTTGCTTATGCCTTGTAACCAGCTCTTAATCCATCAAAAGCCTTAACACTAACTCCATGGTTAACCATTTTCCAAACAGCTGTGTGTGCAGGACTTTATGAAAAGCCTTAGAAAATCTAAATCAATTATGTTGTGTTTTCCTTTAGTACAGTATTCTATTTTTAAACTCTAAAAATGCAGAGAAAAAGAAATAGTGTTTCAGCTTTCAGCCACAGTGGCGATCTATTCATCTCTTATGTGTCTCATTTAATTGTTTTATAATGCATTTGCTGTGATTCCTTACTGTATTCCTCTGTATCTTGATCACAGTCTCTCTGGTTAAAAATCTGTGGATCAAACCAAGCACAAGTGGAGCACAATCTTGGGTATTCTCTGCTCCTTTTGTAAAATACCTTTTCTTTAATAATGCATCATTTTTTTTTTTTTTGTTGGTAATACCTTGACCTTTACATTTCAGTTTAGCAAAACTTTAAAGAAAATGCTAGAGTACTTTGCAGAATAAAAGTCATAATTTCATCAAAATTCCAGGATAAATGATCTCATGTTCTCAGGATGATGGTACCCATAAGTTGTACTATAACTATCCGAGCTCCCATAAAACATGAATTTAACATCATTTATTTTTTAAATAGGCTCTATTTTGCAATTTTCAGCTCTCTCTCAGATTCAATACATGGGTTTTTTTTGATGACAGCTATGCTTAAATTCATCTTCTTGCTTCTACATTTTGTTTCCCTTCATATCACTGCTGAAAAATCCATCTTTCCTACGTTTTAATATTAGCTTTGATAACACCATTGAGCTGCCTTTTCCTAGTGATAAATATCTTTAAAGTTTGTCCTACTCACACTGATAAAACTCTCACAGGGTTATTGCTGAATTGCCAGTAGTGCTGATTTTCAACTTTAGTCCGTTCCGATAAAGACAAAATAAAAAATTTGTGTCAAAACACAAGTCAGAGTGACCTACTTAAAAACAGCCAGTTACAAAGTTACTGGGATATTTTTATAACATGCTAAAAGCTGAAACTCAAAATTTTTGGTGTGAATCAGACGATTTCATATTTCCAGTGTCCTTCACAGGAGTAACCCAAGTACTATGGCACTTGCTGTTCCAGGATGGTTTCCAGACATCCCAGTGTAAACTGAAGAAAACCAAAAATTGTTGGAAACTTTTCACAGCCCTTTCCAGGTATTTCTGGTCTTAACTTGTTCTGCTCTTTTCTCCTTCATTTCCCATTTACCTCTTTTCATTACAACCCTGCAAAGTCTACTCCAGTTTTCCCAATTTAAGTTCAACCCTCTGACCTTTAAAGAATGTCACAGCTTTTTCTCCTTCCTGAACCTCAGGAATCTTGAAAAATAACATTTAGCCTCATTGTCTGCTGCTTGATTTCTTTCTAGAGTCAATTCTTCTTACTTATTTAGAAACTTAGGCTTCTTCCCTTCAGTTTTTACAGCTTCTCAAATAATTGCTGAGTAGACTTCAATCTCCTCTTTATTAAAGGCAATTGGACAGTCTCAGCTGGACTTGGTCACTCGACAAAAGGGTGCTGAGCAATAGGAGAGATATCAATATTCAAACAGAAATTGTGCTCTGTTTTCTCTTACTCCTTTCCCTTTCTTTTTGCCTTTATCCTTGATCTTAACCTTTTCTTTTTAATCCTTTTTCCTTTCCACTCTTCTTTCCTTTTTTTTTTTTTTTCTTCAGCATGGACCACCTGTAACAGTATAATTTCACAGTTCTCTACAAATCTGAATGCCAATATAACATTCAACAGAGGGCATCAGGGCTGTATCTGACCCTAGTTTCCCTTCTTCAGCCTGATCCTGACTCCCATCCACAGCCTGACATCCCAGCCTGGCCTCAGGCCACCCCATACTCATTCAGGTGCCAGATGCCCTGAGGGAGCCCCTGGGTCATGTTATTTAGGAAACCAAGCTACAGATATTAGTAAAACTTCACAGTGCCCCAAAAAGCCAGCAAACAAACAAACAATGAGAGCCTGAAGCTCTGGTTTACTCCTGCACACAATTAACACCCACTAAAATCTATGAGTTTTGTGCTTGTTCCCAGCGAGCCCTGTAGACTCTGTGGTTTTATAGGTTTCATCCTGGATTTATAAGGAAGTCATCATGAGACAATTAAGCTTTTATTTTGGTTTTTAAAGGAAAACGAAAGTACCCAATTTTAGAAAGACATTAACCAATCTCTCACTCCCTAATACTGCTGTCAGAGATAAGAGTCTAACCTCTACCAAGTACTTGGTTTTAAAGGCAGTTCTTAGTCAAGGGCAGGCCAGAAAGCACTAAAACACTAAAAAAACCACACCCCATATTTTCCAAAACCTGTAAATTAACACAACAAGCAAATAAAACTTGGAGCTGCAACTGGTTTTAACGTAACATTTGCGGTTTCAATTTCTAAGAACCCACCAGTATAATTTTCATTACAGATTAACTTTCTCTCCTCTAAAAAAACCATTATCAAGGTGTTTCTCTTTCCAAAATTGTGTATCCATATTTCTCCACTGTGGATCCAACCCAATACTGATATAACAAATTAAAATCACCTGAAAAAGAGGTTTAACAGAGGCTTTCCTTTCCTGAGCTAAAATAATAAGAAAAAGGTAATGTGCTTATTTCCCTTCCATTGTCATTTAACTGAATTTTTCCCAGCTTCCAAAAACACTTCATTTAAAAATGAATAAAGGTCAATTGAAAAAACAAAACAAAACAAAAAAGGAACAAAGATAGAAGTGGTGAGGTGTTCATGATTGTGCTTGTCACAGAGAGTTTGATACACACATCTGTGGGTGGAACCTGAATCCAAATAAATCACTCGTATCATTCTTGAGTGTTTGATAAAATCTGTGCAGGATCCCGAGGTGATGAATAGAAAGAATGTAGAAATAGATGTATGTATTCATAGGTACCCATATCATAGAACTGTTGAGGTTGGAAAATATCTCTAAGATCATCAAGTCCAACTGTTCCCCCAGCACTGCCAATGCCAGCACTAAATCATGTCCCCAAGTGCCACATCCACACATTTTTTGAACACTTCCAGGGATGGTGAATCCACCACTGCCCTGGGCAGCCTGTTCCAATCATTAACAACTATTTCTATGAAAAAAACGTCCCTAATATCTAATTTAAATCTCCCCCGGTGCAACTTGAGGCCGCTTCCTCTCATCCTTTGTTCCCTGGGAGCAGAGCCCAACTCCCCCTGGCTCCCCCCTCCTGTCTGGGAATTGGAGAGAGTGAGAAGGTCCCCCCTGAGGCTCCTTTTCTCCAGGCTGAGCCTCCCCAGTTCCCTCAGCCCCTCCTGCTGCTTCAGCCCCTTCCCCAGCTCCATTCCCTTCCCTGGACACGCTCCAGCCCCTCAAGGTCTCAATATCCTCTACCCCAGTGTATATGTAGGCAGGGATCTGTTCTCTGGGAGAGGGTATATGGGGCACAGAATGGCACAGGGGTATCTAAATACCATTTTAACCACTGCATTTTAGGGCAACGAATTGAGTCAGTAAATTCTACCTTTTTAATCACAGAGGAATAATAATCAATGCCTTTGTAAATGGCCTGAAAAGCTGCAGATAGAAATTGTGCTGTAATATTAATGATCCACATTCATGCCTGGCATAAATTGTTAAAGCTTCATCAGCTCCATTGAATTTGGGCCCATTTTGTCTCCTGAACTTCTGCTGCACAATTTGTACATGATTTAAAGTTCTCAGCATTGAAAACACAATTTTTTAATTTTTTTTTTTAATACTCTCAGGTTTACTTTGATTTGACAAAATACAAAATAAGTAATAAATTTGAGGAACAGGGACTTGTTTTTAAGTATTGAATCTCAGCATTAACAAGTTGATGTCATCAATATGTACTTAGTCCATAGTTTATAGCACTTAGTTATAATTCAAATTATATTAAAAAGTAAAATAAATATGGAATATAAGTATTTATTGGGCCTATTATTGATCTGTATAATGGCACTTTATACCTGCCAGTTACTCTGTTGAAAAATTTTTAACAAAAAATTTTATGGAACATTAGGTCAGAAATTTTAGCTGAATAAAAAGCCTGAACAGACATTTTGTTTTGCTTAATGAAGAAGTCTTAGTGATAGGAAGAATTCTGCAAAATCCCTCCTTGATCAAAAGACAACTTTAACACAAGAGTGCAACAAACTATTTTACCATGTCAGACTGAAAAGATTATTTTCCTCCTGTGAATTCGTAACACCAGTTCATACACTTCTAGAAATTAGCCACATTTACAGTACTTATTCCACTGATTTGTTGTTGGGTAGTAAAAACTAAAGTGATTAATGAGAACAACTCTTGGACTCACTCTTACACCTCCCACCTAAAACACACACAACTCAAATCACTAAACTTTAAGAAAAAAAGAAGCAAACCTCACTGCATTATCTTCAAGTTAAAGCGAAAAGGCATTTTGGGCATTTTTAAGGCAAAAGGGCATTATGGATATTTTTAAGGTCAGCCAGATGTAAAGAGAACAAGAATGATGCTTAAGAAATGGCTTTGTAGGGCCCAGTGGAGTGTGTACCATAGGTTGAAAATTATATCACTGATTTTTGACCTCTCCCCAAATTTTCTCTCTGCAGCTCACAGGAAAGAGTCTGTGAAAGTTAATTCTACAGGATATTGTGGATCAACCAGTGTTGCATGTGTTCAAGGTACAACTTTCTAGTCATAATCACAATCTCAAGAATCCACACTTCAGCTACAATTTCTAATAAATCCTACTGGAAGGCCAGAAAAAGAAGAAATTCTTGATTTTGGTCATTGGGATTTATCTGTTCAAATAAGAATTGGGGTCTCTATTAGGGCTAAAAGATATTACACTGGGCAGAACAGTAACACAATAATATTAAATAATCCCAACATATATTTTCAGCTTATTTTGTTGATTCCTGTTCTCAAAGTGAAAACAAAGACTGCCAGAGGCACAAAAGTTTTTGCTTTTCCATCTCATAGGGAAATGACTGGTTTTTCTGTCCAAAAGCTACATTTGCTGCATCCTGAAATTTTCATTTGTTCCCTCTAAAATGATCTTGATGATTTTAAATCCCAGATGAGCAAGTGCAATCAGGTGGGGGAGGATCAGCTCAGACATTTTCAGACATCCATAATACGTGAATCTGTGTCATACCTGGTCACCTGGTCAGTGAGTGGAGACCTAGTCTGTGAAGGCAATAAAATCTAAAGCATGATTCACGAGAAAAAATATAGACCACTGCTTCAAGATGAGAGCACTTGACTGCACTGAATTATTGAGATGCACATAGCAACAGACAGTACTGAGTATAAAGGCGTTTAAAATGACCAGCTTAGATGCAACAACCTACATTTAGATGAATCCAATCCCTGCTCTGTCAAGGTAAAAACAGGTTGGAAAAAAAAAAAAAAAAAAAAGAGGATTTTTTTCTTCCCAGTCTATCAATCCAGCAAACTTTTATATTTTTTATATAATCTACATATTTTATATAATCTAGCAGACTTTTATATTTTTTCAATCAGATAATACATTTTCAGTTGCTCATATGTATTTTTCAGTGAAAAATTGTTCTGTTTAGAAACATAATTTCAGTCATCAACAAGTACATTCACCTGCACAGACCACAGAGTAATGTTTGTAATGATTTTCCAGAGACACACAATACATAATCAACTGACTCAGAAGAAAAGACTGTGCATTATTTATTCAAATCTAGAAACTTTGATGAAGCAGCCCAGTCTTGATGGGTTACAGAATCTCTTCTCAGTATGACTTCTGTAACAGAATTGAGCAGAGAATAAAAAAACCATCCGTGGTCATGAATTTATTTGTTTATATCTTGTTTTTAAGCACAGATTTCCCTCTGAGTTACAGATCTCAGAGAATTAACTGAAATTTTTATGTGACCAAATAATGAATATTTCAATAAATCAATAATTCTAATAAGCTTACCTGTCTCAGAGAGCAGTTTGGTAGCTTCCAGCACCTTCTCAGTATAAACTCCAGTTTCATAGTTTTCCATCTCTGCATTAATGATGTGAATAACTCTGGCTGCACGGCCTCGGATGGCACCTGCGGTCCTGTCCAGTGTATCCACATCCCCCTCTTGGAGAGCAATCACACACTTATTCACATCTTCCAGAATATGGTTTTCTGGAACGGAGGGGAAAAAAAATACAGCTCATTTCATTTCCTTCTTCCTCGTAGCAAAGCTTACAGATTTGGGCAAACAGCAAATGTCAGTGTGTTAAAAAATTGATATCTGTCTTTATCCAGGTCTGCAAAGCAAATTCTCTTCTGTGATATTATGCCACATAATAGTAAAATTCCCAAGTGTGATAATTATCTTGAACAGGGATTGGACTACATCATCTTACCTATAGCATGAGTCCCAACCTGCAATTCTTTTCAAACCAGTCACATTAATTTCAACCATCACACTGAATTTTGGTGTAATAAAAATCAGTGCAAAAAGGAAAGTGGTCAAACATTATGCAGATTCTCTAATAAACAGTCTGAAGATGAATTTACACACTCCCATGAAATTTAATAGGTTTGGTTCATTTGTGCCTAAATAAGTCAGAAAAGAAAATAAATAATTTTGAAAACACAACAGCAAATGGCCTTTGTAGATAGCAGGGAGCCTGGGCACAAGCAGTTTGTCTCCTGCACTCCATCTATGCCAAAAATAAGCTCTGAACTTTACATGACACACACTATAATTATATGTGACTGTGCATATTCTGAAATAAGAGTTAACAACAGTGAGTCTGCTCAGATGAGGTAATATTGACCAGCTTCATTGGATTCTTGGGAGCTGCACTATTTTTTTTGGCTCAGAATCATGTGCTGCAGTATCATAATTTATGTAGTATTCTCATATAAATAATGTGAAAGGATGAAGCAGATTTTGATTAGGTCAGGCACTATTTGCCAGCAGCCAGGAGAGTCAAAGTAATTTCAATAAGACTATGACTGAATTTCATATTTGACCAAACTCAGTCTGAGACACTCAGCAACTCTAAAAACCAACTTGCTTTTCTGTTACAGACACCTCTAAACTGAAAATGAAATGTTGTTCCTTGTAGTAGTAGTAAAACAGAATTAATCAGTTCACCAACTGCTTTTTGTTAATTATCCTTGGCCACTAAAAAGAATGACTCACTAATCTTCAGTGTTAAAAATCCCAAGGTTGGATTATTTGAGAGTTTCAGAAATGTATTACATGATGTTGAATTTTACACTTTAACAACTATGGATGGAAACTGAAAGTCCCCTGAGATGTGAATCTGAGTAACTTGCAAGGCAAAATCCTTTGTTTAAAAAACTCCCTATATAGAATTAAAAAGCATTGCTTTGTTGAAATTTTTCTCCGCTATTTTGTTCTCACAAACATCATCAATTGCTTTTATGGTGTCATAACCAAATTTTGCCCAACAAGAAGTGCTACATGCATTTGAACAGACACTGCATTTGGAATATAAAATAACTTTTTAAAACCACGGTCAGCTTTGTTTTGGTAGCCTATTATTAAAACATGCCATCAAACGTGACACTCAGTATGAAGAGGAGGAGGTGTCATTTCAGGAGTTACATTTAATCAGACAGTAGCATTTAGAATGGTTCATTGGTTTAACATCTAAAAATAAAACTACCCTGTGTAAGCTGAGGCTTCCAAGCCTAGAGTAAGCAAGCATCAGGATTTCTGGATACATGTCGTGTTTATTTATGGACAGCATTAGGAAAAAAAAAAACCAACAAAAACTTAATTGAAATTATACTTCCCAACCACCTTGGAAAGTTTGGATCTAAGTCAAGACGAAGTTAGAAGGAAAAATGATTTGAGAAAAAGAAATGAAAACCCCCATCATCCATTCAACTGACTTCTGGTTTATGGATACAAGTACTTGGAGTAAACAAAGTTCTCAAGCAAATCAGAAAATGGCTATTTGAGAAAGTTTGCTAGCTCTTTGGCTTGTGGACTGGGCCAGCAGTTTACAGCCTGGTTTGCCCTTTCACTGTAGAACCAGGTCTGCTGAAAAGTGTCTGTCGGTCTCAAACCTCAAATAAAAACCAATGTGCTCCCAGGTTCTGAAGTACCCTTTTATTCTGACAGTTCATTTTCATTTCCTTGTCATGGCTTGCAGTAAGCACTCTAACAGGGCTGTTGAACAGTGGAATGTAATTAACTAAGTCAAACCATTTTCCTGTTAATAATACTAGTAGGATACAGCCAAACAAAATAAAGGTCAGGGGGAAAAGGAAAACTAGGGATTTTTTAAAAGAATAAATATTTTTTCCCTTCAAATCACACAAAATTCTATTAAAAAATTTAGGTAACATCAAGGAAAGTAATGTAGATTGAAACATAACATTTTGGCCAGACTGTCTCATGAAGTTTGCCTCTTCTGAGACATTCAGGTAAGCCAAGCACTCTTGGCACACTCTGTGTCCTTATGCACAACAATGAAATTCCCCTTTCAAACTGAAATAGGAAAATGAGTTTTCTGCAGCAGGCAATTACCCCAGGACACGGAGCAATCTGTAATTACTGTGTTTGTTGTGTATGACTGCATCACAACAATCCACTCTGCCACGAGTTGTAGCACTTTACAAGGAGGATGGAGAAAAGACTGTGACCCAAAGAGTCAATGTCCTTCTCTTCTCCATCCCTTCTTTATGTGAGGACTAAGATACTTTGCCTTTTTCCACAGCAGAGCTTGCTTTGCATTGAAAGCCTCCCCAGTGAGGTCTGAGAAGTGTAAAGATTTGCGTTTTCCTGTATTACTTTACTACTTCTCTCTGGTTTTATTGTTACACCAATAACTCTGAGACCCAGAAGTGCCTCCCAGCTCTCTCAGACACTGGCCATGTCTGACAACATACCCAGACAAGAATCATAGAATCATGGAGTCATTAAGGCTGGAAAAGGTCTCTAAGATCATTGAGTCCAACAACTAACACTGTCAGGTCGACCACTAACATATGCAGCCTCTGCCTATTTCCCTTCTTCCTATCCCTCTTCAGGGCCTGGTAACCTGGTACAGATGGTCAGGGGGCAAGGACTCTATGGTACATCTGCCCCACTGTACAGACACACTGAGCAAAGCTACAGAATAAAGCAAGGAAAGTGTCAAGGCCAGGTTGGACAGGGCTTGGAGAAACCTGGTCTAGGGAAAGATGTCCCTGTCTATGGCAGGGCATTGGAACTAGATGATCTTTAAGGTCTCTTCCAACCCAAACCATCCTGTGAATCTATGATTCTATAAAGTTCATCTTTCCTCCTCTTGCCTGCAACTGCACAACGATTCTAACAATTCCTACAAATACTGTCAGCCTGTCACAGGTCTGGAACACCTTTTTAAAAGGTGGCTAAAATCCCCTTTGTAACTGAGTTGAAACAAAACTTCTCTAGAAATAGAAGTGCAAATAGGATGCTATTTTCTGGGAGGTGAAAAGTCAACCATTGCTACCAGGGATTAATTGACATGGTGTGGCTGCTCCCACTGAGTGCAGAAGATCAGCATTCCCATAGACACAGACTAATGGATTAATGATGCTTTAGTAATTATAGCTTTTATCCACTCTGACCCATTACTTCAATTTAGGAGTATATTTTTAGAAGAGTGCCTTGATCCCAGTACCTGAAACAGAGAGGAAATCATCCACCGAAGTGATGTCATCAACAGCTTCAGTGAGGACTCGCACCTGCTTCTCCCACTGATCTTTAAACACATCCATGTTGTCCTGGGCTACTTTGCTCTGGGGTCTGGCAGCCAACGTGAGTGCAGCATTTATTACCTGTTATTCAAACCCAGTTGTTAGGAGAAGTGAAAGTTTTTTCACAACAAAAAGAACAAATAGTTTATGGGCTGTGTTAAAAACGCAGCATCACACCCCACTTGATATGTGGGTCTCAAGGTATGAAGGAATTTTTCACAGGTCATGGAAATCAGGCAACAATGTCATGACAAAGACAAGGTTATAATCTTCACCCAGGCTGTTTTCCCTGTCTCAGCTAACTGATGCTTTTAAACACTAAAAGAATTCTCAGGTACATTTCAGTAGGAATCTTACTTACCTGTGGGCACAGACTATCAATCTGTGTGGCTGCCATACGCACTAACTTCACACCTTCTTCATTATTTGAGATTGAACAGGCCAGATTTGCAACCTGCAATGAAATAAGCAGATGAGAATCAAGTTTTAGGCAAGTAAGCCATTAGAGTCATAACTTTCTCTGTTCCTATTGAGCCCTGCCTGGAACGAAAGAATTGTATACAAGAAGAATAATGCATCATCTTCTGTGCTGGTGAACAGAAACACGTGTAGATTATTTCCTTACTGGCAATCTGAACTACCCACCTTCTTTAGATTTTTCTCAGAATCTGTCCTCACTGTCAAGTGTTTCACATCCTCCTCTATAGCTTGAAAATTATCTCCTGAGAAGTCATGTAGAGAATGCAGAGCACCCAGACAATTGTCTATACATTTCCTTTCCTCACAGTTTATTTTTTTTTCTTATTAAGCAGGTCCAAATGAATACAGGTAATCAGGTTCATCCATATACTTTGAGCTTTGCAAAATGCAGAATCTTTAATGCCCTAACACATGGAATTGTACTTTTCCATCCATAAACAAAACTCTGGGAAGCTACATACCACTCGAATATTTTCATTTTTTTTCAGATCCCGATGGTTTTATGAGGGTTTTATTTCAGTTCTCAGGTGGACCTCTTTATTTCTGTGTGGTTGCCTGCCCTACAGTAAGATAGATATCCACCATAACAGTGATGTGAAATGTCTCTGGTGAAAGCCTCATTCTGCAACATATGCCTGAAGATCTCATTCAAAGATCTTCGGATCTACATTTGCTCACTCTGGCACAGCTCTGGGCAGTCTGAACCTCATAAGACTGAAGGCTATTTGGATAAGATGAAGACAGAGGAGACCTAGAGAGACATCTGAATGAGATCTAGCAATCAGATCATGTCTCCAGAGTTGCATCTCTGTAGTTTGGATTCAAGTGGAAGAGCATGTTCTCCCAGCTCATACAGTTCTTCCAAAAAATGCATTCCCAAAAGCTTTGGCCAAGTCCATGAATCTGCCATGGTTTTCCAAACAGCAATTCGTGGCACAGTGCACATAATTAAGCTCATCGGTGATATTTAAATCACAAAGGTACATTTTGGGATGGGGGAATACAGGATATTTTTTTAATCATCCAAAAGTACGGCTTTTAATTCTAATCTACATTAAAACAAACTTATAAATTTTAAATATGCTTCCTTGATATTATTCACTGTGCCTGAAGGCACAACTATCAGTTGGAAATGATTCATGAATTAGTTCAAATACCCCCATCCTTCCAATTTTCCTCCAGTCTCCCCTTGTGGTATTAAACTGTTCTCATCTCCAGTGCACATCCCCGCATTAGCCCTGATCCATCTGTTCTGCATGGAACCTATTTCCCTTCACAGTTCTGGGGAACGTGGTTTGCATATAACACAGTGCCAAAGCTCAGGAAAGAAAAGAACCCAAGGCTTCAAAGAGTCTTGCAGGCATTTCCTAGTCAAGATTTTACCATAGTGTTGTGATTTTTATTTTCATTTCATGATGAGACAAATGAGTGAGTCTGTTTGTTAACAGCCTTACAGCCCTCGTGTCAAAAACGTTCTTCTGAGCTGACATCTTCCAATTAAGTCACCATTTTCTGTAGTCACTTCTTTGCACACATCAAACAGACCACTTTAATCTTCACCAGAAACAAAAGCTAAGCAGGATGATAATTAGAATGCATTAACATGAGTGGAAATTACAGACCTTAAAGACTAGTAAATAATATTAAGTTCAGCAAGTGCCATCTTCCTGTATTTGAAATAAGTGGCTTTTCAGATTGCCCTTTCATTTTGTGATTATCATGATGGGAATTTGTCCTAAGGCTTCAGATGCAACATACATCTTATTTTTTCACAGATAGCACTGAAGGGGGCTGGATGTCATGAAATGGCAATCAAACTGTGAAGCAGGTCTTTGAGTTCTGGAAAAGATTTTGGCAGATATAATCAGCAAAAATAAAACTTATTTAGTCTCTGTTAATTACTCTTTCAATAAAATTTGATGAGATAATAATTGGATGTTGTAAAGTGCCCTGTTTTCTGAGGAGGGATTCAGACATAACCAGAGAAAACTTTTTCTCCTTTATTTGTAAAACACAGTTCAGCACATTGGTTTGGGTGCTGATATCAATACAGGAGTACAAATGTAATCTATTGCTACATTAAATATGCATCAAAAGAGCATTACAGTTATCTGTTTAAAAGAAATAGTGATATATATCATGTATAATCCTTCCATGATGAGCCTAATAGTTTCTGTGGTATATTTCAAGTCTTGCATAAATACAGCACTGTATCATCAGCAGTCAGAAAGCAATACTGTGTCACAATTCAGCAGGGAGAGTGCCAGCCTGTACCATGGGAAGACATGATTATGTCAAATAAGTACAGAGATAAGCAAATTCCACAAAGGTAGATGCAATCTGGATAAAATTGAATTTAGCACTGCAAATCGGAAATACTATGACTTTACCCAAAACTGATTTTTAAAACATGGGAAGAAATAGACATTACTTGCTTAAGCCTGCATTTTAGTGCCACTGCATAAGTGTGGATCTGTGAAACAATACAAGTTCTAAGTGCACTCAATCACCAGATACTACACTATTTAATTATTTTGATTGACTTTCCTATCAAATACAGAGTCGGGTCACTATCAATTAGTATTCCTGGCACAGCAAGGTCCACATTCATGCTCTTAGTTGATAGAAACCATGAGGTAATTCACCATGCTTTTAGCCTACTATAAATTCAGCAACTTCAGATATTTTTCCTATTTAGAACTATGACAAGAAAAGCTTAGACCCAATTCCACCCCACTTAGCTGAGACACTTTGACTATCCTTCAGATAATAGAAAAAAAGAGCAAGGCCCTTCCAGAGGCTGTTTTAGGTCTCTGGTTGACTCTCTGATCCTCTAGATGTGTCTAGTTTATTATTTAAACTTAGCTGGCCCTGATGATTGTTGAAAAAGGTATTACTGAAATGAAAGAGGCTGTAATGATGTATTATAACTTGTTTTGCATGGGCATAGTTAATACAACAAACTCTTCAAGGCTGGGAATGCGTTAAATATGCCATTCCTGAGCCGGATGGAGCAGACAGCTTGAAAAGGAAAATAAAAAGGCTGTATATTACCATAGCTGCCAATTACCAAACCTTTGATTTGACAGCCTTTACCTTTATGCTTCAAGTGCTCTGTCTCCACCAAAGCATTGAAAAGAAGGTTTCATGAAAGGCTGTGGAAGCAACCAGGTAATTAATTTTTTCTTTTTTTTTCCTGTTTATTAAGTTCCTTGAGCACCCTGACTTCACTGAGTGCCATAAAGAACTTAAGATTGTATTAAGATCAATGTGAACTGTCTGAAGAGCATTTATATGAATGAATACATTTTAAATACCAAAATCAATGAACTGTGAATCATCCTCGAACTGCGCGGAGAACGTAATAACAGTGAAACTGCTGTGCAGATAAACATTATTGTCCAGGATTTCAGGTCTGCTAAGCTACTCTTACACCATCAAAACAATTGCTAAACACCTTAAACCTGTCCTGTAAGAGCACGGAAAGGTAATGAGCAAGAAAATAAACACTCCAGGTGCAGCAACGTTGTATTTTTCTGTAATCACTGAACCCACTGAACCAGCCCTAGAACTGGGGATGTGAAGAAGCAGGTACAAACTGCTTCATATTCATTTCCATCACTGGCACTGATAGCACAAGATGCAATTCTGCGCCTTGCCAGGTATCTCTCTTTAATCATGCAAAGAGTTCCAGTAGTTTCAGTTATTTAAAATACATACAGAACCAGTCACAATAAAATACATCCGCATGTATTTGGTTGTATTTCAGCTTCAGTTTCTTGCTGGATAGCAAATTGGGCTGGGGAGGGACTTGGTTTCTAATGCAAATTTTTATTATTCTTTGTGGTGTCTTGACCCTGGTTGGACCTCAGGTGCTCTGTCACTCCCCTCCTCAGCTGGACAGGGGAGAGAAAACGCAATGAAAGGCTTGTGGGTCGAGTTCAGGGCAGGCAGAGATCACTCACCAGTTACCATCATGGGCAAAACAGTTAACTGTGGGAAACCAGCTTAATTTATTACCAATCAAATCAGAGTAGCATAATGAGAAATAAACTAAATCTTGAAAACACCTTTCCCCCCTCCCTTTCCTTCTTCCTGCACTCAACTTCACTCCCAAATTCTCTCCCTCCTCCCTCTCAGTGGCACAGGGGATGGGCAATGGGGGCTGTGGTCAGTCCAACATGTTGTCTGTGCTGCTACTTCCTCCTCAGGGGTTGGACTCCTCACGCTCTTCCCCTGTTCCTGCCTGGGGTCCCGCCCATGGGAGACAGTTCTTCATGAACTGCTCCAGCCCAGGTCCCTTCCCACTCCTTCAGGAACAGGCAGCTCCATCATGAGGTCACAAATCCTGCCCAGCAAACCTGCTCCAGTGTGTGCTCCTCTCTCCATGGAGCCACAGCTCCTGCCAGGATCCTGCTCCAGCACGGACTTCCCACGGGGTCACAGCCTCCTTTGGGCATCTCCCTGCTCTGCTGTGGGGTCTTCCATGGGCTGCAGGTGGATCTCTGTTCCCCCCGGACCTCCCTGGGTGCAGGGGCACGGCTGCCTCACCATGGGCTGCCCCTCGGGCTGCAGGGGAACCTCAGCTCCCATTCCTGGAGCAACTCCTGCCCCTCCTGCTGCTCTGCCCTGGGGTCTGCAGGGCTGCTCCTCTCACACATTCTCACTGTCTGTCAGGCTGCTGCCCAGCAGTTTTTTCCCACTTCTTACACACATTATCCCAGCGGTGCCACCACCATCTCTGATGGGCTTGGCCTTATCCAGCGGTGGGTCCATCCTGGAGCCATCTGGAATTGGCTCCATGGACATGGGGGAAGGTTCCAGCAGCTTCTCACAGAAGCCACCCCTGTAGCCCCCCTTGCTACCAAAACCTTGCCATGCAAACCCAATACTCCATTGTTGAAAGGCCATGCCAAACAGGATTTACCTAAGGACACATGGATATGGCAGCTGGGAGTGCAGGCCCTGCTTGGATGGACAATGTCTACACTGGTTTTTCACTAGGAAGCAATTTAAGAGTGGATCAGCACTTTTTCATTACATTTGTCATCTATACTATTTAGGACAGGAAAGCTTTATTTCTGCCATAAAATTGCCCTCCACGTTACCAAAGTAATCAAGGATCTTTCACATTAATTTACTTTATTTTTACACTGATTAAAATCAGGTGTAGTTACCTTTCATTGTATTTTTAAACTAGATTGTTTCCACTTTTGACTTTAGCTCTTTGTATTATTAAAGGCAACTATGACTATCAAGATGTATTGTCCTCTTATGACTATCGAATTGTATTATCCTCTGGTTCAAAATTGAATTCAAAAATTTAACATGGCCACTCTGAATTCAAATAAGAGAAAAGGTCCAAAAAAGAAATCCATTGCTTGGAGTAAAAATGTAAAAAATGAGAGCATTATGTGCTACAGCAAAGGAGCAACAGCAACACAAAGGCTGCAGAATATCAATTTTTTAACTTTTTCTTTTATTCTTTTTTTCACCATGAATTGCTTGAAGAAATGATACCAAAAAAGCTCTATTCGGCTTTCCCAACTATTTAACCATTCAAAGGTAAGAATGCAATCTATTTCTATCTTACTTACTTAGTTTTCCATATTGCTGGTGTGTGACTTTCTTTTTCTTTTGTTATTCATGCCTTTTCTATTTTGTCTGCACCATACATTTGAGAAGCTGAAACTTTCTGAGTTACTCAGCTTGAGTTGAAGGTGGTTTAAGTCAGAGACTTCTTTAATATTCACAGTGGACTAAACCCAAGCAAATAATCAGTTATGATGTTCCAGCTGATGGGATGTAACTTGCTGAACTGTGGTATCTTAACTATTTGTAATTATTTATCCATTCACTTAGTAATTTACCCAGATATTGCTTCAATCTCTGAATCCTTCAAAATTTTGACATATATTAATGTTGGTACTGCTGTAGGCAGCCCAGTGATATTCATGGAGCCACAAATAAGATTTTTTTTTCTAAAGGAGAGCAGAGTTGAAGCCAAGTTAGCCAAGATCTTCAACTTATTTATCCTCGCTCTATTCATTCAAGCATTATATTATGAGCAAAACTCTATTTATCACTAGACAGGATGTTTTTGCACATACACAAACAAGTGCCAAAAATCAAAATGTCACTGAGAGTACATATTGCAGCAGATTCCTCTTCCTCGTCATGCACTGCAGTGCCAATTTGTACTACCAGGAAAATATTAGACTGTGGCCTCTTTCTCAGTACCTTTTCCATATGGCAATGGGGGGAATCACATACTGGAAATAGGGACAATTTTCCCTCATTTATATCACCTAGAATAAGAGATGTATTTTTCAGTTGTTTACCTGTACATATATTTCTGTGTATTAAAAATCTAATTGTATAGAATCATAGAATCATAGAATAGATTAGGTTGGAAAAGACCTCCATGATCATCAAGTCCAACCCCTGATCCAACTCCAATTACTATATCATGGCACTAAGGGCCACGTCCAATCTCTTTTTAAAAACCTCCAGGGATGGTGAATCCACCACCTCTCTGGGTAGGCCGTTCCAATGCCTGATAACCCTCTCTGTAAAGAATTTCTTCCTAACATCTAACCTAAACCTCCCCTGGCAGAGCTTGAGCCCATGTCCCCTTGTCCTATTGTTGGTTGCCTGGGAGAAGAGACCAACCCCTGCCTGGCTATAACCTCCCTTCAGGTAGCTGAAGAGAGTGATGAGGTCGCCTCTAAGCCTCCTCTTCTCCAGGCTAAACAACCCCAGCTCCCTCAGCCTCTCCCCATAGGACTTGTGCTCCAGTCCCTTCACCAGCCTCGTTGCTCTTCTCTGGACCCGCTCCAGCACCTCAATATCCTTCCTGAACTGAGGGGCCCAGAGCTGAACACAATACTCAAGGTGTGGCCTCACCAATGCAGAGTACAGGGGAAGGATCACTTCCCTGCTCCTGCTGGCCACACTGTTCCTGATGCAGGCCAGGATGCCATTGGCCTTCTTGGCCACCTGGGCACACTGCTGGCTCATGTTCAGCCTCCTGTCGATCAGCACCCCCAGGTCCCTTTCCACCTGGTTCCTCTCCAGCCACTCTGTGCCCAGCCTGTAGCGCTGCAGGGGGTTGTTGTGGCCAAAGTGCAGGACCAGGCACTTGACCTTGTTGAACTTCATTCCACTGGAGTCAGCCCATCTCTCCAGTCTATCCAGATCCCTCTGCAGAGCCCTCCTGCCTTCCGGCAGGTCGACACTCCCTCCCAACTTAGTGTCATCTGCAAAATTGCTGATGATGGACTCAATCCCCTCATCTAAATCATCGATAAAGACGTTAAAAAAGATTGGGCCCAGCACTGACCCCTGGGGAACACCACTGGTGACCGGCCGCCAGCTGGATGCAGCTCCGTTCACCAGCACTCTCTGGGCCCGGCCCTCGAGCCAGTTCCTGACCCAGCACAGAGTGCCCCTGTCCAAGCCGTGGGCTGCCAGCTTTTCCAGGAGTATGCTATGGGAGACAGTGTCAAAGGCTTTGCTGAAGTCCAGATAGACCACATTGCATGTACAGCAGTAAAAAAGGGCATTTCTTTTATAAGTTAATAATGATCTGATTTACTGAGTTTGATGTTTGCTTAAAAAATTTTACAGTACCAAACCCTGAACATATTTAATATAAACTACTCAGACATTTACAATATATATCTAAGGAGATTGGTAAGAGCAGGACTTTAGAAAGCTACAGAGCATTTTAAGCACAACAGCTGAATGTTTTATTTTATTTCTCATATGCTGCCCACTGAACCTGTGAAAACTCTTTTCACTCTCAAAAGGTCAGCAGCATATTCTCTCACACTTACTGCAGGAATAAGCCTTTTCCACTCACTCAAACTCCCTTCAGACTTGCTCTGTATCAGATTTAGTTGAAAGAGTTTTGGGAGATTTCTGCTTTTGGTAATGTCCGAAGTAACTTGAATAAATTCAGTGGGTTTTGGTCTGAGATTTTTGAAAGAAACTCAACAGTGTTGGAAGCCTCATGTGTACAGAAAACTTAATTCTAAGTGAAAAGATCCTCATTTGGAACAATTTCAATGAAGTGTTGTTAATACAATCTGAATATCCTTGACTTTCTAGGACCATTCTGTTACATGCAGTGATTATGGTTTATAGAATGGAGTAAATGTGAGATCAAAAATGAAACACCTTGGAAAAAACCCTTCTACTTTACTATTTTCATAACTGAAAAAAGCCAGCATTGGTTCATGTTCAATTATAGAGCTGTTAGTAAAGGGCAGAAGAAAAAGGTATTGTATTATATTTGATCCTTTACTTTTAATATTGAACAATAATAATGATTTCAGATATGAATAAAGAAGATATTCACTAGAAGTAAATACTGATTCTTCTTTCTTTTCTTTTCTCTCCAAATAAATGGAATTGGCCATAAAACTCTGTCTTCCTGAAACAAGTCAAGTTTCTACACCACACTGATGAGCCCCAACCATGATAAATGTGCCTGACTGCGAGTACAAGAAACCCCTGGTGTGGTCTAAAAGAAGAGGGAGAAAATCCTATTGTGCATCTGGGATTTTAGACCAACTTTCCAGGTCTTAGCGATTTTTCAGCAGGATCATCCAAAGAATTCTCTGTGGCAAACAGGGAAAAGGTAACTGATTAGAGAAAAGGCAGGTGAATGTCTCAGAGCATTTTTCCAATTTACACCTGAGAAAAATTATACTGGAAACTTCTTCAGTTTTATTTGTAAAATTATTCAAGCAATGCTGTTGGAAACTTGGAGTAAAACAGTGCCCAGAACTATCAACCTGCATCCTCATCTAGAACAAATGGACTCAGAGGTGCCCCAGTTACTACATGAAGATCCAATCTCATAATTAAAAATTAGGGGTTCTCTGTTTCACTGTATCTCTAAATAGCTCGGAATTCAAAGACTTTAGAAAAGTGGGTGTGGATGTTAATTCCCAGAGATGATATCAATTGAACTATTTTGTGTTTTGACAGAAAAGTCCCTTGGGAATTACAGATGATCCTCCCTTGTTTTCTTAAGAGTTGGTTTCTAAGGCATTCTAAGGCATTCAATAGAATTAAATGATAGTACTAATGGGGATCCTGTATGGCTCCCAGCTGGCCAGCTGGGAGATCAGGACTTCACTCAGAAGCAGAAAAGGGCTTCACTCCTGAAGTTCCCTACTCCAAGAGTTGGGATTTTCCAGGTGCAGTGGGACATTCAGCTTAGATATGTGGGATTTCTCTCTCCAATGATTTGCTCACTGCATTGATGTAACTTCTGAATTTTCTCTCTATACATCTCTATCCTCTGATGAAGAAATAACCAGCAAACAGCTGCAATTAAGCCAAGAAGAAGAAGAAGAGCAGAAGTTAAGAGAAGAAGAGCATAGTTAAGACAGGATTTGTACTTTGGTTTTAGCTTGTCTGGAGCAATACAGCATTGCACTGATGAAATGCAGAGAGTATTTGTCATACAAAAAAGCAGCCTAAAAAGCCATAGGGAATCTGTTCCCTATTGTCCATCTATTCAGGAAGGCCGTGGAGTAGATATCCTGTTCTAAACCACACCACTAACATGATCACTGAGTCTAGAGAGTATAGCTAAAAGCGACTAATTTGATTTACTGATTTTCTGAGGTACACGTATAACTGCATTTTACATTGCAAGGGTACATGTTTTTTACTTCTTGTCACAGAAAACAAAGGTAAAATACCCAACTACAAGAATTCCTTCTGCATAGGTCAGAGACCAGCAACCCATCTCAGTGTTCTTTTACCTCTGTTAGCAGGATTGGGTTACTTTCCTACTTAATTTGACAAGAGGTAAAGGATTTTTGACACCATTCTTCCACAGTTAGTCTACTCACACCGAAAAACCAGTGAACAAAGAATGCAGAGGAACACAACAAAAACTACAGCAGTATCTCTGAAATGTCAGACAACAGAACATTTAACCAACAACAACTGTTATGTTCCAAAGTGTGTGAAGTGGCCAAAAAAAAAGGTCTTGGTTTGTTATATCAACAATTGAGGAAGCAACTCGGGAAGTTTGTGACCTTTCTGGTCAATCTGCAATCAAGGCCACTGCTATTAAACTTCATCATGAATTATGAGCAATGTATAGTGAAATAGTCAAGGAGCAAGAGGGCAGTTGGTGTCCTATGGAAACAAGATTTACAACACTGCAATGTGTATGAGTCGATCCCATAAAGCACTTTTGACAACATACCCCTGGCAGTGCTATAATTAATAGATATTAATAGCAAGTAGTTACCAAAGCAATCCATCTATCTAATAACAGTCCACTATTTTGGCAAACTGCTCAGTGACCCTGGGACACTGATGCATGCCTGACTAGGTTGTGATAATTAAACGTTAGTTATATTATCAGGAAGCTGTATTTTGACAGCTGTTGAAGAAAAAGAGGGGACTGTGGTAGGAACTCAGAAAAGTTCAAGACATTAACAGAAGCTTTGAAGGCATTAACAGCGTGATAACAGACACCCCAGGGTATAAACAAAGCACAAATTACAATCACTGATCCCTAAAGAAACATAACTTGCAAGTTAGATAGAACCAATTTTATTTAGCTGACCAATGTGGATGGAGCTGAACTTGGCAGGGGATGCAAAGAATAATAAGGACTTCCACGGGTATGTCAGCCAGAAAAGGAAGGTCAAAGAAAGTGCATCCCCCTGATAAGCAAGACTGGCAAACTGGCAACAACAGATGAAAAGGTTGAGGTACTCAATAACTTTTTTGCTTCAGTCTCCAATGGAAACCTCTCTTCCCACATCTCTAGAGGATGGACTACAAGGCAGGGACTGGGGGAGCAAAGTCTCTCCCACTGTCAGAGAAGATGAAGTCTGTGACCACCTGAGGAAGCTGAACATACATAAGTCTGTGGGACCTGATGAGATGCATCCCAGGGCCCTGAGGGAATTGGCTGATGTAGTTGCCAAGCAGTATCCACAGTATTTGAAAAATCATGGTAGTCAGGTGAAGTCCCTGGCGACTGGAAAAAGGAAAACTTTGCACCCATCTTAAAAAAGTGTAGAAAGGAGGAGCCTGGGAACTACCATCCTGTCAACCTCACGTCTGTGCCTGGGAAGGTCATGGGACAGATCCTCCTGGAAGCTCTGTTGAGGCACATGGAGACAGGGATATGATTTGAGACAGCCAGCATGGCTTCATCAGAGGCCAGCAGGCTGAGGGAGGGGATTCTGCCCCTCTACTCCACCTCGGTAAAACCTCACCTGGAATCCTGGGTCCGACCCTGGACCCTCATCACAGAAAAGACATGGATCTGTTGAACTGGATCCAGAGGAGAGCCACAGAAATTATCAGAGGGCTGACTTCCTTTATAGGGGTGAGCAAAGAAATTTTTATTTGGGGTAATAATTTAACAAAGTCCCATTCAGAGACTGAATTTACATGTATCCTGTTTTTGTTCAAGGATAATCTATAAAATGTTTTTACAATAATGGCTCAACAGTAATGCAAAACTATAACATGTGCCCAGAAACAGAATGTGTAGACAAGGCAACAGAACTGGATGTTCCCTTTTCTATTCCTCCTGTCAATATGTTTTAACCCTGGCATGGAGAGAACTCATATTGGCTCCAAACATCATTTAGTTTACTCATCTGCCTAACAGCCCTTTTTCCTGCTAATACATCACCTTTTCTCTTCAAAACATGTATTTATGACAATTATTTTTACAATGTGAGTGTCTGACACCAATAAAGATCCAGAGTATTTAGCAGAAAAACTACATGTTGATATGAGGTATTTTCCCATTTCTGTATTATAAAAAACTAGTCAGTCCATTACTCCACACTTTTTGTCCTATCACTGTCTGTCCATCCTTTTTCTAGGATCATAAACAGGGGTATCTTACATTCAGTTGTTTAGCAGCATTTATACCAGTAAGGTGACTGCAGCCAAGACACAGACCTGAGCGCTTACTTGCACACACTCATCCACCTTTTTCAACTGCAAACATAATGCTCAGCAGAGTTTTAGCCGAAAATACCTATTATAAGAGTAGGTTTTCCCCCAGTGTTTATTAGGAAGCTATCCTTCATCACACTACAGGTCATCATTGAGTTTTCCAACATCTGTCTTTAAATTAAATGATTTCTGAGACATCATCCTGGAACAGGAAAAAAACTCAAAAACACAGAAAACGTAAGGTCATATACAATAAAATGGAGCACTACTAAGTCTTCTCTCAGGCCCATTCCATGTTGCTTTGAGAAGTGATAATTGCACCCAAGAATACGTCCAGAAAAGGTGATGGGTTCTACCTGTACTTATTTTTATTTTTTTTTAACCCATAGATTGCCTCTCTGTGAAGCAGGTGGGGAATAAATAACACCTTCCTTTGGAGTAGGCAAATGAAGTTTATTTTAATGTTAGGAACATTGTGGCTAAGTTTGATTAGTTTTGACAGGAGAGCTGATACCACAGCAACATCCATGCCATTACACCGATGTTAATATAATATTACTACAAGTCGTGGAAATTGGAGCCGAAAGGAAACTTGACAGACGATGCTCCTGTCTGAAGGCAGGATCAGCTGTACCCAAACCACTCCTGGCAGGTGTTTGTTTCACTTAGTCTCACAAGTCTGCATTGATACACATCGGATGGATTTCTATTCCTGTACGCGAAACATTTAATTAGGGAAAACAAATAGCAGCAGTGTGTGACGAGGTCAGGCTTCCTGGATCAACTGCAGGCAGCGTGCACTAATCAGGGCCCATTCAAATACATATTAGGAGATTGAGTAATGACAGCAGGCAGAAAAACAACCAAAAAAAAAAACCCAACCAAAAATCAATAACCCCCCCATTTTTATTTCCTCTGCACATTTCTCCTTTGCAGACTCACTGTGAGCTAAAATATGGGCCTGAGCTATCGGAATTTGTGAGTGAAGAGAACAAGATAAAAACCACATTTATCTACTGCACAGCAAGGAGGCTATTTGCATCCTATTAGGACTATTTTTACATGCTTGTAGTAAACTCACAGATCTTTAGGACCTTAAAAAATTACAAACCAAAAAATCCTTAAAATGAGTTCTACCAAGAAGCTACTATCAGTGGAGGTGATTTTTTAAGCTAAAAGAAATTTTGATATCCCTTCCCACTGTCTTTTTTGCGTGTGCATTTCTATGCACGAAACACTACCACAAAGGATTATTGGTTGAGTCTGAACAATTCATCTTGTAAATTAAATTGCCACATATTACCCACGTTCTTGAGATATCTTTATACACTTGGAAGAGCAAAGGAAAAATATAATTAAAACATATCTTTGAAGGATTTTTCTTTCTCTGAAAGAACTTCTTTTTACCATCAGAACAGGTGACGTGCTGGTTCCTCTGATCTGTTTAACACATTGTTATTGCTGTCTCAGATGTCTCTCAGACTCCCCAGATAATGCAAAAATAATGACAAAAATTTTGATCACTACTTGTATTATTTAAAATGTATTGCAGTCAACTCGATTCTATTTATTTGAAAACCAATCCCTGTTCTCAGAGTGAGAAACTGCAGCAGGAGCCCTGAACACATTAAAAAACATTAGTACATTCTAAGTATTAATTCTTTAAATTATGTGTGTGAAAGTAAGAGATTGTGGGGGTTCAAGTGCAGCTATAAACACAAACAAATCAGCCCTTGCACAGTAAAGGACTGCAGATCACACTGAACTCAATAATTCTAGAGATACAAACCCCACCAACTCTTACATGAAATGATGAAGCCTCTCCATTCAATCCATCCTATGAGACAAAGCTGAAGGTCCCCAACTCACGTAGAGCAGCTTTGTTACCCTTCAGCAAAGCTGCAGTGATTTACACCAGCCCTGGCTCATAGGACACACACTTTGGTGAATAAATTGTAGCTTTGAAAAACCAAGGTAGAAATTAATTCCACAATCAATCCACCAACAGTACACAAATGGTAGTAAATACTTCTGTGTTTTCAATTCTCCATCTGTACAATGGCATTCCAGAAATATTTGAGAGACTCTGTGTAGAAGTGTCTCTGTAGTGCCAGTCCATGTATAGAAAGAAGTAAGTAAAATAGTATTTTCTAAATGTGGCAATTGATCACTAAAGCTTTTCTTTCACTGGATTAAAAAGACACAATTTGTTGACCAAAGAGCATGTCATAGTCTCTATAAAAAAATGCAGACATCATTGCTACCAGAAATGAATAACATATTACAAAAATATATCAGTCCTATATCCTTTTATTCTCCTAATCCCCATCTTTTTAATGGTTAATTTATTGTGGATTCACTGAACAGCCATCAGCATACATTTGCACTACTACCAACTGGAATTTATTCATCTGGTTGCACAGAGGGATTTGTTAGTTATTGGGGGTCAGTGAACATGTAACACAGTTTTATAAACTGATATTGAACAGGAAGAAACTGCATTAGAATGAAGCCAGAATAACAATAAGCCAAAGAGTCAGGTGAGTATTTCTTGCTTCATCTCTTATATACACCTTTTTTTTTTTCACTGCCAGGAAGCTAATGCTTTTTATATTTATATATATTTTTTAAAAATCTTTCCTTTCTTTCCATTACTATTTTTTTTAGCTCTCTGAACCCCCTGACAGCTGCCCTGCTGACAGCCTCCTGCCAGCTGAAAGGGCAGGGGAAGGAACAGCACCAGTGCTCTGACAGTGTGTGGCTGAGCCAAGCGTGTGACAGGGTTTTGTCCCACGGACAACGGGTCCCAAATGGCAGCACAAGTTGCAGCTTCTCAGTGCTAAGAGCTTTAATCCTACTTTTTACTCCGTCTTACTTCAAGAGGTAGTTTGCAATATATCAAATAATTGATTCTTTCTATATATTTAGCACTATCCAGTCATCAGCTACAGTGGAATTAATCTTGATTTCCATTGGCGTGAGTGACAGGAGAAATGAGCTCGGGGATATAGTTTGGGGATAACAGCTGTTGAAAATGTTTATTTGCATAAACACGAGGAAATCAATTCCATTTCTGAGGCAATGGAAATATAACTTACCCCAGGCAGTTCTCATCTGAGAAACCACCTTTCCTGAGAGAATGACAGTCAAATTGTCTGCAAGATATTACCTGCTACCTATTATACCAACGTTACACTGCAGACTTAAGAAACAGGGCAAAATCATACAGAACTGTGTAGTAACATAAAAGTGCCATTTGAATTAGGTTGGGAATAGGGTGGTACAATGCATGTTCACCTGTTAGATTAACATTTTAAAAAAAATATAACATGATTCTCACAGATACTCATGCAGATGCTCAGGATAATTGAAAAATTTCAAAGAAAAAATATTTTTCAGTTTATAAATTGAAGTAAAAAATTCCCAAATTTTCTTCTCCTAGCTGTCAAAACCCAATAGAAATAGAGGCAAATGGACTCGTGCTGAAGATATTTGAATAGAAAAGGTGTTGAGAAAACACTGGTGTATTTAAGATCAACTTTACTCATTTTAGAAGTTCAGAGAGGAACACCTGATTTTCATGTTCTGTTATTCCCAGTTTAGGCAAGCATTCAATTTGAGAAGGGAGAGCAGAGGTGATTTAAATTTAATATCTCGATCTCATTTCAAGAGAATGGTTTAAACACAAACACAGTCAAGTTGAAAGTCTTAATGTTCTACTTCAATTCACATGATTTATGGTAGGAAAAAAACCTGTAGTTTCTCAACAGGCTGAGAAATGCCAGTTTCATCTACATGGACTAAAGGAACCCAAAGTCAAACAACAGACACTCAAACTAACATTTAACACTCCAGCTGACATTCGACACTGACATTCAAATGAACATTCCAGCTAAGAATAACTCTCCTTTTCAAAAATCCTAAATATGAAATAGGGCAGATATTGCATTCATCTGTACTCGTATAATTAGACATACTGGACTGAACTCATGTTTTTACCCAGGATTTATGCGGGGCAATCGAAGCCTATCCTTCAGTTCTCAAACAAATGCCAAATATGCTGCTGAGAGTGATCAAGTGGTAGTTCTTTCCCCTAAGAAAGTCTGTTCAAATTGGAATTTAGATGCCCAAATATGCCAGTGAAAGCTTGCAGCGTTATCCTGAAAGATTCTGAAGCATTTTGAAGCATTTTTATCCATTTTCAGAATCACTTGTTGGCTTCAGTGAGCTGTTCTTCACATTAGAATGGCACTCTTGTATTAACAAAAATTCCTTTTTTTCCATTAATAAAAGGTTCTTTTTTTCAAGGTTGAAGTCTCTGCTGCCCAGTTTTCTGTATATTCACCTCAGTATATGCAAGGTGACTGTACAATGGCAAAACTTGACAACCTTTGCTTATGCTCTGTGCTCCCACCTCCATGAAACCCTTCTGGTTCCTGGGAATTCTTGGTCAGACAGTGAGCAGGAGCAGTTATCTCTGCCACGCTGGTGTCAAAGTGGAGCAAAGCAAAGCTAATTACTCACAAAATCAACCTAATGAGCATACATAGATTGATGATATTGCTTTCCAGACCAAAGCTGGCACCTCAGACCACAGGCTTCAATAAAGCTTCCTAAACATTAGTGAAGACAGAATAAATACCAACAGGACAAGCTTCAAGCAGCTCCCTGAGAGGGTTTTATAAGCTGTCTAATGCTTACTTGCAGAATAGAAGCTCTGTTTATTAAATAACTAAACAAACTCTCTTATTTTATCCACTCCAAGGGACACCCTTTATACAGTTGATAAGCCAATTAAAAAAATTAAAAATCAAACATACCCAACCCCCATAATAACTACTCTATAAAATTCAGAACAATTGGGGGGGATTTGTGGGACTAGAGGTTTCTTTTCTAGACTGCAGGCTGTTTTCAAATTAACTAAGAGAATCATCTTCCTTAATATTCACTGGTGGCACAGCTGCTGCTATCAAGCAGTTTTCTGCTTTAACAGGTTAAAACCTCAAGCCCACTGTAAAAAGGTAGATAAGGTGTAATTAATTGCTCTAAATTTGGAGAGCATTTTAACTTAGCAGTGATGTCTCAACTCTGCATTATAGGGAATTTATCTTTTGCCTGTTACCAAAAAACCAAAACAAAACATCTCAGAGAGATGAACCAGAGACAAGAAGCATCATAGCATTTTTGCTGATACTTTTTTTTTTCCCAAGCTAATTCCTCATGTCAGGTGCTTATGAATGGCTATAGAAGTTCAGAAGAGAGGACCAGGGAGGGCTCAGCTTCTGTATATAATATTACAAATTTGAAACTCATAGGTCATTAAAAACTTATGTTTTTCTCCAACTGTACCAAGTTATTTAACAAAATATAGAAAACTATTCTTACTCAGGCACTTAGGTAGGTTACTAATGCTTTCTGTAGACAGAGGAATACTTGGGCTTTTCATTCTGCATTAGCTTCAATATCTCAGAGCAATTTGTAAGAACCAACTTTACAGAGTCTCAACCTGCTTTTGCTCTCCCAGTACAAACGAGTGAATGAAGGGAAAAACCTCTGTACCTCCATCTGTTCACACCTAATAAGATTTTCCAGGAGGTGGAAATATATGTTCTCTCCCTTTTCATCTTCCCAACAGCAGTGATGTCTCCTTGATTTTGAAATTTTTTGTTGTTCTACTCATCCTAGAACAACAGCTTAATTTTTAGACATCTAGGACTATTTCCACTCTTTGCCTGAAGGTGCACAAACAGCTTTAACCTCTGTAGACTGTGCCCAAAGCACCAGGATACAGAGCTCTTTTACTTGCTGCCTTTCTATCAAAGTTTTGATGCTATGAAGAAAAACCTGTAAAATTCAGTGTAAATCAAGAGATGTTTTGTTCCAACCCCAAATACAATCAATTACAGGTAATTCTGAACCTCCTTCAAATGGAGTCCGAAATAAAACAGAGTCATCCTTTGGCAAAATTCAGGATAAAGCAGATAAAAGTGCTAATGCAAGGAAATTCTACTTCTTGCAAATCAAAGCAATCCTATCTAATAATTTTTGTCTCAAAAAGGAAAAAATGTCAGCATTTGTTTATTGGTGTATTTCTCCAACACTTAGCAAAACTTAATTAAAAGAGTAATTACACGTAATCCTTTATGTCAATATTATATGATTGTGTTTTAAACTGCTACAGGGTTTGGAAATGATAACATATATACTTTTCCTGATCACCATAATATCATCTTATTTTTTTAAAAAAAATAATCAATATTCCTTCAACATAAGTAAAATACATCTTTACAGGATTTCCTTTCAACGTAAAATTATAGATCATGTATCTGAGTACATTGATTTCCAAGTAAAAAAAATGATAGAATGGTTTGGAAGGGACCCTAAACATCATTTAGTTCCAATTTCCCTGTCGTGGGCAGGGACACCTTCCACTAGCCCAGGTTGTTCCAACCTGGCCTTCGACACTTCCAGGGATGGGGCAGCCACAGCTTCTCTGGGCAACCTGTGCCAGGGCCTCAAAACCCCCACAGGGAAGACAAGCATAGAAAGCTAAAATTTATTTCCTTTTAATGGTTGTTTTGTTCCTGGACAACTCTGGTTCAATAAGTACCTCAAAAAAATCAGTTTACATCGAGATCATACCATTCTGTTATTGCATTTTTCCCCCTAATGTATGCACTAAATACAGTGTCAACATCAACTTTATTTTCTCTAACATCTACATGCTATATTTCATCAAACTCACAGTTAATAATTTTTTTGTTTTTTTTTTTTCTGGAAAAGTCTGTTGGCTTTTATAACAGAGCATATCAGATGTTTACAAAAGAACTCTGGCATTTTCACAGTTCAGCTTGAGGAAGGAAATGAAGAATATATCAGCTAAACAAAAATGAGGGGGTTTCAGTAAAATAATTCCAACAGCAATTAGTCAGGGCATTATGTTTGATATTACTGCAGGAAACATGACCAAGTATCTAAAATATGCAAGAATTCCCACACAATTTCAAAAGATATTACTAATACATTAATTTATCCTGTGTTTTTTCTCCAGATCACTATTGTTATTTTAGTAGAAAATATATATGGATGAGGGTTGAGATTTATTATAAACATATATGACAGATACAGGAAAATTCTTCCATATAAGAGAATAAAAATAAAGAAACCGTGCCAGACATACTATCTGTATGTGAAACGTGTGCCAAAAAAATTGAGCTGTTAAATAATACTTTTTTTTCTGTTCAGTGGCTGCAAAAAAAATAATCACAAAAAAACATGTGAGGTTGACAGGCCAAGTATATTTCTATTGGCCAAATTCAGCAAACTTTCACAGGTAGTTTACGTTGACCTAAAAGGAACATTAATATGAGAGATTTCACACAGCTTCTCTCTAATTCCAGGTTTTCCCAGAATAATTCAAACCTTTATTTATACAATATGCACTTCTGTATTTAGCATCCCCAAGGTACATTTGTTTGGAGGGGTCAGGAGACTGTGTTCAGCTGTATGGATTCATCCATCAGCTTCCAAATGTCTCCACCTGTTATTTTTAAATAAACCCACTACCCACTACCTGCTACCCACCTACCAGCTCTACCCTTTATTATCAAGGCTATTCTCTTAGTGTTCACATTAGCATCTGACATCACCAGCAGAATTTAATGAGCTGTCTTATTTTTACAGCTCTCTTCAGTGAAAATTTCTGCCCATTTTTCAGGGAACTGACGTTGTGCTGCACCACCCTGCCATTCTTCAGCCATGCTGGAGGTGCAATGTGTAGTTATCAAACAATTATCAATTATCTGAGAGTTCGAGCTTCACAGGCATTCTATGAATTCCTGAGATTTTTCAGGGTACTGACATGACAAAATACATGTCAGCATATTGTAAAATAGTTGAAACAGCATAGCCAAAAAATGAGGTGGGAAAGGAAAAGGTTCAGGGTTCAGATTAAGTACCACTTGCTGCTGCCATTATCACAATCACTCTGCCTGTGCAGACTTCAACAAACACTATTCTGAGAAGGAGCCTTTCTTTTCAAGGACAGGATCACAAAAGTCTCCAGACACAAAGTGATTCCCACAAATGATTAAACACTGTCTCTATGTGCCTTTTACATGATACATGTGTTCCCAATAGATCTTCTCTTCAAATACAGCTCACTCACATAACAAGGGATGCAAATGGTTACTTTAGAAAGAGAAGTTATTCTATGTCTCTATTGTTAAATCAGAGAATTCACTGAATTATCCCAGCTCTTGCATTAGCTCTCTGATCCTCTTTTATTCAGAATTATAGATGTATCTATAAGGCCAAAAGGCTTAGACTTCACTCACTGAGGAACTGCCAAAGAAACCTAGATTACCTCAATGCCCATCAGACCAGGAAACTACAGAGCATGGAAAAGATTAAGGAGAAATAGAAATTCTACTGTCTGATCAATCATAAGGAAATATATAGACTCTGACAGGTTACAAGCACAGATGATAATCTATTGTAGGACTCATACTTGTGTAATCAGTTTTAAAGACTAAAAAAACCAGATCAGAGCTAAAGCATCCAAGACACTGGAGCACATAAAGATATTAAAGAAATAGTGATAAATTGAGAAAATATATTAAATTCGTAATACAAATCACTGGAAAACTTCACTTAGACCAGTCATGTAATAAGAGCAGCATGAACTGCAAGGTACAAAGAGGGAAATAGGAAATAGGACATTAGAGGAAGCTACAATAGTGTTTTACAAATGAATTTGAGATACGTGCTTGGGAGACAAAAATAACTACAGTGTCACATTCTGGTAGGATTTTCAAAACCAATTTTAGAAGATTTGTGATCATTATGAGAATAAAATTCTGGAATCACTTACCAATGAGCTCTTTGACATAGAGCTTGAGAGTTTCTGGAATTTACAGATTAGAAATTGGACTGGAATTAGATTGTTGAATAATTAGAGAATTTGGATTATTATTTACTATTCTTGATGGTCTTTCTCACACTTCATTTCTATAACATTCAGTCTGTAAGAAGGATTTTCATTGCTACCTATTAAGGCTTTTGGTTTGTTGTGCTGTTTTAGTCTTGTTTGACTTTACAGGTAGCCTCCTTCACTTTATAGCAGGTATTCTGCTCTCTTAGTAAGTGCAGGATCTCATACACCCTATGAGAAGAATTTAATTAATTTAAAAATTTAATTCTGCCATAAATGTCTTCTGACACAATGAAAGGCTCTCTTAGACTTCAAAATGAAAAAATAATAATTGTAATTATCATGTAAGCGTGACAGAGTTACTGAATGAGGTACAAACATGACATTTAATTTGATCAAAAGATGTTCCCGAAGATGATTATTTATATAATATAAATATATATTCTTAACTTTGTAATAAACTTTCTCATAAAAAGAAAGTAGAGTTTCAAGTCACAATATTCTTTCTTTATTTTTCTCTTCTGCAAGCCTGCCACAAATCATCTCAATAAATGTTAAATAAGTCTCTCTTATAAGATTCAGGTTTTCATTTCTTTATGCACAGAAATACAGATGGGCCTTTTTATTTTCAAATCTGTATTACAACAAAAATGCCATAATTACAGAATAAGATATGAAGTAGAACACACAAGAGTTTGTTTCATTTGTTATATTACTGGAGACAAAATCACACAGGAAGAATGAAAACAAGTACAAAAACCTGTGCCGAAAAACCTGTAGAGAACAGAATCAGTGAATAAAAGAAATAGATTTCTGCCTCCCTACTATAATAACTGCTATTGAAATCATCTTTATTATTTAGTTGCATAAAATTTGCTTTGTTTTTTTTTTTTGTTTTTTTTTTTTTTCAAAACACTGGAATAAAAAGCGAGGCCACCTAGAACTAGACTTAACAAGCACACTCACATTTGGTAAAGGAAAATCAGATTTCCAGTGTCTGTGTCATTAGATCATAGCACAGTTGTGGATATGTTTGTAACTAAGTGCATAACATTTGTTGTTGGTATAAGTGTAAAAACCAGACACAAAGGCCCTTCTACAAAGCACATGATTCATTCACAGCAGCCCGAAGGAAGCAAGTGTTCAAATGTATGGCTGTGTTGTCTCAGTCAGATTTTTTTTTTTAAATACAAGCAGTCCATAAATTTTGCATATTTTTTAAAGAATGTGTCAAACATTCTGTAATATATAATTCTATGATTTGGTTATGCATATATTTTTTAATATTTGTGAGTTGGTTCAAAGGCATCCACACTGCAGCCCGACAAATGGGATTAGGAGTTGAAAGGAGGGAGCCTAAATTCATCTATGAAAAAACCGATCTAGGACATGAGGAGGTGTAATAATAATCAGCTTTAAAGAGAAAAAAATATTGAAAGAGGGTAAAAAAATGCTAATGAGACATTTATCCCTCCATCAGAAGACAAGGTGTACAGGCAAGTTTCCTTTTTACCTCCTTTTTAGTAACTCCTGTCTTCTGATTTTTACATTGTAATAGATATATAAACTTCTAGTGTTTATTTTTCTTAAGGGGATTGTATTCTCGATTTTTGCAATGGTATACTTGAATTCTTCCAGGAAGTCTCTGGTAGGAAATAAAACCTGCCCTTCTAAAGATTTAGAGCTGGTAGCTAATGGTGTTACAATCAGCCTAAAAGGAGGGTAAATAACAAAGGAATGGGGGCATCAGGAACTGAAAACAACAGAACAATGATACCATAAAGAAAACCTTCTCAATAAAGTGGCAGCCTTGAGATGAAGTGTGTTGACCATTTTTAAGCAAAATTTTTCAGTTCCCAATATTCTAAGCCCTGTTTGTCTCCCGTATCTTTTCAACGAAAAAGTGAAAAGCACGAATAAGACTTTAGAAACCCTAATGAAATCTGTGTGTGCTGCTACCAATGTTACTTCCTTGACTTAGTTGGAGGAAGATGTAAAATTTTCTAGGCATTCCACCCCTGTGTTTCTCATTAAAATCCATGGAAATATCTTTCAATCCCATGAAACCACTATGAAAACCGAGCTCTCCAGCTACTGGAATTACGGGATTGCAGCTGGCACTTGTTAGCTTGGTCTACAGCGTAAGAAGTTCTTGGAAGTTTATTTTGTGGTAATAAAATCAGTTTAGCTATTTAAATTGTGCAAGTAGAGGTCAGCCAAGATGCACCGTGTGCCATCTGTTGTGTTACAGTTACATGCCAAGAAAGCTTTCCATGCACATAGGATGGAAACAGGAGCATCTTTGACAGACACTGCAGACTAAAATAAGCTTGGAGAGCTCAAACAGGTTAAGATCCAACCGACCACAGGCAGTGGCTGTAGGATATTACTCTTTTGCTGCAGCTTAAAAGAAAATATTAGGGAAACATATCTTCAGCCTGCATGAGGTGGGAAATGCTGATGCTCCCCTAAGACACATGTCCCACTGGTTGTCTCACTTTCAAAGAGACTTGATGTTATAGTGTTATTACAAGGGAGGAATTTGATGTAAATGAAGCATTTCAAGCTTTCACCAGAAGGTAATTACAAGAATATATTATCCTCACTGCAAGAAACTTGAGGGCAGAACTAGAAGCACACCACAGGCAGTAGCAGTGTCTACTGTGGGAAAAAACTTTTACCACAGACAGGACTTTTGTCATTACAGACAGAGGTAATGCTATAAATATATAGAGATAAAAACTGCTTCTTCTATGTGTGGAGATATTTCAGACTCTAGAAATATATCAGTCTCTAGAAATTGCCCAGGTAATTTACTACAGTAGGCATTTAATACAGTGCATAAGCAACTCAACATGACCACTCAAAAAGGCATTTATTGCCACCTAGTTGTCTAAGATCCACAGAATCATGGAATCATAGAATATCCTCAGTTGGAAATGACCCACTAGAATCATCCAGTCCAACTCCTGGCCCCGCACAGACACTCCAACAATCCCACCATGTCCCTGAGAGCATCATCCAAACCCTCCTTGAGCTTTGGCAGCCTTTTTGCTGTGACCACTGCCCTGGGGAGCCTGTTCTGTGCCCAACCACCCTCTGGAGGAAGAACCTTTCCTTAATATCTGACCTAAACCTGCCCTGACACAGCTCCAGCTGTTCCCTTGGGTCCTGTCACTGATCACAGAGAGCAGAGATTGGAGCTGCCCCTGCACTACCCCTCATGAGGAAGCTGCAGACCACAGTGAGGTCTGACCTCAGCCTCCTCTTCTCCAGCTGAACAAACCACACGACCTCAGCCAATCCTCATATGTCTTCCCTTCTAGACTCTTCTCCATCTTTACAGCTCTCTTTTGGATGCTTTCTAATAGCTTTCTCCCTACATGTCCCTATAGTGATGTCCCAGAGGGTGTAGACAACAGCCATCTGAAAGGCTAAATGATTAGTCAAAGGCAAGAAATGGGCAGAATTAATTTTATTTTGTATGTTAGCAAGGTTCTAGCTATTTAAAACTAATCCTGGATGTATACTATGTTTACTTTTACTGGCTTATATATAGTAAAGAGTAGGCTGTATCTAATGATTTCTGAATGCTCAAAGTTTTTTGATCATTTGTATCTAGTTTACTATTTTAAGTGATATGCAAATAACAAGTCAACTAAAAGTCAAAAGATAGTATAGCTAAAATCTAGAGACTGGAACAAGGATTGTGAGAGCCTCACTGATAAACCACTGATAGAAATCACAGCAATCAGATCCTTTTTCTCCATCTGCCACAGGTTCAATAATACTCTGGGCAAATCATTTCACCTCCTAGGATGTCACCAACAAAGTGGAGGTCATATTAATGATTAAATTTAAAAAGCATTTTGAGTTCAACAACAACAAAAAATCTGATGGAAGGTATACTTTTGCTGCTTTTGAGCACTAAAAGGTGTTTGAGGCAAGAAGCATCATGTAAATCCTAAGAGAACCTGAGATGTAATTATAAATTCAGTCAACTTAGAAGGCTAACACATTCACTTATTGCTTGTAAAATGCCAAATACTTTTGTGTCAAACCTAACAAAATGAGAAGGAATAAAAACTGCTACTTTCTTGCTTTGAAGATGTGGGAAATAATTTTTCTCTAAAAGAGAAAAATCTTTCTGAAGGCAGGTAACAACAAGGAATGGGATAATATTCAACAAAAAAAACAATTGGGGAAGAATTTTTTGCATTTGCAATTCCGATGAAAAAAAAAAAAAAGAAAAATCATTCTAATGGTTGCTACCAATTTTGGGTATATTTAGATAACACCTCATTAGTTAGCAAATCAGCAAATTCAAAAATAGGGGAAGAAATGCAAGTTTCTCAGCAGAATTCTGAGTTTTATTAGAAATAAAACTAAAGTAAAAGATGATTTATGGCTGCGCTGTGGACGAGAAAGGAGGTAACTTCTGCAGCAAATGGTAAAGACAGAAAGATGTAAGGTAAGACTTAAGGTGTAGCTGTACTTGCACATTTGCTCTCCAGAGCTCCTGCTGCTGTCTGGCTTTTTGCCATCTCATTCTCTGAACATCATTTCAGATGGGAAAACTGCTATCAGCGACTTTCAGAAATGAAAATATATGGTGTGACTCAGAAGTTCCTCTCTAATGCAAAAAGGGATGGAGAGGAGAAAAAAGACAGATTTTCATCTGAGGTGGAAGAGAAAAATAATGAACACTAAATATTATAGCACCTTTGAAAGATTCATTAACCTCAATTTTTAATTGAGCGGACAGTAAATAAACGACTGACTGGAAATAATCAGATTAAATTAATGATTTATGATCCTAACGCTTTTATCTATTAGGCTTTTGAAAATCATGTGTCACAAATTAGTGTAATTAATACTTACACTGATGTAGAACCTTTTTTATAAGGTTGCCAGTGATCTGTTCATTCTACTTATTCACCATTGTTCAATGAAAGGGGCAAATACTGAGATATTTGTTTGCAATCCAAGGCACAAAATTTCATCTCCTCGTGCTTTCTCTTACACAGGCTGGGAATGTGAAATGCTACAGCTTCTGGTTTATGTCATTTAAGTGTTTGACTTCCTTTAGACTCGTGGGTGTCAAGGTAACTCAGTGATTAGTTGCATATTAGAGGTTTAATATCATACAATATTGGAAGAACAGTGGTAAGTAGCAGCTTGGTCCTACCTACTTCAATTTTTATAACTTAAATCAACAAAATCACCAAACATTCTTTTCTCAAAAGGCATGTCCTTTGACATTGTTATTATCTGAGAGGGATAACACAAAGCCTGATTTGCCTCTCCTACATAAACTCTCTATTTATATTGGCATCCCAGCAAGAATAATTATCCCAGCGAGGAAGTTGCACTGAGTCAAATAAGGTATCATTATTACTTCTTTCTCATTTCCCCCTCTTCTATCTAAAAATATCCTTGTTCTATTGTTAATATACATCACTGAGTGCCTTCATCTTCCTCCTGACATTATGGCAATTACAATTTTTTGTAACAAAAACGTATCCAGGGGACTTTTCAGTCATGTCACAAACGGCGGCTTAAGATCTTATGGCTGCTCTTAACTGTTTCCTTGGGCATGGTAATATTTACAAATCACCTTTAAGCTATGGAACAGTACAAATTGTGTCTTGGAAAGGTGACAGCTGATCTGCTACATGCTCTGCAGAGCTACGGGTGAGAACTGGACTTATTTTCTTTACAAGTCAAAGAAAAACTTGAGCCATTTAATTGGTGCCTCAAAGGGTACGACTATGAAATTACAGACTACAAGGAGACACGGAACACCAGCATTTTTGGCTCCATGATAAAAGGCTCTCATTGTAAAGCAGTGGCTTGACTTTCTCACCCAGACATAACGACCCAGACATTAGGGTGGTATCACCAGCCTCTAAGTCACTCATCTTTTAGAAGCAAGACCTCTGTCTTACAAACCTTTTGACTGCAAGTACAGGCATTGATAAAATCTTGACTTTTCCTCCCTTCTCCATCTTGAGCTTTTTAAGCATAACATCTTGTAAAGAGATTAAGGCTCAGAGAACCACTTTTCCTCAACTCTTGAAGTCTTGGAAGTACTTCAGGATCATCAAAACACGAGTTTTATAACCTGTGTACTGTGAAACTAAACTTACTGTTGAGATTACACTTTCATGCTAAAATCCTTTTCTCAGCTACTTATAAGTTTCTTAAGAAGTTGTCCTCAGGCTGAAGTTCCTCCTGCTTGCTCTGAGGCCATAGGAAAAAACTTTCTGGAACTTTGAAGAAAATCCACTTAATTGTTTTATTTGATTTTCAGAAACCCAAGTTGGGAAATAAAGCAGTGAAACCAATGCTTTTTCATGCTAAGCCATGGAGTCGGTCTTCCTTTATTATCATCAATATTTCATCAAAGATTTTCTAGTGAAGCTTGATCCACACATTTGTTACAATGTCATTCTAAAGGAATAGTGGGGTGGTTGGTTTTATCTTTGGAAATTTAATTACGGTATAAAATAAATTTTAACACTCTAAGGAAACTTGTTATTAGACTTACAGTATTTTACTCAGTAATATCTAGATATTTTCTGAATGAGCTTGCTACTGTTTTATCTCACAAGGTTGCAGCACTACAGGCTTTCTAATGCGTCTTCTCCTTCATAACTGTACTTAAGTTTTTACTTAGGATAATTACGACTAAGAATATTTACTTTCAAATCCATATCCACATGAAATGGTGAACTTTCATCTTAAATCCATGGGTTGTCAATAAGTAAAAAAAAAAACCATGAGTAAACTGAAGAAATCTACTCCCATATGTACTTGGCATTCCGCAGCAGCATTACAAGCACATATAAATAAATTCACTGAAAATTCACCCTAAAACCTTCGCTTTCCCCAGTAGCTCTCCCAAATTCTCATTTCTCACAGCCTGCTCTGTGTCCATTCATATTATCATCCTGATTTCTCTCACCATTTCCCTCATGCAATTCTGAAGCAAAAGCTTCCAGCAAGAGGTGTATATTTTCTCCAAATAACAGCTATCCTGAGGGAAACAAAGGCATGCATTATCTGACTCTACTGGTTTTCTTGAAGATCTATTTTGACAGTAAAATATTTTAAAGTTGCACAGGCCATTCCAGGCTAAGACTATAGGTGTCAAAACACAATAACAACAGCTATTGAACTAATCCAAAACGGCAAAAGGTGTATTTTGTTACTGAAAACATCTGGAATTCTAGGAAAGCACACAAAAAGTATTGATGTGACAGATTTTTTCATGTAAGTAAAGCACAAAACACTCAGTCTACACATATTACTTCCACCTGATAAATGCTAAGAAAAAGTGGGACATTGTATGTTTGTGTACAGACATACAAGAGAAATAGCTGGAAAAACAGGTGGAATAGAGATAAGTCACACAAATAACTAAACTTAGGAGAAAAAAAAGGGTTTAGAATCATAGAGTTGTTTAGGTTGGAAGGGACCTTAAGGATCATCCCATTCCACCCCCTTACCGTGGGCAGGGACACCTTCCACTAGCCCAGGTTGCTCCAAGTTCCATCCAACCTGGCCTTGGACACTTCCAGGGATGGGGCAGCCACAGCTTCTCTGGGCAACCCATGCCAGGGCCTCAGCACCCTCCCAGCCAAGATTTTTTTTCCTAAAGGACCTCATTTAAAAGCTTAAAGTTGTTGGATCAAAATTTGCAAGTATCTACATAGAGAACAGGTTTATTATAAGAAAGGTCCTTCGTAACAAGGGTGCAGGTAAGATGTGAAATAAATAAACTGTAAGGACTCAAAAAATATAAAATACCCCTCTTTAGATTACAGATATAGTGATAAATCTTAGTACTGAAGGGAATTCAGTGTTGAATTACTTGGCATAATTTATTATGGATTTGGTATCAGTTAAATGTTTCTAATCAAAACTTAAGGTGGAGGAGTTTTGGTCTTCCTAAACTACAAATACACCAGAGGATTGTAAATATACCAAGGGAGTGGTTGTTGGTGCCACTAAACACAGTTTGTTGTGAAGGTTCCAAAGTTTTCCTCTGCCACAGGAACTTTGAAAAACCAACACAAACATCACCCCTACCAGGAACATTTAAGTAATAAGGATTATTTTAGCATTCAAGTGCTATCATAACATTGCAGTAGAAGCAGTATAATATACTTATGATGGGTTTATCATAACCACTTTGTTAGAGTCTAGACAATGGGATGCAGGTAAAAAAAAACCAGGATAAGTTCCACTATGACCCACACATTGCATAAGTTGAAGCAACAGAGACACTCCAGTGCAACTCTAGTGTACTTGTGATATTGGTATTTGGAGATGATGCTTTTTGCATTTGCATACTTTGCTCTGGATTAATAAAATTCATTTCTCAATGGACTGTATTGGAAAATTTGTCACATATAACTTGTTATAGTTTTTAAAATCAAAGTTGCTATAGTTTTCGTTCAAGATCATGAGATTTCTAGATTACAATTTTTTCCTCTACATCAGTTCAAAACTCCATAATTAAAGATGCCATTCTGCCCACAAGTGTCTGACACGACTTTTCCTTGGACATCTCCTGCTCATTTTTTGAGTATGTCTGAATGCTCTCCATTATTTCTGACTCACTATTTCCCTGTAAATGCTTTTTTCAGTTTCCTCAGAAGTACTTACTGCTTTAACTGAACTTTTTGGCTTCTTAAATAGTTCTAATCCCTCCATCTCTGTCCTGAAAGGTTCAGTCGTGGATGACAAATTCCCTTTCTCTATAGTAACATCAGCTGTTTATTTTATTTCTTACTTTGCTGTGAGTTTGGAATACCAGCAGAGATTCTTGTATTTCACATTTTCTTTTATTCCCCACCATTACCCTTATTTCTCTTACATTTCATGCTCTAAAACAGGTTATTTGTTTTAACTCTTCTTTCTTACAGTGAAGCCTAAGATGCACATGGAAAAGCACTGATTGAAATATAACCCTGCTAATACACCACAGAACAAAGGTCAAGATGCTAAACATTTTACAGAGCAGTAAAGTGTTAACCTGTCTTGAGCAGCAAAAATTAATCCAAACACAGAACTTCTAGAGTATAGGCTGAGGTACCTGTTTTAAAGAAGCACAGGTAAAAGCACCAGTTCTGGTTAAGACTTGTTACCAGAGGCACAAATAAAACACTTTATCGAATAGGACAGGAGATTAAAAAATAAAGAATGAGCATAACAAGGTGGGACTGTCTAGAAAATATCACCTTTGAACAACCAACATGCTGAATGTTGTATTGCATCTTACCATACTAAGGTTTCAAAAACAACTGCTTTGGGGGAGCTAAACCATTAATTTATGCAATCAATCAGTTAAAATAGTACCAAGAGTTCTTGACTGTATTATTAACAAGTTATAAGTCACACAGACTGCTGTGTGATCGGATTGTATGGGATAGTAGGTATAAATGGATACTAGAGTGTGTAGGAGTCAGGTTATTTTGGGAAAATATGAATCACACAGCACAGTAGCGTGATCAGAGAGGAGAAACGAGTCTCCAGCTCAGAGGGTGTTATTCACTAGAAAAATATTTTTAAAAAAATTACTCACTGATTAAAAAGGGAGTAATTGGACTTAATCTCTTCTACAGAGGCCTTAAATAAGCATGGTTAAAAGTTAATTATCTTAAAAAAAATAATCAGATAACTGGAAAATGTTGTGAAATTACTACAAATAAGTTTTTCTGCAAGGAGAAAAGCAGGTATTTCTCATGAAAATAATTAATAGAGTACACATAAAAAATGTGAATAAGTGGCAAAATTACTTTAATTTATAAAAAAACCTCCACCACTTCTTTTCCAATGTGTAAAAGCACATGATACAATCATTTGCTAATGAAAGATGACATAGGAAATCAGACAACAGAACCAGCACAGCACTGGCTTTATGTTTACAGTCCCAAAGCTAGAGAAACTTTCAAGTTGACAAGGGGGATTCTGCAGCAATTTACCACCTAGGGTTTTCTTTAATTTATTTTTTAATCTTGTACTTTCCTGGGAAGGAAGAGAAATATCACCATTACTCACAGGTTGCTAACTTCATGTAGTATTTGCTTATTATTTACATTACAGAAATATGTGTGAAAAAGTAAATTATCCTTCAACCCTTTTGGCGTTGCAACAAAACAGAGAAATGTTGCAATCTAAGAAAAAAGGAAAGGGGCAAATGAATAAAAAGTGATTACACAAGATATGTTAATAGTCCCACAGACTCTGGTGTGTATTACTGGGAAGAAATTTTGGAAACAAAGCTGTATTGCCAAAACAGCCATGAGATAGGGAAGCTCCTCCCCTTTCAGCCATCCTGGATTCCTGGGTTTCACCAGAAACCTGCTAAGGGCAGATGTTGAGGGATCAGCACGTGCTGTAGCCAAGTTCTCCATTGCCAAATTGTTTAATTTCCCCATATTTCTGTGTTAATGATGCCTGAAAATCACACACAGGTTCTGCCACTGCCTCCTCCCCCAGCAGACTTTGTAACCCTCAGAGACGGACCAGTTTTGCCTGAAGGCAGAGGTGGCTTTTGGACAAAAGTAGTCTTGAAAACTAAGACACTGAGTATTTTAACTCCTTTAATTACCTACCTTCTTCAGGGACAGATAGTCAAGAGGCTGAAAACCTCACAGAGCATCAGTTATTTCTGTGTCTCACCTTTTCTGTAAAGCAATTTGATTTTACTTCAGTGTTAATCTAGAAGCTGGAAGGTGAAACTGGCACAGATCCCAGTGGACTATCAAAATCCAGTGGTTAAAGTAAGGGAAAAAGGCAGCATAAAGAGTTCACCCATGACATTGCATTATCAGAAAGTTTTATCCTGAAAGAATTTGAGTTCATTTTGGCTCAAAAACTTCCCTCTCTCCCCCTCCAAGGTGGGGAGATGGACACGAGATCTGGCAGCAGCAGGGACTCAGAAGAAATAAATGCAAAGAGTTCAAGCTTTTCATTGTCTCGTTGCAAATAATTGGACTTGTGGCTTTAGCTATGTCAATATACTAATGATGTTTACTAGGAATTGAGAACATCTGTTGCCCACACAGGGAAGAAAGGCCTGGGATGGAAATTAAAACTAAACTGAGCAGATGAAACACTAGGACACAAAGGCAGCCCACAGCTTTAATTTGAAATAAAATCTCTCAACTTGAAGAGCTTGAATTAAACTAATCTATGACCTTCCTAACGTTCCTTGATTAGAACCACAGATTACTACCTTCTAAATAGTATTTCTTATCTAGCTTAATGTCAGCTGAAAGAAAAACATGAGAGTAAAAGCTGATCAGAGGAAACCCAGGGATTTATACATTTTTGGGCAGTTGGATACAGAAGCTATGAAAGAATATTGACACTTTTTCTGCATTATCAGAAAAAAAAAGCTAGTTGTATATTCTGATAAAACAAGTATCTGTGAAATACATCAACAGGAACACACTTTGTTCCTTGAACTAAAGTTGCAGAAATAAACGAGCCAAATTTTTTTTCTTAGGCTTCTTCCTCTGGGTTTTGTCTGTCTCTAATTAAAATCTGTCAGTTCACAAATTTAGAAAATATTTACAAAAGCACAAATAAGACACTATCATCTACTCCTTACGAAGACCACTACTACCACCTGGAAGAGAGCTTGAGTGCCACAATGTGAACTCTCAGCACTCCATCGACCTCGAGTGCTTTGCAGGTTTACACAGATGATTTTCACTCCCTAAGAGAAAGTCTAGTTTTGCATTTCTTATGAACCAAATGCTCTGTGTGCTTTTCTGAGAGATATTTCTGGAAAGAAAAAAAAAATACTAGGCTGGATATTAGTTCTGATAATGCTGATGGAAATCCAGATTAAATTCATTAGCAACCACCAGAGTAAACTTTTCCTTCACACTTTCTCCCCTCTCCTCTCACTGACAAATCAAGTAATCAGGGGTCACTGAGCAAGTCCAGTTGATTGTTTTGTGTGCTGTGCATATTGACAGTGGGTTTTTCCCTCCTGTCTTCAGTATGCAACCCTGCTTCTACATTTATGATGGGAAAGCACACAATCAGTCTGAATTGAGGAGCTCTGAATAATACAGTTCTTGGAAAATGAAGGGTAGCCTGCATCGTGTCTCACAAAGGAGTTCAAACACTTTTCTTCTTCTCCTTGAGAATGTAAAAGAAAAAAATCCCAAACCCCTAAAATCCCAAAGTAACCCCATTATCCTCTTCAAAGTGGAGAACATTAATAAGGGCTCCTGCAAACTTAATGGACAAAAGAGACTATAAAACAGAAAGAATGGAGCTGTTGGATTTCATCTCCTACAAATTGCTATCCAACCTTATCATATTATTGATTTGCTTGCACTATATCAACTTTAAATCACCATAAACCATTGCCTAACACAGTTCTTTCACTGGCCAAGTGTTCTTAGAAGACAACTTTGATTATTTGGTATGTCTCAGAAATCTATTAAGTTTGTATAGATTCATGAGACTGATAGATTCATGCAAGGCTCCACAAAATTCTTCCTAAAAATCAATTCATGCAAAATTTGCAAAGTATTATCTTTTCAAAAGTTTATTTTTAGATGCTTTAAATTTGGTGCTGCATCAGTTCATGTTGAAGAACAAAAAAACCCCTTCATTCCAATTTTGTTGGAAATAATTTTCAAGAAAAAATAATGTGACTGGATTTAACTCTTGTAAATGACTGACCACTAAATGGTGAAATCCTTCAATAAAAATATTAAAACTCCCCCAAACTGAAATAACAAGTAGAATTCCCTTGGACTCATGTCCATCCTTGTGAGGATGGAAAGTCTGACCCAATCTACCACGGGCCTATAATCTGAATTTCAACTGAACAGCCTGCTATCGTGGCCCTTGAGAGTTTACTGGATGCTGAATTTCATCTACCAGGAAAACTTGTTGGATTTATTAATTTAATTTTGCAAGAAACACTCTAGAGGACTAACAGTTAAACCAAGGAGGCTTTACTAAACAAAATAATGAAAATTAATTAATTAGCTGCCATATAGTGCTTCGATAGATGCACTGAATAAATCTGAGCTGATTTATCAGTCAAGTGCCTTTGTGTGGCAGGTATGTGAATTATCTGTCATTAACCTTATGCTACAAATGAAGGTGCCTGGATAGAGAAGTTAAATGACTTCCCAAGGTCATATCTGAAGCTGGCATTACAACTCAGGCATTTACTGACTTTCAATCATTAAGAGATATTTTTTTAAAAAACACTGAAGGGATTCATGAGGTAAAGATCATGACCTGGAAAGGCACCATCACTTCTCTAACCTCAGTTTCAGAAGGCAGAAAAAAAATGAGAGGTGACTGCTGAGAAATGATTGGAGGGAAAATAGTCAGCCCTCCAAGCCTGCAGTGGTACCATCTGAATTCTGTTTTATTATATTATTATTTTTAACCCCCAGAGTCTTTATGACAGATAAAATAAATTTGATTTGTTTTGGATGATTTACATCATAGTAAGGTACCACCTTGCTCTGTGTTTTCAACAAAACCCATAGACAAACCTGGTTGTCAGTGAATGCCCAGAGAAATGACAATTCAGCTTTGTGGTTATTAATGTTAAGATTATGGGGAAGGGAAAACATATATATATATAATGAAAACAGCTTTTGAGAGAAGATTTGAGTATTCTGCAATATGGACTATAAAAGGAAGTTAACCTCCATAAGCCTCATGCTTACAGCAGGTATTTTTTAAAATGCATTGGCCATACAAAGAAAATTTTGCCATTTGTATTCATCCAATATCAAGAACTGCATTTTTTTTTCCTCAGGATGTTAAAATGCAGGTTTTGTGTAACGAAGTATTAAAACATGGATTATTTTTCCTGACCTTTTGATAGGCTCTCTATTGAGCTTGGTAAGACATCCAAGAAATTCAGATTCTGATTTTAAAATTGATTAATACTACTGAGTTTTCCCAGTATTGAATTTGCAGTGCCAAATTCCTCTGACATGAGTAAGTGCAACTCCACATACTTCAGTGGAGCTGTGTTTGCATATATTTGCAAGGAATTCTGGCCCCGTGCCTGGGAAAGGATCTTACATTTCATAGTCACTTGATTATGTCTCATCTTTAAACCACATTTTACTATTTGCAAAATACTTGACCCACAAAGCCACAGAAGCCCATCTGCTGAGATTCCATTGTGCATCAATAAATAAAAATGAGGAAACTATTTTAAGTGTAAAATCTAGTGGAGAAGGGACATAAATCTGTTCCAAATACTTATTTCCTTGTGCAGCCTGAGGAATTTGAAATCTGGGTTTCAAAATTCACTTGCTCTAGAAATTAATTTCTTCAAGACACTTTTCACCTGAAACAGAGATAGTCCTTACAACTAAAAGGGCAAGATCCACCTAAAAGAACCTATCCTTGGAAAAGAATATGGATGAACCCAGAAACTAGTACCAGCTGTCCCAAACATACAAGAATTAATTAGGAATCTCCTCCTAATACTCTGGAATAACCTAAATGGAAAAAAAAAAAAAAATCAAGTATTAAGCCCAAGACATCTATTGTTACTATCAGCACTGCTTTGTTGGCGGGGTACCTAAAGATAATGTTAAAAATCATTAACCAAACTCCAGTTTGGTCTAAAATATGAGTCTAATGTAATGTCAGGCTTGTAAAACCGAAGCCAGAAAACTGTAACTGCTCTTTGGTGGGATTTCATAGAATCACAGAACCATAAAACAATTTGAGTTGGAAGGGACCTTAAAGCCCATCTCATTCCAACCCCTGCCATGGGCAGAGACACCTTCCACTAGCCCAGGTTGCTCCAAGCCGTGTCCAACTTGGCCTTGGACACTTCCAGGGATCCAGGGGTAGCCACAGCTTCTCTGGGCAACCTGTGCCAGGGCCTCACCACCCTCACAGGGAAGAATTTTCTCCTAAGATCTCACCTAAACCTGCCCTCTGTCAGTTTAACACCATCTTGGTTCTTTCTTCTTCCAGGTAAAAGGTGGTGTGGGTTTTCCTTGTGAGTGTTTTTTGGGTTATTTTTGGTTGTTTTGTGGGTTTTTTTAACAACACATCTAAAATGTATTTCTCCTTTCATGTCAATATCTCCTATGATAATTTTAATACATCTACTTAGTAATTTTTAACTTTTTAATAATGCTGTCATCACAAAACTTTGTTCCAAATCGGTGGAGGAAGTGACTGCTACAATACTAACCCCATATGTTCATTGAATATAAGACTAGAACTCTGACTGACACTCTAAAATAACTATGAATACTGTGGAGGGGTTTTCAGTTTATTTGGGGTTTTTTTCCCTGTACATATCTACATTGCCACAGCTCCAGTTACAAGGAGACAGTAACAAAGCTTTAGTCAATAGTAACCAAGAAACCCTTACTCCTTCCTTCAGCTCAGGCACTACAGAATTAGGATGAGGCCTGTTTTAAGAACAGCAGACATTCAAAGGTATAGTTCAATACTCGTTAAATCAGTAGTTCCCCAACAGCATTTTCCTTTGCTAAAGAACACTAGCAAGTGTGTTGCACAGTCTTCAAAATGATGCTAGTACAGAAAAGTCGATAATGCCACAAAATATTATCAAGCAAATCACTGAGTTATATTTGTCTTAAAGAAATAGAAGTATTTTTTCATAGTTCTTGATCAGTTAAAGGACAAACTGAGATGGACATTCGCATTTTAATAAAAGTCCATTCAATGTGGATCCAAGGTTTCAATCATTATATTTTATACTCCTCACGGTAATAAACAAACAGACAAATAAATAAATAAATAAAATATATTACATTTAAATTTATTTATAAATAAATAAAGCTACTTCTATATCATCCCTGAAGACTTGAAATTACCATTGGTTGACTTTGCACAGTATGTCTCTTCAGAAAGAGAAGATACTATAAATATATATATTTATATATGATATACAGACCTTTCAAGACTTTATGTGTTCTTAAGGCTATGACTTCTCCAGATGTAATTTTCCCTGTTTTAGTTCAGACTGACAAGTCTAGAGCAGCCTTTGGCCACCAGATACAGCATTGTGAAGCCCCTATTTGGCTTTTTACTTAATAGGGATTAAGACCAAATGTATAGTTAGTAAACCTGAACTGAAATTTACTTCTTGTCGCTCCTGCTTTTTGGAAAAATACTGGAAATACCACTTTTAAGGTGCTCAAGTGCTTTAATGAGCTGCTAAAACATAGCGCACACTTCCTCTGCCAGTCATCCAGGCATTTCCTGTGCAATCACTGGGATAAAGCTGGCCAAAACTCCTGAAACTATAATTGCAACATTTCATCCATTTTTTTTGCCTCTCCTAGAGATGGAAGATGGAAACCTGGCTGAGTCAATAAGGTCACTTACCTCAACTAACTTGTTGGCGTGTTCACGGAAGACCTGAGCGTATTCCTTCACTTCCTTCTCATTCCCGCTTTTTGCAGCCTCAATGAGAACCAGTAATGGGACATTGGTCTCCAGGAATGAATCTGATATATGATCCATCACTGCCTTCCGTAGCTGTGACAAAAGAAAGCAGACCAGTAAATAAAGGACAGTTATCCATATCCATTCCCACTATTCTTGGCTATTCATATTTAAGCGTTGATGTCTCACATCTCACAGCAATACATGGAAGTTTGCAATTTTTTTCCTTCTTTTCTCCAAGTTAAATATTTCCAACAAGCACACAAAATGAAACACTTAAAGGCCTAGGCTCTGCCAAACTCTCGTGGGATTCATGCTGGCATACACCTAATCCTACTGGACTGAATGGATCTATACAGGATGATGGTGATTACCTGCCTAAGACATTGCAAATTGATGAGAACTGAAAGCTCCCCACTACTTGAAAAAACAGTTCGGCTCACTTAAAAGCCAAATATGGATTAAGGAGCTTAACTTCAAGCAACCATTAAAAATATTAGCTTGAATATTTCTAAGCCTTCTTTAATTCCTGCACTGAATAGTATTCCGTGCAATAATTAATATTTCATGTAGCAGATGCCTTGTGCTTCATATTCTTTTTCAAATACTTTCAGCAGGTATAAACAGAAAACCCATTTAAGCATTTTCCAGGCGGATTAGAAAACACACCATAGTTTATTACAAAGGAAAAAAACCCCACATCCTATAAGTTACTGAAGATTTAACACCTGTTACTTCATAAAAACATCTGTTTGAAACAATATTACTGTAAGAATGATGCCACTAACTTCTTCTCTACTTTATTGATAACCACTAATTAGTGTCAAACTTCACTAAAGTTTGAAAGACAGCCAGAAAGATGACTGAAATCTTAAATAATTCTTCCTGGAAGCATAACTGCTCTGTAGGATTGTGGATCAGAAACATTTTGAGTATGCCTTCCCCAGCTTTTTGGTTGTTAAGAATGAAAAACTGGACTGGAACACAAGCTGAGAGCTATTCAGCCTGGAGGCCTGGGTAGCCATTAGTCTCCTTAAATCATACATTTTTAGTTGGATGAAACATCCAGAAAGGTAATTTTCTCTATTTTGCAGTCCAGATAAGAAAGCTTTAGCTAGACAAGGTGTCATCAAAACACCCAATCATACTGAAAACTGGTATATTGTTAGGCACTGTAAATACACCAAGATGCATTTGCTGCTTGATGGCAGCAATTCTCAGCTCTATTTGAATAAGGGCAAAGCTAACTTTGAATTTTCATTCAATCCCTGAGTCGTGCAGTAAAAACAAGCAAAGTAAAATACCATATATGTGTTTGTGTGAGGTGTTCCTTTTATTTCCATCACAACTACAGCAGTCAGTGTATTAAACCCAGCAGTTCTCAATTTCCCTGAAAAATTAATTCTACTCAGATTCTATCTGGAACGTTTTTCTCCACTTCCAAAATGATTAAAGGGGCTCAGAATAGCTAAGTCAGTAACACATGCAAACAGGCAGAGGGAAAAGACAAAAAGAAAAGAAGAAGAATATATCAGAGACCTGCCAAGAGTTAGGAAGCTGGTGTGTGTTTGCCACCACCTATTACATTTACATCTTGTACTCTTTCTTTTTTTCCTCTCCTCAATCTGCTGCTATCCACTTGCTGACTCTTATTTTATTCTTGCATTAAAAGCTCTTTTGGACCATCCTTTGGGTCTGTTTGCACAGCATCTCACACAGTGAGATCCCTATCCAGGAATAGTTTTCTCATAATAAACACTAATATCGCTTCAAATACATCAAAGCATTGCAAAAAACCCTCATATTCTAAGATGACAAGAGTCAGAAAATAGTGCACCAGCACAGCACCCTGCATTCTGTGGCTGATACATTTCCAATCACTATGTACATCAATCCTCTAACTTGAAAATTGAGACACATGGTGAGATTCTTGGGGTTGTCCTGTGCAGGACAACCAAGAGCTGGACTCAATGATCCTTGTAGGTGCCTTCCAACTCAGGATATTCTGTGATTCCCTGTTAAAGGAAGGGTTTCACCTGTAGCCAGCATTAAGGGAGACACACTGCCAGAGAAGGTGCATCATAAACTTGCTTGATCACCTTTTGCAGATGTCCATCTCCCAGTGCTTGCTGGGAAAATCTGCTCTGGGGTCAGATGCCTCACTTGTGTATCTGTAGCTAGACTTTGATGCCCATTGTACTGAAACAGGCCAAATGGTGGCATTTCCAAAGGAACACACAAAGATTTTGAAAATCCCATGTGATTTCCAGCTCCTACTCAGTGAAAAATCCTTAAGAAAATCCACTTGCTCGAGTTCAATATGTCAGTAAAACCTACTGTCCACTGCACTGAAAAAAACTTACTTTAAATGCTAAATGAACACTGACACTTTTCTGTTTGCATTGTCCCATAAGGACGTATCTGTTCCAAAGGGTTCTTATTCAATTCAACTTTTGATCAAAGTTAATGTGGTGTTATAGATCTGGCTATAACAATATGGCCCATGGAATTCTAAGAAAATCTCAGGATGTTCAAGGAAGCAGCTTATTTTCATCAGTGTTAAATATCTTCAATCTACAACCACATACCAGAAATCAATAAAAAGGAGAGCAAGAGCATCAGCTAACCAGTAATTTGGGGTTTCACATAGCAAATATACAGTAGAGTTCTATCTGAAACAAAATTAATGAATTAAATGGATATCTCATTTCTAATGGCAACTGTGTGTTGCCTTATGAGGTTCATAATTGCAGCAGCTGAAAAAAAATAAATCTGAATTCTGACTGTCACAGGTTTGATAAATACAAAATTAATGAATTCTATTTCCCTCTGCTGTGTTAATCATAGATATCAGCAGCATATTTCTGCCCCCTCCTGTAAACAGGAATTATAATTTCTTTAGAAATTTGTTATCTGAGTTTTAGGATGCCCTTGCATTGAAGCTGAAAGGTTTAGTTAATGGGTTTTATGTACGCAGGAGACCACAAATTTTGCCATCCTTCACCACAAGCTATAAAGAATGACTTGACAAAATCATTTGTTAAATGTGACAGGAGTGTGAAGGCTAGACATTCATCCAACAGCTCAAATGGATACATGACAAGGTAATATTAATGGCACAAGACGAGACATTTGAAAGTATTGGCTTCCCATTACCAGTCTATTTGATCCAATTAGGGCTATTCATCAAGGCAAATAACTAGTGGAAAACTAATCTTGTATGTTCCCCTGCAGAGTGCAACAAAGTCCAGCCAAAGTGGTGGCTTTGCATCCAGGGATTTCACTGTTTCATACAAGTAACATCAGCTTAGAAGGGAACGGGAGAAGTCTTGTGGCTTGAATTTAAATGCTCATAAAACAAGCAGCAAAAGCACATCATATTTTATTCTCAAACCAGCACGAGAGCTCCTGCACGTACCTACATTAGCAAATGTCTCTGCAATGCCTTAATTTATGCTGCATTCTGATGTAAATATTATGACAAAAACTATTACCCATAAGACAATGCTTTAGGTTTTTCCCCTCCCCACACTGAATTTTTAAGCTAGAGGTGAATTCAAAGCGTGGGTAGTTTCCACTACATGAAACTTCATTTGTTAGAGGGGGAAGTACATTAAATTAAGGTCTTGCTTAATTCAATTTGTCACAGTAGAAAACTTTATTAATCAACATAAAACTAAAAGAATAATAAATTTGCCAGGGTGGCCAACAAAAAAAAGAAAACATAGAATGAAAACATCAAAACCTGCAAATATTTTTAAAAGCAATGAATGGTGTAGCACAAGGCAGATTTTATGTCTTTCCAGTTCAGTCAATTCAGTCAGTTTATGGTGCACAGTCAAATTGCTGTTTTTGATAGCATCATGTTGTACTGTTCTAAACACTGTTTAGGGCTGTTTTATCATTGTTGGTTCACAGCTATAATTGAGCTCAAAGAGGTTAAATGCCCACCAAAATGATGTTTTCCATGGCTATATAACAATTTTAGGACCAAAATGTCTCAGTGCTACTTACAGTCTAGTAAAGAATTAAATGTCTAATCCTTACACTGGAAGGTAAAGTCACAGCAGGAGATTAATGACTCTAACAGGTTGTTAAACTTTATAAAGCCTGGCAGTATCTGTAACAAAAGTTTACCAAGGAGCACCTTATTCACCATTTTCCATTTAAAGTGCACTGCAACTCAACTCCAGTTTGCACCTGCAGAGCACTCCCAAACAGGTATTAATTTAATTGAAAGGGATGAAAATAAAGTTTTCTCCACTGTAGTTAAAGTGTGTCACCTCCAATGTGCTGTGAAATTGAGTTCTGGAGAATAGGGCAGTGACCATTAGAAGCTTCTGCAGTGTAGTGCTAAAGAGAAAGTCCCAGTCAATTCTGCAAAGTACGTCATATGAAAAGGTGATCAAAAAATGGTGACTTTGGGGATGTGGACAGTAATGCCATCAGTTATGTCTAGATGGATTAAAGAGCAAAAAAGATTTACATTTAAAGCATGTAGCACTTGGACACTCAAACTACAGATTACTGGAATACATTGAATAAAAATATTTAAGATTTGAGCCTAAGATAAAAACTCGGGTAATACTTTATAGAGTCATGAAGTAGTTGGGGCTGGAAGAGACCTTAAAGATCATTTAGTTCCACAGCCCTGCCATGGGCAGGGACACCTTCCACTAGACCAGGTTGCTCCAAGCCCTGTCCAACCTGGCCTTGGACACTTCCAGGGATCCAGGGGCAGCCACAGCTTCCCTGGGCAACCTGTGCCAGGGCCTCCCCATCCTCATAGCCAACAATTTCTCTCTTATATCTAATCTAAACTTTCTCTCTTTTGGTTTGAAATACTTAATATGTTTTTACATGTGTGAGGTTTCTTCTCTCTAAAGAGAAACTTCCCTAATCAGGAAAAAAAACGGGGTGAATTTACTGATAAAAAACAATTGAAATGACAACTTTTGACCAGAACTTTAAAACAGCATAAGACACACACACAGAAAAACATTCTTTCTAGTCACAGGCCACTGCAAAGGCTTCCTCAAAATGGCAGATGATATGAAGCACAGAAGAAGCCAGTTACCAAGCACTTAGGTGTAAGTTTGTTTGTTTTTGAGGGGGTGAGATGGATGGTTTATCAATTTTTATGACATAAAATTTTAAACCACATTTTCAAAAAAAAACATTTTTCATCAAGAGCAAGCCTGAGGCTTGCTAATAATATGACTGCAGTTACATAAAAGCAGAGAAAAAATTGTATATTTGGGGGAAAGACATCCACATACCCCTCAAACACAAGTGTTAATCAGGACATGAATTCTGTCTTTTATGTCTGGATAGAACAATGAAAACCAAACTCTGACTGCAGTTCTGGGATAATACTAAATATTTATTGTTTCTAGCAATAAAAATTTACACAGGGCATTAACAGGTAGTGAAGAGTACAGAGATTCCCATCAAAAATGTTGGAAAAACAGAAATACAGGTAGGGATTGAACAGACATTGAAGAGTTTTAGTGAAGTCCAAGAACCCAGAAGTGAAAGACAGAGATTAAATTTTGCATTTTGTATGACCTGGCAAGGTAGATTTGTGATAAGGTGAATGTGGAAGGATGAAATTGCAGAACAGGAAATCACATGTAGGAACAAAGAAGGGAAAGACTATAGGAGGTTACCCCAGTAGAGAAAAAGAGGGTTAGGACTTTTAAAAATAACGCTGTGAAAACTGAAGAGGATTGTAAAGTGTGCAAAATGTCACAAGACTGCACATCTAGAGGGTCTGATGCAAAAGGGGTGTGACAAAGGGCAGGGTAATGAGCAAAGATAAAAATAATGAACTAAACATCCACAGGTTAAATCAGGAACCACAACACATTGTGTAGCTTCATGCGGTGTCTCAGGGTCTGCTGAAATATTTAAATCAAGTAGAGTGGCTGTGGAGCTTTATGGGTTCTTTATATATGTACTTTTTATAAATACAGTAAATAAAAAAAATAATTGAGGAAAAACCTGTTTTGGGGAGGTTAAATAGCTGTTTGGTCAAAATGGGAAATTAATTGCCTATGAAAGCCCTTAATGAAGTTATCCTCAGTATAATAAAAATGTGTAACAACTTCACTTAAAGGCAGTCAGGTGCAATAAGCTTTAAAGGTTTAATAGAGTAAATGCTACACGTGTCACTCTTGCATTCTCACCTACCCCAGCTTCAAGAGTAGGCTGGCACACTAAATATTATCATCAGCTTCTCTAAGGCCTAGAGATTTAGCCCAGTGAAAGCTGATGACAGCCCTTGGGTAGACCTGTCTATCGGAGTGCCAGACAATGGCTGAAACAAGATTAAAAATTGATCTTGTGCTGCAAAAATGGATTTCTCATCATCCTTTCCAAGAGCCACTCGAAGTCACAAATGGATCCTGCCCCATGGACAGAGATGATTGATATCTGATGCTATCAATTTTCATCCATGCCTTTCAAGAAAGCCCTGACTGCAGCAAGATCACAGCCTGGCTTATAGAGTTGGGTTTGTTTTTCGTTGTTTTTTGTTTGCTTGTTGGTTTTTTGGTTTTTTTTTTTGTTTGTTTGTTTTTTGATTGGCTATTTTTTCATTTTCTTTTGTTTTTTTGGGGGTTTGTTTGTTTGTTTGTTTGTTTGTGGTTTAGGTTTTTTTGTGGGGTGGGTGTTTCTAGTTTTGTTTTTGCTTTATTTCTTTTCTTCTCCTTTGCAGCAATTTCTACAAAGTAAAAACCGAAAACAAAACTTTTTGTATCTCTGGTTGCTTTCTACAAGTAGAAAGTAATATTAAAGACATTTCACAACACTTAGAAATAGCACTACTGAACAAAATTACAAAATTAATGTCAATTAAGACACAAATGCAGTGTTGAAATCCCATTTGGAAATTAAATTCTATGTACTTTGCCACTGCTCATAAACCCATTAGGAAGACAACTTTATAGAAGTCTTTTCAAAGGACTGTGCTTCCCTCCACATTTACTGTGCTCTCTACCTCATGCTACTGTATTATTGATAATGAGCATCAAAATTTGAAGCTAATTTTGATTCTTTATGAATCTAAAATCTGGTTCTTTATGTATCCAAGCTTCTGTAAGTTTCTTTAGCTGATGTGGCTACAGGTCAGTCTCTAGCTGACAATATAGAACAATGTAAGCTTCTTTATGTAAAATTGTCATATAATTTTTTTCCTCTCTGGTTTGTGGTTTCGTTTGGGATTTTTGCCTTTTTTTTTTTTTTTTTTTTTGATGTAGCAACATTATAGTTTTCCGTTCAAAATTTCCCACATTTACAGTGTCTTTTATTAAAAAGAGTTCTAAAAACTCCATACTTGTTTCTCTGCTGTGATTACAGAGCTTGGCATCTTCTAAAGGTCCTGAAGTGAGCACAAAGATTTTTTGAAATATGTGAGCTTTTATGAAGACTCATTATTTGAAGAATAATACACAAACTATGTGCAGTAATCTTCTCTAATGCAATATAGCTGTCACTGAGTTTTGCCTCATAATTCTTCACAAGCTACTTTGAAAGGCCAACCCTCTGTGCTCACAGCTTCACTCAGTTTAGAAAAAAAAAATATATATAAAATCAAGTCTCTATTTCAAAAAGCAAAAGCAGCCATAGTTACTACACTATGGCTTTTGCCAGACAAGAATAATCCATCATGGGTATTATGCTGCAGATCAAAGTTTCCCTCATTTGATCAAAATGTTACACACTGCAGCCTTACCCAAAACTACCTGATATGGGCACAGGTTCCTGAAATATGGCACCATATGTGCATCAGTAAACATTATGTGTAGAGTAAATTAAACACAGCCTTGTAATTAGGCAGTACGGAAATTAGTGCAGACCTGAAAGAGTAAATCAGCAGTATTAAAGCACTCTCCATTTCCTCTGAAGCACTTCAGAGCACCATAAAAACCTCAATGTCACAGTGATAAACCTCTAGGAGTGCATTTTGAGGGAGACAAAGACATGTGCACTCAAAGAAGTTCAAGCCAAGACCATTATTAACTAAAATTAAAGTAACAGTTCATCGTCTCTAATTTTTTAGATCAGATTTTTTGATATGTATCTAAATTTCCTTTCCTATAGTAAATACACCAGTTTTTCTACCAAATGAGAGCAGACAAAAAGTGGAATATTGAACAGCATGCCAGGGGCTCAGAGTTCTTTCAGTCCAAGATGGTGACATTCAGGGTATTCCTACCTCTGTTGTGTTAAGGCCATAAATTCAGTGGAAGATGAAAGAATAAAGGACTTTATCAAGTGGAGCTTTGCTATCTCTGCTTTCTAAGCCAGGGTTACAGAGGACTCCTGCCTATTACCATTGTAGAAGCTGCTGGAAAAACATACTAAAGATGTACACGCAACACAGCTCACCCACATTAAATAAATCCAAGCCATAAACACGTAGCACTGGCACAGAAATAAATCTGTATTAGCATTTGATAGACTGCTTTTGGGAAGCCAGCTCCCAGATTTCCATATTCAAGAGCACTGGAGTCACCTCAGACGAAAACAAATGTACTAAGCAACAAGGGAAAGGAGCTGAGTTTCTAATGAGTACAAGCTGATGCCACAGGTGGCCTCGGGTTCAGAGACATTTAGATTGACTTAGGGCTGGCTCCCTTTAAGAACATCAAAATTTTGTCAAGGAGCAGTTTCATGCAACAGAATGGGGCAATATTACCAATAACACTGCACTTCCCCTTGGAAACAGCCAACACCTCCTCTTTGAGAGGGAATGCAGCACAACCTTGGCAAGATTCCTGTGGATCATCTATTTAAGTGTGGCCTTGCTTCAACTTTGCCTTTACAGAATAAATCTTTAGTAAACATTCATGCAAGATTAGATTTTGAAAATATAACCTTCTTGGATATTCTGCTAGTACTTAACACTTGCATGAAATTTTGCATCTTTGAACACTGTATCAACATCAACTCCCTTACAAATTCTCAGTGTTATGTGAAGCTCAGTGAAGGGCCATGACCTGCTCTTTCTGTGTTTTTAGCTCTCCTTAAATTATACAGATATTGAATTACAAAAAGCTACCTTCAGGATTTATAACTTTACCTAGTGTCCTCTTGTCTGCAATAAGGGGCACGTCAGAAGCTACTTTTATGGTAATGAAGAGGGAGAACGTGCTTCCCCAGCCCTCCCAGAAGTGCCCCAATTGCTGCACTGTTGACTGGCTTGAAAGTCAAAGGCCTATTTACACAAACTACCTTTGGGCTCTTATTTTTGGGGTGCCTGAATTAGGAAGCAGTTTGTTTGTGACTCCCTCTATACAAAGAAATATGAGCTTAATGCAAAATGCATCCTTGAAACCCCAAATCACCCTCCAAAGAGGAACTATCTGTTGACTGTAAGGGAGACTGAAGGAAAACCACTTCCTCATGTCATCACCCAATTTCCATAACTGACATCAGCTGGTGTGAATCCTCAGAGTTCTCTCTTTCCTCTTCACACTGCCCCCTAAATATGAGTTTTTTTATTTCTTTGGGTGTTTTTTTATTTCTTTGGCTCTTCATCTTCTTTGAGACACTGAAAGGAGTTTGTTATCTAATGGTAACTTGGATTAGAATTGGGTTCACTGTTTTCTTCTGAAGATCCTGTTTTGCTATCTGAGCACTCATGCTTCCCTTGGGCTTATATCTTAATACACAGATGCTGTGTACCTCCTAGTGCTGGTACAACACAGAATAGCTAAACTGAGGCAGCTTCAGATTCTTTTTCTAAAACTGGACAGTAAGTTGCTTGTCTTTGTAGAACACAGCAGAAGGAAGAGGGGATAAACAAACAAACAAAAGAAAATCAAGTAAGTTAGTCATGATCCAGAGCAGCAAGATTTAATTTCTAGGTGCTGCTGGCCCTCCCTGAAGCATTTGCAAGTCATCTGGTCTATGTATGAGACAGGAGCTTTGCTGTAAAAAGATGATGATAAGATTTCCTCTTTTGGAGGAAGTCCTGTGTTTTCTTCAAAGCATTTACATAATGTAAAGAAGAAACCTATGCCTATACTTGAATAGAGAGATTTAAGTCTACAGACTGAAAACATTCTATAAGTGTCTATCCATAACATAATTCACATTGTATGGGTTAGCTGCAATAAAATCTGCTCCAACAGAACACGTTTTTTCAGTTTTAGGTGTCCCATCAGTCTAATTCCACAAGTTAATATTCATGGCTTTTATTCTGAGAGTGTCTCTGGAGTCTATGTCAATTTTTGGCAGGTTTCAAAGTGCTAAACAGTTCTTTTTTTTTACCACAAATAGCATTTATAAACAGCAATACAACTTAATCTATGTGGAAGTGACTGACATAAAGAGCAAATGGAGACACGCTGCCGCTCAAGAGCCAAAACAGAAATATATGACAAATAAACCTAAGAACATTCTGAAGGCTGTTACCCACTTCAGACTGTTGTAACCCATATTAAACAAAGGACACCAAACTGTGAGCACTTTCAGAGGCCTATGAAGTTGATAAAAACTGAGTATGATCAAGATGTTCTCCCCCAGATCTTTGTTTTACCAAATTTGCACGAATAAATTACAGGAGGTATTTGCCTCATCAACTTTAACCCTTAGAAAGTTTGACTTGTAGGCTGATATAGCTACTGAAGCAGTATTTGATCAATAATCAAATCCAGGATTTGATGATCCTTGTGGGCCCCTTCCAACTCAGGACACCTATGACTAAAAGATAAGGAGTATAATAATTGTAGATTGAAGGGAGGTGCTCTAGAGAAAATGGTTGATAACAGACTAATGAATATCGTGCCCAAAGTCCACCATGTGTCTTACAAAGATATTTGCAAGACCACAGCTTAGCACAAGGAATTCGAAATGACCAGAAATGACCAGTCAAATATATAAAAGGGTCATGTGAAAAGATGTACTTACTACATGATACATAAAGAACTGATTGGAGGTATAAAAAGGGCAAATATGACCAGGATATAGACTTTTTTTTTTTTTTTTTTGGCTGCTGCAAAGTATGTGGATGAACAAGTCTGAGGGTGTGGCTGATAGAAAGACACCATAGCGCAGTCACCATTAATATTAGTTCTTGCCTAAATGTCCAAACCTGATCCTGAGTACCCCATGTCACCACTCCTAGGGTGTTATTAGTGGCTATTGGGAAAGCAGACACTGAGAAGAAAGCAATAAATATCCTAAACTCAAGCAACATTCGTCAGAAAGAGGGAGACAGCTCATCCAAACCAATGCAAGAATCTTGGAAGTTCTTATCTTTCAACTTTCAGTCTGTAAACTAGCTGAGATTAAATCATCAATAACAAGGACAGCCACACCTGAAACCCATTCTTGGAAAGTCATATGGGAAAAAATCCTTACATTTCACTGCAGAAATCATATTGAGGTGTTTATTTATGGATAGTAACATGCTATAGTTCTACAATACCAATTTCTAGAAGTTGCAGATCACAGAGTAGAGCAGAACAGGACCACAGTCTTGATCATAAATGCTTTTGTTTCTGACTGGTTTTCTGAAGAAATTAGGCTCAGAAATTACAGTAACTGCCCATTTTTTCAAACACATTTTAATCTCTTGGCCAATTTTAAAACCATCTGACAGAGAGAAAAAGATCTTAAGGATGCTGAATAGCTGGAGTCTGATGAAAAATTGTCTGGGTAGGAGAACAGTGACCCGAATTAGAGTCCTGTGGAGGGAAATTTGTTCTGTGAAGTCAGTAGCTGGCTGGCCAGTGTACTAACAAAGGTACCAGCTGGGCAACCACCACGTGGGTACTGGCTGAGCAGGAGCCAAAACCAGCCTCACATCTTCCTGCATTTCACCAACCAGCCTGGAGTAAAAAAGTGAGCTACAGATGAGGCAGCAGCAGAGAGGAGAAGGACGGGTGTGAGAAAATGAGATAAAACATGAAATTCAGAGGCCATAAGGGAGGAACTGAGATTATTGCTGTAGGAAGCCCTATACACACAGTGCTATGCTATAGAAAGCAAAACTTCTTTAATTTATCTGGTTTTGTTTTTCAGTCCTGTGTCTACACAATATGTGCTCCTCAGAGGTTTGCAGGATGTGATCTGGAAAAGACAACCCTGAGGAGAGGACATTTTTCAAACAATTGTTAAGGTTGGAAAGGACCTTTTAAGAACAACACATCCAACCATCTGTTTGATAAAAAGAAATTCTAAATCAGAATGTTTTGTCTCAGAGAGTGGTGTGAAGAATTCTTTTAGCCACGAGAACAAGCACAGGTGTTTTGAGTCCTAAAATGATGACAGCTTTCCATATTAAAAATCACCATCCTAGATACTAACTGTAGTAGCTACTAATGGGAAGTTGACATTATTCTGCTTTTTATAACTGTCCAAAAGGTTAAACTGCATTGCACCCAAAACCACATAATTTAAGGCCACAAAAAAATAATCAGACAGCAAAAAACTCCTTTTAATACTGCACACACAAACTTATATCTCTAAAAATAGCATTAATTTCTATTAGCCATCCTTCCATTAAAGAAAAAGCCCGGGACATCAGTCTAAAGGTTCAAAAGTATTTATCAAAATGCAACAGGTAATGCAGTTATTTCTGGACTTTCTACTTCACAGTCCCTATTAATATATTTTTTTTAATAAAGTTTTGTTGCCTAAAACTGCAAGGAGAAGAAGAAATCCATCTTTAAAAAAAACATAGTACATTTTAATTTTTCCTTTGGTTTACTTTGCAAGTACACCTGAAAATTAAAAAAAAAATATCAAAATGCCTGAAAAAGATGGAAAATCTTTTTGGCCATTGTAAAAACCTGAGTTTATTTTTCCATATTTATTAATGTGTAAATGCATATATTTGCAGTGCTAAGCTAAAAATAAATTGCTAACTTTCAAAATGAAAATTTGAAACTGCTGAAAAAAAGTCCACACTGGACTTTTTGACACTCTCAGACTTCTTTTTTTTGTAATTTTTATTTTTTTTTACTTTCAAAATTCAATTTCTGAACGATTTATGATTTTTTTTCAATTTGTAAGGAAGTGAAATTTTTTCTTTGGGGTATTTATTTCACAAAATATTTCTAAGTAGCTTTAGTAATAACATAAACCTCAGTCTGCAGGAGGTGGATGGATTGTCCTTAACAGCTACCTAAGAGTATAATGCTCAGTATAAACAGAATTGCTGGTAAAAAAATCTAATTTCTGTACAATTCCTTCCACTTGGAGGCATATGAAGACTTAGTCTGGTTTGACTGGACAAAAATGAAACAGTGCAGACAGGCTGCTCTGTTGGTATCAATGGCAGCACAGATTCCTGCTCTTTAAGAGAAAACAAATGGTTTTAGTTATTCCACCTCACGGGGAAACCGAGCGGCTCAAAGAGACTGAACAAGCTCAGCTGGTCCCCTGGAAGAGGACACACACACGGAGAGCTGGTGGCAGCAGGGCAGGAGAGCAGCACTAACAGGTGGGACACCAGTGGTGGTGACAGCAGAACAGCTGGTGCTCTGCTCACACACCTCCAAATGATCTACAGACCACGCTGGGCCTCGCTGGGCATCCAGTTGGTGTGTCAGCCAAACTCTTTGGTGTGTCCTTCCTGCTTGTCTTGCTCTCAGTGTCACTGCAGATGTCACTGTGACACCTGAAATCCTGGGTGTGCCTGCTGCTTTGGGATTACCTGTAGTATTTAAACTATAGGGTTGGTATTTCTTTTTCCTGCTATGGAGGAAAAGCAAACAAACAAAATAACTGGCATCAACCAGCACCCTGCTGCTGGGCTGGCTTGCTGTACCACACAGTGAAAGATGTTTTTTTTAGCTTTTAGGTTTTGTCTTTTCTTTTTTTTTTTTTTTAACTACAGACTTGCATCCCAGGGGCATAAAAAAGACCTCTAATCTTGCCAATTGGTGCAACTTATTAGCAGACACAGAACTCTGTGTGTTTTCCAGCTTGTTCAAAATGAAAGGCTGAGCAAGTTGGAGCTGTTCATCCCGGAGAAGACTTCCAGGAGATCTTCCAGCACCTTTCAGTACCAAAAGGGGCTCCAAGAGAGCTGGAGAGGGACTTTGGACACAGGCCTTGGAGGGACAGGATAAAGAAGAATGGTTTCACACTGACAGAGGGTAGGGTTAGATTAGATCTTGGGAAGAAATTGTTCCCTGTGAGGGTGGTCGGGCCCTGGCACAGGTTGCCCAGAGAAGCTGTGGCTGCTCCATCCCTGGAAGTGTCCAAGGCCAGGTTGGACAGGGCTTGAAACAACCTGGACTGGTGGAAGGTGTCCCTGCCCATGGCAGGTGGGGTGTAACTAAACAGTCTTTAAGGTCCCTTCCAACCCAAATCATTCTGTGCTTCTATGAATATCATGTGAGAAATGGTAGCAGTGAGCTATGGGTTGGTGAGATGTGTCTGCTTCCAAGAACTTGTTCAGTCTGACTTAGGTTGATGTTCTTACTGGCAGTTTATAGTAAGACATATAATTAGATCTCCATAATAGTTTCCCAATGCCCAGGAGAGTTTAAATGATGAGTTTAAAAGACGTAATTCCATCAGAATAAGAAATATTGAAGTGACTGTAAATTGTGAGGCGGAATTTCAGCACCGTGCATTCCATCCCCAATCATTTCACATGTCTGCATGTTCTGCAGATAATGAAATCAAATCTCAGAAATAAAGAGCTAAGTAACCTGGGGAGAGAAAGGAAAATCAGTCTTATATGGGTGATTACTGTAGACTTGCAAGGGAGCCTGACTATCAAATGAAATATATATATCTTCCCCATCACCGAAACGTATGTTGTAGATTGTCTAGTTTTATGGTGTTAACATTATGCTTCAAAAGTATGAAAATCAAGCTCTAAAAGGGATTCATTAAAACAAAAGGCATTATGGTATTCAAAGGCGGTTGTCTCTCCAATGATTTAGCTCAAAATAGAAAGACTGAAATAGTGTAACTCCGTATTCTCAACCGCGGCTCATTTCTTCTCAACCTTCAAGCCTCTCTCCCCAGCCATTAAACCAAGCCCTCAGTGACATCCTCACACTCTCAAATTTAGCAGGGAGTGTGCAGGCAGGTCTAGGCACACACGCACAGGTAGACTGTTGACTATGAGTTTGATGAAGCAGAACACTGATTATGATTCTGAGGGATAATCATTTATAGTGAGAATGCTCATTGTGGAAAGCAAAGACTCCACCTTCCCCTACATTTGTGCAAAACCCAGCACAATTATGATCTCATATTGATTAGTTTACTAGCAACTGCCATGATTTAATAAACATTATACCTGTGTGACAAAATTTCATAAAAATCAGAACCTATATTAAAAGCTTCATCTCCAAGCAGGGAAATACTTTGTGTGTGCTTCACTTTACTCTCATACAGAGTTCCAACCTTTCTGAGATTGAATATTCCATGGGGTTGAATATACATGAGAAGCAGACAGTTTATTAAGAAAGGTGCCATTTTTATATCACGTTTCAGAGTAAATTTGGCTTTAGAGATGAGTAATTCAGGCAACTGCTGAGAGCCTCACACAGAACAGCAACTCATGTGTTAGTCTGCTACTTCCTTGAAGCAGTAAGAACAGAGGTGGGAGGCAACACATGGTACCAGCTCCGCTGCAGAATTGAGGATCCCACAAATTTGGAGGTCAGAACAGCAGAGATCTTTCTTCTGTCATTAGCTGAGCAGCAGATGTGATTCTAGGCTTTATATAGGAGAGTCAGTGATTCATATTGACTGTAAGACCATTGCAATAGGTTTATTATTTGCAGAATATGATCTTCAAACATGTTTGCTGAGAGTTAAGGGCTGAAATGAACTGAGCTTTGGCAGTGCAGAGCACTGATTCCAAAATACCTGCAGGGGCCACTCTTTCTGAAACTATCTTGTAGCAAATAGGTTTCTGAAGATACATTTAAGTCCTTGCTTGGTCTTGCAGTTTTATTTTTCGTTGTTGTTATTATTATTATTATTATTTACAGAAAATGCAGAATTGAGATCATCTCAAAAGGAGAGAAAAGAGATAAAAAGAGGCAATCTGCCCTGCCTTAACTTAAAGGCTTAAAGAAACTTATAAAGGATTTCTCCCTCTTGTTTGCCCATCTCCTTTCAATTCTTTTCCATCTCAAGTGTTTTGAATTAACCTTTCAACCTTATTACAAAACACAATGATAAATGTAATATAAGAAATTCTTTACTGTTTAAGCTATGTTTTGCAGTTATTCATAAAATCATAGAATACTTTGGGTTAGAAGGGACCTTCAAAGGTCCACTTCCCTGTGTCATGGGCAGGGCCATCCTCAACTATATCCCCTAGACTTTAATGTTTACAGGGATAGGGAATCCACCATCTCTCTGGGCAACTTGTTATTTATTAACCCTCTCTATATCTTCATAAAATCTTTATTTCACACAGTACACCTTGGAAGTTTTCTCTGAAAATGTTCTGCTCTTATAAATTTTTTTTCACATTCTCCTTTTCTTTCCTGTTATTTCCATGAGGGTATTCCAATAAATACAAATAAGCACATATGCCAGTGTTTTTATGACTGGGGTTGCTGGGCTGTGAAGGCCTGGCCAATCTGCCCACCCTCCCACACAGCAGGACATTTTGGGGTTACACTTGGAACACATTCCATTCTCCCTTTTGTTTTTTTTTTGTCTCAGGAAATGCTACTCCTTTGCTTCATGCCACGTGTAATGTAATGTCATGTCTAAATAAGGACACCAACACTTTAAACCTCTACATGTGGCAAAACGAATCCTAAGCGGAAAAGTTTATGATTCCCTCGGAAAATCAAGAAGCATTATAAAAATCATAGCTTACCTGTCTTCGAAGGTCTCGTGTTTTCTTGGTCATCTTGTCAATGGCAATGTTGAGTGGGTCCCCCTTCTCCTTCCTTCCAGTCTGTTAACAAAACCAAAATCACAGAGTTAGATAAAAATACTCCAAATAATATACACTTCTAAAAAAAATAGTACAGACTTATCAAAGGAAGCCTGTGCACCTTTTTTTTTTTGTTTGCTTCCATCAAGCTGTTATTTCCAATGTAGTGGTTTTAACATGTTTATGTGAGGGAGGCGTAGAAGATTATTTAAAAACAATCCTAAAGTGATAAGAACAAAGATGAAGGTGACTCACCGGAGAGTTCAGAACTTTTCCACCACTAAATTATGTGCATATATTATAGTTAATACTCAAAAAAATCTGGCAAGACCTTTCACTATAAAATGAATATTAAGAGTTTCTAATCTCCATCCTGCCAGGCACTGGGAATGTTAAACATGATAATAAGCAGCAACACAGCTTGAGGACAGAAGGAAAATGGTCCCTACGCCTGTAGCAGGAATCATATTGGCAGACATTAGGTGCAGTATAAAGAAAAATTCCACTTAAAACACTTTCCTGCAGGAAGTCTCAAAGCAAAACTCCTCACGAAGATTAAAAAATGGGGGAAAAAAGCCTTTCGTGGCTCGTAACCAATGGGGAAAAAATACTTTTTTTAGGTTCAATGACACAAAAAGCATTAAGTGACTTTGTTAGCTGTATTACCTTTCTCTTAAGAGAAAACTGCTTCTCTAAAGATTTGTCACATCTCTTGCACATTGAACTCTGTTTGAAAGCTTTTCATCAAGAATCAGAATGATCTTCCATTCTTCCTGGCAGTACTCTTTCCTTCCCAAGGCTGTTTTCAAATACTCCTATTTAGAATTGTTCCTTGCATATGATTAAGAGCGATTTTCCGTCTCCAGCTGAGCCTAATAGCATACTTTTCTGGGAACTATTGAGAAGTCACTTTTGGGGTGGGATGGGGATTAAACATACCCTTTCAACAGTGATCTCTCACATGGCCTGCACGGTTAACAGCTCTACATTGGCAAGTGGCCTCTGTTCCAGCCTTTGCTTTAAGCATTCATTCCAGAGAATGCCTGCTTTCTGTTATTGCCTGTAATTCTAATTATGACATGAGGCCAAAGCTTTTATGATCATTTAGAAATCTGCAAAAACCCATCCCCTTTTTTCATTTAGAAATTCAAACACAACAATATCAAGTGCCACCAGAATTTGATACAAAACATAAATTTACCTCTTAGCTCTCTAAAAAGAATCCATTACAAATTCTGGAGTTAATCATACAAATTGACACCAGAAAACAGAGAGAGAAAGCATTTGCTATCACACAAGAGGAGGCATCTGTGTCACCCGGTGATATTTTTATCTCACTTTTCTTGTCTTCATCCTTTGACTGAGTTCTTCTGGTCCCCAGCTGAAGAGCTAAGTCTCTTTAGCCTAAGCAGTGTCAGCACAGGCTTTTAGTTTTAGATGTCCTGAATTCGGTCCCTGTTATTTTGTTCGAGGCAGCAGCTGTCACATGTGCACACAATCAAAGCTTGCTTTTCAGGCTGAAATTTCACAATAAAGCTGAGGCAGATAAGTTTGGTACAGGAAGCCTCTCCTGGCTGTCAGAATGGTACAGCAGGGACTACCAGATGAGCCAGTCTCAGCCAGGTTCTAGTTAGTTAGACTACAAAGCTATATTCTAAGAAAACTTAAAAGAACAAAATTACTCCAGCTGTGCACTGTGCACTTGCTGAACCAAGTTTTCTTGGTGACATCACTGTTCTGGGATGCTTTATTTTCCCAATCAAATAATTCAAATTCTTTAATATTTTTTAAATTCTCCTCTTCCTTCTCATTGTTAAAATTTTAATGGACTGGCTTAGAAAGATCCATAACCACACAAAATACATTAAGACATTTTTTTCTAGGGCAAAGATAACCTTTGTTTGGCTTTTTTTTTTTTTTTTCATTTGTAATAAAATCAGGGAATAATTTGCTAAACTGGGGAAAATTACTGTGAATATTAACACAATGTAAACAGTAAAAGAGTAAACACCATGATACTTAACTTAAGGATCGTATTTTACAGCTCTCAAACAAAACAACTAGTTAACAATGCTTATTCACTCATCTCATGCAGAGCAGATATATTTTGTGTTCACCACCTACATGGTGAGGTCAAGCAATTAATGCCTGGCACCCATTTAGGGGTTCAGAAAGTTGTCCTTGAACAGGAACTTGGGACTTCTTCCAGGGTAGTCAGCTATGGGATACAGTGACACTCAATAAATTATGCATTTAATAAACTGCACCATCTAGGAGAAAGGGCTCCTGGCCATTGGAAAAAAAAGTATAAATTTTGAGATTGACATCAAAGTTTGTAATTTAGATTCCTAATCTGGGTGTTTTGTACTGCTCATAGGAAGGAAACTTTCACTGAGAGTAGGCCCATGGTAGTCTACATAAAGAACCTCTCCCAAGCCTCTCTTCAAATTTATCCTGTATCTTTTTGAGTCTGGTTTTAAATTAACAGTGTTTATGCAAACAGTGGCCCTTGGGGTGCATCCTATTGTGAAACACAAAACAACTGGGAGCCCTTCCGTGACCCTTAGGCCACACAACACAAACTGTCAACGTCCATCTGGCCAGGCCCTTCTCCCTCCAAAACAGAAAAGAGCCTGTTCTCAATTGCTCTGTGCAATTGCCCAAATCATGCCTCCACGCTGTCTGAGATGCTAAATGGGATGAACCAGCCTGTGCTGGAAAACAGGCTCCCAAACCAAGTGGATGGAGATCCAGTTGAGCTCTCTCAATGTCAATATTTTATTAACACATAAAAATATGGATGCAGTCTCAAATATTCTGTACAATTTTTGTATTTATCCATGAATTTTAGGTGTCCTTCACCTGTTACTTATGAAATGGCTACTGCCTTTTAATCTGTACACAAAACCCCTCCTTCGCCGTAGGATTTCAAAGAAGAAGAAATTTGTTTAGTAAATCACATTATTGAAAAATAACTAGCGTGGCATGTGATGCTACATAGCTTCAGGGAGGTCTGTCAAACACCATCTGCTCTGTGCTGAAAATATAAGTTTATTAAAGTTTATTTATTTAAGTCCTTAAATACTCTTATATTATTGTTGCTCTGTGATAATTTTTTGGCCTTCATTCCTAGAAGAGATAGAAAGGAATTTAGTGGTTTCCTGAAAAAACCATAAAGCTTAGTATTGAGGTTTTTGCCATTTCTCTGTTAATCTTTTTCCACAAAGAGAAGAAAGATAATTTGGGCTAAAAAGGAAGCAAAAATTGCTGCTGGCATTGGGTTAAAAAGAGAAGGAGGAGAAATGCACAGAAGTCCTTGAATGTCAAAATATCGGCATTCAGAGTCCCTATGGAAAGAATTACATCTATTCATGGTGCAATGAGAACTTTGCTACGGGAGAATATATTAATCAAGCCCCTGATTTCTTGTGACCATTTAACAGCATTTGCATACTGCTTGTACTCGAGATATTTTCAAACAATTTTCTCAGTCTGTGTTACTTCCATCCTAATTTCCTTAGAGCTTTTCCCTGCCTGTTTGATTTATTCTCAGTTGCTCAGGATGAGCTAATTCCCACGGGATCCTGACCAGGGGCTGTGCTGGCTGCAGAGTCCTCCAGGTCAGGAGAGGGTCTTCCATTGCATTTCTACCCCGAGGCTGCAGTCCCTCTCTCAGATCACAGAATGCAGGAGCCAGCTCCCTGAATATAATTTTCAAGTGGTTTTAAGCCTGATTTGCCACGTGGCATGAGAAGTTGTGTAGTTTTTCAACACATCTGTGTCTGGTAAGTGGAAGAAATCTAGGTATTGATTGCCCTATCATTCTAGAAAATGCCTGTAGTCACAAACAGTGTCAACAATATTACTGGAACACTAAAACAAAGATAGAATACAAGAACTTTCCTCTTTATATTAAGCAAAGTCTGAAAAGCTTCACAGTTAAAACCGCAAAATATTAAGGTAAGCACTCAGTTATACTGGGAACTTTACTTAGTCAGGAAAAGAAATAAATTAATAACAAAAAGTACTTAAGGAGGGTAAGAAATTTCAGCACCTGCTAGAATGATCTCTGCTAAGATACAGCACTGTTTTTCCTTTTGAATAAAGACCGTTTTACTCTCCTTCCTTTTTTTTTTGTCATGAGCTGTTCACAGTTTATATTGTCGAAGTAAAATATAAAACTTCCAAAATATTTATCACAACTATTAAGGACATTTATATTACATGATTTTCTTATTACAGAACTCTTTTGATCAGCAAAAGATACTTAAAAGGACACTTTCTTTTAACCCTGGAGAATATCACAGAGTCAAGACAAAGACAGTCAAGTCAATCAGCCCAGACACGGTGCATTTTGGATGAGATACAGTCAATTTTGGAAGAAGATGCTTCAGGTTGGAACTGTGTTGATAGTTCTGAATAATTCCAGGCACCACCAGTATGGAAATCCTAGAGTTTAAATTTCACCACGTGAAACGGCTAAAATTGCTACTTCCAAAATTATTATTAGAAAGAGAGATGCTTCTGTAATGAATATCCTCGTATTGAAAAGTTAGGATCAACTTCAGAGTTGTGTGAGGTGCAAACCCATAATTCTGAGCATGCTATTTAAAAAAAAAAATTTACAATCAGTGCCAGACGAACAAGGCTGACAACAATGACCTATAAAAGAAGTGCACAAGAAGTGCAGCAACTGCAGGCCTACAACAGAATGTCACAGACAAAACCCAACATGTATGACAACTAAATGAGTGACGTTAGAGAGGGTTGTTGTCCTTTTCCTCTGAAGTGCCTCATTCAAAAGCTCAGTGTTACAATTTTACAATAATAATATTAATAATAATAGTGGACTAAAACTACGCAAGAAGTTTTGGAACCACTGTTTTCCCACTTTCCTCTGTTAGATATAAGCCAAAATATCTGAGAAAGCTCAGTCTCCCCACACATTACGTGTTGCATGTCCAAGACACTTTCACTGCTATTTCCAGTAATTTAGCCTCCAGGAGACAGGTGGAAAGATTATCTATTGATCCAGAAGCTACCAAATCTTGATTTATTTTTATATTTTCACCATCCCATGGGTAGAGGGTTCCATCATTTACAGTTTATTCAGAACTTCAATATCACGGTGTTTTATTAAGGCGCAAACTGCTGCTCAAAAATATATCCGTCCTAATATTTTATTTTAAACATTGAACAACATCACTCTTTTAAAACTGTGCCCATGTTCAATAGCCCTTTTAAAAGTGATGAAGAGAAGCTTAGTACTAAGAGGAAGAACATTTTGAACAACAGACATAGGCTGCATCAGTGCTTCTAAACAGAAATCTACGTTTAAACATACCAATACATATTCTCCTTCTGACAGAAGATGATTAATTTTGGGTCAGGAAAAGGCTAAACTATATATTACAGGAGAAGTAAGTAGAGACTAAATTTCACTGGAAGTTGAAAATCCTAGTTATTTGCTAGGGAAATGGGACAGGAAAACAAGTTTTACAAAACCTGTGTGGTTCCTGCATGGATGAGCTGAAGAAGACTTGTTAAAAAAAATCAATTTATGGAAAAATTGAATGGCAAGAAGTCTTTTGGGAGCATGATATAAACATGAATGACTGTTTTACTCAGCTCTGTATATTTATTCTTATAAATTATTTTGGTTTTAGAATTTACTCTAAGTAACTACAATGGAGGTTTGCAATCACCTGTTTGTCAGCTTCAACTTTGCTACCTCCTATGGTATGAAAATTTGTATGTTCCCTTTTCCTCTCAATAACTGATGGTTTTCTTCAGGGGAAAAAAAAGAGAATTTTGCATGAAAGGACGTTAAAAAAAACCTCAATGTCCTTCCTGTGCTGGGAGCCCCAGAGCTGCAGGTGGGGTCTCACCTGAGTGGGGCTGAGGGGCAAAATCCCCCCCTCACCTGCTGCTCACACTCTTTTGGATGCAGAGACATCCCAGTATGTTCAGGGTGTGGCTCCTTTGCAATAAAACACTGAATTACAGGCTCTTCCACGATATTCCCCAGTTCTAGAATGCAATTCACTAAACAATCTGCTCATAAATGTATGATACAGCAAGTTCTCCTTAAATAAAAGAATTTCTTTCAGCAGTTTTTAATTACCTTGTGACCAGTGAATTTGGTTCCAGTGTAGCATGAATGATAACAACTGTGTAGAAAGCCGGGGAAGCCACAAACTTGCAGTGCCAGAGAGTAAATATATGCAATAAAATTAAAATGAGTCATGAGCTGGACACGGTATCAGCACCTGAGGTGCACAGGTCTTATCCTTGGCCTGGATCCAAGCAAGTTTTATCTAGATCTGTACAAACCAAGTTTGAAACAAAATAAAGAAATAATGAAAACTGTATCTGTTAATGGCTGAGGAAGATTTTCTTGTCATATTTTATGTATGTTTTTTGTGCAGGCCACATCACCACGATATCTGAAGCCCTCCAAGTGGTGAATCGGTGAATTAAGTGATTTGTTCAATATCAGCCACGTGTAGTTGCTTCTTTTATCTTTTCCAAAGTGGGAAAACTTGTGTGTAGGGGAGTATTTCACTTTGATTGGTTTGTGGTTGTTGTTTTTCATGTTTTGCATAATTCACTGTTGTAACCACTTCTTGTCTTTTGGCAATAACCAAGGACTTTCAGAAACGTTATCAATGACTGCAGTTTGATTTGAAGCACCAGTTAGGATTAGGGTTTGATCACAATAGTTCCCAAGTGGCAGCTGCTACTATTAATTGATATTTACCCATAATCGTGTACTGGCATCTAAATTCCAAAAAAAAAAAAGAACTGGCTGAGGAATTTATATTTATAATGATATTAGAGGTTGCCTAAGATGGAGAACTTTTTCACTCTCGAGAACAAAGGCAGCAATTTTTTTGGGTTTGGTGATCTTTTTTTTTTCACTTGTAGATGATACACTGAATATTTCTGCATTTCTGTGTATTTTTGAACTACAGTTTCCAGGATCACTGTGGTGAGGACACGGTTCTGCTCTTCTAGATAGACTGGATTTTACAGCCTACTGAGGCACCAAACATTCAGGAAAGGCAACTGGTGGGACTTTCCTAAGGGACAAGGCAAGTGCAACTTCCAAATATCATTGATTTTTATTAGGTAAAACACATGCATTGTTTCGGGCTTTTTTTGGAAGGAGGGAGAGCCATGCATCTGTTAGAAATTCTTCCCCAAGGCAAGAATATCCTGCTATCACTTAAGAGTTGTGTCACTTAATTAAACTCAGATTATAAGGCAGCACACACTGCCAGTCGAGAAAACAGTGATAGCTTTCAGGGAAGGACCATCCCATTTAATTTTACCATCAAGAAATACTGAATCAAATCTAGTTATTTTAGCTCCTTCTATACTCAGTATAAAGTGACAGGCACTTTTAGAGCACCCATCTGTCTTGCATACTTGTTTTAATACGGAATACATGTCACCACATGGGATTGCTCCTCTCCATCAACAATGGAGGGGATCTTGAAATGCTTGATGATTAATTCTTAAAAAAAAATAAGTAACATGAGATAAACTGCCGACTTAATAACTATAAAGACTGTCCAACCCTCCTAAGGATCAGGCTGGAGACTGTGTCTTGGAAAAATTTTGTGTGTTTTGGATGATTTTTTTTTCCAGAGAATTAAAAAATACAGGATCATAAAGGTGCCTTTTTTACAAGCTTCCACAAAAGATATTCCAGTCCTTCCAGGATGTGATATTTTGAGGTCCTGAAAATAATTCGCTTTCTTCTCACTGTCTAAAAGAAACACACTTTATAATTCAGACTTGGGATTGGATCTTTACAGTCTCAGGTTCTTTTCAAACTGGCAGCTTGTCCCAAGTGGGGTCTCTCAAGGATTGATATTGGGCTCAACATTGTTTAATATCTTCCTAAGTGACCTGGTCGATGGGATCAAGGGAACCCTGATGAAGTCTTCTGCAATGCCCAACTGAATGCAAGGAAAGGTTGAGGGTGCTGGGTCACAGAAACACAGAAACATCACAACCTAATGAAGAAAACAAACAAAAAAAACCCCTCCAGTTTAGCTGCATTTCTCTAATCTGAGCTTACTCAGATAAAGACATATGCCAACATCAGCCTCATTTGGAACTGAGGTTTGCTGATAACGGTGGAAAACAAGTAAATGCAGTTGGAAGAGCCAGGACTAATAACCTGAGACAGGTTTTCTTGTATGTCCTCAAGAAATCTCTGGCAGTGTGTGTGTAATGGGATCCCTATCACTGTGAATTCAGGTGATATGAGTGTTAGCATGCAAGTCTACTTCTGATCCAGGTTTCTGTCCTAATGCCCTTGAGAGCTGATGTCTGTGAAGCTTCCCCTCACTCCTTTCTGTTTGAGGGGCTGACTTTGTAACAATACATATTAAAATTTAAATCTGGCAGAATATTTCTTGTCATTAAATAGCATCTTTTCCTTTGCAGTGCTTACTCAGAGGAAAACATAAGGGTTTTCATAGAAGAAGCTGCCTGTTTCTATTCAGAAAATGTCAGTACAGAAAATTGATGCTGTTACACTTAAACGCATATAAAAAATAGAATTTCCGAGGAAAGAAATGTGCATGATGTAAACTGTTATAAAAACATCAGCTTCACTGAAGCCACACTAATTTACACCAGCTGAGAATCTCCCCACTCATCATATAAATAAAATCTTGCAGATGCTTCCATTTAGAAGGTCAGAAATGTTTACTCCAGAATTCAAAATTATTCTAATTTCTTCACAGACTTCTACTTGCAAAGGGTCCAGTACAAACTCCTCATTTAACCACCAGCTGCTTTCCAGCTGCAAATTGCAATCTGCTTTTAAATGGCTCCTGATGTCTTCTCTTAATCTAAAATAACTGGAGAAAAAAGCAGATAGGATACATTTTTTTCTTTCCCTTCAGATATGTAAACCTGTAGTAAAGGACTATGCAAATGAAAAATGTTAAAATTTACCCATTCTAACAAAAGGTCTTGAGAAAAGCCTATTCTATTAAGCATAATAATGTTCCTAAGTCATGAAGTAGTTATTAATGAAGCCTCCTATAATGTATTCTGTTCAAATTTTATCAGTTAAAAAGGTGATGCAATATGAGGCGACTAAGAAAAGAGGAGGGGTAGAAAAAGACAGAGTGTCTTACAGCATGTAACAAAAATATACTTCATGGATCCAAACTCAGAAATCTATTGATTAGACTTTTGGTTTGTCTTTGTTACAGATTAGTGGAAATATTTCTTAGGACTTTCAAAGGAAGTGGTTTTGATGTCTGGTATTTATGTTAGTTTTACCCCTTAGTCACCAGAAAGCTCTTGTAGCCAATCTTTCTCTAGTTGGTTTTAGACTAAAATGTGTATTATGAGTCACAGGGATGAGTGTTATTCACTGAATTAAGTGCAGGACTTCTTGAGCCATCTCAGCATCCCTTGAAAACATCCTTTTAGTATTTTTCAGCTCTCTTGGAGCAACAGGAGAACCACACAATGTTGTTTGGTTGTAAGCAAAGGTTTTTTTGTTTGCTTATGTATTCTAGAAAAAGACTCCATTGGATGATGACACTTGACTATAACATTGGCTTCCATAGTGTGGAACGTTATGCATTTTTTTTCAGCAAAGAATCTTTTTAACCAAATAGGCACCTCTGAGAAATGAAGTGACCACTGGAAGTACATCAGAGCATTCACAACATTTACAGGTACTAAATGAAAATTTCGTATGAACATATTGAAGCTCCAACTATGCCATTCTATTTAGATGCAGAATTACTGCACAAAGGCACAAAGGCATTATAGAACCTCAGAGTTCAACCACACCCCCCAAACTCATCTGTCTGTGCCTAAGAGGCACAGAACTGTTTTTTGTGAGCACTTAGAGTGCTTTGATTATCAAATATCACTGAAAAACAAGATTTCAACTAGTTGGCTGCACCTGTCACTATCTAATAGATTTCTGTATGAGATGTGTGTTGACTATTACATCTGCATTTCTTTCTTTTTAATTGCACCATGCTTATATTCCTTGGATGATCCACAAGGAAATGAGTCTTGTTTATGTCCAATCAAAAATGTGTTCATCAATGTAGGCAGCTCAAACTCAATGCCAACTCAATACTTATAACAGAGAATTAAATGCTTTTTCCAATTAATTGCTACTTTCTTTTCCCTTACCTTGCCAGTTCCTTCCAAGCCACCCAGGTAGAGGTTGGGTTTTTTTGCACGTTCTTTGTCCTCCAACCTGTTCTGAACACTTTTAATTACAGTCTAAGCTGGAAAAATATTTGAAATAATTATTATCTGAAAGCACTGCTGCTTTCCAGTGCTGACACCCTACTTGGCAATGTACTGTGCAGCCTACACAGTATCAGTGGAGGTGTCAAACTTTCTGAGGGCAGTGACATGTGTCTGGAAACAAGGGTTTCACCCTGACATATCTCCTGTGAAAACCCCACCTGCAAGCAGACAATGAGCCTGAGGTTTAATTGGACATGTGCCATAACTTCAGCTCCTGCTTTGAATGACTGGGGACAGAGCAAAGCCCGGGAAAGAAAATAACTCAATCCTCATTACTGTAATTAATCTTTCACTTTGAGTACAGGCTGCTTCGTGTCCACGTGTTCCTTTGTAGGACATCACAACCACGAGGCAACAGGGATGAAATAAAACAAAACAAAACACAAAATAAAAGAACTTTTTAAACTCCAACCAGACTTCCAAAAGAATGCAGAAGCAAAGGACCAGCTCTGTCTATTTTTACAGAGCAAAGCCGTGGTCTATTCCTGCCACTGCCTCAGATCAATGTGCTAAGTGATATCCATTCAAATTACTTGTCAGTTTAATCAGAGGAAGTAAAACACAATTACAGGGCATTAGTGTAAAAGCCAGCACAAAATAACAGAATGTCCATGTGGGATATCTGAGCAAAAGCTTGTTGAAAATAACTCTGTGACATTTTCATCAACAGCCTTTTTTTACAGAAAAGAAAAAAAAAACCCAACCTTTGCAAATGCTATTACAAACTAATTAGGCATAAAATAATGCTTTGTTTCTACAGATTGATTAGAGTCCTTATTTCTTCTTGTAGATATCAGAAAAATTTTTGGCTTTTGTTCTGTTATTAGAATAAAACTAAATGTATAAAGACCTTTTCTGAAATGATAACTGGTGCATTTACAAAGTTTCTCTGTGCTCCCTCTCAAGACAGCAGGAGTTTTACCATTATTTCCACTGAATGATTGGAACACTCATTTTTCATGGACACTCCAAATTTCCATTGAATAAAAGGTTTATTTCAGGAATCATCAGGCAGATTACTTGGTTTAAGTGGGCAAAATGGGAGCAGGGAAGGGAAGGGACTTTTCCTTCTCCCCCAAAAGACAGAGATGCAAGTTTGGTGGGTTCAAAAAGGACAAATTAATGCAAACCTGCCCTCAGAGCCCTGCCTGGAGTCCCCAGATGAGATATGCTGGGGTGGGCACTGGTGCCTGGGGTCCCTCTGACCCTTTCATCCCAATCTGCACCACAGCCAAGTTTCAGTGCAACAAGTAAAACTGTACCCAGTCCAGAGGTATAAAGGGAATTAGTTTTTGTGAATGCCCACAACAGGAAATCAGCCTGAAGCCCTACATGATACTCAAATATTAAAATAAAAATATAGGGGGTAGAATAATCTCTATGATATTTAGAACATCGCTTTTTTTCAAAAAATACCTATCAATATAGGTCTTCAGGATAGAGCACGTGCTGGAAGAAGCCTTTTCTTTCCAGCCCTAACTTGTTTTTTAAGATCTAGAGAGGATGGGGGCTTGGACTTACTCAGCACAGTGAATCTCCTGGAATGAGGTGACTTCACTTTTTTCAATAGCCACAATGCACAGCCCAGGTTTAGGTACCCCTGTGGTAAAAAACTCACTTAAAATGTTCATGTTGTAACTCTGAGCTCAGAAACCCCGAGGTCTTTAATTGGATTTGGCCCTTTATCTTCTATATTCATGAGATAGTAATTAATTTGACCACCCCTGCCTGGTCCACAGGGTAATTGAATGAATAGTTCTGCACAGGCACATAAATGCCTACAAAAAGAGTTATTACTATGAATGTGCAATATGGCAAGTTAACTCTCTTGGTAATGATGGCACTGAAATTCTTAAGGCATTGGAGTCCAAATCACAGCTAATGGAAATGGAAGAAAGTATGCATATACAACATGCAGAACTACTGCACATTTTGCCTTTGAAAATAATAATAATAAAAATTCAATCCTATCTTTTTTAAATTTCCTTTCTATATCTCCATCTTCTGGCACTACTAAACCTGACCAAATATTGCAAAAGGGGTTAAAAGCAAGATAGTTCTCTTGGTAGATTGCCACAAAGACTTCTGGTAGGAAATGGAGTGTAAAAAATGTTAAAGAATGTTAAATGAAATCACAGCAGACTGAAACCTGTGGTTCCAGTGCAAGACCTGAAATAAATCCGAGACAGATGCTAACTGGCACCACCTTCATTCTGATGCTCATAAATGAAACAGAACAAGACTTCAAAGGTGCCAGAGGAAGACCAGCCATCCAAAGAACATTAAAACAGGCTTGGATTTGGTTTGCCAGCTCCAAAGTTATTCATGCCCTGCTAAGTTATCTGGATGCTTCTGAAAATTCATCCAATGGAACACGTGTGCACGTTTCTAGAAGGATTGAAAGTCTGTGGAGTTTAAAACTCCTAAGTTATCCTGGATATGCCTTCCTTTATCAATTCTTGGCTTCAGAGGTGAACTCCTGATCTGAGTTATTCACCACAGATTTTTCCCTGAGGAATGGGTAATAGTTTGTATCAAGACACACATGGTAGTTTGCAAGTCTCAGTGCAAATCATGCACTGCTAAAAGTTTTCCACAGACATCTGCAGCTGCTCACAGTCCCTTTTTAATGACAAATGCTTAGAGAAACTAATTGCAAGTGGTAAAAGTGCTGACTGACCTCTGCATCTGGTTTGCTTCTTTCCCTCTTGAAAAGCCTTGATATCCCAATTTAGACCTATATTTAATATAGAGGGTTATCAACTATTTTAAATAGTATTATTCTAATAATTCAGTAGTTTGACCCTTCAGTGACTTCAATAGCGATTTCAACAGTAATACAATGCAGCATTCCACACTTCCTATTTATTACTCTATTCTTATATAACCTGTAATTCCACTGGCATTATCTACAAAATTATAATTGAATAAATATTTCCTTTAAAAATCAATGATTTCACTAAAACAGGAACAATGGTGGAGTTTCTGCTTGTTGCCCTGGGTCATGATGAACACCAAGAAGGGAACAACTGAATCCACAGCCTGTGGGAACTAGACTCCACTTCCAATTCCCAGTCCTGGTTTCTAATAGACTATATTTTAGTGAGGTTTTCTTTAGTATGGCAATTAGTGTTAAGGGTGAGTCAATTCCATGATGATCAAACGCCTAAAGAAATTTAAAAAAAAAAAAATAAACTAAAGCTCTGCAGGAGCAGCTCTGCTGCTTTCCACACCACATGATGCTTTTCACTTCAGAACCACCAAGTAAATTACTGAGAATAAGTTACTGTGAATAAAATGGGCTGCACTGTGTTAAGTAATTATTTCTAAAGTGTGAAATGGGTAGGAAGTATCTCATCTTAAAGTAGTGCCATGATGCATATTACCTCTCCAGTATAAAGTGAACAGTCCTTTTTTTCTTTTTTTTTCATTTTTCTCCTTTTTCTCTTTATCTTGAAGGAGCAAGGAGAGGAATGAAAACTTTGTTTTTCTAAAGATCTTGTATGTGGGAGAGAAGTGTAAAGACCCAACCTGTGAAACTATGCTGTGCTCCACTATTTGAACTGCCTCAGGAAGAATCTTCTAGAGTTTCATGAGCTTTCGGGAAATCACAGAATAGTTAAGGTTGGAAAAGGCCTCTGAGATCAAGTCCAACAGTTAATCCACCACTGCAGGCTCAGTAACTTATAAATATTATTTGGATGATGCTCCCCATCTAAGGAATGCAGGATGGAGTTGGGATCTCCTGTGCCAAAGACCAGCATTTCTGTGACTGCTGTGGGATGCACCTCAGTGGTGCATCCCATAATTTGTGGAACAATGCAGAACACAGCTTGCCTTTAAGCAGGTCTTTCAAGTATGTCCTGCCACACGCCCATTCTGTTCCTCAGTCTCGAAACCAGTGATAAAAGAAGGTCATTTGAATAGAAAAGTTATTCTCACAACATGGGTTAGGAAAATGCCCCTCTGATTGCTTGTGAGAGAACAGAGGGGATTCTTGCAATTAATTAATACCTAGATGCACACCAACAGGCTGTTTCAACAGAAAAGGTTATTTTTAGTTTTTTTGGTGGTTTTGCTTTTTTTTTTTTTTGACAACTATTATTAAAAGTTACAGGGATCAAGGAGAAGAAAGAGGAAAACCACATAAGAATCAAAAAGGAGCTTTTCCAAGACAAAAGGTGACACAAATTGGTAGTAATGAATTGTGTATACCAGCTGGCTAAAATACTGCTGTCCATTTAAAGGATAATTACATAGACATTAAAATATTTATGCAGCATTCATGTGAAATTCAGTCCCAGATCAAAACCCAGCGGTGGTAGAGATTAAATAAGAGAATCCTGGTTTGGGTTTAATGGCTGACAAGCCTGATTAAGATGATATTTTCCCTTAATAATCTGTTTTAACAACATGCAATACAGGCTTTTGTTTTGTTTTGTTCATACACATAAAAGATTCATTCCAAAAAGATCAGAAAGGGTTATTTTCTCAGATTAAATATCACATGGATATCTGAATTATACTTTGCAAGGGTATGACTTCTAAGCACTCAGAGCCAGCCAGTGACCCGCCTAAGATAAAGAGCAAAAGTGCATCTACAAAGTGTAAACTCATTTTGGCATCAGTCCTGAAACTGTCTTTGAGGTTTGACCTTCAGAAGAACTTCACATAACACAGATGGGTTGACTAGGGCTGGCCACAGGAAAGTGTTTAACAAGTCAGCGTTGCAAAGCAGTTGGAAATGATGCAGAACAAGACTAAATATATCAAGTGAGCTCTTCTCTGCTGAAATATCTGTATGTTCATGGCTTGTTGTCTGGCATCAGGAAGCATTACATCCAGGAGGGGAATGGTGGGATGCTATAATATCAATGCAGAGCTTGGAAATTATATTTTATTATCTCCATTTTTAATACTTACCATTTAATTAATTTTAATAATTGTATACGTTTCAGTAATTTAGTTTTACTTTCATAAATTTGTTTACTTCTAAGTGCAGTAATGGTAAGGTGGTAAAGGTTTTCTGTATTTAGAGGTAAGCAAGGGCCAATGCCAAGTGATCCTGGAAGCTTCCCCATAATGCAGGAAAATTCCACAAGGTCAACAAAACACAGCAGGACAGTTGTCCTCAATCACATCACATCCACCAATGGTTGTAATCCAGGATGGGGAGTGGACAACCTCAAATCCACAACCACATCAGGTGAGGTACTTGTAAATGTTTCTGGTGAGCCTGTTTGACCAATCCCACGAGCTCAAGCAAACCAAAAGGAACTGGGTTTACAAAATTAATGTTTCACGAGCTTCTTGCTAGACAGAGCGCTGTTTCTTTAAAAAAATAATTGCCTTAAATGCACACATTTACAGATATTTTTATACTCAAGGATGAAATTTCTTTTCTTAGATAACTTCCTAAATCAAGGTAAGAATGCCCATCAATCATTTAATATAGCTAAGGAGTCGAAATTTTGCTAAAGAGTGCTTTTTCTAAAAAAAAAAAAAAAAAAAAGTCTGCTAGAATGGCTGCCTATGCCAGCATTTGACTGATGAACTCCAGAGCAGGTTATTACAACAAATAGCATCTCCTAGTAAAATTCTTCACTTCTAATATCATTCTGCTTTACAAAAACATATTTTTGACATCAGAAACAAATTGCAACAACGTGCAGAAGAATGAGTTGTTGCCTCTGAAAGCTGTTTCTAAAATACCACGCAACTTCAAATTTTATCAAGACAAAAAAGAAAGCTGGGTGACACATATTTATGTATTTTTGTGCATTTATGTAATGCTTTTGTCATTCAAATCCACTATGTTTTACCTTTATACAATCAAAACTAATTACAATTCAAAATAATCATGTTTTCTTGACTGATATAATTAACATTTTCTGTGCTAAGAAGGGCAATGCCCAGTATTATGCATCATGTCAAATATCTTATTTGAACTGCCACCTCTTTTTTATGTCACTCCCCTCCTCAGCTGGGCAGGGGAGAGAAAATACAACAAAAGGCTCATGGTTCAAGGTAAGGGCAGGGAGAGACCACTGAGCAGTTACTGTCATGGGCAAAACAGACTCAGCTGAGGGAAACCAATTTAATTTATTAACCATCAGAATAGGCTAATCAGAAATAAATCTAAATCTTAAAACACCTTCCCTCCACCCAGAGAAATGCAAAAACCGATATGGAAAAATACCTTCTGAATACAGAATATCACAAAAAGTTTTGCCTTGGTACCCTCATGACTTGTGACTTAAATTGACTTTTGAATTATATTGACTTAATTAGTTTTGCTATCACTTCTGATATTTTTTCACATAAGAAAAGGCAAGCATTATCAGAACTGGTTATTTCTGTAAACCTTGAATCTGGTGTGTTAAATGTAACCATGACTCTTCCCTTCAGTAATAAATCCTAATAACCCAACTGGATTTACAACAGCCTATTATACAGCACGTTCATGAATATAGACCAGTTTTCAGTTTCTTAGACTAGAAATCATGATCATATCTAATCTCCTGTGCCTGACAATAAGTTTATGATATTTAGTGGAAAAGCTCACTGACTTTAGAGGTCATTGAATGAGATCACAAACTATTTTGTACACCACAGTTATTAGTAAAAAAAAAAAAAATAAAAATACAGCAGAAGGAATATAAGACAAATGCTCCTATTGCTTTGTGTTGCTCTACACTACATGGATTTTATAGGCGTTATTATTTCCCAGACAACATCCTGAAATAAATACATAAACTCAGAGATTATTCTTCTTTCAAGTATTTTAGGAATTTCAAAGTTCACACTTTGAATTTGGATGTCTCTTCTCTGGGCAGGCCCCATTCAAAGTCAGGTTGGACAGAGCTTTAAGCAACCTGATCTAGTGAAAGATGTCCCTGCCCATGACAGAGGGGTTGGACCAGATGATCTTTAAAGACCCATTCTGTGATTCATTGGAATTTTGGAGGGCATTTCTGAACAAGTATGAGGAGGGGGTTTCCTAAACAGAATACTTGAAATTAAGCAAATTCTGCCCTCGGTGTTACTGGAATGAAAATTCACCGGTCTAAGAAACAAAATTTATATTTCTGGAAATGTCCCAAATTTCCACTCTGCATCCTCCCATACTGTGAGGAGTATTTGCACAGTAGCTGTGAGACCCTGGCTGTGCTCTGGTGGGAAATGATGCTCAGCAGTTGTAGGATCAACTGGGTAGTTCAGTGAATTGGGATGAGAATTTGGGCCCATATTGATACCCCAGTAAACAAGAGGTATGACTCCACCTAAACTGTAAATAATAAAAACTGTCACTTTGTGATTTCCTGCACAGATAAACACCATACAAATTATTATTTTTGAAAGTAATGCACTGCATTTAATTGAATGTTGTAAAATAATTATTTAAATATAATAATATTTTTAAAAGAATGCACTGAAAATGAACAGACCTGTTTCCTGCTTCAGAAACAGAGGGTGAAATACTCTGTTTTGTAAATATGATTTGCAAATGTTTATTTTTAAAAGCCAATAACCTAAACATTCTTCTACCCAAGTCTTTCTTTAAATGTCAATTGCTATAGCATCAGAGAGCAAAATGATGCTTTAACCAGCTTGTTACCATAAATGTTCCATGACCACAACAGGCTATCTACAAAATATTTGCCATTTGATCCATTTGTAGGACTTGCATTGAACTAGAAAACCAGTGGAAGGGGAATAAACCCCTCTACTGATTCCTAGAATGCGTATTATAAATATAGCAGGACAATTTCAACAGATTTTGATATTTATTATCTCTACAAAATTGTCCTCTGAGCACCCTTGTGGGGTGACTCCCCTCTTTAAATCCCTTGCAGATTACATAAAGCCACTGTACTGAACATACTAAAGAACCCTAGACATAATAACAGCAGTCTGAAGAGTTTAAAATAATAATATAAACTATGAAAACAAAACAATGCTGCTTAAAATACAAATTTCAAAAAAAGTATTTTTATGTTATGGTTTTTTGTCTTTTGGTTTTATGTCCTCAGAAACTGTGTTCAAAAATATTTCTATGCATGCCCATCAGTGAGAATTTTCCTTTATTAAAAAAAATTAGGAAATTTTTGCATGAAACAGAGATATGAGAACTTAGAAAAACTTAAACACTTGGAGATACAGAGACAGAAGAGCTGGCTACAGCAACCACAAAACATAAATAATGTTTACCATCTTAATTATACTCCTACTTTCTCATATCACCAAACCCCTTCCATCTTCTGGGGCAGTAGCCACCTACTCCCTCTAAATCACTCTGGTGAAGCCTGCAAATGCTATCTAACATTTATTTGGTGTTACACAAACATATGCAAATCCTTATCCACATGTATGAACACACAGACACAGCTCCAGAACAAAACTCCAATCCCTCCATCGGGGTCAGTATCCTCACACTCACAGCTCCCATGCCAAAGAGTCTAATTGAAATGTGCATTACAGTGAGTGGGAAAGGGCAGGGTGGAGGCACATCAGTAATAATATTGTCACAGAGGTGAGTTACAGGCATGAGAGCTGCACAGTTCAGTCATTTGTCTCTTCAGTTCATAGATTCTTACATCTCCTCTACATTTTCTTGCCCATATCCAAAGTATGGGCCAAGGTTTGCTCCAGCAAGTGGCAGTTCTAATGTTTATTGTTTAATGTTCTTCGCATTTAAACAACCTCAAATTGACTGCCTGGCTACTGCTACAACCAATTTGTCTTACAACAGAATCACAACTGTTTTCATAACTTCTTTTTCCTCATTCCTCTAAATAAGCTGGGTTTTGTCAGACAGACTCACAATATTGGGTAGAACACCTGTGTGTGCTTGGGAATTTGCTTTGGTTCCACCAAAGTGTGCTTTTATTCCCTGAGCTGAGATGTAACAATGGTTCAATGTGTTTTCTTTGCCTCCTCACTCATCCAAGTCATTCTCATTCACCCATGAAATAGTTTCTGGACTCATGACCTGCCAACACCTAAAGAGCCCATGAGGCTTCAATGGAGACACCTCCTGGTTTGTTAAGCTGTAAATGAAGTCCCTCAAAATACCTAAATTAAATTCTCTCCTCTGCTTTGTTGCTCCTATTTCTCTACTTCAACGCTGCCCCACATTTTTGGACCATTCAGCCTTCAGTCTCTCCTGCCATAGAGGAGCAACACAAAGACTTATTTTGAACACTGAGCTTGAATGTTGTGCAATGACAGATACACATGAATATCAATTAAATCTGGAAGGAAAAAAAAAAAAAAGGAACATTTCACAAGCCTGGGAAAATATTATTAAAAGGTTGAAATTCTATGTATTCTTTCTTTTTTTTCAGCGATTTAGAACAGTGATTAGTACCACAGCTAATTGTATTTGTGCAAACACAATAAAAGGAATTGAAACAGAAAATGTTGCAAACTAAATGAAATAATGGCATCAGTCATCTCTGAAATCATTATTGCACTTGAGAAACATAATAAAATTCAAGTGTATGAGACCTTCCTGGAAATTTCCCACACACTTTTTAAAGACATCTGTTCAAAGCAGAAATGTGGGGTAAATTTCTGGAGAGGGAAAAAAAAAACAAACAACAATAACAACAAAAAAAGCTGAATCTTCCTGATTTCCCCTATAGATTACACAGTTCAGAGCAATTTCTTTGGGGCATTGTGTGACCTTTTCTGCTTGTATGAATCCCTCTGAGGCTCTGGGCGCTCCAACAGAAGACCTGAATCAGCTCTGTGAAGCTTTTCATGAGGAACAGAAATGGACTTTTAGCCTGGCTTTCTGTGTCTACAGACACAGACCCACATTTAACTCATTTGTCCCACTTAAATCGAGCTCTGGTTATAAAGGTACATCCCCCACCACCCACAAGAACATGTTGCTTAATGCACCGTGAACAAATTTCCTTTCTCTGCTGATACCAGGATACCATATTGCACTGATCAAAACCCCATTAAACACTGCCACATTTGCAAACAGAGGCAAGAATTTAATTTAAATGTCATTTTAAATTTCCACTATTAGACTTCATCGCTGTTACTACCTTCATTTTTTTTCCTTTATTCCAAGGCCACTGAATATCTTTACGCTCACAGATTTTAATTTTAATTGCACACTCAACTATCCCAAATTATTAGGCAGTGTACCAAGGTAGCAGCAAATTGGCATTATATGGATTTCTCCATATGCTAAACAGGTTAAACTATATCACCCATATGTTAAATTCCTCTCTGCTGTGAGTAAACCCAATGAATGGCCTTGTATCTCTGTAACAGACTGAAGAACTTCAGCAGATCTTGAGGAACCAGCTCCCATTCCTAAATCAGTTTCATTGGACACAGTTTTGTCCTAAGATTATAAATATTATATCACTAGACATATATATTCATATAACTTTTGTCTCAAACTAAACTCTTTTTACCAGTCCCATCAAATTCTTGAAGCTTTCTCACAATATCAGTACCTGTAAATTTACGGATTTTCTTCCCTGTTGTTTTCCAATATTGTATTTCTCCATATCAATAACTTTCTGCTTTAAATCATTCTGAATCAATCCTGCCTCTATTTTCTTTCTTCTCTCGCTACTCACCATCTCGACCTCAACAAATTCACGGGCACTATTTTCCTGCCTTTCAAATCCAGCTGTAATTCCTGACTCTCCATTTATAAGCTGTCCTTTAACCCAGCCTTTCACAAAGAGCCAAGGAGCTTTAACCAGCTTGGCTTATTCTGTCCATAGATATGTCTGAGATTCACAGGAGAAAGGTTTACAAGTGCTGTCAGTTGTTCCCGCTTTAAAATTGCCAATTTACAGGTCCAGTAAAGTTTTGTCCAGTCCCAGCTGCGAAATTCCATTCTGTCCAGAAGATCTGGTCTGATTTGTGAACAAAAATATGGGACATAGAACAGGGAGCTTAGAGAGAAAGTACTGAGGGACTTGTAACCCAGAAAGTAGGAAGCTCATGCCTTGATAACACATTAATCTGCAGGGTAAAATGGCTTTTTGGGAAGTGGTGGTGCCAAAACTCCCCTCAGCCAAGATTTCCCTGTGCCTGTGACACAGGTAGGTCCAGGCAAACAAAATGTGGTACAGAGATTTATTCCTTTATCTGCAGCTCATGAGACATGGTGCAAAATGATGCACACTCTGCATTAACTGTACCTAGGGATATATAGATCTCAAAGGCATTGGGATTGCCTTTGGGATTTCTCCTGCAAGTGCTTCCTGATGCTCAGGTGCAGAAAATATACCACTTCCAACCCGTGTGGCCATTGGCATGTGGCCATCTCCCTAAAACAAAGTAGGACTCACACCCCACAGGAGGGAGTAGCAGCAAGATTAAATAAGACCATAATTACTAATAGAGATAATAGATTTTACCACATTGGGGAAAAAAATCCCCTAAGCATTTAACAGGGGATGTGAGATTTGAAGCTGCACTGAGGGAAATTTCATATTATACGGAGCGTTTAAAAACTGTAACGTGAGCCAGCGAAATAATTCTGCAGAGATTTTAAGCCTCTGATGTCAAAAGGATTGAGCAGAACAGCTCTGAGTGTCCACCTGCTGCCAGCCCTTTCCAGAATCCATGGTGGAAATGTCTGCCTGGAAAACAGCACGACTCATCTGGTCCACCAAGGGCTGGTGAGATGGGGCACATGAATGCCTGGGTGTCAGGACAGTGAGCCCACGGGTGACAGCCAACCTCCTCTGAGAGGTTACAGCGAGACAAAACCTGAGACAAGAACAAAACAGAATGAGAAATACAAAAGGATAAGCCAGCTCTGGACAGGCTGTTCTTTTTTCTCTACGTGCCTCACACAGGTATTATGACCTCGTGGGCATGAAAACCAAGTCGCTGTGTGGGGGGGAGCTGAGCACGATGAGTTTTGTGCAAGAAGCTACGGAAGAAAAGGGTCGGATGCCCAGGGTGCCTGTTTGTGACTTCTGAAGCACAACATCTCTGCCTCAGCATAGGATTCCTGTGTGCTGCTTGCTATGTTAGTTTAGTCTCTGCCTACCTTCTCTATCCATTTATAAGCAGGAATATTTCACACAGGTGATTCGAAGATAAATGATATAAAGGGAAATATTGGAAGTGCAAAAATACTATTGTACTGGAAGCTGCAGATGTACTTTAGATATCTAGAAGTGTCTACAGTACTGGACAGGTGTCAAATAAATTGAAAGAAATAATATAATAGATTATTCCACATGAGTCAAAGTTTCATGGAAATGGTGTTTAGATAACAAAAAAATGGTCATTTGTTGTGTGTGTGGGGGCTGGTATATAACCATCTCAGCAAACCAAACCAAACCTCCTTTAGTATATTCCCAGGAGAATAACATTACCGAGAAAAATAATAACAGAAGCTTTAGTTCAACTCAGCAAACAGAAACTGCCAAGAAGTCAAATATAGTCAAATTTATTCTGCACGTGTGATGGACACTTACTAACAGGAATGACAGTGAGGTCTTACAGTTTAAGGCAGGCAAATATACATGTAACTAAATGCATATATTATATTTCAGGGCTTCACTGAAATAGTTAATGCCTTTGAGAGTCCTCAGGGGCACAGCTGTCTGGCTCCATCAATTTTTACACGTAATTCAGGTTATCAGTAATTCAAACGTTATGCCGAGCTCATAGACACAGGGTATATGAATGTAGTAAGTCTTCTCACAGAAACTCTACAGCTAGAAATGAGGAGCTGCATTTACTTCCATAGTAGAGTCTTATTTCATATTAAAATAAAATTTAAGAAAATACATAATTTAGCATAAAGTGATTTGTGAGTTTAATTGAATGCTTACAATTCTCAAGCTCTATGGGAAAGGCTGTCACACAATGAATGGTGAACTACTATGCCTGTAGTTGTGCAGGCATACCTGGGATCAAAGCAAAGGTGAAGCAAATCCCTTTTATTGCAAGTCCTTGCAAGTTTTCTTAATTAAATTATAGACTTTATTTGTATTCTACAGAATTTCTGGGCAGGCAGAGGAATGAAGCATGTTTTACGTTTCTTATGCACTTTATCTAAATGCTCTTTCCTTCTCATTGCAGGACTTCAAATGCCCAGCTCAGCCCTAGAATGAGGACAGAATCTATTTTTTTCTCTGTGTGTCCTGCCCATGAGCCTCAGATGATACTGAAGCTCAGTCAGATAACTTCAACTCAGGCAAAAACTGAGAGGAGAAAAGGAAATCTCGTTGTAGATGAGTTCTTCCATCATCACTGTTTGATGCAGATATTTCCTTCTTTTACACAGTTTCATTAACATAATATAATTATCCATGTCATATAATGATCTTATTACCTAAAAGCAATTCACTTAGAGATGACACGGAAAGGTTTTTTTCTGAGTCCATCAAAGTTTCATACTGTCATTAATGACCTGGGTGATAGAACATGGAATATGCTTATTAAATTTGGAGGTGACACCAAGCTGAGAAGCACTGAAAGTACTCGGGAGGGTCAGATAAAAATTCAAAATGATTCTGACAAATTGCAATTATGTCCTCAAAAAGCAAAGCAAAGAAAAGAAGAGATGCTGTCCAACAGAGTCATGTGCAAGATGTTCACTCAGTCAGGAATAACCAGCTATGAAATCCAGAAGGAGGAGTAACCATAGAAAACCTGCAGAAAAAGCTCCAGGGGCTGAAGGTGAGTCACCAGTGTCACCCAGCTGCGGGAAAGGCAAGCGTTGGTCTCCAGCAGGGAATTCCAAAGGCAGCCAGGGAGAGGCTGCCCTCAGAATTAGGAAGGTCTCAGCTTGAACACCTTGGGATTTGCTTTGTCACTGTGCATAAAGAAAACGTGGACTGTTTAGAATGGATCCAAAATAGGTCAAAAGCAGTTGCCAAAGATCCACCAATAGTGGAAGTTTGGGTGCACTGGGCTTGTTACACTCTCAGAATCTGAAAAGTGAAGCACTGGAATAGATCACAGAATCACAGAATATCCTTAGTTGATACAAATCATCAAATCCAACTCCTGGCCTTGCATGGGACACCCCAACAACCCCACCATGTCCCTGAGAGCATTCCAACCACTCCTCGAATTCTGGCAGATCTGGCGGTGTGGCCACTGCCCTGGGGAGCCTGTTCCAGTGCCCAGCCACCCTCTGGGGGAAGAACCTTTTCCTTGAGAAGAATTCAGTTCTGGAGCTCACAGGAGGAGCTGATGTGTCAGGACTGACCAAACTCATACTGCCTTAGAGCAAAGAGATGGACCAGGTGATTCCTTAAATCCACTGCCCTTCAATGCACTAAGGTTCATGTTGCAATGACTTGCTCAGCTATAACTGATAGAAAGATTTCTGTTAAACAGAGCAGAGGAGCTTTTTAACTCTTATTCATAGGGGTTTATATTTCTTTAAGAAGACTGGGTTAGATGGGAACCTCCAAGTAAAACATTATTTATAAGGAGGCAGCAAAATACTGTCAGGGCTGAGACTCAAAGCTTTAAAGGTACTTCAGGTATCCCCATCCCATGAGTTTAGTGAGAATCCATTTCAGCTCCAGAGGATCTTTAGATCAGAACACACGTTCTTAAATTCTATCTATTTGCCACGTTCATAAAAAGAAAAAAACACTGCAGTCAAACTATTTTAGATTTCAAGTAAAAAGATTTAAAACAAAATAAAATAAAATACCCCCTAAATTAAGCTCCCCTGTTCTACAGGATCACTAGTGGTTAAAGTGGGAACTGAACAGAGAAAGTTAAAGCAAAAAGTGATGTCTTATATCTTGACTAAAACTCTGTATTTTTTTTTCCTTAGGGATTAAGTGCAATGTTGGAGAAATGAATCTTAGGGACACAGTTTAGTAGTGGCCTTGGCTCATGATCATAAAGATCCTTTCCAACCCAAATGATCCTGTGATTCTACACATACTGTGCCTATAAATATTTTTCTATTTCTTGATATTTTGATTAAGCTGACTGAATTACACATTTGATATGAGGGTGTTTTTTTCTTCCTACTATATGAAATGTTGTTTCAGCCCTGTAATCTGTCAAGAAAAACTTAACTATACACAGAATTTACTCAGCTTTGCCATGATGTTATCTAAAGTGGTATGCTCTAAAATTCAAATAAAAAATGAACATATTGCAAGAAAGTAAATATATTTTTACAGTCTGCTGTAGTTGCTAAACTGGTCTATTCTGTTTTGCAGAGAAACATCTGGAAAATCTACTTCAGAATGAAAGGTAAGGAGTGTGATATATGGTATATAGCAAAACTAGATGATGTTTTTTTCCAATTCCTGCAGTTGTTAGGCTAGAAATAAACCATGGAAATGGTTATAGGGAAAATTTCCCTATATATACATAAATAATTATTTATATTTAATATTGTGCTACAGATATAGCAGTTAAAGTGCAATATCCATCGTAACATCCACCATTTGCTTCAGATTTTGATGGCACCTCTTAGGTAATGTTGCATTTGAAATCTCTGAAGAGAGCACTCAGGGAAAATCCAGTCAGCAAGATAAAATGAGGATGTGAATGTGCTTGTGAGACATCCAAGTAATGCACTGGAAGACTGTCCTTGACAAGCACAAAGAAAAGCCAAACACCTGTCTGCCTATTACCCATTACCACCTCTTTTTAATATCAAGTAGCTTTGCATTGCAACAGATACTTCAGCCTGTAAAACACTGAAAGGGGACAAATATTTTTAAACTACTAGATTTTATAAACTTCACACACAATCACATTTAAAAAAAAAAGACAGAAATGAGAAAAGTAGCAATTTGGGGTTGGGCTCATAAAATCAAAGTTTTTTCTAAATCAGTATTTTATCTTATCATCAACATGAGCACATTTTACAAGCTGCCCGGTTTTGTGTGGGAGAGAGTAAATTTTCTAGGGTTTTGGATTTAGGATGTGAGTAGTATTGATAACACACTGATGTTTTAGTTGTTGCTGAGTAGAGTTTGCTCTAAATCAAGCACTTTTCAGTGTCCCACCCTCTGCCAGTGAGCAGGTACACAAAAAGCTGGGAGGGAGCAAGGCTGGACAGCTGAGCTGAACTGGCCAAAGGGATATTCCACACCACAGAACATCATGCCCAGTATAGAAACTGGGGGCAGTTGGCTGGGAGGGGCTGGTCACTGCTCAGGATCAGACTGGGAATAAGTCAGTGTGTGGTGAGCAACTGCACTGTGCATTGTTTGCTTTGTGTATATTCTTCTTCTTACAATTATATTATCTTCCTTTGCTTTCCTGTCTTTATCTCAATGCACAAAGTTCATTTTTCCCCCAGTTCTCTTTCCCATCCCAGCAGGGGCAGGGGAGACCATGAGTGGTTGTAGGATGCTCAGTTGCTGGCTGGGGTTAAACCACAACAGCCCTTTTGTGACTGTTTTTCCTTCCAGCTCATGTTCCTGTGCCTCCAGGGTCAAGGGAGATTTTCCACCCTGCTTTCTCAAGTCCTCTCCTTGGTCACACAGTTAAAACCACAGGTTAAAACTACCTATGTTGTGTACATTTATCCTCTCTCTTGAGCAGAATCCACACAGGTAGGGAGTAAATCAAAACCACGACAGGGTGGTAAAACACTGGGACAGGTTTCCCAGAAAACCTGTGGCTGCCCCATCCCTGGAAACATTCAAGGTCAGGCTAGATGGGGCTCTGAGCAACCTCGTCTAGTGGAAGGTGTCCCTGCCCATGGCAGGGGGTTTAGACTAAATGACTTTTAAAGGTTCCTTTCAACCCAAACCATTCTATGATTCTATGATATGCAGTGATAAACAATTATTGGATTACTCACGATCGAGGAATGGTATTTCCACACTATCCCTCTCATAAATACTCTGCTCACATCAGTGAGCTGTAGGATTTAAGTGGCTTTTACCAGTAGGAACACCACTGAAGTTGGCTTGATGCTCTGTTGTGCTCCATATTTTAACAGGAAATAACTTGCAACCACTTTCCCCAGTGTGTGAGACCTTCAGGATACATTTCTAAACCAACGTCTTCACTGATGCACGTGGGAATTCAATGGGGTTTTGGCAGAGAAAAAGACACAGTTGTATAGTTTGGGTGTGGGGGAAGACCCACAAATGCATGCTCTGCACTCCCTAATAGCAGCACAAGGTCTTTTCAATACTGGAATAGAATTTTTGATGAAGTGCCTGGTGGCGAATTTGAAGTACTTGCCTGGGGGCCCCGGTGAGACATAATTCATTCCAGGAGCTAGAACAAATCCAGCCTCTGCATCCATTCCTCTAAAGTCATTATTGACCCAAGGGAAAATGCTCGCCTTAAGCAAGTTTTAATAAAGACTCTGGTGGAGCAGTTTCTGTAGCACTAAATGCGATAATGAGAAACAAGCCACTTAGCTGCAACAGACCCAGGACCTGTATATATAACCCAAAAGTCAGTTTTCTGAGGTTCTCGGGATTCCTTCCAGAGATGAAACAGGCATCCAGAAGAGATTTAATTACCTTGCTCACTAATTTGTTACATAAAAATCAGTCAGGCTTAAACGGACCAATATTCTGCTTGTCCTATATGAACGTAATTTATTTTAATACTGTTTCTGCAAAGTAAAAATATCCATGGACTAATCAAGTCTGGGTTGAAAATCAAGTTTTTTACTAAACCAATAAAAGTGTGAACATCTAAATCTGGCCTTAAACATTGCTATGATATAGAGCTTTTTTCAGTTTATTTTAAACAACAAATGTTTGTACTGTGACCATATGACCTAGTATGAAATGGGAAAAGTGATCCTACAGACTCTGGCAGATTGAAAGTTTCTTATGGAATTACTGAAAAATCTCCATGGATGAAGCAGGTAAACAACAAAATGTGATAAGTAGCACATGTTCTTTTGAAGTTAGATTTTATTTATTCAGAAAAAAAAAAAACAAAACTGTCCCTCACTCGGCCCCTCTTTAACCATCAACCTCAAAATAAAACCTTGGTAGACACAGTGGAAGTGATTTGAAAATTAAACTACAGTCTTGATACAGAGAGATAGAGAAAGGACCCTTTGTGTGACTGTTATGATCCTTAGTCTCCAGCCCAGGCAGAGCAAGCACAACCTTTTGTGCCTGTGGTTGATGTCTGGCATTCACTCACAGAGAGATGCTTTGTTTTATGGCTTCAGATTGTACAGGCAAGTATTGAAGTTGAGAAAGTCAGCGGAGGAAAATGCAGAAATAGACTCCTCTGCACTGATGCTTTGGTAATACAATTGATGGGATGGAATAAAAGCACAAAGAAGGGGCTGAACACAGCAGTGCTTTGAGCAGGAGGGGGATTGGAGAATATTCTCATGGCTAATGCCACGCAGTAAACCCCTGGTCCTACCCCTGCCCTCACCCAAGACAAGCTGTATGCAGGTACCTCATTACCAAATTCACAAAGAAATATAATTTACAAGTTTGATTAAGTATTTACCGTCCACAGCAAAAATAAATACTTTAGCATTAACCATTGCTAGGTATGGACTATACATTTTACAGCCAAACCCTCAAACTTAAAGCCAGTATGTTGTATTTGCAGCCAACCCACCCCTTTATCTCACATAAAAAGAAGTTTGGGGTACTAATACTTTTTATGAAAACTCCTAAAATACTTTTTTAAAGTTATGGGGGAATCAGTGTGTGCTTTATGACCCAGGAGGATCGGTGCTTGCAGGCCTTTTATTTTTTTTCTTTCTTTCTCTTTGGTACTGTTTGAGTAGAAATCAGATACTATGTGGTGATTTCAATAAAAGTAATATTGACTCACGTTTCTGTGAAACTCGTAGCTATTTATACAGACAAGATGCCGGGGAGGGGGGGGGGGGCACGGAAAATATTGCTGGTTTGAATGGAGATTAAATGTCAAGAAGACTGGAGTTGCCATCTACTGGAGTGTGCAACGAATGACAACTGCCATGCAAAACCCCTGAAATTAAAGCATTAGTCACAGTAACAGTCCAGGTACATCACACACGGCTCCATAACTAAAAAAAAATAAAAAATAAAAAAAGAAATAATGTAAAGTAAATCTCCAAAGACAAAGAATTATTCTCCTCTCAGCTTCTGAGGAGTTGGAAGATGCACAAGGAGGCTGTGTCAAACCAATCTTATTTGCCTGTGTCTTTTATCCACTTTCAGCAATAGATTATATTTATCACTTCTCATCAGAACACTGATAATTGCACTTGCCAGCTTCAAAAGCACAAAACAATGTCAATCTGAAAAGGAGAGAATGGTAAAGTCTTCAAATAGGAGCCTCTAACCACCACTGCATTTTTAAACCACCACTTTTTAACACAAGATAATATTACAGAATATTTTCATTTGATGAAACACAGAAAAACATAAAAATCTTCTTAGAGCTGCTTGTCATCAAAGATAGTTACTCCATATTCATTTTGCTGTTCAAATAATGTGTAAGAAATTCATACAAGAAGAGAAGTATTCAAGTATTTACTCTTGTGCTTGTAGATGATCCAAAGTAGAACTTTTATTTCCTACATACAGGTCTTGCAAAAGACCAATTATTCAGATAAGAAAGTTAATAGACTAAGTGTTTACTGCTGGACAGACAGACAAACTAGATCTCCTCAGGGCAGTGCAGAGGAAAAAATAAAGCAAAAATGTCCATAAAGTGCTGTGAATGAAATGCCCCCAAATTAGGAGGAGACCTGATGTTGATGATAAGTACAGCCTGGAAATTCAGGGTATTTGCAGAGACGAGCAGATCCTGTCCCACCTCAGAAGACCAAAACTATACACTGGGGTTTTTTGAAAGCAGTTTAGTATTTTCTCATATTTAGTGAAGATGTTTATTAGTTTCCTACTAAATGGAGAGTGTGAAGTGACTGGACAGAAGTATCTGACGTGTGAACTCTGTTATTATGATTAATGGAGTTCATACATAAAGGGTTATTGCTCTGGAAAACGTCAGATTGAATAATTACTGGAATTACTCCCAAAGGGTTTCAGAAAATATTCTTCCCAGTTTCGAGTCACGTTCTTATCACATTTTTCTTTTGACTAGAGGGTGATATTTAATTGCAGTTTTAAGTAAAACAAGTACTTTAAGCAATTCATTAAACATTATGAAAAATGATGCATTTCTCTAACAGTCCTTGAAAGTAGCTTTTTCTTTTTACCCTCCTCTCTAGGCTTTATAGTAAAATCAAATCAATAAATAAAATGGCTTAGTTCTGCTTCTAAAACAAAGAAGCACCTTCTCTCTGTTTTCCATGCATCAGGTTAGGCATAGAATATCCTGGAATTGATATATTGGAATGTTACTGGCAATATTATTAAGATAAGTAGGAGCAGATGATAGCATTATTTGGTCTCTTGGATTTCTTAAATTTAATCAGTATTTAATGGATACAATGGTGCCAGCAAATCCAGACAGTCAGAGAACACAGCTCAAAAGACTCTGAGTTGAATGTATTTCAGGGAAGCATCCCAAGGTCGGCATTGCTTTGCAGTGCTGCAGATGCATCCAGCAGGCTCAAGGTCCTGCAGAGTGAGGGCCAAGGAAAAGCACTGATGTATCAAAGGAGAAATGCTTTGATAACTGCTATCAACATGATTTCCTCCAGGCTGAAGGTAAAGAAGCCAATACCACCCAACTTCACCCCACTGGCAATAAGGAAGGTTTTCCCAGTATATTTTAGTGTCTTCTGCTGCTCTATTGCCTTCATGTCCCTCGTGGGGCACAAGAACAGCTACAGGTGATTTCTGCTGACCAAATGTCAGTGCAGGGTCCACGTTCAGCTGGCAAAACAGGCTGCAGGAAGGCAATGGGACCAAACCTCAGCTGGACAGAAACAGATCTGGGAGCACTGCAGGACAGTCATTCTTGTCCAAAAGTTGATGTCTTGAACATCAGAACTGTGTTGATTATTACCATATTCATTATGGTTGGAGTCCCTCTGCTCTGGAGCCAGGCTGGGAGAGCTGGGGATGTTCAACCTGGAGAAGAGAAGGCTCCAGGAAGACCTTAGAGACACTTCCAGTGCCTGAAGGGGCTCCAAGAGAGCTGGAGAGGGACTTGGGACAAGAGCCTGGAGTGACAGGACAAGCAGGAATGGCTTCCCACTGCCAGCGGGCAAGGTTAGATTAGGTATTAGGAAGAAATTTTTGGCTGTGAGGGTGGTGAGGCCCTGGCACATGTTGCCCAGAGAGGCTGTGGCTGCTCCATCCTTGGAAGTGTTCAAGGCCAGCCTGGATGGTCTTTAAGGTCCCTTTCAACCCAAACCATTCTATGATGCTCTGATTAGTACATAGCGAAAGATAGCCCTGGATGGGCATAATGCAGGGACACAGGAACAGACAATCCCTGAAATTAGGAGCTGGAAACAGAAAAACAAAAGAAAAAGAAAAGAAAAAAAATACCCTCAAAAAGCAACCCTAGAAGTAGGAAGAACAAGGGCACAAAATAAGCAAAAAAAATCGAGATACAATTAGAAGAAGCAAAGTGAGCATCTGGACCCTAGTATTGCTTCCAGGACTGACTTCTTTTGTATTTGGGAATCATTATTGTAAATTGCTTATCACCTTTTGTCCCCTACTGCCAAGGGCCCCCGTTGAGCAATGTACACATGGTAACACCAGTAAAGATTCTGGGGACTGAAGGAGGATGTTGGGGCAGATTTGGGAGCAGCTTCTCTGCCCAACATCCACAGGACTGGGAGGGAAGGGAACTCAATCAGTTTACAACACACTGAGGGACACGAATCCTCAGCCAGCATCCAAAGGGTGCACTAAGGAGGTGAGTAGTTTGGGATTTTCACTCCAACGGTTTCCCAAATTCTCAGAATTGCTGCCAGGAACATTACTGATGTAATCATGAAAAATGGTTATTCATCCACAGCCACACGTACATTACACAGCATCCACTTAAACACATAAACACCTTTTCATAGACAAAAATCTCTGAATAATGGAGAAAGAACTACCATACATCTTCAGCCACAGGCATTTCACAGATAGTGACCTTCGGTTTTGATTTAGAGGCTCTAGCTAAAAAAGCTTGGCTCTACACCAAATCTGAAGAAGAAAATCAAACACATTCTTGTCAAATTATAATTAATTTGCACTACAAAAAAAGAGTAGAAGTAAGCCAAGCATTCTTTAAAAATGGTCTCTAGAATTCAAAACACTCAGTAAAATGTTCTATCTCTCGAAAAAGAGGATGATATTTTCCTGTCTTTTCAAGTTGATTACGCATCTTTCCACTCATTTAAAATATAAATTGAGTCTTAAGAAGCAATAAGCTCTTCATTTTACAGGAATATTAAAGCTTCAAAATTACAGCAGTAGCAGAGGAAATAGGATTCTAAAACACGGCTGAAGTAAACCCTAAAGCTTTGTTACTATTTGCCCCTCCAATCTGCTGTTTCACCTTTAAAAACATATATAATGTGAGGGTAATTATGATTCATACTATTGTATGAATGTTGAGAATGTAGTTGGCATATTCATTCCAAAACTTTGCAGGTAAATTCAGGATCTTTGGATATGTTATAAAAATTTGCAATACCTTTCATCATATTTATTAAGAGTAAAGGAGCAACACAAAAACTTTTGATTGCCTTGTATGTTTCTTCCTTATAGGACATAAAAAGCCTTTAAAGCACATTGGAACAAAAGCAAAGAAGAGCCAGGAATGATTACTTCAAAGGCTGCCATTGGATCTCACAACATTAAATTAGCTGTTGAGCAAAGCTGGGTTTCTAAGATTACACATAACCACACACAAACCTCCTCCACCATATGAAACTGTTCAGTAAGGCCCCAGTATTTTTAAGTTGGTTTAAAAAAAGAAGGTTAGGTTATTGTCTTTTTTTTTTTTTAGAATGCATGACTATCTTTTGTTATGCCTTTAAATATGTCCTTCTGAGACTCCTGACCCATGATTATTTCTCTTAGACATTACATCAGTTGCAAATAAAACGTAATGAAACCATAAATATTTCAGGTAGTCAACAAACTGCCGTCTTTAAGCTTGCAAAAATCACAATGACTTCTATCTGAAATATGAGTCTTCAACCTGGTTTCTTCTTTATTAATTCTGTGTATGAGCTAATGATCCAGTCCCTCTAATCTCCCTATAAGACGCAATACACATGGAACCAGGATTTCAGCACATTTCATCCCGAGTTTTCCCTTCAGATTATGGATATCATCAGAGCAGAAGCAGGAAAACATAAAAATCCTGTCTTCTCTATCTGCCAAAATTCACCAAGAAGCAACGTAACAGAGACTAACAGTCTGCCAAAGATGAGATTGCCTGTCTGCTATAGGTGCTCTGCTACAATCTGACATCCATTTCCATGACTACATGACAGCTGATATTAGTCAGGTCCTCAGTAAATCCAGGAGTCAGATCTAAGAGCATTCCAAATTATATTATTTACAGGTAACATTTTCCAAAAGCAGAGTTTCTCTGTAAAACAACTCCTTTGCTTGTAGTGATAGGACAAGGGGGAATGACTTCAAACTGAAAGAGAGGAGGTTTAGATCAGGTATTAGGAAGAAATTCTTCCCTGTGAGGGTGGTGAGGCCCTGGTAAAGATTGCCAGAGAAGCTGTGGCTGCCCCATCCCTGGAAGTGTCCCAGGCCAGGTTAGATGGGGCTTGGAGAAACCTGGTCTAGTGGAAGGTGTCTCTGCCTGTGGTGGGGTTGGAATGAGATGGTCTTTAAGGTTTCTTCCAACCCAAATCATTCTATGACTTTATGATTCTATTTTTCTCTGGAGTAAATTTAAATGATATCCTATGAGATGGGCGAGGACTCAATAAAAGCCTTTATTCTATTTCAAAATACTAGCACTGACTTTATCACCAACCCATACTTCTTGAAATAATGTATACACAAAGGGCAGCAAAAAAGTTTTTTGTCTTTTTTGATCGTGCTTTAAAATACACTTTGAAAAGAGCAGAAAAAAATGGATTGTCTAATGCTGAGGAGAACAGATTTTCTGCTCTGGGAAAGTCTTCCAAGAGTAGTTCATCCATTTGTAAAAAGACTTTACAGAAGAGTGCCAGGATCAGCTTTTAACTTGTTCATCATAGCTTTCAATAATTGATTTCATAACTTCCTCTCAATTTTCTCTTCTTCCTGAATTTTGGAAATCTAAAAAATGTTTACTGACACTAAAGTTTTGTCATTGCTTAAGAAGAAAGAACAGTTTTGCTTCAGAAGGGCTGTCCCAACATAAGACATGTGCCTTTTATGCAGCATAGCTAAACCTGCATCCCCAGGTGAGACTGGACAACTTCCCGAGCAACACAAGTTATTCTGGAGAAGAACACAAAATTCTGGCATGTCAAAATTCTGAACATGTGATGAGTTTAGGAACACAACCAGTTTAGTTACAGGGGAGATTTTGCCCAGTCCTAATCAGCCCTGCTATTCTGTCAGTTTGTGGTGCATTCATGGTTGAACCATCACCAGCCTCTCTCAGATTGATCATTTTGAGGTAAATACATCAAGATAAAACGAGCAGCCAACCTGAGATGCAGTGGTGTCAATAGCCACCTTGGAGCAGATACATCCATGCAAGAACAGAATCCTTTCAGTGGAAACAAGTCTTGAAGCACAAAAAAAAGACCATTTAGCACTAGAGTTTATATAAGAAAATAATCCTTACAGATGAACCAGCAACAGTAGTAGAGGGCAAGGTAGATGTTTTCAAGTGTGTGGATGAGCTCTGGCCCTCTCTGCTCTTAAGCTAATTGGAAATTAATTACAGTTCATTCACTGGCACCTCCAGAAATGCTTGGGAAGGGCTTGAGACAAACCTTTCTGGAGTGTCTTGCTTAGCACTTCTGAAGGTGGAATTAATTGATTTCCAGTTAAATATGACTAACTAAAACCTATACAATTGCTAATTGTTGCACTCCACGTGTGCTCCCTCCAAGACGTCCCAAGACATTTTTAGAGATATAAATTAGCAACAGTTAATCAAAACACGAGGTTTAAATTTTCACTTTCCCTGTCAACCAGAGGTTCCACCAACCTGGTCACTTGATGGTAACACATCAATCTTTGCTTAACCAGGATGTTGCACGATCTTCACCAACGTGTTGATTAATCACAAAGGGATAGTTTTATTTGTTGTCTTTTTTCCATTACACCTGGACATTCAGAACCAATAACACTGTCTAGAGCTTTGACAGCATGTCCAGAAATCCATAGGCAAGTTCACTTAAGAGAGTCAGTAACTCTTTAGATTATTCAAGTAGTTTAAGACTAATGAACAGGAGAGAGATACTTCATCTTATGACTGACATATTTTCCTAAAAATTGACATTTCTGCACTGCATTGACAATGCTGCACATAGGTCTCTTGTGTGAGTGACTTTATAGAGATAGGCACAGCCAGCTGGGACTGAATGTGGACAATGAGGATGGAACAGCTGCAATGAGACAGAAAAGTGTTTAGCACCTTGTCCAAAATAATAAAATAATTTACAGAAGAATATCTATTATTTAAAGTTGGTAACAAATCCAGTGTGTCTGTTAGGCACTATAAGAATTTAAGGACATATGGAGTCACCAGGAGTATTTTGGTCAAAATCTTGCAAAATATAATGCATTTTTATATCTATTAAAAGAGGCGTGTTGTACAGGAGGTGGATTTCTTATCAGCTGAAATCCTAAATTCTATACAGAAGAGGCAGGCAATAAATGTCCAGGTTGACCAAGACAGAAACACCAGAGAAATAACAGATTGCTCTACTTTGAGTCACGACTTTTTCTTCCCTTTTCTGTTTTTAAATGTTTCCTTTATACAAAATGCCATGGTTCAGCACCCTTGCAAATTAAAGACTACCAAAGATCAAGGTTTGAGTCCCTCCATTCATGAAAGGAAATTAAAATCACCACTAAAAGTCCCACTTTTTATTACTCTGATATAAACCATTCAGAAAATACCAGAAGGAAGAACTATACTCAGTATTTAATACACTGTTCTGACTTATTGTATTTTGTTAGTGAATTTATTAAAAGATGTATATATGCAGAGTTCGACATCAGTGGCCAGATTCTGATCTTACTCACTCTGTCCCAACCCCCTCTGTCCTGGATTGCAAGTAAGTCAAGGTAAATACCTAAGTACAAACAGTAATGGAATATAAAATGAATTAGTAATAATGAAATTATTCTGAGGCCAGTTAAATCCCACGGGACACTTGATGGTTGGACTGGATGATCTTAGAGGTCTTTTCCAATGTTACTGATTCTATGATTCAATGTTTAATCTGAACTCAATATTAAAAATGTGTAGACCAAATACACTGAAAGATGTTTTCCTTTTTCAGCCTGAACAATTCTAACAGTCACTGCAGGGTGTTGCCAGTGGACTACACTTGTCATGACTACAAGAATTAGCTTCCCACTTAAACTTTCTAAAACTTTATTCATGTTGTTCTTCTGCAACCTACTTCACATTGATTTAATCAAGCTCCCTTAAACACACATAAACTGAGTTTGCCATTCTTAAAATATTTTATAATAACACATTTAATAAAGCTAATTTAAACCTGCTAATTTTATAGAGACTTGCCAGAGGCTTTGAAACTTCACAAAATGTGTAAACTTGACAGTTTGGTTGTGATAATAGCTGAGACAGTGGAAATTAAGCCCTCTGCATTACAATCATGTTCAAAGTGGATTCCTAGTTTTATTGCAAAAAAAAGTATGCTGCAAAAATATAACAGAAAACCAATTTATAAAAGATATTTCAGGCCAAGACATACATTCACCCAAGTTTGGCTTTTCAGATCCAAGTGGCCCAGTTCTTGAATTTGGTCACTACTGTGCCTCAACAGCACAGCCCCAAACATACACTGAGGTCTCTCATTTTAAAGACTACCTGGAATCTTTTCTACAACCAAATTTTGCATAAGTAAAAGCAGGGTTTCTCGTTCAACAGACCTCTGTAAGAGCTTTGAGACAGTGTGCTTAGGGCCATTAATTCTGAGTTCCTAATTCTAGTTGTCAGTCTTCCAGCTGATGCTATATAGGTTTGCTACTGTCTGCTCTAATTTCTACCTTTGAAAACCAAATGATAATGGATTATATGCCAAGTGTGGGAATAGGCACATTGAGTAGGATCCAGGCTGTATCCCAGGTGATAGCAAGAAGAAGCAGTGCAAAAAAAAATATTCAGCTCTTCAGTGAAGCATCAAGGAGTTTCACCTCTACTAGAGGAATTCTTCACTTTATACATAGCATTTAAATGATAACTAAGTGATCATTATCATCATCTGATTTGCAGAAAATGGCAGCTTTCCTTGAAGATATAACTGAAATTTTTAGGGCTATTGTTGCAGAGCTCTCCTCAAATTTTTATATGGGAGAAGGCATTAAGACTTCACCCACGAAGACTTGTAGGGTTGCAGGTTTTTAAGGGACACAACCTCATTTCTTTGAAGCTTTTTTCAGTATCTGTAAAGTTCAAGTCATCTTTTATTTTTTTTTCCTACTAATTGCCTCAAAATATTCATCAAGGCAATCTGGAATATATTCTTGGACAAGGTTTTTTTTTTTTAGTCTCTCCTGCTTCAGTGCTCTTTCTCTCGGTTCTGTCATTGCTTTCCTTCCTGCTTTTGTGTATTCAGAAACAGAATTAAGGTGTACTGCAACCAGTGGACACTTGCATAAACAGCCTGCTTTGAATAAAACAGCACGATTTTGAGAGAGGAAAATCACCTTCAGCTTTCCTGCCCAAATGCTAAAACACAGATGAGGTTCGTATACTATCAAAGCATAACATTTTTGCTTTGAGACCACTGAAATGCTGTGAAGAGAAGAAAAAATGTAAATAAACTGAACATGGAGCATAAAAGCACGTTGGTTCCCAGGTTCTGAAACCGCAGTTAAAGTGGTTTATATTTGTAATTTATTTAAGACTGGTTTTGGCAAATACATTAGTAATGCACCTCCTTCACAGATTTTTATGCACGAAAGCTTTAAGTTTGCCAGGACCTCTGTAAAGCAACTTTTACTGCATCAAATTACTGCATTCCTTGATCTCTCCCAGCACACACTCCCAGCAGCCAGCCACACTCAAACACAACGATCAGCTCTCTCAGAGATACTCCAATAACAGGTCTTTTTAAAAAATTAACACAGTTGTGAAAAAGAAAGCAAATACAACGCTTTTTCCCTGCCCCTCCAGCATTTTGCACCCGGTGTCAACTTAAAATCAGCACTTTCTTCTGCAATACTTGTATTTCCATGTGAAACTTCTTCACTGAGAATTGATGCAGAATTGGGAGCTGTCAGCTCTGATCGCATTCACCAGCACACAGGTTTGAGACTCTATTTCATAATAGGAAAAGATGGCCAGCGTTTTCCTGACAGAAGTACCACACATTTTTCAGTCAGTAAAAATTACAGAGCTCATTGTTGACGCATTTCCCATGCAGAATGAGGACTGCAAATTATCAGGCAAAGGTTTTTTTGTTATTTTTTTTCCCCTTTGGTACACAGCACAAAACCCAGCACAATCTGCAAAACTTATTAACTACTGGGGTTTGAAACCCCTTCTTTGCATGCTGCCGACACGGTCACAGCAACCTATACATTGATCTTATTCCAAAAGCACAGTGATCTTTATGCTGGAAGAATTCTAGTTCTGTGTGCCGTAGCATACACTGCAAAGGAAAAGAAAAAGCCTTTAGGAAAGGCATGTGCTGAACACACAAAATATGCAGGATGGAAAAAGACCAAATGTAATTAAAGCTTATATGAAATGAGACATTCCTATTTGCAGAGCTCTGGCTGCATTTCTCTGAGAAAGAATGCACAGAATTTCAAATCATGCTCTATTTAGACAATGTCAGAAGAAAAACACATTCCCCCCCCACCCTCCACACCCCTCAATCCCCCACCCCAAGACTCCAAAAGGCAAATCTCATCATCGGAACTAAGAGAGAAAAAGCAATCCAAAGAGACCGGTTTACATATTCCTTCCCAAACCAAGAAATCAAGTCTCTCCCTCTCCCGGCTAATAGCTTATAAATTCAGACTTTAAACAAAAGCACCACCAAAAAAAAAATATATATATAAAAAAGAAGAATCATCCTAATTCTCAAGCTTCCTACTTAGCACTGCCTCGCTTTTGATGATTTGTGCGGCTGTGTGTGCGTGCCTGTTTGAGAAATGGCGAGATAGGCTTAAAGTATTTTCCATTTCATCAAAGAGCATATATTACTTTCCTGGTTCGCTCCCGATGTTGGTTTTATGCCCACCCCTTTTCAATCTGCCCATGTCTGAGATGCACAGTGCAGGCGTACAATCATGAGCAGCTTACGACACTCAGTGAACACTGGGTGCCTCTGCATGCTCTAGCAACATACTGCTCAGCTGAAGGGAAGGGATTCTTGCTGTCTCTCTCTGCTCTAAGCATCACCTAACAAGCAAAGCGAACAAAGAATGGGAAATAAAGCGACCCTTAACCGGTCAGTGAATGAATGGTAACCTCTCTCTGGAGTAAAGGTTGTGCCGGTCAATGGTCGTTGCAAATGACGGACATTAAACAGATTGACAAATCCTGTGGAGTCGTTAGTAAAGAGTTTGGAGTTTTTTTCACGCCACAGTGTTAACTGCAGAGGAAAGGACAGAGGGAGAAGGAGAAGATCAAGCTCATGTACATAGTTCTGAAACTTGCAGGTCCTAGGAGGCAGCTCAAAAGCTAGCTGGACAAGCCTTTCGCTCGTTGAGCAGAAGCGAAGTGAGACATTGTGAGCTTGCCAGCCTTGCACAACATTGAAAGGGACTGAATTTGTAGCACAGAGGGGTCTTTTTTAGCTCTGCATATAATTAGTCCAAACACAAAGGAAGCAACTGAATGGAGGTTGTCACTCTCTGGAAAAGGGTGGGTAAGACACTTTTTAATTAAATTCTTTCATGAAGAAAGATTTTTTTTTTTCCTTTGCTGCAGCATTTAACATGAACAAAATCACTATCATTTTACCTTTGAATGTCTGTGAACTTTAATGCTGCACAGCTCCTGCATGCTGTAAAGTGAAATATTTGCCTCTGTGTTTGTTCTGTTTGCTGTTTTGCTTTGGTTTTCGGGCTTTGTTTCGTTGGTTTGCTCTTTTTTTTTTTCCCCCCTTAAATAAAATATGATGTAGAATTTGAAAAGATTCAATGGACATTCTCAAGCATATTTGGAAATATTCTTGCTAATGGATTTCCTTCTTATTGGTCTCTGTTTAAACTGGCTGCTGAGGAAGCCCCCGGGGTTGATATTGTGTACGCTGGGTATCTTTTCTAAAATGCTTCCAGCTGTGAATAGTGGGTGTCCACAGCTCTGTCGGTGTGAGGGCAGGCTTTTGTACTGTGAATCACTGAATCTTACAGAGATGCCTCGCAACCTGTCGGGCATGATGGGCTTGTCTCTGCGGTACAACAGCCTTTCAGAGCTGCATGATGGACAGTTCACAGGGTTAATGCAGCTCACGTGGCTCTATCTGGATCACAATCACATTTGCTCAGTGGAGGGGAATGCCTTTCAAAAATTGCGGCGAGTTAAAGAGCTCACCCTGAGTTCCAACAAAATAACCCAACTGCCCAACACCACTTTCCGCCCCATGCCAAACTTGCGCAGTGTGGATTTATCTTACAACAACCTACAGTCTTTGGAGCCCGACCTGTTCCACGGGCTGAGGAAACTGACAACTTTGCACATGCGGTCGAACGCCATCAAGTTCGTGCCGGTGAGAATTTTTCAGGACTGTCGCAGCCTGAAGTTTCTGGACATAGGATACAATCAGTTAAAGAGCCTGGCTCGAAACTCTTTTGCGGGCTTGTTCAAACTCACTGAGCTGCACCTCGAGCACAATGACTTGGTGAAAGTGAATTTAGCCCATTTTCCCAGGCTCATCTCCCTGCACTCTCTCTGCTTGAGAAGGAATAAAGTTACCATCGTAGTAAACACCTTGGACTGGATATGGCAACTGGAAAAGATGGATCTCTCTGGCAACGAAATCGAATACATTGAACCTCACGTTTTCGAAAGTGTACCTCATCTCAAATCCCTGCAGCTGGACTCCAACCGGCTGACCTACATCGACTCCCGGGTCCTGGACTCCTGGAAGTCCCTCACTAGCATCAGCCTCTCCGCCAACGCCTGGGATTGCAGCCGGAACGTCTGCGCCCTGGCCTCCTGGCTGAGCAACTTCCAGGGTCGCTACGACAGCAACCTGCTCTGTGCCACCCCCGAGTACGCGCAGGGCGAGGATGTTTTGGACGCCGTGTACGCCTTCCACCTGTGCGAAGACGCAGACCCCACGAGCGTCAACACCTTCTCCCCGGTGACCAACAACAGCGACCAGACGCTCGGCTACGGCTCCGCCACCGCCACCTACGACGTGCCGGACAGCGGCGAGGACCGGACCACGTACGCCGTCACCATCACCATGCCCGGCGAGAACTCCGAGAACGCCGTGCAGATTCACAAGGTGGTGACGGGCACCATGGCACTGATTTTTTCCTTCCTCATCGTGGTTTTGGTGTTGTACGTCTCCTGGAAGTGCTTTCCAGCCGGCTTAAGGCAACTAAGACAGTGCTTTGTCACACAGCGCAGGAAGCAGAAGCAGAAACAGACCATGCACCAAATGGCTGCCATGTCAGCCCAGGAGTATTATGTTGATTACAAACCCAACCACATTGAGGGAGCCCTGGTGATCATTAATGAGTATGGATCTTGTTCCTGTCACCAGCAGCCAGCGAGGGAATGTGAGGTGTGATTTTCCTTGTGGGATTTAAACAGTGTGCAACCAAATAACAGCGTGCAGGCAGACAGTGGCACGGGGTGGGGGGGGTTGCTGGGCTTTGCTGGTGGTTTCTGATGTGCACCTCTGCCCAAATTGTTAAGAGGGGCTGTCCCAGAGACTTGATATTTTAGCTTTATCGTGTCTTAAAAACCTTCAGGACAGCCAATCTTAAGGTTTCATATGCTAATACTCCCTTTGAAGATCTGTCAATATTCAGGAATCTGAGAGTGTAAAAAGGTACCAATTATTGATCTTTTGTAAACTAAAAAAAAAAAAAACTGTTTAAAATAAAAAAAAATAGCATTTACAGTTTTTACAGACTGGTGTATATTACATGAATGGTTCCCTGTATACAAAATGCAACAGTTTAACCTCTTTTTCTCTTCATGCTGAGTGTTGAAATGAAAGTCGAGGAGCAAAGAAGCCACGTAAAAGAGAAAGCTTAAAATTACCCATTGTAATTAGCACACATTCACATCCATCATGTTGCTGAAGATATGAAGCATGACACTGGAATTCTATTTTTGTTAATGTGCTACCTGTAACTGGATGCCAGTACAACAAGGAGCCAGTGCACCTCAGAAAGGCTAAAGTTTTGACCCTGTCCCTGGGACAGGTATTCTGAGGGTTTTTAAGTACAGCTCACTTGTTAGTTGCTGCAAGATCCATAAAAACAGCATCAGAACCCTTAGAAGTATTTTGTATCAAAACTGATCATACTGCAAAGACTCCCTAAAAAAAAAAAACAACCAACAAAACCCAAATGAGTGAAACACCGCCAAAATGTGCTCATCAGAAATATAAAAAAGACCAAAAACCCCACTAAATTTAAGGGCTTTTAATAGCTTTTCCCACTTTTATGCTTGTTTTGAGCTATGCCAAGAGCAGGGAACTTGTTCTGTGCCCTGTGGTGCCATGGTGAGTGGAGAAGAGCAAAAGCTATTTGGGTCTCAGTGATGAAACCTGTGTGTCTGAAGAGCAAAACCACCGTCAAGGGAAGATAGAGAGGTATTAGATCCTACTTCTGGGTCCTGTAGTAAACTGCTGGCAAAGCCCAGCTCATGTCCCTCCCTTCCACCAGCAGCCTTCACTAACAAAACAACCCTAAAAATCTCTGCAGAGGCTGAAAGCAGATGAACCCTCCTTACTAATGAGTGATAAATGGAATTGATGGATATAAAGCAGTGATTTCACAATGTAGAATCACGCAGCTGTTTTATCTGACTGCCCTTAAATAAAGGCTTCCTTTCTTTGTATTTTGGATTTTCCATTCCAGCATGTGAACAACTTGATCCTTTCACCAACTCCCCTCATACTAATTGACGGTGAGGGAGTTTTGTAACATCAGGCAGAGCATCTTGAAATTTTCTTCCTACGGCACTACATGGGAATAAAATGTTATGGATAATGAACTGGGTGACATTTCTATGCTCTGTACATGTTTCTCTATCCTCAGGTTACCACCAATAGAGGAACAATTGCAAAATCTTACATGTATTTTAATGTAACGCAGGGGCTTTTTTCCCTTTTTTATAGCATTGAAGTGCCACCTACTCTTACAAGGCTACAGCAGGCTCATAAAGCAGAAAATAGGCATGGAATAAATCACTTGTTTTCCTGCACAGCAGGTTTTAGCCATTAATTTTGAGTGTAAAGAGTGACTTCTATATTTTTTTCTGACTGATACTATTTTAATTAAGGAGTCAGAATTTATTTTCATCTATTTGATACATCTCATCTTCTGTAATATTAAATATGGCAAGAGCCCTTTAATCAAAATTTTTATTCAGTGAGACTATAATATCATCTGTGAAAGCAATGAGATTATGTACTGGGAGAGGACTGTTTCATAGAGAATTTAATGAAAATCAGCTGCTTTTTCACTAAAGCCACTGAAAATTCCCCCACAGTTACAAACAAGCCAGCACTGTTAAAACCAGGCTTTTCTCTCTTTAAACAAATGCACATTTCTCTTCCTGTGCCTCAAACCCAGTAGGGCCTGATCCATCCTGAAACTCCCGAGTGACCTGAGGGGTTGAGTGTCCATGTACAAACCTAACAGCGAGGACAGAGAGAAAGTACAGACCCCCTTGTCTTTTGGGTTGCCTGATCATGTTTAAGGCAAAACATATTTGCCTAAATACATGCTAACTCAGGGCCAAGCTATATTTATTTTCCCCATTAAACCCTTCTCTGAAATCAGTAGGGAATTTAACTGTGAAAAATTGGCTCTCCAACTTTGAACTAGGCTATACGTTCCTCAAATCCACAAGGCAGCACTGCAGCCAGCAGGGCTGATTACAACTAGTTGCCAGGATGCTTCCAAAAAATCAACTAAGACCGTTAAAATATTGTATATATATATAAACTGGCTTTATTTCTATAATGACCCCCTGCTGCTATAAAGAAATGTATTAGTGCAGTCATGGCTTTGCCCCTGTAAATCTAAGACAAGACTGATACCAACAAACAATCATCCCGTGGTTGTATTTCAGTGTATTTTTAGCATATTTGTGGGTTGTATTTGAAACACACGAGTGATTGCACCCCTCTGGAGTTGTTCCTGCTGCTTATTGGTGTTAGCAACCTCCAGCCACGTTTGCAAAGACGTGAGCAATCTTGCCTTTGGAATTTATTCACCTCTGTGCTTCATGCATCTTGCACTGACAGCTCAAGTAAACTGAGCAGAGTGTTTTCCTTTAAAGGTGCAGTGATTTCCTAAGTGGGAGCTGATTTCGGTGTTGCCTGTTGCCATTTCTCCTGAAGAGAGGTGATGACCAGCAATGACTTGCCACCCTGAGCAGGATGATGGATGGATGGATGGATCCTCCACGTGGAGCACAGCCCTTATTAAAGGATGTGTTTCAAAATCTTCATGCAGAAATCTTTTCTGAGGGTAATCTCTTCTAGAGACAACCTCCTAGTGGTCCCCAGAGGACATCTGGAGATCCTGACTCTCTGAATATTCACTGGTGAAAAGAAGGGTATCACTGCTGTTACCTGGCAGTACCACAGGGTACCCACATCTAGTCTGAAAGTTTACATGAAATATATGTGGGTAATAAAGAAATAAAAGAGCCACTATGTCATTTCAATCTAGCTATTGCAAATCCAGTTATTCATCCTGCTCCAGGCTATTTCCATTGGTATATATGGGAGTTATCATATTTGTACTGCATTTATGGCAACTGCAGGGACAAATTTTCCCTAACTCTTTCTTCCAAATTTTGTGTTCAACAGCTGTCCAGAGATAAGTCATTCCCTCTCTTTGATGCCCTTATTCTGGCAATATTAAATGGCTCCAAATCAAAAGGAAAAAAAAAAAAAAAAAAGATTCTTTTGGGGTTAGTTGTGACAGTTTTGTCCAAGAGATGCTTGGGGAATATCAAAGGAAGGAAAATATTTTCAATATTCCCTTTCTAATGCTCTACTTAATAGGACTAATCTCCCTTTTATAATGAGGTAATTAGCATTATTTTCTTTATATTTAACTGTCTTTTTAAACACAAGACAGGGTGAAAGGCAAACAAAAGAACTACCTTTTTTGAGGCTGGTTAACAGTACCAGTGTTATAGATCTCTAACATGCAATCTCTTGCTGCTCACATCAATACCCACTCACAGTGCACCCAGTGCTGAAGGAACTGTTGCTGTGTATGCTCTGAATGTATATAAGGGATGATTTATTTTCCTTTCTGTCTTTTTCTTTCCTTCCTTTCTGTACTACTTAAAAAAAAAAATAATTACATGAAACCACAGAATCAATGCTGATGTACCACATTCTGTTTCTGCCCTGAAAATATAAAATACAAAGATATTCTGTGTTAAAGCTGCAAATTCCCTCCTTTGCCATGCTGTCTGGGTACTGCAAGGGGTCAGACCAAGGGATGCCCCCTCCCTCTGTGGTCACAGCAATAGCTGAAGATGCAGCCCCTAGTTCAGAGCTGCCTTGCAAACCTGTGCCAGAGAAAGACCATTAACCATACCTGAGGATATTTTTGTATGCTTTAATATATTCTGTATATGTTTTTATGGCTAAGGCATCGAGGGGTAGTTGAAATGAGTCTGTTTGATCATTTTCTTTGGTTCTGATAAAAAAAAAAACAACAACAATTCATTTGCTATTCAGATGAACTAAATTTGTTCCTTGTGTGTGTCTCATTCTGCATTAAAAGCAAAAGGACTCCCTGAATCCCTCTCCCTTCCCCCCCCCAGCTTCTCCAATGGTATTCAGAGTGGCAACTAAGGAGTATTTAATGAGGAAGCTTATTTCTAATGCTATAACAGTAATAGCAGTAATAATAACGAAATTAAAAGGAGACAAAAGATAAAAGACTGGAGTAACAACAACTAAATCAGGATGTTACTGGATTCCTTTGCCTTTTTTTAAAGGTGGTTAATCTAAAGAACTAGCATAGATGAAAAATCAAGACTGAGGGTGGGTGGAGAAAGCAGTTTTTAAAACCATGCAAGCAGGGATGAAACAGCTTCTGCAAAGGAGGGTACAACACTAAATAGCTTCATTCAGCAGGAGAGAGAATAGGGAAGGGTGAAGGGATGGGATGAAAGGGAAGATGAGAACTGGTGAGGAGGCAAGGGGACCACTGTGCACACATGGGAAATGAGACTTTTCAGTGCCTTCCCCTCCCACGTTAGGACTGTGGCAAGGACAACAGCAGAGATGTAAGAAGGATACCCGGCATCTCCTCTCTCCCTTTCCAAAGTCCCAGTCACACACACTCTCTCATCACAGAGGCACAGACAGACATGCTTCCCCAAACACACGTGCCCACAGCCCCGTCATTTCCTCCGCCACCTCCCTGTTCCCTGGGAGCACAATGTCCCCCTCATCCATCGCTGTGTTTGCTGAGCTCCAGCACTGTGCCTCTGCCACTGATTTTTTTTTGGCTGGATTTCTTAGCTATCCTAGCCACAGTTCACCACAGGTTTTCTAAAAAAAATCAGACTTTTCTACCCAAAATCTCTTTTTTTTTTTTTTGTTTGATTTGTTTTTTAAGAAACCCTCATCTAGAGAGATGGGTGATCTCGAGCTATCACAGATTCTCCTGCTGATTATATCTACACTCATATTCAGCTTTCATGTTCACAGCTATTATGACCAACAGATCTGAGATATTTTTGCTGTGTTCAATTTCCCATTATGCACCAAGGTTATGTTTTTCCTTGACCTGTTCAACCCAGTCTAATATTAACAAATTGAGCATTTACACGGGTTCCTTTCCAAGCATGTAGTTGATTAGGAATTTAGGAAATGCTGGTGATTTAAAGATTAACCTTTCATATAATTACTGACATAAACTAGCGCTATTAAGGTATTAGAAACAACTATTCAGAGCATATTCTCCATTAAAAAAAAACAACAAAAAAAACCAAAAAAAACAAATCACATTTCGAGCCATGCGAAAGACTTTCCATACCAGCCAATTTTTACTTTTTTTTTTTTTTTTTAACAGCAGAAAAACCTGGTGAAAGGAAAGGAGTAAGCACAGCCTACCTCTAAAGTTATGTAGAGGAAAGCAAAGCTATAAAAATAATACAGAAACCAAGCAACAGTCTTCTGCTGGCAAGACACAGCTTGTAATTGGGTGGGTGGCTGTGAAGAGCCGAGATGAATGCTGCAGAGCACTGTAATTTTATTGCACTGTGTCTGCTCTAAAGTGAACATATTTGCAATGGAATCTGTATTTCCCTGAGAACAAGGCAATTGTTTTTTGTTATAAAGATAACGTCACTTGTTGGCATTCAATTCAGACACAATTCTTCAGCCTTTAAAGCAATTACTGTTCTTATTGGCCTTTGCTGGGGGGGATAGTTGGAGGAAACAGTCAAATGGAACAGGCTGCACTGAAAGGAGTTGGAGCCTAAAGTCCCAGCTTTACATTACAAGAGAAGAAATCCAGTTTTAAAATACACAGCAGCTTTTCACCTTTTCCTCCACTTCTCCCCTTCCTAAAAATCCAAATATGTAACATCACTTCTAGTAGTCAGAGAGTGGCTAAAGGATAACGTTATGAGCATTTGTGCTTGGCAAACAGCACTTACTATTCTGCTAAGGCACTTTTATTTTTTAAATCGTTTTGCTGCTCTCATGTTCTTCGCATCCTCACCAGACACAGTAACTACCACCAGGAAGATGTCTTTCAGCACGGGAACGTGACCAATTCCCTTCCATTTCTGAGCTAACAAAGACTCAATCCAAGATTTCAAAGGTGATAGGTAAGTACAAAAAAATCTACTTCATCACTGAATTATCATTTTTAGCACAGTAGACTTCTCTGGCTGACACGGCCAGACACTAAACACAGTCGTTCTTTTATTATCAACTTTATCCTGGCCCTTTTTGCTGATGTGCCTTTCCCCTGATCGCAAAACAGAGCACAGCACCAGAGGGAGGGCTAAAAATTGTATTTTCAGTAAAGTCTCAATGTAAAAAAAATATGCATGGGCACATCAAATTGATTTAAGGGCTGATCTAGTGAAGGCAATGCAGCTGCTATACACAAATCTCCCTGTAGTAGCACACCTCTGTACCCTAGTGGTTACAGTAAGGTATAAGCAAACATCCTCTGATAGCTGGGGGACTCCAACTGAAAACAGATTTCTGAACACCTTTTAAAATATACACTTTCTAACTTTTATCCCTTCTCACCCATTCTCCCATCTCTCATTCCCAGAACCTCACAGGCAGGGTGAATCAAAAGCAAGAGGGGCAGGAAGAAGAGGAAAACCCTGAAAAGCCCAAACTAAGCTGCAAGAACAGTCCACAGCTACTGAATTCCAGAGGTTTTGGTTCTTTTCACAACTGTCAGCCCTTTGAAACACATCTGCTATCAACCCTCTTTGCAAGATGAGAGGCAAAGTGAGTTCCCAGGAGTAAACCTGGATCTGTCTCCATGGTTCAGTGCCTGTCTGACAGTCTGACTTGCTAAGAGAGCCTGGTAAATATTAAAGAATGTTAATAATAATGAGATAAACCACCTGGGGATTTTTCCCACCTCTTTTTTTTTTTTTAACTTGGCTCCATACTAAAGTTTATCTTGACAGAATCTGATCCAGATTATTTCCCAAAGCAATTTTTTCAACAGCAAACAGAAATCTGTGCCTGCTGCTAAAAGGTTTGCTAAAGAGGCCACTGCATGTCAAATGTTTACCTTAATTTCATGTAAATGTCACTCCATATTGGACATTCTGTGTTTCTTTACCAGCATATGCAGCTGCCTCCACCTTCAAAATCCTTCCCCTTGTACCTCAGCTACCTTTACAAACAGCCCAGAACCTGCTGCTCCTGTCAGATCAAATTCCCAAACAACAACTAGATGTCATGAATTTATTATGTAATTGATGTACTCTAATAAATTGAATGTGAATCCTATGGCCTGAAAGACAAAGAAATCATGGAGACAGTAAAGGAGTAGAAGGAATACATCTGACATACTCTCTATGGGGAAACCCCCCCCCCCCAAAACAAAAACCACTGTGAGGGACAGTGCTGGAGGAGTTTGAGGAAGGTGGAGGGCACAGAGCATCAGCTGAAAAAAAAAAGGTGAATTACATTTTTCATCAGCTGAAAAATAGGTGAATGACATAGCAGGAAGTCACTGCTAAAAAACAAAGTGAAAAACGGTAAAGGGGACAGTGCCCATAACAGATTAATCAGCAAGACTTGAGTGATAACCAACACAGGAGAATCTCAATAAGGGTTAACAAAGCTCTGTGGTGATACTTGATGACAAAATGAGTACATACTAACATGTATTTGCACTGGGAAAACAGCAATCCATGAAGTCACGTGGAACTAAACTCTGGGCTTATTCATTCCTCTGTCCATCTTTGCTCTGTCATGATAGGCTTTGTCATATATTTTTATTTTTTTTCTTTATTTTTTACTTATTTATTCCTGTTATGCACAGAATTGGACCCACGGAGATTGTGCTTTTACTTTATGGGAAATATGCTGTTGTTTTTTCAATGGGAGGCACTTCTAGCCTGAAGTAAACCTTATTGTATTGGTTTTGTATATCTATTTCCCTGATTTCAGAAACCTTTAGGGATTACATTAGGTTATTTTAGCTATTGGAATGAACATCTTCCCAAAAAGTTCCCTGAAGTAGTTTTATAAAGTTACACTGAGTCTCTTTCCTAATAAAAAAAAGAGTTGAAAACTTTTTTCCCCCTGGTTATCTTTTCCCATTATGCAGGATACTCCAGCCCCAATCTGTCATTTTTCATTAGCAAAGGAGTCATGCTATGTCTGTTAATGAACAGTCTTAATGAAGATTTGGTGAATAAGCCCTGGAAAATCAAACTCCAAACAAATACTAAAATCTACCTCAGATCTATTGTTTGCAGGTAATAGAAACTGGGAAATGAAAGAGAGTTTAAAGCAATAGGGCATTTAAAACAACAAATAGGGTCAACCCAATGGTGTTTATCAAGAAATTAAAAAAAATCATGGACTTACGGAATGTTATGGGTTAGAAAAGACCTTAAAGCCCATCTCATTCCACCCCTGTGGCATGGGCAGGGACACCTTCCACTAGAAGAATTTGCTCAAGGCCTTATCCAGCCTGGCCTTGAACACTTCCAGGGATGGAAGGGCAGTCACAGCTCCTCTGGGCAACTTATTCCAGTATCTCACTATCCATAACTAACTATAACTAAAAATAACTAAAATATACTGCAGTTCCCCTAGTTTAGAGTTGAGCAGAGCTTATCATAATAGACTGATAAGTCTTATCTCAGTAGCTGTTAATTTAATTTTGAGATTTATTAAGGTCTGTAACACCAGCCAACAGGGATAAATTGATGGGTTGTCTGTAGAGTAGCATCATGCTTCTGTAATCAGCTGCACTCCTGAACTTTTGGATTAGCATAATAGTATTAACATGGTGGTATAAAGAACAGGCAATCTCATATTTGGACTTTCAAACAGCTTTTGACAAAATGCCTTTTAAAGATTTCAGTTTCCCATAAATAAGACAAGCTCCACGGTCATAGAAAACTAGATAAGCACCCAGAAATACAGTGGTCTTTTAGTGAATACAGTGAAAAAAATGGAGCATAGTGTGGTCCCAAGGCCAGGGCTGCTGAATCATCCCAGCTATGATCAGGAAATAGATGGCATTTTCCAGATGAGAGATTATTTATACAGTGAAAAGGAATGAAAATCATGACAATGTGCAAAGGGACTTCCAAAGGCTGAAGTTTACATAAACTCCGATGGACGAAATTCTTAATTGTCTAATACAAAGCAAAAGAAAAGGTATAAGGAAAACTGTTCAGCTGTGCCCTGGTGATATAAGTTACAGGCAACAACTGGACAACTGTCTTCCCGGGTATTGCATTGAAATCTCTGCTCAGTGTGCAGAGAGGAAAAAAAAAAGGTGGAAAAAAGAAAAGTGGAATAACATCTCAAATGTACACGGAACGGAACAGCTCTCAAGAAATTAAATAGCTTGATATAAATCACTACTATGTCTTCCGCTGGAAAATCCTGTTAAGGATAAGTTAGGAAAGGATCTAAGTGCTAGATAAGGATAAACTACTGACAGGCAAAAGGATGAATGATTCAGGGAAGCATGTAAGTGAGGAGAGAGGCAAAGAAACCGGACCTACAACTGCAGCACGAGAACAAAACGTGGATCCACCCCCCCCTCTAGTGGCCAGACCACACAGGGCTACTGCAAAAAATAATCCAAATCACTGGCAGTTGACTTTAAAACAAGCACACACACATCTTTTTTTATTCCCCTTTCAGTTTTATGTTGCTTCCTAGTGTATTATTATTTTCCCTTCCTCATTAAGCTGCCTGCTGTATCCTATGTTGTTTCTTGTCATCACTTAGTGCTGAAGCTGTTGTACAGGACAAGAATTTTTTTTGTGCAGTGCTTCTCCTGGTCTGCAAGAAGAGGATATGGAGTGTGACAGGGGCCCATGCACATTCTAGCACCAGGAATAATCATAAATTAAAAAAACAAGCTTTGGAACTCATCGCAAAAGACATCACTGATACAAAAAATAGGCATTGAAAAAGGGAACAGTTATACAGAAATAGGAACACAGAATTAATTTGATACCTAGATCCCTAAAACTTTTTAGATTAAAAAATATTATTTTTCAGGAACAGCATCTGAGACAAGGCATATCACGCAGTGGAAATGGTCTTTTTTATTTCCTAGTCATGGACCAGTCACTGAATTTCAGTGTTTCCAACCAACCCACACAGCTACAGTCACCTGGAGAAACTTGGGCCAGGAGAACCCTTCACATCCCTGTATTCTGAATATACACAAATTCTTCTTCTTCTGTCTTCTGTAGGAAGTTTGCTAAAACTGGAAGAATCCCCATTTTTACCAATTTCTCTGAATAATTCAATATTACAGACCATTTCCTGTTACTACCTTTTAACAATCCTACCCTAGAACCTTTTGGGGACTGAAGAGGTGAGATGCTGAGTTGGGGGGGCACTGAGAGGTGCTGCTGAGGACTGAGAAGGAGCAGTGCTCTGTTTCTGGCTGGGATAACACCAAACACTTGGTTAGGACTGGATGTTTTGTTTAAGTTCTGTTTTCTACCAAGAAGAAAAAAAAACAAAAAAAAAAAAACAAACAAAACAAAAAAACAAACAAACAAAAACAACAACAAAAAACAAAAACAAAAAACCAAAAAAAACAAACAAACAAAAAAAAACAAACAAACAACAAACGTGGTGGCTTGAAACAGAAGTGAACATCCTTTGGTTGCAATTCCAGGGAGTCTACTACATCCTTAGGCTAGTAAATTCCAGTGTACCAGGCTGTGGTTGTAGGGAAGATATAAAGCAGCAAGGCATTAAATTTATCTCTTGTAAAAATCTTTCCATCACTTCAATCTCTGCTTCAAATGTCATCTTTACTACTATTTTTTAAGGTATGGATTAATTTATGTATCTAATATACCTTTATTATCTAATACAACCCTTTCTACAAGCGATTTGCTAAGAAATTACAATGTGTTTCTATTTGAGGCTTTTAACACACTGTGCACTTTTGTATGCATTTTAATAATTAAAGCAGGGTTACTGCCCTTCTGTAGATTATTCTGAAATTAGCTGTTGACTATCTAAGATGGTACCTTGTTGTACTTTACAGTGGCTTAGATGGAGTTCAGAGCTTGCACTCTTATTTTAATAATTAATTTGTTAAACTGAAACTAAAGAAGACCACCACAAACAAGGTACAGTTTGAATTCTCACACTTTAAAAAAAAAATCAAACATTTTCAACGTCTTAATAATTTTATAGGGTTAAAAATAGCTAGAGGCAACAGATTATTGAAAATATTTGCATAGAACGATGTTTGCAATTTGCTCTTCCATTACAAAATGGTTTCATCACTGGCCACAACCAGGGGAAGTCTGACAGTCTATCCCTTACTGAGGCAATGCCAGACAATTGTATTCATCATGCCCACTGTCAAGAGAGTTTTAAGAATAAGAGCATAAGGAACTGTACAGACAACTTCAAAAAAGTAACAAAAGACACTTGAGCACTGTGGAGATGGACATAAGTATCAGGGAAATCTTACAGGGAAACCTGAAGGAATCTGATACTCTGCTCACTATGGAGAGAAATCCAGACTGATCCACCAGGGATATCTATTTTTCCATCTGCACTTACAGAGAATCATATATATATATATATATATATATATATATACACATATTTCTGACAATTACAGAAGGCATTATAAGTGAGAGATCTGGAGTATTTGGCTGAGCACCTTGCACTGGGTGGGAATTTTTTACCTACTGGTTGATGCAATATTGCACTTAGTTTTGTATAAGAAATTCATATTTTCATCCAACAACTTCTCAATCTCACCCTGTCAAATATTTTTTTCCTATATTCCTCCTCACAGTACACAAAAAGTAAACCCTGATTTTTAGCTGAAGAGCCAAAAGTTTCTACATGTTGAAGAAAAGGGGTTTCTTCAGATTGACAGCTGAGTGTAATCTGTGATTTTCCTTGACTGTCATTATTGGGGTAAATTAAGTGTCAGGTTCCAGACTAATTCATCCTTTATTAATTAACAGTATCAACTTTTCTCTTTTCATTATAGATAACACATTTTACAGGGTACCAGAAGCAGTTTTCTATTACTGAAGTTATCTCAAAGGCTCTTCTCAAATATCTGCCATAATTTAAAAAAAAAAAAGAAACCAAACCCAAAAAACAGAAAACATTCAATCATAATTTTAATGATAGATCATTTCTCCCTTCACTAAAATGAAATCTTAAAAGCCATTTAATTAAACTGAATGATAACTGAATGACTTCAACCATGCAAAGAATTAAAACTAAGGCTGCTCTCTGCCCAGACAATAAAATGTGGCTTGACAATTATTTACCAGAAGGAAGGAAACGTTAACAGAGTATATTATTCTGAGTAGGCTTTTCATATTCGTAAATAACAACTTACTTATAACTTCATTTATTTGCATTTTCAAGCACAAATTTTTACCTGTGTCTTTCTGTAACGCTCAGGGTGACAAGAAGTTGTCAAGTGACCCCATGCTCTGAACATCAGCAAAGGGTAAAACCCTCAAAGCAAGGTTCTGTTTGACACTCTCACCTCTTTTACTAAAAAAAAAATTAAAAAAAGACTAAATTTCATGCTTAAGTCTCCTGCTGAGCCTGACAAACCACTCCCCCTCTGTCATTAAACCAGCCCTGCCCCAGCTGCAGCTTTACAGTATAGACCGTGTTCACCTGGAGACATAAAGACTGTTTGCAACCATCTGCAACACATCCTTGGAGCAATTTATTTTGCTTTTTAAACAGAGCACCTGTTTGCCCCCACCTCACAAGTTTTATCTGACCTATAGCTAACCTTGTGTGAGTTAGTTTTGCCCTTCCAGGAGTTAAAAAGAGAAAGTTTCTTTACACAGCAAATATGATTTGCTAAGTCTGTGCTGTGTGTGTTCTGTGCTTCCAGAGGATTAAAGAAGAAATTTTATCACGGAAAGAATAGGAAAATAGATTTGCAGATGTAGCAATCTTGTAAAGCCCAGAGTGCAGAAAACACTCGCGCTACCATCAGGAAGGAAAAATCATTTCCCAAATTGTCCCAAGCCTCTTCCTACAGAGATTAAAAGGACAATGATGCACCTCCTACGTGACTCCTTTCAGCTGCTTGTAACAACAGAGCAGCTCCGGTTCCATTCCTGTGATTAGGCTCAGGATTATTTCACGCCTCTCTCTTGGTTCCTATATTTGTCAGTGTTAGGTATTTTTTGCAAGGTGAACACAAGTTATTTTATTCAGAGGTGTGAGGAAAAAAAAAAGAACTGGTCCTTGATGCATTAGTCAGGTTTCCATCACTACGAAGGAAAGCATCAATTGGGATGAAAACTCTAGAAATCACTTTTTTTTTTGACATTCTTGCCAACTACATAATTACGCCCCAAATGATTTTGTGCCAGGTGGTTTGGCTAACAGATGGAATGGTGTATTTGTTCACTCTTCACAAACCAAGCTCCTTTCAAAAACTGTGAGCCAGAAGTATCTAAATTATTGACTGACAGTTACAAATGCCTAATAATTAATTTAACTCTAGCTACAAATTGCAGTGAGTCCTGTGAGCACTATAGAAAATATGTGATACTCTCTTTACAGTAACATTTTTAAATCATGGCAGATAAAAATATTGGTGTGAAATGATGCACTGCAGACAAAAGAGCTCCGGTATGACGCATCTTAGGAATGTTTACAGCAGGATACCTTACACAAAAGGCATTGATGGGCTTGAGAGATGGACCCCTGAGAACCTCAGGAAGTTCAACAAGGCCAAAGACAAGGTCCTGCACCTGAGTCAGGGCAATGCCAAGCACAAGTACTGGCTGAGGGCAGAATGGATCAAGAGCAGCCCTGGGGAGAAGGACTTGGGAGTGCTGGTGGACAAGAAGCTCAACACATCCCCTGTGTCCTGGGCTGCTCCCACAGTGTGGGCAGCAGGGGAGGGGGGGATTCTGCCCCTCTACCCCCTCAGGTGAGATTCCACCTGCAGAGCTGCCTCCAGCCCTGGGGTCCCCAACACAGGAAGGACGTGGAGCTGTTGGAGCGAGTCCAGAGGAGGCTCCGGATGATCAGAGGGATGGAGCAGCTCTGCTGTGGGGAAAGGCTGAGAGAGTTGGAATTGTTCAGCCTGGAGAAGAGAAGGCTCCAGGCTGACCACCTTAAGCACCTTCCAGTACCTAAAGGGGCTCCAAGAGAGCTGGAGAGGGACTATTCAGAAGAGCTTGGAGGGACAGGACAAGGGGGAATGGATTCAAACTGAAAAAGGGCAGGGTTAGGTTAGATATCAGGAAGAAATTCTTCCCTGTGAGGGTGGTGAGACCCTGGCACAGGTTGCCCAGAGAAGCTGTGGCTGCCCCATCCCTGGAAATGTCCAAGGCCAGGTTGGACAGGGCTTGGAGCAACCTGATCTGGTAGAAGGTGTCCCTGTCCACAGTAGGGGGTTGGAACAAGATGGTTTTTAAGGTCCCTTCCAACCCAAACCATTCCATGACAAAAATTGCTCCTAAAAGATTATTTTTCACAATCCCAAATCACCAAAGGCTGGTTGTGACCAGTCCTAACAAATGCAGTCAGGCTCAGAAGACTCCTCCCAGACAACATATACTCTGTATAACCACCATTAATGCAGACAGTAAATCCAGAATGGTCCGAAGGTGCTGGACTTGGAGCACACAAGCAGATTAAACTGTGCTGAGGATGCAGGGCAGGCATTTCAAATTGATGAATAGCACATGTCATCAGTCATTTTCAAGCAGGAAACAGGCTGGATTTTCTACACCTGTGCTGTGAAGGTACAAGAACTCTAGGGCAGAGTTGACCCTCCCCCATTAAACACTTCCCTAAACATCTACAAACATCACCAATATCCCTGCTCATGTAATGACCCTCATCATAATCCCACGAAGCTGAGGGGAACAACAGATACATTTCCCACCCAACCCTCCTATGGGAAAATAGTAATTAATTTAAAAAAACAAAAACAAAAAAAACCAGAAAATGATAAAAGCTTTTTGTCATAGTATATTAATATCCCTACTTCTGCTATCACAGAGCTGTGCCAGAAACACTGATTTAACAGGCACTGCAAAAGCAATTACCATGCAAATAATATTAGCCAGCAATTTATTATTTTTTTTAGTAAAGTCCTTGTTTTGGCTAGCAGACCACAGTAACAGATTCCAATAAAACTGAGTAATTGAAAGAAATTGCAAGTGTCTAAATAGCTGTGACACCAAACATATGAAGTAACAGTTCTCAGCCTGGCCTATTGGTCCGCTTGTGATTTCAAATATGGACAACCTGGGGAGCCAACAAAGGAACAGCCTACACAGCAAAAAGAGAGCACTGAAGAGAGATACTCAGTAAAAGTCTCTTTTACTGGTGACATTAGTAAAAGCACAATGGAGAATAACATAGAGTGGTTTAAGCCACTTAAGAAATAGCATTCCTGCCTCAAATCCTCCTGTTGGCCCTGGTTTTCTTCATAAGAAACACATTATTTGGAGTAAGTCTCTCATTTTTTAAGCAATATACATTCATCTATTTATAGCACAGGACTGGAAACTTGCTTAGATTCACTGAAATGTTAAGCTTCATGTTCAGCTTTAAAAGTTGTCAGTCGATGCTCTTGCCTTGAACTGATCAGAGGAAATATGATTTTACTTTAAATCACCTAATTTTTGTGTTCTTCATGTGACTACCAGAAAATGAACCAAGTTGCTTAACTCACACCAGAGCGCTGTGACATTCACAAAATTAAGGAAACTGCATATTACAAGATGCAAAATATTTAATTCCCATACAAAACAGCTACTGACAGCTGTGTACTCAGAGACATAATAACAAGAGTTAAATGATGCCTCCTAGGAAATCTGGGACCAGAAAACATGTCATAGTCAAGTCTGTCATCCCTGGAAAGACCTTTGAATATCATCATATATGCACGCACTTCATAAGCAGGGCCAGCAGAAGCCAGAAAGGTCACTGGAAATGACCATAAAAATGCCAACAGCAAAACAGATAAAAAATTTTTACACAAATCTTTCTGACTGTTTCAGACAGTGAAAACCTCATCATAATTCCAGCACTCAGTTCACTGCAGGACTCAATCAAGAAGCAAGGTAAGGGTATTGGGAAGCTCCTATGTTGTGTAATGAACAAGCTTGTTTATGAACAAGCTCAGAGCCTGTTACTGAATCCATCTTAATGTAAGTGAACAAACAAAAATACATAGAAAAGGACATGCCTTCTTTGAAATAATCTTTTACAGTCTTTATATCTCTAATAATCTTAATGATCTTAATTATTGTTAATCTCTTAATTATCTTAACCTTATCTTACAAGATACCTCTGCTGGTTTGATAATTGAACTAATAATTTAGTATTTTGCCATCGAAATCTGCCTCATTTCCTCATCAGTTCATCAGGAGAATGGCAGCTGACATCACAAAATCAGGCAGGAACACATTTGGCATTTGCCACAAACCTATATCAAGATACACAGTCTTGACTCTCCAGCTTTGCCAAGGAGTGGGAGTATTCACAGGCGAAGATCCCAGTTTTAGACACAGGAGTTTTAAATACAGTATTGGTGTTTAATAAAGCACTAACTCCCTACACCTAATACTCCTAATTTAATGCTCAGCGTCAAAGCTTGTATGTATTTTCACAAACTGGTGCATCATATTGCTGGACTGATTCTGTCACTGTTCTTTCAGACATGATATTTTTTGGTGTAGCACTCAGTGCCATTAGCGTTGCTGTTTCCATTTAAAATAAACAGCAGGACGTCTCCTTATCCAAACAGGGATCAACTGCTGTGTTATCCCAGGGAATGGAGGTTGGCCTAGAAATGCTGTGGCAATAAAGCCTGAAATCACAATATCTGCAGGTGAACTGATTCCACTCCTCACCACAGGAGCCTCGGAGGAAGCCAAGTTAATTGTGCATAAACGGGAGCTCAGTCACAATCCTCCTGTTCCGTGCAGGTTTTCTGAGCCAACGGGTTATTTCTAGACCTGTCCTGAGAAGCTGGTAGCTCAGCTCAGTTAATTTCAAAGCCTGGTTCTACCACAGGGATTTAAAAGATTGACTTTTACTCCAGTACCAAGGAGAAACCACAACTTCTGTGGTTACACAGCTTCTTCCCTTCGCCTCGCTCTGCAGATGGAGCTTGGCTCTGATGATGCTGATTAAACTGGAGCACGTCTGGATGGATCCTGAGAAAGATTTTTTTTTTTTTTTTTGTCTTAGACACATCACTACATCAAGGGCTTGCTTAAATCTCATACCAGTCTTTAATTCTCACCTATCAATACAGAACTCCTAAATAACCTTGTTGTCTTGTTTCACTGTCAGTGGAAACTTCTGTTAGTGCTTGACAGCTAATACAACATAAACACAGATGATTAGACCACTCCCTTAAAACTCTGTGAAAGAGGCTGTTTGTAGCATAAAGAGATTTGAAACTAATGTGTCAATGCCATCAAAAAATAAAATAAAAATAAAAATAAAAAGTTCCTGTTTTATTTCTGCCATGGTAACTGCAGGGCTTGATTCTCAGATCACAGTCTGGGTAATCCAGAAGGTTTCCACTCCTCTAGTGATGTTACAGCCTTCATTTTTCTGGAAGCTTCTGCTGAATTTGTGTACTCAGCCTGCTGGCTTCAGATTTTTCAGAAGTAAAGGAAGTTTCTCCAGAATTATGTTAGCAAGGGAGTATCAGCTCATCCCAGATAACTGGAGGATTCTTGGGAGTGTGAAGCCAGGGATACAGACACAACATTTCCTCTATTGCATGGATAGAAAATGAATTCTCTCCTATTTCAGAGCCAAGAAGGAACAGTCTCGATCCCACAAGGACACAAACATCCCGCCAGAGAGGACAGGAGCACCAGAGAGGACAGCAGCTTGCTCAAAGAGACTTTGAACAGCTAGAACAGCTACTTTCAGAAACAGCCATAACTTTGGCAGTAAATTCCACTAAAATAACTGAAATCACCTCTAGCAAGGTCCTTTATCTCTGGCTGATTGTGCAATACAAGTTTCCCCATCAGGGCTCAGGAACTCTAAATTCACATCCTACTTCAGAGTAATTTCCTCAAGTAGGTAAGTAATGTCATTTGAAAATATAGATTTGCTTAATGTCAGAAAAGAAAAAAAGAATTCCTTGTAATAAGGTACTGCCACCATCACCTCAAATGGTTGACTTAAAGCTAATTGAGCACTTTCAATTTAGGCTGGTCTCACCAGCCAGTAGAAGAGCATCAGATGATATTCATGGGATAAGGAACTCTATTCTAGACAAACGTGGCTCTGAAAAATGACTCAAGGTTTTCAAGTCTTTTGCAAGGGAAAATGTTCTCCTCCTCTATGTCTGAGCAGGGTAAAATAAGAAGTAATCAGCTCAAATTGCAAAAAAAGAGATTTGGATTCCATATTAGAAAGTATGTTCTAACTGTAAATACAGTTCAGCACAGAAGATGAAATAATTTTTCTTTGTGCCCAGAATTTTGGCATTTTAGTAACTTATTGCAACTGAACTGTATCAGGACTCTTCCAAATGACTGTCCGCATTATATTGATTTTTTAGAGACAAGAACATTTTGCGTTTTACTACGAAAAATTAAGACCTTCTTCACTTACTGCCATCCCATGAATTTTCTTAATTTAAACTTACCTGCACACACAAATATCAAAGTGAAATATATACGTGTGTGTGTGTGTGTGTGTGTGTGTGTGTGCGCATTCACAAGTTTCTGACCGCGCGCAAACCGACACGTAACGAAATCATCAAGCTGGATTAAGGGAATTGTCAGGGAACATGTAACCTTTACACTGAAGCTGGTGTGCAGAAATCCCTACGCCTGGATCCTGAGGTGTGAAATTCCTGGGTGGCCACCAGCCCTGGAGCAGGTCCGTGGGCAGCTGCAGCGAGAATCTCACGGCAGGGTCAGATCTGGAAGGCGGTGTCACTCGGAGAAGCACAAGCTCACACTTCTCCTTGCAAGTGCATCCACATATTGTCACTAACACACCCTGGATAGACTTAACACCACTTGTCTTCAGGTTAGTGGAAATTCCTGTTGACTTCACAGCACAGGCAGATCAGTGCTTAGTGAATTTTAAAATAAAGTGTAAGTTTGAGACAGAAGCAAGGGCATATGCTGTTAGCTTTATTCTATTTCCATATTGATGCCTATAGATTTTTGGATTTTTATCTTTTTGTAGATTTTAGAAGTAACTGCATTATATCCCTCACCCTTTAGCACATAGTTTACACATTCCCCAACCCCTGTTACCCCATTCCATGCTCCCCATGCCAATATCCCCTGAATTCCAGCAAAAATGTTTAGTCTCTTGTCAAAGTAGGCCCATTTTGTTTAGAGAACGCTTGTATCTTGGCCTGAACTGCAAAAGTACAGTCAAGAACTGGGTGAATACATGCCCCCTGTACCCCAAAGAAGATGATGAAGAAGTCGTCCCGAAAAACCCCCAGCCCCAATTCCCAGGGGGCGGGATGGGGGTGGATCAGGGCAAAAGCCACAGGGTGGAAGCATCTAGGATTGGACAGACAATATTATAAACTGTAACATCTGTACAGAGGGGGAGGCGTGTGTCTTGTAATCTCATGCCTCAGAGGCACAAATTAAAACCCTTTCCTTATCTCACCTCCAAAACTAAATTGCCTCGGAGTTTTTTTCTCCCTGAATTTTCTTTAGGCTACATTATTTTACATATAACATAAAGGCAGGGTAGGAAAGGGTTGTAAATCCTTGGGTTTAGTTTATTAAGCTACTAGTTTATAAATTGGACTATTTCTGATCCCTGGGTTTTTACAGTTGCCTTTCGTTTCAAGAATATTTTTTCTTTTAGTTTAAAGAAGAAAGACTGCCAGAAGAAAGAATGGGTATCACTAACTCATTTTTTTCATACTGAGAGGAAGACTAAAATTTTAACAATTCCAAACGGGTTTGACAACAGGAGTAAAGAACATTTTAATTCAAAGACGTCTTTATACATTCACTTTCTAAAATATTGTATCCAAGTGTATTAAATATTGTTTTTAGCAGCTAAAATGACAGAAAAAAATAATGGAAAACATTTTAAAAAGCTATTTAGCTCACTTGCCTGCAAAAAGTCAAAATCAATTGGATCATTCTTGACAAATGTGGCTATTATCAAAACCCTGCACTGATAAGGATTTTGCAGCAACCTCAGGTAATATCCTTCTGTGCTGAACTCTCTTTACTCCTATTACACTGTCCTTAATTCTAATCTAGACCTTCCCTGCTGCAATGTTATTCCAGAACTACTTCTCCTGTCCAGCAGGAAAATAAAACTTGTTTATTCTATTCCACTTTGCAGCAGCATTTTTCATAGTTCAGGACGTGGAGGAAAAATGGGTACAATTTTCACTTCTCCAGACAAAACACCAGCTCACTCAGTCTTCTCTCATCAGTTGTACTTTTTCCACGTCTTTGACCATTATTTTTACTTTCCTTTTCAATCAGACTTCATCTTTCTTAAAATCTGTACCCTGAATTGACACAGTATTCAGCAAAGGTCTTATGAACGTACTGAGGTAAAATACATCCTGATTATACCTGGCTGGCCTAGGAACAGATTATGCTGCACTATAACTCACCTACATCCTTTTCTAAAGAATCACTGCACCCTAAATAAGTTGTGTCTCTTTATAAAATACATATTTTTTTATGTAAAGATATGAGGGAAGAAGATCAAGGAAACATTTAGGATGAACAGAGAGCTGGAGCACCTCTCCTAGCAGAACATGCTGGGAGAGCTGGGGGTGTTCACCTGGAGAAGAGAAGGCTCCAGGGAGACCTGAGAGCCCCTTCCAGTGCCTAAAGGGGCTCCAAGAGAGCTGGAGAGGGACTGGGGACAAGAAATGGAGTAAGAAAACAAGGGGGAATGGCTTCTCACTGCCAGAGGGCAGGGTTGGATGGGATATCGGGAAGAAATTGCCCAGAGAAGCTGTGGCTGCCCCATCCCTGGAAGTGTTAAGGCCAGGTTGGACAGGGCTTGGAGCAACCTGGGCTAGTGGAAGGTGTCCCTGCCCATGGCAGGGGGTTGGAATTGGATGATCTTTGAGGTTCCCTTCAAGCCAAACCATTCAGTGATTCTATGATTTTGCTTTTTAATGAATAAATATTGAAACTCTGTATATCTGTGCTTACTCGTAATTAAAAATAAAATAACTTTTTTTTTTCTCACTCTAGTCTGTTTTGTTTAATACCTCCATTGCATTCATAAAGTTCAGTTCTGTTAATACTGTGTATACACAAAACTACACCCTTTTAAGGAACCACTTTTCTTTGAGTGAAGTAGCTCATTCATCTAAACTGACCACACATATATACACAAGCAGAGTTGTAAATTTATATGCCTATTTCATCCAGTCACTTAACCATATCCTGAACCAGAGATACACTTTACAGTGACCTAAAACTAGGAATAATCCTTTCAACATAAAATAATAAATCCTTCCTCTCATAATCTGCATTTTTGAAATGCACCACATTGAAAACACTTTTAGAAATTATTTAAAGACAACAGTTTTGTTGCAGAAAACAATTTAGTCATCAGAACAATGATATATTGGACAAGACACCACTAAACAATACTCTTTTTAAAGGACATTGAGAATTTTTTTTCCATATGAAGACAGCGGTTTCATTTTCTTATCCCTCAAAAGGAATGGCAGCTCCTGACAGCATTGCAGTGCTTCCTCTGGATGTGGCCCAAGTAAGCTGACATTTGAGAGATGTTACAGAGCTGAGAGGAACTATATTAATTATTATGAAAAGCCAGAACTGTCTTCAGAATATCTCAAACAGCGTCAGGTAATTTAGTATTGTATAAAACATGTTAGGGTTACATTATATCCCAAATATTATTTTAAGCTGCAACCCTTGTTGTAATTAATTTTTTAATTAAACCTTTTTAATTAAAAAAAATAAAGCACATACAAGGAATAGTGTTTTAATGAGAATATGAATATTCAGATAGGAGATGTGAAAGCTGAAGAGCTTCGGGGACCTGATTCAAAGGCCACTGAAGCAAACAGAAAGATTTCACATATCACAGAATCACACAGTAGTTTGGGCTGGAATGAATCTTAAAGATCACCCAGTTCCATCATCCTGCCATGGGCAGGGACACCTTCCACTAGCCCAGGTTGCTCCAAGCCCCGTCCAACCTGGCCTTGGACATTTCCAGGGATCCAGGGGCAGCCACAGCTTCTCTGGGAAACTGTGCCAGGACCTCCCCACCCCCACAGGGAAGAGTTCCTTCCCAATATCCCATCCAACCCTGCCCTCTGGCAGTGGGAAGCCATTCCCCCTTGTCCTATCCCTCCAGGCCCTTGTCCAAAGTCCCTCTCCAGCTCTCCTTGGAGCCCCTTCAGGCACTGGAAGATGCCTGGATCAACCCAGAGCCTTCTCTTCTCCAGGCTGAACACCCTCAGCTCTCCCAGCCTGTCTCCACAGGACACTTGCTCCAGCCCTGATATGAACCAGTCTAGGATCATCCTCAATGGTAAATACACAAAAAGGTAACTCATACAAACTTCTGATTTATTTTTTTTTTAACAAATTCCCTGTGTTTTTCTTTCCCCTCTGCCTTGAAACACCTGTGTGCACATACAAATCTCTTTTTTCTTGTCTCCAAGGCTAATTATTTTGGGCTGTTCATTCTTATGCACCTTCCCACGTAAACTTCTTTCACCACATCTTTCTTGGGTGATTTTTTTTTTCCATCCCATCTTGTCTGCTTTCACATCTGGCACCAGCATCTCTTCCTTGTCTCTCTCTTGTCTCCAACTCTATCCTCTTCCACATTAGTACTACCAAAAACATTTTCATGTGACCTGCCTAGAAAGGGTCTCTCAATATCTGTCTCCCTAGGCTACAGACCTGAATTTAAGACTAATTTCTGCTTATCTACCCACATTCCCCCTTTTTTTTTTTTTTATTTTTTATCTACTACAAGTCTTTCTCTTTCTTCTCTTTTTGCTAATCTGACACATACATTTCCTGTAAATGCATTACAACCTCGAGGCTCACTGTTACTCAATCCATATATTAAGGTAGAATGACTTCCAGATGTATCAGCTTTCTAAGTATAGCTGTAATATCAAGCTTGAAGACATTTGATCCAGCTTCTATTTGGGTTTTAATCTCTTTGGGACCTACTTTGTGTCTTCATTTGCATTCTCTATGTAACATTTCATAAATTATTTTTTTTTTAAAGTGTAACTTTATCACTAAAGATATATCATAGCTAGTATCTGGAAAAGTTCTGTCTTTAGGAAATTTCTATTCAGTCCTAATTCAGACAAAATTTGACTGGATTTAATGAAATCCCTGACTAAATCCAGACTGATGTCATACTTAGATCTGCGAACTCTGGAAGTTTTCCATTACGTAAATGAATCCACAGAAATAATTTAGAGAGACATTATGAAAAAGAACACTTTTATATATATATATAATGTTAAAAATTATCTGATTGGAAATACTTTTTTTGTACATGTGTATATTAGTAACCATAGCCTGTTCCTTTTTAAGTTTTACTCCTTTTTCATTACAGTCATTCCTAAAAATGATTACCATGTGGAAGCAGAAAGAAATACTGATTAGAAAACATTATAAAATTTATTTTGTATATTCACGATTAATTTTTTATTTATTTTTTTTAATGAACATTGGTTTTTAACTTTCTCATTTTCAGACTCCTAGAGCAAGGACTGCCAAGAGTTTGAATTCAATAAATTTCTTTGAATTCAATAAATTCCTTTGAGAGGTCACATGAGTAATTTGTATAAACCATCCTTATATTTCACACGGACACTCCAAGACTGTTGAAAGCAGCAGTTCATCTCTCAGCTCCAATGCAATCAGCAGCTGAATTAATGAATTCAGTGCCTGGCCTCGATCCTTTACTATTTGGTTTAGCACAGGCAGGGTAAGTATCATACATAATCTCTTCCTGCCACCTCTCTCTTTCTCCCTCCCCATATATATGACTATCTATAAGATTATATATATTATATATATGGATATATATATTCATGGTGACTGATATTTCTGTTCCAGCCATGTTATTCACTGTTACTCAGGATAATCTTTAAGAATCTTTAGAATTTCCTGTATTTCATTTACAATAATTTAACATTATCAAGTAGTTAATATTTATCAGCTTTCTCTGGAGCTCTTAGAATTAATTTTACCAGCAAAGAGTGTGCCCACTTGCTAAATAAATGCAAGAAATAAACAGATGCAGTGAAGAGAAAGAGCTTTTTTGGAGAAAAAAAGTTTCTATTAAAAGGACAGAGACATGATACTTCCTTTAGTTCCTCATTACTTATCTATTTTCATTGAACTGATCCTGCTGGTTTGCCTTTACCAAATATATAACCTTAGGGAAGGCCTACCAGTGATTCCCAGTCAGAACTTGGCAAAGATCCCAAGGAGATTTGCAACCTATCAGATAAGGATGCTGCAGCTAAAAGCAAGCACCGGCTCCCTCACGGCGATCTTTACACGGCTTTGCTAAAACATTCTTCTTTCTGACTTGTCAGCAGCCAAACTAACAAGACTTCAGTGACAAATGATCTACTCAAACCCTCCAGAAAAGGAATCCCGGCTCGTTTTTTAGGACTGTTTTCATTTTTATGTCTGAGCGACCGGGCGCAGACACATCACCTCTCGAGGGAAGCGACGGTGCAATCTCAGCGTTTGGAAAAAAGCATCTCAGGAACATCATTTCACCTGAGTGGTTTTGTCTTTTTGTTCGATTGCTTTGGGGGGAGGAAGAAGATGCAGGGGGAATGTAACAAAAATCTGATCTCCAACGGTGAGATTGTCTTAAACTTCTGAGACGCTGTTTCCCTAATTCAGTGGGACAAACAACTTATCTGTTTTTTACTTTCAGAGGTGGAGTCTGGAAAAGTCATGTATCTCCTCAGACTTTAAGTGTCATTAATTAGTTGTTGCAATGACAGAGTCAAAGAGAACAGGTGTAGACGAGACCTTTGGAAGCTATTTAGTGTCTTCCTTTCTACTCGGCCACTGTTTCATGAGCCTGTGCCAGCTGGAGGATTTTCTGGTTTTGAATCTCAGAGTTTTAAACAAAGTAACTTTACTTCTGCTATTAAGTTTATATTCAAAAAAAAGGCAGAGAATAAAATTGATAAAGACTTAGTTGGTAAGATATATCCTTCTGTAATGGAGACTTGATTGAAACAGTTAATTTTCACAGATGTATAAAAAAACCAAACCGGGAGATATCTGCAAAGTCATCTAGTCCTTATGCAGCTCTCAGAGAAGGCAACAATATCTTCTTATTGACTTTAGCATCTGGTCTATTTATTCCAGTTACAAGGGAATTATTTTTTATCAAAGTAAACTGGTCAAGGGACTTTTACTCGTCACGTTTACAGAGCCTGAAGTAATTCCACATTTGTCTTGACCCTCTTAGTCACAACACTGTTGATCTTCAGCTTTAATCTTCCTTGTATTCATCTCATTCCTCTTGCCAAACTACACACCACTGGAACTAACAGTTACATAATCAGCTTCAACAATTTATCCCTTTTTTTTTCCTTCATATCCATGCTTTTCAAACACCTACATACATATCACATCCTCCTTACTTGCTCTAGATCCCGTGTTTTAACTAATTCTTCATGACAGGATGTCAGTGTCAAGCCTTATTGAGCCTTAAACAGAGTCAGGGATTGCCAAATGTAATAATCAAGCACCTTCCCAAGCAAACTGTTGGGAGCTGATTGTAGGGAGGGTCTGATTCAGCTGCACTTACCTACTTTTCTGAAAAAGGCTTTTTTAACCTCTTTTTTCTGTAACATTTGTTTCTGCTTCTTTGTTCTGAAGGGTTCAGTAGTTTATTGCTGTAAGGGCTTATATGAAAATTATGTTCAATTTTCATCATTGGAGCAGAAAAAGACATGAAACCAAGGCACAGCAAAGACACTCTTGACAAATAATGCGTGGTCTGCTCTCCTTCCCCTTCACAAATGTAATGGCAATGATATGATGGTTCAGTTCAAAGGAATTTTTTCATGGACTCTTGAAAAAATAAATATGGAGCAAAAAATTGCCTTTAAATTTTGAATCAAATGTACTTTAACAACTGTTGTTAAGGTGGATGACTCATAAATACACGGTATTACAGAGGCAGGAAAACAAAATTGTGAAAATAAAGTGGATTTACTTTTAAACTTACTGTAATATATCACTAACCCATCTTTATATACATATATATATATACACCTCTTAAGAAAATAATAACAAAAAATCAAGCCAGACCACACAGGTGGAAATCTGGCATAATTAATATTCTTTTTGACAACTGTGAAACTACTGTTTTCAATTTGTAAATCAGCTGAGCTGATGACAGATTTCTCTTCATCAGCACGGATTTATGAGCTCATCTTGTCAACTTTTTCCCCCTTCCCACACTATTTACACAAGTGGAGGCAGTTTTTTTACACTGGGAACAAAGGGCAACTTTTCAAGAGATGCTATCAAATGGTGTAAATCCACAACTGCCTTTTGAAATTAAACAGATTTTGTCTGGATGCCACAGCTCAAGTACTACAAGACAAGGAAATAAACAGAAGGCAAAACTAAAAGAGAACCATATGATCAGAGTTTGAGTGTCTCAAATGTCTTTTTCTTTTTTTCAGGGTTTTGGATTTTAGTTTGTTTTTTTAGCTTCCTTTTTTTTTTTTTTTTGGTTGTTGGTTTCCTTTTAGATGGAGTCTGATAATTTATGCATATTCTAATTTAATAAAAGGACTTTTATGAAAAACAAATGAGTTGTTGGATCATTAATTAACACACTGCTACTAAGAAAATGAGTAATAATTCATCTAATATTGATATCATCCAAAGAAGATAAATGTTCAATAAGTATTTTTCTTAGGTATTTATGAAATATTTCACATTTCAGACTAAGGCAGACACTAAATAATAAATCCAATAGTAGTTGGTGATTTGAATCAACATGTTTAATTGATTTGCATTGTAGAGTCTTAAAAGATGTAGTTGGTCATTGCTCTGGGATGGAAGGGGAATAAGTACACAGAAAAATGGCCCTAAAAAGAGATGTCAGAAGTCAAACCAAACAGAAGGTGAAAGGGGAGCTCTCTAATATAGTTGTTTTCAGGGTGGAATTTTTACAACTTTTCTTTTTAGGCAGAGAAATCTCACAGAATACACAAACATTTCAAAATCCCAGCATTTAACTTCTCAAAATAAAACATCTGAGACAGTTCTTCTTGTCTGTCCCTCTTCTTCTACAGTTGATATCATCTTTTTTACCTCCTACCTTCAATCCCAAGGATAAGGGTTGGAAGACAGAGTGCAGGCATGTAATTATGATACTTTTATTAGCAGATAGTGTGTGTCCTTGCACGAAGCTGTGGAACAATGACAGGTAAGGGAGCCTGGTTGATTCTTTTGATTAGCTGAATAATCAAGCTGTTGTTTCTTGAATGACCTTGCCTGTTATGATACAGCTTATTATCAGCTCCCCTACACTGCCTGTTCTCTAAATACTATTCTCTCTACTGTCATTTCTTCCTTGACTCAGGAGAATATACTTCCTTCTTTACTTTTCTTCCATTGCAGTTGTCAGCATCTCCTACTCTGTGAACTCTCTGACCCCTCAGATCAAGGCAATTGAAGCTTATCTCTAATTAAAATGATACTCTTTAAAGTCAGGTAATGTTTTCAATTCACTTATCAAACATCAAGTCATACAAGAATTTGTTAATTGTATCCAGATATCAAGCTCCACAAAAACCTAGTAAGAAAGATATTATGTATAAGTTTCTTGACCACATGGTTCAGTGACAGTGGTGTGGAAAAGTCCAATGCCTTTTAACAACCATATTTGCAAGAATAAGGATATTTAATTTGAATTACTATTGAAGGGTCAGGTCCCTTCTCCTGTATTTGCTTTTTTTTGCTCTTGGTCCTGCAGACACAATTTAGTTTACCTGTCCCAAATTCTAGAAAAAAATAAAAAAAAAGTGCAAGTAGTTTTGTTGATGCAATTTATGGAGCTAGTTTAGAAAAAAACATATAATGTCAGCAAAGGGAGCTATTTTTATCACAATATATTGTTTAACAACCCTTCACGGTCATCAAATTTAGTGCACCTATAAAATGCAAGGCAGCTGCAGGGGATGAACCAGCAGTTTAAAAATACTAAAGAGCCAAAAATTATCAAATTCCCCATCTCCCTGATCCACTGATATTGGTAGTTCTGCACAGAAGTGAAAAGTTGTGTATATGCAGTATTACAGAAAGTTGTCAGAGTTTTAAAATTAGGCAATTTTAAGATGCTATTTAAGCAATTATTAAAATTAGGGGAGTGAGTGACTGTGCACGGCTACAAGCTGAGTTACTGTTCTCAGAAATAAGCAGTGAGTCCTTACAAACCTGAGGTAGGATTAACACCAGCGAAGTCCACACACGTATGTTGCTGCCAAGCCTTGTGCAGATCAGATCTAGAGGACCAAATTCCCAAGGGAGCTGCTGAATTCCATTAGCTTCTGAGGAGTTGGGCTAATTTCCATCACAGTTTTACAGAAACCTGATGGACAACTGAAAATTGTCAATGGCCCCAGCCCCCAGAAACTAATACTTTATAAAAATAATATAATATTGTGAGAGGTTTGATTTTGTTTTCGCTTTGATCTGCATCCTGATGGAATGTGCAACATTTGATCACTGGGCTCACTCTCCAGGCTACCTGGGAAAAAAAAGGCATTGCTGGAAAAAGCCTTGCATTTTTTTCTGTGTTTCATTAGGTTTCATGTAGGCTTCAAATATTTGGCTCTGTATTAACTATTTTTGCCTTTCAGATTCCATTTCTGCTGCTGTCAAGCCCACATCCCTTCTCTCCCCCACATCATCAGCTCTGCCCTTCAACCTCCCTACCTGCTCCTCTTCCCATCACTCTTACAAGATTTCATCTCTTCCCTTGGAGGCGAAGATGTAGCTCAAAGATTTGGGCAGAAAAAAATACTTGTGTTAAAAGCTGGCTAAAATCTTCATGAAAATCAAAATCACAACAAGGAGCTGGAAGCCTGTTCTAAGGAGCAATGAAGGAAAACCCTTCCACACCCAGCTGCAAACCTCCAAAGCAGCACTGGGTATGGCATCAGGGCAGACTGAGCTAATGCTTGGCTGAGTAGTATTTAGCTTAGAAATCTGCTGTGTGTGGCAGTCAATAAATATTTGATCTGTGCTCTTAAATTGTGTGTAAAGCACTTGCAGAGTGTCCCTGTACTCAGCAAAAGGTGCCCAGAAAAGTGTTGCAGAGAGGAAGGGATATATATGCAGCCAATTGGGATTTTTTTCTCATCTTAGCAGGGCTAAATTTTCCTAATGATTTCACTGGTGATCCATGATCTTACGTCACTGCAAGAATAATCCAATCCCCGCCAAAACCCCACCATCCTGAAGAAAAATCACAGCCATTGTCAACGTTTTGCAGCAGCTTCATAAGAACTGACTGTATTTATGCAGACTAACAATTCAATTTTATTTTATGAATGCTATTTTATCTTTCATTGTGTGCTGAAACCTTCGAGGGAGTCACACACATCCCTGCATCGGCCCCAGCAGTAGATGCACGGAACAATCAGCGTCTGTGAGGCGGCTGATTTTTCATTCAAATGGGAACAGCGTGGCACAAATAGTTGGCCACTACCCCGAAAAGCAGCCCTGCCAGGTTGCTTTATAATCCTTCACTTAAGGATGGATCAGCTGGTCTGCTTTCCCTGCTTATTTTGGAGGCATTTTCAACTAATGTTCCATTATTGCCAGGATCCAGGACCGATTTTTAATGGTCTGTTTTACCCGCAGCTTTTATTCTTTCCCTAAGGAACTGAAATTTCTCAGAAGGTGGTCAAAAGCATGTCTTTGAGTAGGTGGCCTATGAATTCTCCTCCTGTGCATGGTTTTGAACTCAGCCACGAGAAAGTTGTTTTGGTTGTGGGTTGCTTCTTCTTTGAGGACAGATTAAAACAGGACAAAATACAATCAGCAGGAGAAGTGAAAAAGGAGTTCTTTGGTTCCTAAATGACCTGCCATAGCCTCATAGCCATTGTCTAATGCTATTTATTCACAGATTTCCCTTTTTATTTCTTTTTTTCTTTTTATTTTTTCTTCTCCCCTTCGAAAAGCTTATCAAAGAGACAAAACCCATTTAAACCTGACAGAAAATACAGCAGACATCGAGCATTATGGTACAATCATGTACAGGTAACTCTTGTCCTCACATCTTCCCTTTAGCTGTAAGTGGGATTTCTACATACTGGATCTTATTATCCCTGCCTTGCAGAGGCTTTCAATTTCTCTGTTCACATTTTGGAAAGGGACCTTTGTTTTCAGCTCTGAGGGTCACCCTAAGATCAAAAAGCCATTGTTGATAATCAAAAGCCTAAAGTTTTCTGTGTCTATGGGTGTTTGACTTCAAAATACCTACACAAAAATCAGCGCAAAAGGAACAACATGGAACTCCATAGAGTCACAGAATTTCTCAGGTAATTTATCGACATAACCTTGGCCAATAAGAACAGAAACAGAGACAGCGTTAATCAGAAATATTTCAATTAACAAGTGCCAAATTTCCAAATACATAACCTTTGGTCTTATCATCCCTGAGTTATGAAGTCACCCAGATCTTTCAAAAACTTTTCTCTGTCTCCCATGCCACAAGACAAAGAAGTGTTTTCTCTTAAGGAAAGATTTTCTCCATATATCAAAATATTCCAGTTAATAGTACGCATCAATAAGTGGACATAAATGAAAAAAAACAACTATCCTTGCATGAGGGATTGGAATACAGGATGTTCAAGATGAAACCTGGTCTATTTAGGAAAGTGTTTGTGTAAGTCGGTAGTTGATGTTAGATCAGGATGGGCTTCTTTAAATCAGGTAGCCCTTTCCAGCTCCCTACTTTCGAATCCTGGGGTCTTACAGTGGGTTAAAGGGGAATATTTTGTGCAAGCATATAATAATATCCTTACCAATACTGCACCTGTGGATGCTCGACAGGAAATGTTTTATGTGAGGCTGCAGAACAGTCTACATTTATTTCCCCGTGCTCATAACTTCTGCAAACCTTCACACTCCTCAGATTGGTTTCTGTCAGAAAGATATTTCCACTTCTTTGTGTGGAATAAAGAGTTCCAGTAAGAACAGGGAAAACAATGACAAAATAAAATGAGAACAAAGCCAGAAAATGAGCGTAACACAGCTCAGCATTTAGAGCTGGAATCAGCCCGTGTACGGGAACAGCAGGGGCACAACCCCAAAGTCCTCTGAATGTAAGGACCACAGCTTTGAAGACAAACTGAAATCATGACTGGGAGGAAAAAGAGGTGGCTCCTTCACGTTTTTGCAGCGCTATGGAATATTCTGTTGATTCAGAGCTTTCCTGAGCTAATTTCAGAGTAAGTGCTACAAAGCCTTGTGCAGGGGATGCCCATCAGAAATTCAACTAAATGAATTACTTTAATCCATTCATTAAAAAGGGAAAGATAGTTCTGGCATAAACCCATTACTCTCAGCTTACTCACTGGCCTTGTTACTTAACTTTTCTAGGCCCGTTCATGGCACTCTGTGTCTGCAGCTCAGGTGATGACAGAGCTCATCCAGGAAGATAAACTGATCCACACACACACGTTTTTTTCCATGCTAATATTCTCCCTCAAAGGGACACAAAAACAACAGCCCCGAGAACTCCCACATAAATCACACAACTCACCAACTTCTCCACCTGCGTATTTTTTTACTGTCATCTAACGCTGTGATTTTCCATAAGAGAAAAAGGAAGCTCTTTGTCTCTGCAAGTGAATAGCAGCAAATAGAAAATAAAATAGCCCATGAAAAGTCAACGTTTGAGAATATTTTTTAAATTAGAGAACGCTGATTCATCAGTACTTGACAATTTTGTCAAGATTTTTCTTCCCTGTCCTCAACACACCCTCTGAAAGGAGGAAGACAGACACAAAGTCATTGTGACAGACAAAGGGTAAAATAAATAATTCCCTTCTATGCAGAATCTTTAGTTAATACAAACTGAAAGCTGCAATGGGAGACACTAATTCCATGCTCCCATGGTTCTATTTTTGGATTGCCAGGTTCAAATTCCTGTAACAATTCATGTACAGTGTTTCCCACTTCCTTCACATAATTATTCTGTGTTAAAAGGCCAGTGTGGGTCTGTGATTCAAAATACCTTTTGCATTCCACAAGAAAGCTCCATGGCATAAGAAATGGCTCTTTAACCCTCATTTTTAGCAATTTGTTATGGTATATAGACACAAACCCACACAGATATGTGTAAATGCACACAGATAAACCAACAAAGGCAACATGCAAGGCATAACTGAAAGCCACGGAGCAACATGTGAAATTATGGTTTGATTAAAACAGCTTATTTCCATTATTAGAAATAACACTTTATTAATATTAATTTAAGGCTAAATAAGTGCATTGCTTAATTATTAGATTAATCAGGCAGCAAGCTCTTATTGGATACTTTCAATGAACTATTCCAGACCATCAAGGCTGAGATCTCTCGAGACTGAGATGCTGGGACAGCAAATTATGCAGAGAGCTGGGTTTTTCTCCTCTTATATTCTTTCCCCAAGGCTGAAAATACACATTTTGAGAAAGATGGGGAGAAGGGGGAGTAAATTCTGGGAAAATCAGACTAGAGAAGTACAAGTTCAATACTACAGAGTAATGAATAAAATTTCCTTTTTTCATATATATATATATATATTTAGTAAGGTGTATACATTTTGCAATCTAGACATTCTAATGTGATACACAAACATTAAAAACATTAAAACCAAAAAGATTTCAGATGGTACCTGAACTGAGATTATTGTGTAACCAAACCTGAATTCAATTCATCTGATTTTAAAGACCCTAAATGGTCCTCCAACCTACACACCTCTTTAACTCTGTTTGCCACCAGGTACTGAAGGGATTATGGTTTTGTACCTGTCAGGAATAATTGATCTAGGATGAGCAGAAGTTTAATTCTCAGTATAGCAGTGATAACCAGATGTGGATGCAATTCTCAAAGAGATACATGTCTGAATAAACAGTTTGAATAAAAAGTGATTTAGGGAAAATTAAACCTGGATGTTGATTCTGAAGGTTGCTCAGAAAGATGCTCAGACATGGCAGTGATACATCAGTGAAATCCAGGTAATTTTTAAAAGGAATTGTCAATATCTAAGGGTTGGACTGAAGGTCGTAGAGGGAAGTCCTCTGTCCATACTCAGGCTTTCCAAATTGTTTAACTGAGCCCTAATAAAGTGGAGACACGAGCAGGCATGTTTAGGCTAAGTAGCACAATAAACAGCTAGAACAGAAAATTCAGTATGAAGGGTGTGGTCTGACAACCCCACTCCCAACAGTTTCCTGGTGCACAACACGGAGATCATCCCTTACTCTCCTCCTCCCCCACCTACACTCAGGTTTTCTGCTCCCCCCTCACCACCCCTGAAGCTTTAGGGGCTCTCTTCTCACCCCTTCATTCCATATAAATATTTTCCACAGCCTGCTTCAAATCTGGGGGAAAGGGGGAATAACTGAAAAATCAGAGAATCACAGAATGGTTTGGGTTGGAAGAGACCTTAAGGCCCATCTCATCCCAAGCCCCTGCCATGGGCAGGGACACCTTCAACCAGACCAGGTTGCTCCAAGCCCCGTCCAACCTGGCCTTGGACACTTCCAGCAACTAATCCAAACACTCATTTTAGCCCTTTTATTTTGCAAGGAAGGCATGTTTTAGCCACACTTAACTGTGGAGCTGTTAAATGTTTCAAGGCAAAGGCTGTCTCACACCCTGACCCTGCCTATTGCTCACTGCAAAATGAAAACTGTCCCCTGGTGGGTTTGTTTTATTGACACATAAGTAATAATAATAGCTGAAAATAAATTAACTTATTAGCATTGATTAAACAGGGAAGGATATAATTGAATTTAAAAAAAGAATTAATCTCTCCTAGTCAGAAGAATTAGAAAGGAAATTCATTAGTGAAATTTCTGCAGAGACTCAGGTTTTATAAAAAAAGCTTGAGATACCTTTTCACTTCAGAAGCCTAATAAAGTTACATTCTACAATGTAATGATGAGGTATCCAAAGTGAATGTGATCATGACTGAGAGGAAACTATGTATATAATAAATAATCAGATATCACTAGTGTAAAAAAACTTGGTTTAACCACTTATTTCAAATAAATTCAGTTTTAAAGGTTAAAATGAGTTTTCTGCTTTAACATTACTGACTGTTAGGAGCTCTGTGGAAAAGATGTATTTTTTTAGTAGCCTGTGTAACTTCTACCATCATTAAAATGTCGTGACATTCTGTCCATAATCTACAAAGATCATTCTGAACATTGAAAGGAAAAGAGATTTTGAAATAAATGACATGACCTTCAGTTCTTTACCACTGAACAGACGTTAAGGTGAAATTACATGCTCCTAATACCCAGATAGCATTCAAATTGAAAAAAAAAAAATATTGAAAACATTTATGAGAACTCCAGAAGAACTGGATCCTCTAAATTCTCAGAACTCTAAAAGTTTGGATGATAATCACAGAATCATAGAAAGGCTTGGGTTGGAAGGGATCTTAAAGATCATTTAGTTCCAACCATCCTGCCATATAACATATACTTATTAGAATCATATATGTTATGCCAACATACTTTTAAAAAACTCATTAAAATCTGCAACATCACTGCAGAAAAAAACAAACCAACTTTTCAGTATCTGTGACCTTCAGGAACTCAATCACAAAAATATCATAAGCACGCATTTTCCACCTGTTATCAGGCAGAAACAAAGGCAAACACCAGGTGTGGTAATTTACAGCCTTCAAGCTGTCTGAGGACAGACTGCAAACCCTCATCCCATCAGGATCATTTCCCACTGAAGTGTTGGTGCATCAAGGCTTGAAATCAAACACCGGTCCCGTGGTCAACACACCGTTTTTCTTTCTATCATCTCATTTGGCCAGACTGCAGAACTGTGATCTTGAAAACTGAGTCATAGATTATTCCACATCTTTGCCAATGGGACGGGTACTGGGGCAGCTGGAAAGCTGAACTGTTTAATCCAGTTTAACGTGGCAGTGAAAGCACGTTGCCATTCCTGAGCCACATGTTGGTGGCTCAGCCTGAACTGGGTGACTTCACAACTATGTTTTTTCTCAATATGCAATAGTAACAAAATGTAATAAAAATGTTAATGAGGTAAATTAAGTGCAAGAAGTTAAATGATGCTGATAATATCATAACTCTGTGTCAGCTCTCCTGTGCACAACATTCCCACTGAGTTAAAGGAAGGAGGCGGCGTGAGCTGTTCTTTGTATTGAGAGTGACAGTTTCTGAAACCTAAACAATCTTCTCAGATAATGAATTCACAACAGAAAGAGAGGAAGAAAATATATTTCAGGGGTGTGGAATATCTTTTGTTCAGATGTTAATTTTCCATTTGGTTTAGCCCATTAAAATAAAAAAAAAAAAAAAAAAAAGAAAAATGTGTAATATACCCAAATAATGTGCCAAAAAGAAAATAAGATTGGATATCACTGGTGATAGTAATCTGGTTTCTTTCTTACTCTGTGCTTCTCATGTATTCTCACAGGAGTGTGCTTGAATTGCCATGTATCTGAATTTCAGGATACAGCCAGACTCCCTCCACTGACATAATTCTCCTTTTGGTAAAATCCTAGAGGAGCAAAACGACAGGCAGAAACTCCACATCCCACTGCTGACTCCTCTGTGCCTTTGCAAGAACTCACAGAGGCCCGAAGGAATACATGAATACCAAAAAGCTTCAAATCCTGACTGCAAAGCTGAAGGTAAGCTCCCTCGGATTTCTAGAAACTCAGAGCACCTCAGTGGTCCCAAATGACAAGTTGTCTGAAACTGGAAAGTCAGAAAAAGAAAAGAGAAAAAGAAAAAATAATAATAATAAAAAAAAAGGATGTCAAACAAAAACAAAAGTAAAAAGAAAACATTCATTCCTACTGAAAATTCTGGCCATGAACTCTGGGCTGCTTCAATATATTGTAGGTATTTTTGCCACTTCACAGTAAGGCAGCCTTGGCTTCACTGGACAGGAGCAAAAGTTACATTTTATAGCAATAAACGGCAAATTCCTACTTTCCAACTTTACTCTAAAATATGTATTATTGGCAATTTAAGCACTATACACCTTGCACTGGGTATTTTCTCAATTGTATAAGTAGACTAGTACATTATGCACATAAATACTGGCATATACTCTGTTAGGATATAATGCAGTGTACATTGAGATGCTGCATGTACAGATAAATTGCAATTACATGCATCCCAGTGTACATATATATATAAATAAACATACAGATATATTATTTTTTCTTGTCTCTTTTTCATATTCTAGTCAGTTGCAAAACCAAGTTCCCTCCTCTTAGCTCTGTGCATCATACTGCACCCTTATTTTATCCATTTGCACTGTTAATATTCCTTCCACACCTGCATTTCCTGACCTCTGGGGGCACAGGGTTATTGGCACAGGGTTCAGCACAAAGACATGATATTGACTGCCATCATATTTTAATTAATTTGATTTCAAGAGCACTCAAGTAGTTCTCAAATAGAGTTAATTCAGTTTATTTTTGCATGGTTAGATGAAAATTGACTTCACACTGATGACTTTACTCCACCAGAAGCAGCCTAGAGGGTCTTTGAATTGCTTATGCCTGGTTTTCTTTGACTTTCTTGCACCAAGTTTTTTCTAAACCTGCCTGGATCTGACAATGGTCCCTTTTACCACCATCCTACTATACTTCTTTAGTTCCCTACCATACTTACATGTTCTGCATATGGTGTCTGGCTCGTCTTTCCGACTGTTTGTGAATGTTTGAGGGCTGAACCATCAACTTATTGTCCATCTCAGTCTCTTGACTCCTTTGCTGTACTGAGCTGCCAACATAACCTCACAATCTCTCAGTAGCCTCTGCCTCATTTTTATTACTTCTGTTTTCTATATTTCTGTTATTCTGGTATTGCTCTTTCTCTGGAATACCCAGAATATTCAAGAATATTCGAGAATATTTAGATTTACCTCGATAAAACCTTGATCAATCTAATCTAGGACAACCAGAGGCTTGGAACAGAGACCTTCACAAGTCCCTTCTAAATTAATTATTCTGTTATTGTCTTCCTGTGCACTGGACAACTTCATGGGAAGCAGAATCTGGGTTGTCCAGTCTGTCTTGATGATGGATATTATTCATAAAATCTTTACAGCACCATCAAACCTATCAAACCGTTCTATCTTTTCTTGACCTTCTTTTGTGTGGAAGTCTTGTTTACTTTTTTTGCTTTGCCACCAACGCCCTTTGTTACTCCATGGATACTGGGATGAAGTAATCCTGTGCCCAAATTCCACGTACAGCTCCCTGTCATCACTATTTGGAGGCATTTCATTTGCTCGGATCCGCTTTTCTCAACAAATGATTCACATCTCCCATGAACACTCCTGCTTCTAATTAGAGATTTGTTAACATTTTCAAGGCTATTCCCAGACACCACAGTTCTAACACTGCAGTGTTTATTCTTTCACTTTTTTAATTCCATGCAAGAGAAAACGTAGAGAGCTCGTGAACTATGATCCCAACGCATTGAGGGCATGAATCATCAAAACACATACAAATGCTTACCTTACTGCCTATATAATTTCTCAAGATGTTTTCTCCCCAAAACAGGATAAGAAATTCTTAATTCTGAACTTGTAGTTTCTGTTGCCGCTAAACACTCAGTGCTTTCATGTTGGTGGCATTCCCAGCGACCCTGGTAGCAGAACCTATGGAAATTTCTTCCATGTTTTTGGATTTAGCAGATTGTAATCACTCAGATTAGCCTGTTTCAGGTAATGGCAATTAAGAGGCTTTACCAGGACAGAGAAACTCTTTGCTTCATAATGGGGCTCTGGCAGAGATTCTGCAACTGCAACTTGTCTTCAAGACTGACTTCCCTTTAGCCCCTCCAAACATTCATTTCCTACACCTGACCGCGTCTCCAGCTTTGAGACAGACCATTATGAACTCATAATTTAAAAGATGCAAAATGTTTGCACAGGGAACACTGGGAAGCGGATTCCCAAATATGTTTAGCTTTAGAATATTTGGATTAAGGAAAAAAAGTATCTCTTTTGGGGAAGACCAAAGAGGTCTTTTTGCCCAGAGGTCTTCTGCCCAGGGAGGTTGTGGACTCCCCATCCATGGAAGTGTTCAAGGACGGGTTGGATGGAGCTCTGAGCAGCCGGGTCTAGTGGAAGGTGTCCCTGCAGGGGGTTGGAACAAGATGATCTTTAAGGTCCCTTCCAACCCAAATAATTCTGTCCTTCTACAATAAGACCCTTATTTTTTCCTTTAATTTGTCAGTCTTCATTAATTGAGTTTTAATGAAGTCCCATAAATAATTTCACTGAGAAGCACAGCTGGAAGGCAATTTTCCCACAGCACCACAGTGAAAATGAGCAACAGAGGAGAACTGAAATCCCTGAATCATTTTCCTTTTTACCAGAGAAAGAGTAATGTGAAGCTCTCCCCTAAAGGAAATTTTTATGTAAACCAAAATGGATCACCAGCATGGTCCCAGCTGGTCTTGGATTAAATCCTGTATCTGCAGGTGCAGAAATCAGAATCATCCAGAACTCTCCTGAAATTGATGTCATGATGCTATAAAGGATGTATGGGTGATATATGATGCTAAATAGGACACAACCTCAGAACCGTATGGTGATCAAAGCCTTCCCTATGTCTGAGAAGACTCTTACTGATTTTTATAGGATTTGAGCTATTTCTTATTGTAATAGCAGCTCCTTTGTTGCTGGAGAAAAATATGCTACATTATTCTGCATCTATAAAGTATGTCTTGGAAACTTCCATAAAAAAAAAAAAAACAACAAACTTCAGTTACAACTTTATGTTGGTTTATCCTACTTTAATTTCATACAGATCATTCAGAAATAAACCTGATTTACTGCATCAGATTTTTTTTCGTAACATTTTCCTAATACTCCAAAATGATCAAGAAGACAAACTCTGTAACAGAGTTGGCTCCTTTCACTATATGACTATCAAGCTGTAGCTTTATATTTCATGTAGTAAATTCATGTTACAAGTAGCAAGTGAAATAATATTTCTTTTTAATAATATTTAACAGCAGCAGCAGTGGAAAAGTTCCCCCTGAACATCAGTTTTCCTTACATCAACAAGAAAATCAGGCACAAAATCAGAGTAACAAAAGCAGAGCTCAGTCACATGGTGAGGTAGTTTAAGAAGAATATTTCTGGAATAGTCAAGTGAAGTTAAATCTTCCCTACTGGAATTAAACAATGAAAATCATGATTGCAAAACATCCCTGAAATAAATGCATTCCTGAGGATACTTCAGCTTTAAGTAAGACTCTCAACACTAAAATATCACTAAAAATTGATATAAAATATCAATTTAACTATAAAAAGCAAACCTCATTTTTTTTATTTCCAGTTACACTGGAAGATGGAGAAAACAGAAATGCAGGAAAATACAGATTAAAGAAGAGAGTAAATATACTCAGGGTTTAAAAATAAGACCCAACAGCTGTTTTCATATTGTTTTTTCTCCATGAGTATTACACATCTCCAATGAAGGTTTCCTCTGCCTTGCTTTTTTAAAATTGTCTTTCTCAAATGTGTTGTTTGCCTCCTCACACACTCCATTTTTTCACTCCTCAGCCTCTCATTCCATTCCATTCTCTGCTATCTCTTTTCTCTGACTGATAAGAATGTGGTTTTGCCCTCACAGCCCAACCTATCCAGCACTGCTGCTTCCCTGCTCCATCTAGTGGGATCACTGCTGCGTGCGCTCCAAAACCTTGCATCACGTGGTAAAAGGGATGAAGAACACAGAAATCAGCCTGGCCGCAGATAACTCCCAGTTCCAGAGCCTGTGGCTTGTTACTTGGGTAGATTTAACTCTGAAACCCCCAGTTTATTTTACAAAATGTGGAGCACGTTCCAAAGTTGCCGCTGGTATCACCTGACCGCTGTGGCAAGCGTTACTGTTCTCAACACCTATGGATTTTATAGAAGATCACAACGGGGTTTTTATACCAAACAAAAGTAAATGCACATCAGCAGCTTAATATTAACACCCAAAGAGCCAGCCTTGCCTCGAGATGTATGACTGAAAGTAAAGATAAATTGATGCAAGTCCTTTCTAGCTTTCGCAACAGACTCTGAACACCAATTTGGTGAATAAAGTATTTAAGCCCTCAGTGCTATGTGGGCTGCTGTAAGATTAATATTTCAAAGTCTTTGGCAGTGCAAAAAGGTCTTTAATTTATTTTTCCACTCTAGGCATCACGGTCAGCACCAGAACAGGAAACTGGCTCTCTAGTTATTCTTTTAACATCAAAGTTTTTTTGATACAAGGCAGAACTTCTATCTTTTGCTTCTATGTGTATTCACCATGCATTGAGCCCTGAAGCACTGACTCCAGAAAGCCTGTCCTTAGCACACACTAAATAAACACAGATGTCACCACTGGGTTCAGATTTATTTGTGGTGCTGAGTCAGCACATCAGGTGAATTTGGAATTTAAGTTGGTCAGGTTTTAGGGCCAGTGAAGTTGAGCTCGCGTGACTCTGTGTCCAGCCAGGAGAGGGTCTGCCAGTGGTTCTCCCCCTGGGTTATGTGACACCCAGACCACATAAAACCCCAAAGAATATGATCCTAATTTTAGTGAAGTTAGGAAGACTCGTGAGGATAGAATGCAAACCCTTAATTTTAGATTTTGCCACCTCCTGGGACAAGGAGGCTGCCTTCTCCCACCGATGTCAGACACTAAATTCACTCCTGCTCCAGCTGGGTGCATGGCACATTCACATACACCCCCTACAATGGTAAAAGGCACAGAAATCCAGATTTTCCATGCCAGTGCATAGAACTGTGCACACACACAACTGGTTTAAGTATTTGGCAATTTCAAGGTCAGACATGCTGTAATGAAGACAATGTTCATGGCTCCCTCCTCTTCAGAAGAGATGGGTAAGTAAACAGTTCCAGAAAGTGCTATCATCTTTTATTAGTGCTAACTACATATGGTTGCACCAAATCCTCACATGGAACATCTAAATGAGTATTTGAAAACTAAAAGTATATCACATAATATACTTCGAGTTCCTCATATAATTCATGGACAAGGGCATTTAGAGCAGGGATAGAATTATTGTCTGGCACAGGTGCTCTAAGTCTTCTCAAGTTAAGTACTGAGCTTAATGTTATCATCCCTTGATGCTTTCCATGAAGGTTTTAGTGCAGTCCAACTTCTCTACCTCTCAATGCAAGACCAGAGAATCACAGAATGGTTGGGGTTGGAAGGGACCTTGAATATAATCTCATTCCAACCCCTGCCATGGGCAGGGACACCTTCAGCTAAACCTGGTTGCTCCAAGCCCCATCTAACCTGGCTTTGGGCACTTCCAGGGCCACAGCTTCTCTGAGCAACTTGTGCCAGGGCCTCACCACCCTCACAGGGAAGAACTATTTTCTAAGATCTAATCTGCCCTCTGACAGTGGGAAGCCATTTCCCCTTGTCCTGTCACTCTGGGCTCTTGTCCAAAGTCCCTCTCCAGGTCTCTTGAAGCCCCTTTACGTACTGGAAGGTGTTACAAGGTCTCCCCAGAGCCTTCTCTTCTTCAGGCTGAACAATCCCAATTCTCTCAGCCTTTCAATCTGTCTCTGTGAGTGTCCAAGTGTATTATTATCCCAAAGCAGCCCATCTGCTCTGCATTCACACCCAGCAGTATGTCAATTTGGAGTCTGAACAAAGTACATCTTTGGTGGGGCCGTGTGTCACTGATCACTCCTGAGCACAAACCTGGGTCTGTGGTGTCCCAGCACAGCCACACACATTCCTCAGGGCTGGACATCAAGTGTGGCCAGGAGCACATCACATGCCCAAGAGTAAGTGCCATACAGGGATCAGCACTGCTTGGGACAGCAGCTCTTGTGTATCCCCGCTGCCTTGGAATACACTCTGTCTGTATATTCCGTGGAGTTTACCCTTGGGTAGGGAACAATTTGTGGTTTGCACGTTGATTAAACCACAGAATTTCCTACATAGCAATTTAAGCACAATATTATGAATGCAAATCAACGGATCTATTACATTATTTTCCTTCTACTGCATCAGAAATACTTTCCTTATTTTCTGAACATGCATTATGAAAAAAAATCCCTTCCGAGAAACCTGAGTGTAAGATACAGATGTGCAAACACCACCACCTTCCGTCAGCCACACTGACTGTTCAGAATGTGATCCAATATCCAGGTTAAAATTCGTTATCTCAAAGTTGCAGCACATCTGTAATCAGCCCACGATCAGAAGGTAAAGTACAGAATCGCTGAGTCACAGAATGGTTTGGGTTGGAAGGGAACTTGAAGATCATCTAGTCCAACCCCTCTGCCATGGGCAGGACACTGTGCACGAGACCATGTTGCTCCAGGTCCCATCCAACATGGCCTTGAGCACTTCCAGGGATGGTAGTGTGGCAGCTTGGGCTGCTCTCTTGAGTCGCCTGCTGATCTAAATAGTTCTAATCTTGGAAGCTCATACTTGTTCTGAACACGGTATCTAGAAGGATACATGGTGAGTCCACAGCAAAGCAGTTACTGTTTGTTTGGCTGTGGTGCAGGTGTGTTTATTCAATAATTCCACGAGTTATTGTGAGTCCAGCACCCTGCAGTCCCTGAGCAAATCTGCCATTCCACTGCACAGAAAAGCCACATGCCCAGGCACAGACCGGCCCTCAGATCCTGTCAGCGGTGAGCAGAACTGCCTTGCAAGTCCCATCTGCTGGGAGGTCAAGGCTTCATTATCAGAGTTTGTAAACGAGAGATTAAAATGGATTCCAGCCAATTCAGCACATCTGCCATGGAGGAACATCAACCACCAGGTCTTCCAGGGGAGCTGGTTATTAGATGGAGTTTCTCCAGGGATATAAAAGGTGTGAAAGGCACAGGGATGCACCAGCTGCTTCTCCCTGGGACAAATCTACCTGAGCCACCATCCTCACAAACATCCTCGGATGTTCCACAACACCCTGTGTTCTCTGAGGTGACACTGCTCCCATGTCTGTCATGTCAACAAGCAGAGACACAACTAAATCAACACAAAACTTTCTGTCACATACCTGCCCATCTCATGATCACACACAAATTGTAAGTTTTTGACAAATTCACCGGTGTGGCTCATGAACAAGTGAGTACAAGAGATGTGAGTTAGACCTGTACTAAATTTAAAAAAAATAAAATGGAATAACATCCCTACAGAGTCTAATTTGCAGCATGGACCCAAATCACCTTGCAAACAGAAACCAGCATGTGCCCACTAAGAGAAGTGCATCCATTCTGGTGAGAATGTGATGCTGCAAATGGTGGTTGTAGTAATGAATTATGTTAATTTTCTTCACTAAGATTAAGTACTGAACTGTATTTTTATTAGGGAATCAAGTTTGTTTGTAAGACATCTATTTCCTTACCTCTGAGCTATCTACAGAAAGAAGGAAAATATTTTTCATTCTTTCCAGGTGTTTTGATGCACCAATAAAACAGCACTGAAGATTCTCAATAAATGCATGAAAATTTCAGAAGAATCCCTAAAAAAAGGTGTCCTCAGACTGAAGAAAAACTGAGTTTTTTGGTGAGGTAAAGCTTGTTATACTAAATTTCTTATCATTTTGTGTAATGAAACTATGCCTTGAGAAGATCATGATAACAGCCAAACAAAACAGATTCACTGCTTTTTGTCAGAAAAAAAATGCTTCCCCTTTTTTCTATAGTATAGTTTCATGCAATAATTCTCAGGCAAAGATAAATCTATATTTTTAGTAGACAAAAATAGTGTATTTATAATTCTAAATCCTAAAACCGCAGGAAGTATAAAATAAATATTTATAAATTAATCAATAAAAGGCTGAAAAAGGCCCTTGCTCCCTCTTGTTGCTGTCCCATTGAGACTACAATTTTTTTAACAGGATGGATAATTCAGCAATGTTAAAAAATTCATATATCTGTAACTAGAACAACAGGAACAGTGAGATGCAACAGCTCTAGGAATATTTTTTACTTTTTACTCCAGTAATTACCACATTTTTTAAGCACAGGTCTATTCTTGTAGCAGTTAATGCCAAACTCCACTAGGTGTCATCTACTGCTGTATTTCTACTGGGAATATGAAAAGGCTGGCTCCGAAGATGTCTCACATTAATATTTCTATATTTCTATATATTAGTCTTTCCTTCTGTCAAGTTCTCGGGATGCATCTATAAATTCCCATTCTATATATCACTTATGCATACATCTTATTATTACAACTGCTGTTGCTACTCTTGATTAAGCTTTTTTTTTCTAAGAAAAATATATTTTCTTGAAGGCATGGAAAGCTGCCACGTTCTCAGGGGGAAAAAAAAAATCAAACTAACTCCAAAAGAAAACAAAACCTGTTTCATGCCTTTTTATATGACATTCCTTATGCCCAAATACTGCTATTTTTGGATGAACACATAATTTCTGAGATGCAGCTAGAAACAGCCAGTCATAGGAGACAAGAGAACGGTGTGAAGCTGGGTCAGGGGAGGGTTAGGCCAGATATTGGGAACAGTTCTTCACCCAGACGGTGGTTGGGCACTGGAACAGGTTCCCCAGGGAAGTGGTCACAGCCCAAAGCCTGAGAGAGCTCAAAAGGACTTTGGACAGTGCTCTCAGGCACATGGTGGGATTCTTGGGGTGTCTGTGCAGGGCCAGCAGTTGGACTGGACGATCCCTGTGGGTCCCTTCCAACTCAGGATAGTCTGTGATTCTGTGATTATTTCAGTTGTGCAACAACACCACCTTGGGTGGTTCTGAGAGCTTCTAATTCAGTGTATATTTGTGCATGTACCAACACCATCCTCAAGTCTGCATTGCTGAGAGGCTGATACTCCTTGGATATGCAGCTGGAGAAGGCAACCAGCACCAAACCCACAACAGTCCAGACACACTCAACTATTTTAAAAAGAGATCTGACTTTCTAAATGTTCAGACAATTTTTACAACAACCCCCCCCTGCATAAATCAAATCTACCTCTGGTCATTATAAATGCACATAAAACGTTTCAGCTGAGATTTGAAACCAGAAAAGAACAGGATAAATTTGGTTTTCAAATGTCCGATGGAGTTCACGTAACATCAGTATAGAAAGGGATCTTTGCTGCTGTCTGAGACACTGATACTGAAACATGAGAAAAAAATCCTATCACTCCCATTTAAGACAGATAAACCTCAAATAAAAGGACTGAAAGAAAATTCCTGTCAGTGCATTCAGCAGCACGGGGCTGTCTAGGCAAGCAATGGGACCCAGAGGAACTTGCTGTGCTTACCAGAGTAAATAAAAACAGAAGGACTTAATATTCTGAACAGCCAAGATCCCTAGAAGAGAAGAGCTGCAAAGACTGATTCAAGTTGGAGGGCATTTCTGGCCCAAGAACAATTAGATGTGACAATCGATTAATTTAGATTAATTCAGAAAAGATAAATAACCACTAAAAAGTTAAGGGTTTGGAAATAACTGGGAGTCATAGCTGACCAACTATTTTTAAGGTGGGCATTTCTCCTTTTATCAAAGTCGCATCACACTATTCCTTTTGGAAGAAAGTAGGAAAAAAATTACTTTTTATTAACATTGATAATATAATCCTGATGATGAATGTATATCATAAATTAAATTTGATTTTACTTTTTAGTTTACCATGCTTAAACATTTTACTCTCTCAAGACATGTAATCTATTTTCTACCTCAAGGAAGTGACACACTATACTGTGGTAATGGTTTATCTGGGATAAGGAACCAGATAGCACAAGTCAAGAATAATTTTCATTCCTTCTTACTGCATTCTTCATAATATGTTTATAATCCTAGGCCCACAGCTACAGTTTTTAAACCGTTGATTTTAAATACTGCAAAATTAATAGTTACCTTCTTTTACACAGAGTTCATGCTACACATTAGACATTGGATTTGCAGGATTTAAAAGTCTCTTAAAAACTTTTGCAGTTAATTAACTCCTCAAACTTTTGTACTGCTTAAAAGATTAGGAGACATGTATGCTTAACTGGGAGGTTAGAGAAGAGGAAAAAAGAAAAGAAAATCCAAATTTATTTTTTTTTTTTTAAAGAAAGGGTTTTTTGTTGTTTGGGTTTTTTTTTTAAGAATTAAGAAGATCAGATAACAAAGGGACAAAAATATTCTACAAAATGAAGCAGAATTTTCCCTGCCACTGGATAAGATGGACCAGTCATGTCAATGAGAAACATTACAGCTCCAAACACTGTCCCATCAGGTGCTTCAGGGCGTATGGTCCCCACCAGAGAATGCAAGTGCAGGTGGGAGAAGGAAAAACCCCTCTCTGCTGCTGCCACACTCTTGGATCAGTACAATTTATTATGGCAAGATAATGTAAATCCCAACCCTGGAGATGTCCAAGGCCAGGTTGGACGGGGCTTCGAGCAACCTGGGCTAGTGAAAGGTGTCCCCGCCCATGGTAGTGGGGTGGAACGAGATGGTCTTTAAGGTCCCTTCCAACTCAAACCATTCTGGGATTCTACATTTCTCTGTGATGGTTCATAAAAGAGTCAAACTGGAAAATTTCCCAGAGTTCTCAACTTCAAGGTGACTTTTGGGAATCATGTTTAGCAAACTAACTCAAAGTAACTGGTTAAAAAAAATATCTCTGTAGAGATTTCATTTTGTATTTTTTTATAACTTCATCCATGTAATTGGACAGTGTTTAACACAATGGAAAATATTTCCTTTATTATTAACAAAGATGACATGCCTGGGTCACTTCCTAAATGGGCCTCTGTTGTATCTCTATTTATTCCTACATTTTCTCTTTACCTGTTTCTGTCATTTCATCTTCATTTCAGTCTCTGTATTAAGAATGCCCATAAAATTCTGGTGTGTTGGACAAATAATGCAGTGTCACATCATCTATTTGTACTTCATATTTCATGTGCTGAATTTGCAAATGAGGTTTCAAATGGCTTCTCTCAATAGTCACTGAGTGAAAAGCTTTTTATAGCTCACAGATCCCTAAGAATCTGAACCAGCTTAAATTTCCACTATTATGAGAAGCTTTTCCCCCCTCACCTCCCAGGTATATTTATTTGCAATATTTCCATATAAGTACTGGTTTACAAAAGATGAAGTAGTTGGGTTCTGAACTAAAATAACACTGTTACCTGTGATTTCATTAGGAACAGTCAAGTCAGTCCTAAAAACCACATTTTTTTCTCACAATACCCCTGCACAAACCCCTGAGGATGGGGAACCTCCGCCCAAATTAACTGCTGGTCTGGTACCCCCCCTCCCTTTTCCCACTCAATTAATTAACTCATTATTAACCAGAAACATCCCAATTTACTAAATATCTTGCCATTTCTCAGGCAAATCCCATAAAACACAAGTGCTTCCCTCTGATCTTTGAGGGACATTTGGAAATTTGAGGTGTGGACAGCACAGTCAGCCTCCAGAGCAACTGCAGGAGCACACAGGAACCTGTAACAAACTCAAACAAACTGGTGAAGATTCCAATTACAAGATAAGTCTAATGCTCCCAAATGGAAATGAAAGAAAGATTTATTCCTTTGGCAGCTTGGCTTTCCGTGCCCTCCCCCTCCAGTAGGGAAGGATTCACGTCATATCCATGACTGAGACGATGTATTTTTGAAGCATCCAAAAAAGCATGTCTAGCACTAATTACTATGGATTTATCACAAAATGGAAGAGACAGTGCAACTTGAAAAGCAGTTTGAATAAAGAAGTGTATCCACAAACCCTCATTTCAGGAGTTGGACTTGATGATCCTTGTGAGTCCCTTCCAACTCAGGATATTCTATGACTGTGTCCACCAGATCTTATGACATTTTAACAAGCAACACCAAGGCCACAAACTGGGGGATGTGTTTTCCTAATGTGGAACATAAATTATGGAGCTTTACCAGAAGACAACATTATATCAAGGTGAGACATCAGTCTTGCATGGTTAAGATCTGCTTGTGGTTGATTTTTCTGACATGTTCTATAGTGTCCAACAATGTAATGATTAAGGTGTAAGAATTATTAACTTATCCCTTCCTTTTTGTACACAATTTCTTAATTAATAAGGGTGAGACTAGAGCAGACCTGGAGGAACAGGCTCATAAAATGAGAAAAAAGAAGAATTATTTTTGTAAATAAAAAATATGCATGTTTTAAAAGGTTAAAGGCCAGGTGTGTAACTACAGAGGGAATCTAACGAAGCTTCTCATTTTAAGAGAAAGAAGGTAGATTTATCTGGAGCAGGTCTGGAAGAGGCCACGGAGATGTTTCCAAGGGCTGGAGCCCCTCTGCTCTGGAGACAGGTTGGTAGAGCTGGGGGTCTTCAGCCTGGAGAGGAGAAGGCTCCAGGGAGATCCTAGAATCTTCCAGTGCCTAAGGGGGATACGAGGGAGCTGGAGAGGGATTTTTGATAAGACCATGGAGTGACAGGACAAGTGGAGATGGATTCAAACTGCCAGAGGGCAGGGTTAGATGGCATATGGGGAAGAAATTCTTCCCTGTGAGGGTGGGAAGGCCCTGGCACAGGTTGCCCAGAGAAGCTGTGGCTGCCCCATCCCTGGAAGTGTTCAAGGTCAGGTTGGATGGGGCTTGGAGAAACTAGTGGAAGGTGTCCCTGCCCATGGCAGGGGAGTTGGGACTAGATGGTCTTTAAGGTTCCTTCCAACACAAACCATTAGTTGGTTATACAATTCTATGATTTCTCATGAGCTTTTTCCATATCCAATGGCAGGGACATAATTGCAGAACTTTTGCCTTGCCCTGAAGAAACCACTCTGTCAGCATTGTAACCATTGTCCTCAAAGACATGCCAGCTTTGGGCATAGAAATAGTTCATACAGTCATTACTTCTGGGGATTTGTCTGTACAATGACAGGTAGATAATGGAGATTTGGTCCAGGAAAGGTTACAAGTCACATAAAGAGATTGCAGCCCACCCACCCCACGCCTGCTCACATGGAGGGGCCCATTTTATCTTTGTACATAAACACACAGCAACGTTTGCAAAGTATCCAAATTATTTCATTTTCTTGGGAGAAAGAAACTGTAATTGCCTGGGCTGTGCAAGCTCATTCTTCCTTCTACTACTTAAGTCATGGACATTCATTTTTCCACAAAGAGCCCAAATTGTTCCGGTCTGCACCGAGAGTTTTGTTGTCTCATTTTAACTGACCCATCAGACCATAAAGGTTTTCACATCTCTTAACTGGTGTCATTAAGAGTCCTTTCTCATCTACTTTGAAAAGGACTAACAACTCCTTGAGAAGAACTGGAAGTCTTACAAGCAACCTCTCAGATTTGCAGTCAGAGGAAACGCTCATTAAATATAATTCTTCATTAAAAGATAAGAAGCAGCTGGGACTGGCTTTTTGAGCATACAGCCATTTCTTATTAAAGTTCAAACAAACAAACAAAGTTTCTTTTGTGCTTCTCTGCACCCTGCATTATCCCCCTCTCAGAGCTGGCTCACCTTGAAGAACAGCAGAGTTATATTCCTGTGACTCTTAAGTTTCACCTACATCTCCCAAACAAAAGATGTTATTTCCAACCCAAGGGCTGCCAGAAAACATACATCAGCTGAAGGCTCTGAAACTTCAATTAACAGATGACCTGCAGCAGCATTGTCTGGCCGTGGTCCGTGAACACACATAAAGCAGCCTATCAAACCACTGTTACATTAAACAGCTTCACAGGGCACTGAGCACCTGAAGACAACCTGTTCTCTTTCTACCTTCACGAAAAAAACTTTGTTCCTTTACCAATTCTGAATGACACAAATGGTTTTTTTAGGAAGGTACTGATTCCAAAACATGTGAACTGATGGATGATGCAGAAGGACATTAATAATGTGATCCATTCCCTTGGGAGATCAGTCACTGTCTGTGTATTTAACAAGGATATTATACAGTGTGAATATCCAGTAATAAGGTCACTGCTACTTGTCTGGCCTTATTAATAAGATAATCTCATGCTGGCTGAATGGAGGAGGTTCCAAGGATGCCACAGGAATGTGTGGGAGGGCTGGAAGGTGACGGAGCAAAGCAGTGGCCAAACTGTGCTGAAAAAGGAGACACGAGAGCAAAGAACACACTTCAGGGATAGTTGGTGGCAGCCAAGAAGGCCTAATGGAAGATACATTTTCTACTGCCAGGCATGTTTTTAAACATTCTGTCTTAGACTGCTTTGCACTTACACGAGGGAACCAAACAACAACTGGAAAATCCTGAAATGTATGCCAGTACCTGATTAAATTATGCCATGTAACAATTCAGTTGGGACTCACTGGGGCTGATAACTGTTAATCAGGCAGTTTATGGAGCTCTTTCACAGGAATATATTGTAGCTCAACATCTATTCAGTAATTCTCATTCCATAGGTGATGGGACCTATCTCTAATGCCTTTCAGAGGCATATCAAGAACCTGCTTCCTGACTATTTTACTAATCTTTCTAATTTAAAACAAGTAACAAGATTATTTTTGACAATGCTTGGAAAAAGAAAGTTTTCTCTTGACTGCTAATGATGCAAATAATAAAAACAATCTTGGGTTTAATTTGCCCTCGGCACAGAACTCTTGCACAGAAATTGTATTCCCTCACTTAACAACAGAGTTTCACTCCCAGTTAATAAATAAAAGCACTTGTATGATATAATCAACGAAATAAAAAAAGTTGTAGCATTTCTGTATCTCTTTTCATCCACAGTTCTATTTAACAGCTCTTCAAGTAAGACTGCCAGGCTCTTCTTTGCTAAGGGGTTTTTTGTTTCAATAATTGTTTGATCAATCACAGACAAAGTAAAATCCTATATATCAAGGAGGTTTCTGTTCTGTCTGGTCTTCTCAACTTTCTTACTCCTTCACTGCCCTGTAAAATTCCCAGGAATCGATGGGTAGCTGGGTCTGCAGGTCAGCTACCTCCCTTCAGCATCCAGACACTACACCGAAATATCAGCAAATAAAGGAACACGAGGGATCAGCTTTCCCAGGGGTTGCTTCTGCAGAATGTCTAGAAACAGAGGAGATCTCAAAAATACCAGCTTTATGTGGTTCACACCTTGTTTTTCTAATAGGCATCTTCAGTGGATTCATTATCCCTTAGAGAGCTATTTAAGACAAAAACTAAAAGAATAGTCCCAAATGTGAATGTCCTTTCCAATGACCAGGCTGGGAATTAGCCACCGTCATAGGAAGATGTCTAAATTTCTCTGGTTGAGGCCAGTAGGTGTAGGATCACAGAATCATTAAGGTTGGAAAATACCTCTAAGATCATTGAGTCCAACCACTAACCCAGCACTGACAAATCCACCACTAAACCATGCCACAGACCTGATGGAGGAAGTCCAGAGGAGGCCAAGAACATGCCACGAGGGCTGGAACCTCTCTGTGCTCTGGAGCCAGGCTGGGAGAGCTGGGTGTGTTCACCTGGAGAAGAGAAGGCTCTGGGGAGACCTTCCAGTGCCTAAAGGGGCTCCAAGAGAGCTGGAGAGAGACTTTGGACAAGGGTCTGGAGTGGCAGGACAAGGCAGAATGGCTTTAAACAAGAGGGGAAGGTTAAATTGGATATTGGGAAGAAATTCTTTCTTCCCTGTGATGGTGGTGAGGCCCTGGCATAGGTTGCCCAGAGAAGCTGTGACTGCCCCATCCCTGGAAGTGTCCAAGGCCAGATTGGATGGGTCTTGGAGTAATCTGGCCTAGTGGAAGGTGTCCCTGCCCATGGCAGAGGTTGAAATGAGATGAACTTGAAGGTTCCTTTCAACCCAAACCACTCTATGACACTATGATTCTGTATCAACTAATCTGAGCTGGCTTAAATACAAGGTCAGTCTAAACCAGAGTACAGGCAATGGGGAAAGATAAGACCACCAGCAGGCAGCTCAATTTTTGTTACGTTTTAAGTAACTGAACACATGGGATGACTCTTTCTTGAAAGGTGCATGTCTTTTTTCCACTTCCTTAAGAGAGCTGAGACTTTATGACAGTGGTTTTAAGATGAAGTTAGGTGAGATACATTGTTCATCACCTTTCAAAGTAGTACTGGCTTAATCATCAGACATAATTTATGTCATATGTTATGCCAAAAGTCAGATTACATATAATCAGAATGGACTTTTTGATTTTAGAATCTATAATGGTTACAGATTAGAAACAGGTCCCTTGAAGGCAACACAGTTCCAGGGGTGGGACAGTGATGTGAGATGAAAGTCATTCATGACAACTCTGTTATATTTCTTTTTAATAATGGATGTCCATAAAGAAAGCTCAGTTCGTTTTCAAATGGCTGAACTTTTTGAAGCAATCTGCTAATGGCTCCTGTGACACTGACAGGTACATAAAGCTGAGAACATGCTCTGTACCTTGCACCAGAGGAATTTACCCTGAGCCATTCCAAACTTGCAGGCATCTTTAAAAATTGAGATTTTTAACATAATAAATATAAATACTGTCTCAAGATATAAAATTCTTCCATTTCCCAACAAACCAATACATTTTATCTCCATAGAAAAATGGGTTTTGACTTCTGTCTGGAAATAATGCAAACAAGCACTTCAACAAACATAATAATATATGTGGTAAGCTGAATAATGTCAGATTTACATGCTTTTTTAAATAAAGATTGTCTGACAATGCTGCAATTTTTTACCCCATTCAGT